>NC_089214.1:18680724-19280724 GCF_963930695.1 Labrus bergylta
AAACAAGGTAGACTCAACCCTAACCCAGGAAGAATTGCCAATGTGTAAGCTGCTGCTAATAAGCTAAGGTAGGGTCCCTTTATTTGTACCTGAAGGTAGATTGGGTTTACAACGAGTCCGCCTCCTTTTACACACAAACGACAGCACAGGACAAAACCTGATGAAGTGACAACAGTGCTCAATACGAAGAGAAAAAACACAATGAAGTAAGCCATCAGTAAGAATAAGACGGATATATGACCTTTATTTAAACCGGGAAAAGAGCAGAACTCTCTTTTGCAATGGTGCCCTATCAGAACATTTAAACATGAATACAACAAAATGCAAGACATTGTATAAAATACAATCAAAACCCATCAGAAAAAACAAGATAAAAACAAGGTCCCAAAAATAAAAAAAAGATAAGAATAAGAGTATACCACCAATCAGTAAAACATGGTTAGTGAAAACAAGACAGAATCAAGCCATCAGTAAAAGTGCAGAGATCAATTCCTATTCAATAAATAAACTAAGAGAAAATTAAAAAACTGGGGATCCTAATAAATTTAAGTCAATCAAAGAGACATATCTTTGAATGGGTTCATTTGAAAAACAGTTCAAGACCAAAAAAGTGAATTTCTCTCAAATTAAAAAAAAAGGAAAGATTAGAGAAAAAGTTGAAAAATGAAGAAACAACATTTAAATGTTAGAATTGAGATACAATTGAGAGAAAAAAATGTCTAATACTCTTCTACTTGTTTTGATAAAGAACATCCTCAGATTGAGGAAGTATTTTTTTAAATTTATTGGTGGATGTTTTTTTCCGTAGTCACATGTAATTCAACAAAAAACGTCTTAAGACTGTCCTGAGCTGCTCTCATAACGCTGTTTATGTTTTCACTTCTCTCTCATATTACCATTGAGTGCAGGTTATATAAGGGACCAGAGAACGTCCCACTGACAGAGGAGACATCTTCACGCTGCTTAAATAATGCATCCCTTATAAATGTCATGATTAATGTGTTGTTTGTTGAATATGATTTCTCCACATAGTAATCAACAGAAACTACATTAATACATCTTTGAATGTATTAAAATGTGCTTGTGTTGTTTGACGAGTAAAGAATGTACATTTTTTTTATTTAACCCTCTAAGTCTGTTGTGCTGTGAGTTAACAACTGTTTTTCTGTAAACACACAAATACTTATGACAAAAACAAAGCCAAATAAACAAATAAAAAACTGAGTGAACCAGCTCACCCATGTGCTTCAGATTGTGTAAGTCTGTGTAGAAAGCTCAGAACTTAAATTAAAATGATGACTGCCTTTGTTTCCAAATCATCTGACCAGTTATAAAAAGGGTTTAATGTTTGTTGCAACTTCCAAAGTTCATATCCCAAATGCATCAACTCTGCAATTTTCCAGATCAATTATCTGACTTTCAAATGCCACTTCTTCATTGTTTGTTGTTCATTGTTGATTTATCTTTTTACAATGACTCACATTTTGTTTCTTGTCAGTACTCCGAGGCCAAAGGCAAATCACAGCACTTTCAAACTGCAGCGCTGACAATAAATAATGTAGGCGATTCAGACTAATTAAAAACATATCAATGCAAATAATTACCTACTCCTAAGTTTTTACACACATTGCTTGCTGTGCATGCATATTGTAGTACTCGTGTTAACCTGGTATTGCTGACTTTGAATAACTGCACACATCCTATAGCTAAGTCATTTACATGGAAAAGTGAATCTCGGCATGAGCTCATCAGCTAAACATCCCATCCAAACAAACGGTGAGACGACTGTCTCTCTGCTTTATCTCGAACAAAAGGCTTCTACAGTTACATCGTCTTGGTTGCAGAAACATGACACAGTGTTTTTCCTCCAACACTTTTCACCGATTCCAAACTGTCTTCCCTGGAGGCGCTCGTGTAATTTGGTAATTTATCCACAGCTAGCTTTCAGTATTTCTACAACTTTTGGAAGGAATGCTGTAGCACAAAAGGCCGATGTGGCATCACTATACAGTACACACAGTCTCTAGGGGTTTATCTTACCCATGGTGCATCAGTGTGGAGTTACAGTAACACTGAGGAGGTTGGGTTACGGGGATAATGACAGCAAATGGTCTTTTTGGTTGCCCTCATGTTCAAGGAATTCCCCCATTCTGGGCCTTTGTTGAAGTGTCAGTGCAGAAAGTGTCACCTCTGGATACTGTAACAATATACTGTACAGACCATATTCACATGGTGGCCATTTTCCCTCTGACATCACGCAAGTCATAAAGTTAGGGAACCGTCGATCATGATTGAAACACTTCTTCATTGATCAGCAGATGAAAAGACAATAAAGAGTGAAGATCTTAGACTAAAGCTAACGCTGTCATTCAAGGCACATGCCAGGGATCTTTTGTTAGAAATGGAGACTGATATTGTAATTTATTAGAGTAAGAGGTATACAATGTCATATTATTAGCTAGGAAGTGTGGCTAACATGAGTTGTTGTATAGTGGGAGTTTATGTGTTGTAAATAATCTGGACAATAATCTGTGCTTTTAATTGTGGTGCAGTTTATGGTTGTTATTTCTTATTGCTGTTATTATTTGTTTTTGCCATTTATAGTCCTGATTTTTTATTAGTGTTTATAATATATTTACTTGTTGTTGTTCATATTTATATTTTCCTATGCTTTATGTTTCTTTTTTTAGATGTTATTATACCATGTACATTTTCTCCCTGGGGATTAAAAGAAGATTCCAGATTCTGAAAGACGTTTGTTTTATAAAACCTTCTAGATGATCTGTAAAGCTTCAAATTGAAACAAACATCTGAACAGCACAATAGAGCTCATGTTAGTTCCTCTGCGACAGCAAACAGGCGGCCTGGGTTGAAGGGGGAGACCACAGGACACAAAGACATGCTAGTGCTTTTCCCATTACCCAACCATGAGACTCGGCACCACTGATACGTCCTGTCACCCTTCTATACAAATCCCCCTGATATCTGCTATGCACATGCTTACACTCAGAGGCAGACGGCGGCCTGAACTTGCTCTGTCACTGTGCTGTACCCAGATTCCTACAGAGGGGGGAGGGGGCCCCCACGGGAACCCTAATCGCCAAAGCAAAGGGTCATCCATCAAGTCCGGCTCAGTGGGGACATTAGGGGGAAAGGCAGAGGAGGGATGAACAACATAGGGGAGGGAGAAGTAACAAGGAGAGACAGAAACAGATAGTGGGAGGAGAGGGGACAGAGGAAGAAACAGATTGAAATACAATGAAGAGAGAGAAAGAGGCAGGGCCGGCCTCTCTTGTTTGTTTAGGGTCTGTCATTGTGTCGCCGTGGTAGAGGGGTTACGGGGGTGTTTGTCGGACACCGGGGGCGGCCGTGCTCATGTTGACGGCCCTGCGACTGAGCATATGTCACCAGTCTAGCGAGAACGAGGGCGCTGCCTTTGCTGGGGCACACGTCATTAGCACCATCTGTGACAGTACCCATGAGGCCCTGGTGCGCGCAAATACGCTGGTTTGTTTTTTTGGGAAGTGGGTGGAAAATGAGGGAGGAAGGGGGCACTTCTTGTGTATGTGTGTACCCTGATTCTGAGAGGGTCATTGCCGCTCAACAAGACCTAGTTTTAATAGAGGAGAGGAGAGAGAGTGCCAGTGTAAAAGGTGTGAAAGTGTGTTGAATGTGTGCTGAGTGGGTGCATGGGTGCATTTACGTGTTTGTGAATCAACATGGTGTCATGCAAATGTACCAGCGAGTCCAGGACAACAGTATGGCAATGATTACAGCCCTTTGGGAGGTAGGGCATGACAGGCCCGGGGTCCGCTCGCTGCAGTCGCGTTGAGTCCAGATAGAGGAAATGCTGGAATAATAAGAACAGGAAGGGTAAATGGCCTATCAAACACACCCCTCTCTGACCTCCCCTGAGCCCGGCCAACCAGGATGAAAGATCCAACCACTTTCTTCTCCTTAATGGTTTCCTCGGTAATCAGCGCAGCGGAAGTGCTCCAGTCCAGGGTGATTAGCCAGGGCTAGGATTCCTTAATCGCCCCGGCCCCATTCTCATGCTTTGAAAAGTAAAGGAGGGAGTGGGAAGGAGGGAAAGAGGAAGCAAGGGTGATAACAGGACCACATGTTTGAAGGAAAGGCGAAGGGGGCAGAGATGTTTGGAGACAAGAAGATCTGGGGAGGGCCACAAGCTGAGAAGTCAGAGTGGATGCACGTTTGGCTGTGTTGTTGATCCATTTTGTTGAAGGTGTTGGCTTATAGTTAATCATGATGGATCATCGCTCAGTACATCAAGTCAAAAGCCAAATGTATTCGCTGTGAAAGCAGACATTCATGAGGTGACTCCTAATCCACTTAAACATGACCTCCCAGACGGCAGTGACTCACGGTAGAGGAGAACATTGAGATGATACAAGCACCAGGCACGGATTTACCATATTTATTCAGGATGTGTTACTTCTTTTCTTATTCTGTTGACAGAGTTTTCAGTAAGACAGCACCGTTTTAAAACCCCTAACAATGTTTGGCTGTGTGGGGATTTGTTGTCATCACTGTCATTTAGCTGTGGCTTCCACTTTAAACACGTCGGGGCAGGAGCAGAGCTACCAGTAGTAGAACCTAGCATGTACAGTACGTGTATACCTTTTATGAAAATGGATGAATTTATTTTCTCTCGCGGCCGCTCACATCATTTTTCACTGAGATCATTCAGAATTACTGTTGATTCGAATTACGGCGGTCTAGTGTTACAGCAGCTCCGGCATTGAAAAGGGTGGTAAATTCCTCAGACGGTAAAATGAGAGCCTGTCTGTGGGCTGATGGTGACTGATGCTGGGGTCAGAGCATTTACTCTAACCACAAAAATGGAGGACTGCATGAGTCACAGTCACAGGCAACCCACTCTCCATTCCCACAGGTTGCTTCTTTAACCAGTATGCCAAATACTCAAGTGTTCATCATGAACAATTATTTTATTTTATATTATTTTGAAGGAATCGTGAAATCATCTGTGAATGTTCAAAAACACATCTCTAAAATTGGCGGCCTGGGGGCTCAATCCAGCCATTTAGGAACCCCTGTCATTTTTTTAAATGTATGAATATGACCTCACCCCCCCCCGCCCCCCCCCCCCCCAAAAAAAAATACATATAGTAGAGATGCTTTTTTTCGACTTCTTCTTATGCAGCAATCACAGCCTCAAAGAGCTGACCTCAGTTTGCACTTTTTAAAATAAGAATAAAATCTGTACAAATATAGAAACAGAACTATTCAATGAGTCTGAATGAAATAAAAGAAGATCAAGTTTTCATTTGACCAATCTACTAAACTTCTACGTTATGGTGTGATGACATTGTTTGATTTCCAGAGGATCATACCTTATTTGCACAATCTTATGTTACTGTTCGTTCATATTGCGTGACCTTTGTAGAGTCAAACTGATCAAAACAATGGTCTAAATCAAGTACTGTTCTTATCAATATCATTCTACAATAACACATTTAACACATTTAAATTCCTTGCATGTTTGACATCAAGTAAATGTTAATTTTAAGCTCCAACTGGAGTGACCTGGGAGTAGACCATCGGGTATCTTACTGATGTTCTGTCAGAACTTAAAGAGCCTCTCATTTTAAAGGGCTTCTGCGGTTTCCTTTCAGAAGCCACGTTCTTAAATGCGATGATACTCCCATCTCTCACCCTTTGCTAAAATGTCCTCGTCGTTTCATGTGGTGCTCAGTTTCCCTGTCAACAATGACACTGTACAGTGGTAACATTCTTCAAACATACCTAAATACACAAACACCCGAGCCTGTTTGACAGTGTGGGGATTTATTTTCATTCAGGAATTCCCCTACAGATGCTCCTTTAGTTCCCACCCGGCCAAACCTGCTTGTGCCTTTTAATGTGTTTGCTACTATTTTTCAACGATCAGATTGCAGGAGTCGCTTTCCAAAATGTCTTTGGTAATGTGAACATGCTTACAAATAGGTATCATATGTGTCCACTTATGTGCATGACAATGGGTGACCCCACCTGGGCTTTTGTCTTAGCTGCTACAGAGGTTTGCCTTCTCACAATGACCCTTCTCATGTGTCAACTTAAAAAAAAATCCCCTGTCCATACTTTAGCACAGCTTTCAATGGACATACAGTTGCACACAGAGACAATTGGACCCAAATGAGTTAATAGGTAAAACAGTACACATGTCTAGACACAGATGATTGGAGAGCATTTAAACTGTTAAAAATGTGATTGCTTTCACTCTTGGGGGCTAAGCAGGTGTTACTCTGAATCCATTACTCTCATTCCTCTGCACACATTTATCCAACGTGTTCCTGTGAACATGTCACACTCAATCATCCTAATGTCAGACTTACAGATTACAGAACTACAGAACAAAATATAGCCGTACACATGTTGTTTTCAATAAAACTTTTTTTAGTAACCAAGAAACAATATTCTACGAGAGATGTTCCTAAACCAATACTATGTCGGAAAAGCTCAAATATCTGGTCCTAAAATATCTATATCTTATATCTGCCACAACCAGTTTGTTTCAAATATTTAATGGAATTTTAAAGCAATTATCATGTCACAGTAAAAAAAACAAAGTATTTTAGTTTTTTTTTATACCTTTATTGGAGCGACAGGATAGTGGACAGAGTTGGAAATTGGGGAGAGAGAGAGAGAGAGAGAGTGGGAAACGACATGCAGGGACAGGAGCCACAGATTGGATTCGAACCCGGGTAGCCCGCTTCAAGGACTTCGAGGAAAGCCTCTGTACATTGGATGCACACACTTACCACTAGGCTACCAGCAACCCCCCCACTCCCCTCAAAAAAAACAAACAAAAAAAACAGTGTAACACAGTGTAATGTCAAAAATAGCAAAATGTCAGCATTTTCCAGCACTATCAAAAGCAACAATGATATCAGAATATCTCCACAGTTACAGTTATACAACAGCTATTCATAGTTTGGGCCTTGTGTTAAGGTTACCTGCACACTGGGTCTTTTGAACTGAACAAATAATAACTGTTTGAGCAGTAAAAGTCCACTATTGCCATCACTCTTTGCTACCACGACGGATAAGAAAGCTTGCTTGTAAAGCAAGAAGACGAACATGAGTGACTTTTAGAAGACTATACAAAAGAGATGAGAACAAAAGATAGTCCACATAGACATGAGGAGGGAGAGCTCGACAGACAGACAGACAGACAGACACACCAGGCGTCTCTGTCGCACCATCCTGTAGTCAGTGAGCTGTCAGCGATCCTCCCTGCCTGCTCTATGGGTACAGCCCCGCGAGCGATGGCATTTCAAATAGCCTTATAAATCAAGAGTTATGTTATGTCACCCTGCCACTGCCATTAACACACAAAAGAGAAAAACCACCAGAGTGTTTTTTTCTTCTTCTTCTGCAGCGCACAGGGTTTATATTACTGTGTGCATCCCCTGCTGAACCATTAATACTCTGCAGCAGGCTCGTTTCTCAGGACGTAAGTGAAATTTGGGAAATTTATCCTCATCATGGGTCTGAGTTGCGGGAAAACTTAGTGGCGCCCTCATAATTTCAGTTCCCAACTTGTAGTTTAAGAAACTCGTTCTCCTTCTTCAACAGTTACAGAAGAGGTACCCTTGAGCGAGACACTTGACCTACTACATTTGAAGGGAAAATGCTCGAGTTGTATAGAATAAGAACGGCGCAAAAATAATGATGAATCTCTATTGTTTTTTTTTTTATTATTTCTACATGATTTTTGAAAGATTATTTTGGGGCTTTTATGCCTCTAGAGGAGGATAGTGGGTAGAGTAGGAAAGAAGGATGAGAGAGCTGGGAATGACATGCAGCAAAGTGCAGAGGGTCAGAGTTGAACCCGTGTCTGCTCGCTCTAAGGACCATAGCCTCTGCACATACTGTGTGATATAACCCCAATAGGCTACCCTGCGCCCCATGATTTCTACATGAAAACAGAAATAAAATATCCCTGACTGCTGTATTGATATGGATCTACACAGTGTTTTTATTAATATTCAAACCTCTCTGTGTGAACCTTGATGAAAATACAACACTTGATCAAAGCATCAGTATCTCACAAAAGCCTTTGTTTGGAAACCTTACACACAACGTACTCACTGTTCTGTGCCAGAGCGGTGCTGCTCCCAAATAGCTTACCTTAATGATAGACAGATGGCAGAGGAATTCATTGCTACACCACTGTGCCTTGTGTCACCTTGAAAACTTTCTTTTCTCCATGCCCCGTACGACCCTCTGCACCTGCTGCAAAACAATTTCCCCCAGAAAAAGCAACTCATCCGTTGCCACGCGTAAGTCACGGTTGCATGGGGTTAAATATAGGATTCATGCACAGAAGGGTAATCAGGAGTTCTCATCGCAGGATCCCCCGAGACTGATCCCCGGCGTGTGACATGGCTGTCAAAACACTGACGGATTGTTTTACCAACACACACACATTAAGTCACAAATTCGCAGCCACATGCATGCACACATACAGCTTTGCACGAACACATGCACACAGAATCACATTGACAGATTGTTTTACCTACTCCATTGGCTTGACAGACACATTTTCTCCTGGGAATCCTCCAAGCTCCCCTTCTATAATACAATCTAACAATTTAGCATTGCTTTAATAAGGACCAGAGTTTTTCTTCAGGTGGAACCATGGGGTACGTCTTAACCAGATAACAGGCATAATATTTAAGAATATTAAAGATTCTTTAAAATGTGCTTTATTCCCATCATGTAATTAGCTTAATGTCTTCTATATAAAGTATACATGAAGGAACTCATATTTAACAAATGCTAGTTTTATGCTAAATGAGCATCATTCTAAATGATTTATTTTCCGCTCTGTTATTTCTTATGATGAGTACAAAACAGACATGCAACAGTCAGGTGCCCTGTTGGATTCCTACCTGCCATTCCAGGAGCCAAATCGCAGCTTCTGAACGTGTCAAACATGAAGTAACCCTATTAAAGCACACTGATATATGACAGTTGATTCTGTGTCCATATGTCACTATGGAGGATATATGGGTTAAATGTTTCCTGAGACAGATGCTACTTTGAGGCTAATCAGTAGTAATTGATGGTCCAATTGGGTTAGAGTGGCCTTGCTCTGGCCAGTGTCTGTGGCCTGAAGCTGGTGGGGGGGGCGGAGCGGACCACCACTCAGAAACACACTCTAGCTTTGCCAGTGCTCAGAGAACATACTGGAGCAAAGGAATCAGGACACCTTGTAAGACCACATAATGGCAGTTTGTTGAGACACTGTCAGACACAGTGACTGGTGAAGCTCTCTAACCAGCTTTGTTATGTACATGTAGGCGCCTTGTGTAAAAGTGGTAATGATGTGTAATATCAGCAATAATAACTAGTTCTAGTAGAAAAGTTGGTAGAAAAGCAAGCGCTTGGATTCAACCTAATTGTTCGTGATCTTCTTTTGATTTATTATATCCACCTTCAGTCATAAGTGTCATTTTTCAAGAGCTCTGAATTGCTCCTTCACGCCAGCTGCTATAACACAAGCTTCTATAAATCAGTGGCATCTCTAAAACATGGGTCGCTTTCAGTCTTTCTAAAAAAAAAAAAAAGTGATACATTTTCCTGTTAAAAGAAATGAGTAACTACAACAGCACTTTTAATTTTGAGCAAAAAGAATCTTCCAGTCTTCATATTCTCTAGTCTAGCAGGGAGAAAACAACAAATAGAAACAAGTTTTACAAATGACTGTGCCTCAGATACTGTTGGTTGGGGGCACTTGTAGTCTAGTGGTTAATGTGTGCCTTATGCACAGCGGCATAGTCCACAACAGCGAGCAGCCCGAGTCTGAATCCGACCTGTGGCTCCTTCACTGCATGTTGGTCCCCACTCTCCCTATCCCTGGTTTCTGACTCTATCAACTGTCCTATCTATAAAATAAAAGGCATAAAAAGCCCAAAATGAATCTTTCCAAAAAAAAAACAAAAAAAACAACATGCTGTTGAGTAAGGTTATGCTAGGTTATCGTTTGCTTATTGTGCACGATAAGGAATATCAATGTGATTTTGATCGAGATATTCTTAACCCTGGCATAGATCCTGTTTCTACTTCATCCATCTTTACGTCATAAATTCAAAAACCATGAATCAAAAGCTAAATGAAAAAAGAAATAACAGAGTGCAATAGTTACACAAAAAGCAATGGTGATAACTGGGAGTGATCCCCTTGACCATCTGAAGCTGCCTCTGCGTAACCAGCAGGGCTGACACAGAGTAACCAGCTTATTCCCTCCAGACATTTCTAAATGAATAATCTGAAAATAAGGACATGGAAAAACATAGTAATGATGCCCGGCAAAACATTTGACATCCCAGCCTGTCATGTTTTGGAATGGCCTTAAGACTTCACTTTGTTGCATTATACATCAACCCGTAGCCTACATATTACAATCCAGGGGCAAATATGTTCAATTGTGGATGTGAGGGTGGGGGGTTGATTTCTATACTCTGGCAATTTGATACCACAGAACTTGAGAGTTATCAGTGGAGTGGCCGTAAGCTCCGCAGCAATTCATAATTGTGTTCTCTCATCTCAAGCTGCAGCAGCTGGAGTTTTGACTTTTTTATTTATTTTCTTGGCAGTACACACACACACACACCCACACACCGAACACACGCACACACACACACACACACACACACACACACACACACACCGAACACATGCACACACACACAACACCCACACAAACAAATACACCCACACATAATCACATAGATGTCTCATCCCAGCACTTTTTTGATGATACATTAAATGGTGTAAAGTTGCATCTTGCTATGTGTGCACATGTTTGCATGTGTGTGTGTGTTTATGTGTGTTTGAAGCGAGGTTCCTCCACCTGTGCCGGTTGGGAGTTAATCCGGTTAGGTCCCAGTCTCGTCTCCATGGCTGAGCGGTGTGGTTGAAGCTCCACAGTGCCCTGCGGGAGCCTGGGGCGCATCTCCAGCCCAACGCCTTGGCTTAAGCGTGGCACAGTAAGGAGATGAGGCCGGCTCGGCCCTCGTTACAGAAATTAGATGGATCAGGGAGTAAACATAACCAGCTTTTATATGATCCTCTGCTCAGAGCCGGCAGAGAGTGGAGAGGATGGGGGAGAGAGGGTTGGGAGGGAGGAAGAGAAGGCGAGATTCCTCCTCTAATTACTTCATGGGTCACTACTCCTGCAGGCAGATGTCAAAATCCAACACTTTCTGATGTTAGCCGAGCGCTGCAGAATGGGAGAGAGCGAGAGAGAGAGAGGAAGCAGAGCAGGAAAATGAGGAAAATGGGGAACATAATGAGAACAGGAAGAAGGATGAGATACTGTAAAAAAAAAACAGAAAATAGAGAGGAAGAGGTGGTTTAACAGTAGAATAAAATTGGAGAGTGGGTGACAAAATACTAGCAGGAGGAGGAGGATAAAAGAGGGAGCGAGAATGGATGAAAAGAGGAAGTGAGGGGGATTTAAGAAAAGGAAGGAAAGCAAGGAGGCGAAGTGGGGGATGGATTCGGGCTCGGGAGGGTAACACATTGTCAGGGAAGTGGTGGTGATGACACAGATGGGTTGTGGAGTGGCGGTGACCTGGGATGGCCTGTGTCTGGGAGAGAGGTAGCAGGCAAGCACCAGGCCGAAAGATTCACTACAGGCCTCCTGGCTTACTGAACCCCCCCCCCCCCCAACACACATCCAACAGAAATTACAGAGTGGCACTGCCATGTCAGGAGTTATGTTATGCACTTTGATATCAGAGCAGTAATACCTACATGTCGAATTTCAAATGATCTGTACTTCTCAAAGTCCTAAAGCAGTCACGGTGACTTAAAGCAGCATCTTGAAATGTTTTATTGTTGAAACAAATCGAAGGTTTTCAGGGACCCACACACATCTCAGCTGGATATAAAGTATATCATTCAAATCCTTGTTTTCTCTCCAACCACCAAAGTTTTTGTTTTCGACTTTTTCATTTCAAGCCAAATGGAAACTTTGATTTTGAAAGACACTATGATGCAACATAAATACATCTTTCCAAAGCCTTTTGCTCACCATATACAAATATGTTGCACACATTGTATGTAAGAAAAATAGAAATAAAGGAAAACCAGGATGGTCTTGACACAAGTATTATAAAATGTTCATTTTTCAGACTTTGCACAGCCTATTAAAGTTCAGAGTTGTCATTTCATGTCATGTGAAACACGGCTGAGATGAGATCTTAGAAAGCAAAGACAGAATCGTTGCCATCAAAGAGAAGTGAAGAATGTTGGTTATTATTGTTTTGATGTGATACGTTGATAGTTCAGTGCCAAGGAAACTCAAAGGCAGCTGGATGGAAGCTGCAGAACCTGTTCGGTTGGCATCAAAACAAGGACTAAGCTTTACAATGAGCCTGCACAGCATGTCTCTGCATTCTCATCCCTCCCTCTATCTATTTCTGAAAGCAAAATGTTTCCTTTACAGCTCAATCCCTGTGCTTGTATGTATCATGTCTGTCTACTGGTTTTTAAGGAGAAAAAGGACAAAGATATCACTCCAAAGCAACCATGCTGCTCCTGCAAACACCTCCACATTTCAGGAAGAAAGCAGGTATTATTTCAGGTGTTAGGGAATTTGAGTAAATCTTAAACACTTAATCTAAAGCTTCTTATACTGTCTGTTTCCTCGTCATTTCATCATGTTCAGAATGTTTTTATTTCAAACTGTCCATGAACCAGTTTTCATCCTGGTGCCATCTATGTCTATGTCTGTCTGTCTGTCTTTTTTTACTTTATTTTCACATATACTGCATACAAACAACCATAGTACATAACATAAGCAATGAAAATACCCCCAAAGGCTCAGAAATTGAAAGTAAATAAAGAGTAAATAAAAAATAAAAGGGAAAATAAAAAGTCACGAGACCAGACAGGGTCTTCTTATATGTCTATGTTTTTAAACTGATTTGTGTTTTTGATTAAGTGCATATAGCTGATTATATGATATAGACAGTTTATACACAACACAGTCCATGAGACAATCCAGCCGCTTCTACTGACACTTTGACCTGTGCAAGTTAGACGGGTTTGGCTTTTAATGTAAGAAGTCAAGCTTGCTATAATAACAAAAATACGTAATGATAATAAATCAAACATATTTGCTTTTTATGGCTTTTGGAGATGCAATGGTTTTTGCTAAGTGCCTTGTTGCAGATATTAACAGATATTTGTTTCAGACTAATGTACTTTAGCTAACTTTCAAAAAAGTCAACATTAACCGTTTGATTGGCACAATAATCACACCCTGGTCTCCTGCCTAAAAGTCGCCTGTCACCAGTACATTGTTTTCAACCGCTACTATAATTAAACAATTGTTTCTTTTCTATCACCAAGCGTTTAAGCCACATCAAAAAAGATTGTAAGAGGCCGATGGTGCAGGGGTACCAAGCATGTGAATGACTAAAAAACATCCTCTGTATTTTAATGGTAACCCATAATATAAAAAGGATTAAATGGGCCTTGTAAGAGGGCTGAGCATCACTACACAAACACGACCAGTTTTTGTAGGCGTTGTGTTTGTTGGTTTGTTGGTCAGTGGTATGCAGGGCTCTCTGAGGCCAGACTCAGGCGGATTTGGTCTCAGTGAATATGTCTCACTTCCCCCTCAGTGAAGCCGGCATGCCCCCAGGTCCTGATTTGGTCCTGATTTGTAGGCTGCCTCTGTCAAAGCAAGGCACCACTCAGGCCTCTACGAGACGTATACTACACATAACCTACACACACAAACACACAAAGGCAAGCACAAGGACACAATATGCATAGATTTAAATACAGGTATGGACAGCAGCAAGTTTATTTGTGTTACTATGGAGACGAAAACTAAGCTATCACGTTGAATAGACAGACAGATAGATAGATAGATAGATAGATAGATAGATAGATAGATAGATACATAGATACATAGATAGATACATAGATAGAGTAGAAGCTAAAGGTAAAAGCAGATGGAGATCCCTTCGGCAATGACTTCTAAGCCCCGCTCTCCAGGGGCTGTTGGGATTTTCATTTCAATGGGCTCTAAATATTCATCACTTTCTCTCACCCCACCATATCTTTAAACCCTTCTGCTGGCCGTTTGAGGCATAGAGTCTCCAAAACTGGCAACCTGGCAAGCAGAAGTGAAGCAAACACAGGGTCTAGGAAGACCAGCAAGTGGGTGGATAAAACTCACAGGCTCACACGCACACACATGCAGTCATACATGCAATCCTTCTCTCCATTACCATGCACACACACTAAACATAGCACACAGAGCCAAGTGCAAACAATGTGCCTTTGTTTTAAGAAGGCTCTCTTATTAAATCAAATATCAGGGCCGCCTTTCAAACCAGCCTTTGTTTGCGTGTTCAGCTCGTTTCTCTCTGGCCTCTCGGCCCCCGACAGCCTGTGCTGAGTGTTAAGGGAACCCATTGACATCCCTGGATTAACATATATTAAGGGGTTAAATGAAAGTGCCATTATTGTGGTTAAAGAGTGAAAGCGACCCGTGGGATGTTATGCTTCCCACTTGAAGCTATGAATAGCTAATGCTTAACAGCACTTCATTATGGGAGTGGGCTTTATTGATGGTGTCTATCAGAACTGCAAAATCTCCACTTGAAAAGCTGCTGAAGTTAAACAGCCTGAATCCGAGCAGGTTGAGCTGATACTGCAGGGATGTGCAGAGTCGGCAACATTTTACTAGTTAATAAAACAGAATGGTGTTTGATTATTTTCAGGCAGTTACAATTGTTGTGCTGAGCATGCAATGTCTGGTGGGTTTTATATCAGGAAAAAAAAAATCACATCAGGTGCAACAAATAAGACTATGTGTGTAATGCACATGCACACACTCAAATGTATATATATATATATATATATATATATATATATATATATATATATATATATATATATTTAACAAAATGATCAATTTAATTTCAGTTGCATTACTATTTTGACAAAGAAAGTGGAAATTGCAATGACATAAACCAAGGTTGTTGCACTGGCCAATCAAACACAAGCAGATCACTGTATAACATCAATGGCATATTTTAATTGTCTACTGTGTGAGCTGAAATGATTGTCACTGTGGCCACTTAGCAAAGGTAACAATCCTTTCTTGGAATATTATTTGGCATCTTACAAGACCTCAAAATCATTCATTACTCAAATTGATCAACCTGGAAAATATATCAGTGTAACTGATCCAACTCATTTCTGAAACTGTGCAAAAAAGTAATATTAAAGGTCATATCTGTATTCCTGCTCTTTAAATCGATCCACATGGCTCAGAAAATCGATACCATCGTATCAAAATCCATTCAGAAGTTCCATGCTTAAAATCTAAGAATTTAATAACTAGCCTCTTGTTTTAAAGTTGTGAATGTGATTAAAATGTAATATTCATGACTTTATGTATAGTACATGAGAATGTCAACACTGTACAAATGTCAAGTTTTCTATTCTGCTGAATACATTTCATGGCCAGAGGGTCACGTATACTTAAGAAGACCAATATTAATTTAATGCAACACTACAGAAATGCATACATTTTATGGCTCATTCAAACCTAGCTAATGTTGTGCTTTTAACAGTGATGTGTAATTTGTAAAGCTAGATTTAAATGGAATACTTTATACATCCTGTGGAAGGCTCTGCATATTTAAATACTTATTTAAGGGTTTTAGAATAAATTGTTGATGATCCATAAAGATGTAAGTTTTTATTTTCCTGTTTCATGGTTATTGCTGAGTGCTTTTCCATCACCACATTTGTATTAAATGCAATTCAGCATTATTTGTTTGTGATAAGCAGTGCATATTTTTCTACTTTAATACTTTAACCATTGCTTTCACGAAGAGGTGTATGCTGTTGGGATGTGGCAGTGGCCGTCTGTAACAGCGTGAGGATGCGGCTGCAGGTGTCGGTGACAGTACAGGGGATTGGTGACGGGGATTTCCAGAGCACCTTCCTATTGTCATGGCTCTAAAGATCGGGTGAAAGATACTGTGTTGTGTCATCGTAACAGACATGGATCTCGTTTCTGCAGCACTACCTTACGTTTTTTTTTCTTCATCTCAACTTTAAGGGTGCTTCTCAATTCAGAAATATGAGAAAATATGTAAACAAGTACAATCAGTTCAAAACTACCTGCAAACAATTTAGAGTTATTATTGAACACCTTAATCGAGGGACACAATAGAGATGAATCTTAGATGTAAGCCATTAGAAGCTCTGTGTTAACTTTATGTATGCAAAAGGTCATGTTGTGACGTCAAAATGTGTGCGTATGTTTGTGTGGGCAGACAGGAGTGTATGAGTGCTGGGCATCAATCTCCTGCTAGCCGCACCGTGTCTGTTAGAGAAGCATTGACGTTGATGAAAGCAAAGTGGATGGAGACAGCGTCCATCCAGTCAGACACCTCATCATTATGGCTGCAATCCTTTTGATCATCCCTCCATCAGCCCCCCCCCCCCCCCCCCCGTCTAACTCTCCCCCTCTATCTCTCCCCCTCTCTCTCTCTCTCTCTCTCTTTCCATGTGTCAGTTTGTCTCTCTCCGTCTCGGCTGTCTCTTTTGCGAACTCAAAAAGCAGATGAGCTGTTGCCGGTATGGCACATGACACACACTCTTTCGTCTTTTGAGTTTTTTCCATCTCAATGACCCTTCCACCACATCGCCCCTACACTCCTACCTACCCGCTCACATGCATGTGTACGCACATTCACACACACACACTCCTTCCTGCCTCTCGTCCCTCGCTCCCTGACAAGGCAGACCATGGAGGAACTCCTGCTGCGTCACTCTGTAAGAAACTAATGATGTCAGGCTGAAACTGATCACATTCAACATTGAGATGCTTTAAATCCTGACAGTATCTAGCCTTACTTATTCATTTTCTGGCTTTAATGTTTAGCATTTTGTAAAATAAATATATGACCACACATAGATGAGCCATACCACTCTCATGTAAATGTCAGGCAACAGCTAGCCTGCGTTAGCTTAGCTTTGCATAAAGACTGGAAACAGGGGAAACATCTAGCATGACACTGCAGTGTCCTTGAATTGCCTACTCTTAATGTCATTTCTTAGTAAGCCATTTACAATTTTAATTTATGTTATAATGGTGGTTTAATGTGCAAAACAATTTGTTTGCTTGCTGCTGTGACCCCCTAGAGGCTAGGCATCCCTTTGAGCTTGCCTTTTTGTTACCTTTGCACGAAGCTGTTTGCACTTCTAATGCTACGCTTAGCTATCCAGCAGTTGGTTATGGCTTCATATTAAGTATTCAGGTATAAGGAACATAGCTATGTTTCCATTAATCTGGAAAAGTATTCAAAGATTTCCCCAAATTTAAACATCTGCTCGAATGTCTTAAATGCTGCATTTAATTTGAGTGAAAACAGAGTTCAGTGTAGATTTTGTAACATATATAAATTGTTTCTACCCCTCCATTTTGACTTGTCCAATTAGTCACAACTTTGTCCAAGTATCAGTCAGGTAATAAATCAGTGCACGTCTTTGAATCTGCATTGCTTCAGATTACACTCCAGTAAATGACTCACTTCTGGTATGAAAAACAAAGCATGCAAAAAGCTAAATCTCACTAATGTTTATGAGTGTGACACCTGCCATGAAAAACCCAGAGGTCAAAGGTTACATCTTCTTTTCTTCCCAGTGAATGAGGGACACAGGTAATTGGATCTAGGTGAAGTCACTGGTTGAGATTTGGAATCCATTGTAAGGGCGGCAGGGTGCGGTGTAATGAAGAATTGATGAGTGTGCGGTTGAATCTGTCATGTGTCAGAGAAGGACGCTTTGTAATAATGTTTCTTATGAAACACTTTTGCTCAACACACAACAAAAGGCATCGTGGAAACTAAGAAGATGGATAATTAAGTCAGGTCAGGGCATGAGAGTTAATATTGAAACACACAGGTGAGAGACTGGAGACATATTTTAGTTTATGACAGCAAGCATTATGCAGAACAATCATTTAATATTTTATTTGAACATATTGTGAGAACTATTACAGTCAATACTGTGTCATGTTACAACATACTTTTTTTGGCAAGATATTTATCACGATCAGATTTGTATCCCTAATCCACGTGTTACTGCTGTGGCTCCTTTCAGTAGATTTAAAACATCTTCTGCAGTTCTTCACAGTCTGTCACCGGCTCACACCGTGGATTTCAGCTCAAAATGTCAGAGCAGTGA
The DNA here is from genome assembly GCF_963930695.1 of Labrus bergylta. Classification (NCBI taxonomy): domain Eukaryota; kingdom Metazoa; phylum Chordata; class Actinopteri; order Labriformes; family Labridae; genus Labrus; species Labrus bergylta. Next base: position 18,699,001 of record NC_089214.1, read on the forward strand.
GTCTGATCCTCTGTTATTAAGATGAAACTAGCCCCTGAAGTACCCGCAGACTGAGTAAACAAAGCTAATAGAAAATCATGCCGGCCTGATTAACCTGCTTTATTACGTTGTTTGCATTAGAACATTATTAGCAACAACAGTCATTTCTCATGCCAGAGAGGAAGAACAACTGCCTGTAGATTATTTGTTTAGAAATGAAAACCAAAAAACTATTGGTAAAAAAAAAATTGGAAAAAATGTAGACTTTGGTAGAATTATTCTACAGCAAGGTGGCTTTTAGTTTTGTGTTTGCACTGCACATCAGTTATTATCCAAATAAACTCTATAATAATGAGTGTTTCCCCTAGGTTTACAGCTTTGGGGGGGTGGGGAGGTGCGGGCACACAAACACTAATGTGTTACTTTTAATGACAGCTGTCCTGTTCTATCGGACAGGTATCCTTAAATGACTTTCCGACTCTATCCACTATCATATCTCTACAATAAAGGCACAAGAAGCCCAAAAATGAAACTAAAAATAAAAAAATACATATTTTTTTTATTAACTTGACCTTCAAGAGGGGTGAGGGGGTGGGGCACCTAATATAATGGTAGGGGAAACACTGATAATGTTTAAAATATTGTTCAGTTGCTAATGTTTATTTTAGACAGATTTATAGTAGCTACTTAGCTGTTACTGCTAATACTACACATACTTTACCATTATTACTGTAGATTTAAATCGATCTCATTCATTGTTTTTGTTGCTCTGTTTGTCTCTATCCTTCTTCCTGTATCTCCCTCTATTCCACTTTACAAGCCCAACATTGTTTAGATGTCTGTTCAACGTGACTCTGGTCCTGCTCGAGGTTTCTGCCTCTTAAAGGACGGTTGTCTTTGTGACTTTAACGTGGCTAAATGTTGCTTAGTGCTCATGATGGATTAATGTTCAGTCTTTGTAGATCATAAAATAATGAGTTAAGTATATTTACTTGCTCTTTTGTAGTGCCTTGAGATAAGACTTGTTGTGAACTGGCGCCATACAAATAAAGATTGATTGAGTTTCTGAATGTATAAATAACTGAAAATATATCAAATAAAATGTTGCTCCTATCTTCCTAAATCATTACATTTAATTTCATATCATTGAACTGTGTTCAGATGTACACTAGCATAATATTAAATTAACATTACCTTTTAAAAATGCGACAAAATGATCATAGTTAGTGGTGTGATTGATAAAAACAACGTTTTTTAAAAGTATACATTAAAGTAAAGGGGGAAATTAATTTAGATATTTCGATATCACAAAGTTATTTTGGTCATATATCACAAATTAACGAGTAATGCAGATTCATTTTGCAGACAACTATTTGTTAAGCCGGCTAAAAATGTACACTTCAGAAAAGGCGGGTACAACAATACGTAAGATTATCCTCTGTGGCCTTGTCAGAACTTGAGTGATAAGTGTAGGGGAACAGATCTTTTTTTTTTTTTTGAAGGTAAGGTTTATCCTTCCGGAACTCCTTAACAGGAAATGCCTGACATCGTGTTCTACAGACCCGGATCATGTGACCAGGCAGATGAAGACGTGTTGACAGAAGTTTCCCTTAAAATACACATATAATAAAGACACACACACACACACACACACACACACACACACACACACACACACACTCTTGTGTAAGGTGATATCTTGCCAAACTCCTTATAGAGAGGAAGGGGGGATTAGGGCCAAACGGGATGGAGAGGAGTAAAAAAGGACAAAAAAAGGGGAAGCCAAACAAATGCATGCTCTTTTTTCCCCCTCTTTTCATCCGTGCAGTATCTGTCTGACTCTTTCCTCGCAGCTATGAGGCAGCAGTGATTGTCCCCCGTCGGTCCCAGGGTCCCCACGGCGGAGGCCCACCCTACAGCCATGCCCCCAGACACAGAGTCTGATGAGGAGCACAAGGCCACAGAGGCTTACCCTGAAAGCCCAGGGGAACACACACACACACACGCACACACACACACATAAAAAGAAAGGCAAGCACAAAAACATGCACAATGGCAGGCAGGCATATACAATCAGCAACACATGTACAGTGCACATATGAACATGCAAAAAGACGGATAAACACAAAAGCAGGTGGATGCCCTCATTCACTGGCACACTTACAAACACACACCACACACACACACACACACACACACACACACACACACACACACACAGACTGGCACAGTATCAAAAACATAGTAAACCATGTACCAACGCAGATACAGACCTGCTGGTACTCCCTGGCACAGAAACTCCCCATCACATCAAACCTGTAACTTTACTCTCTGAAATAAAGCCCGTACCAAATCAATATAGTCACTTTCTCGTTCATATTTAATCTTTATTTACCCATATGTCAAAATGGGGTTGACATCTCTTTTACGCTGGCAAAACAAAGATCACAGTAGAGCTGGCATGAATGGAAACTATATATCAAGTTCATAGATGAGCTAAAAAAAACAAAAACAAGTTTAGAGCATTCTCAGCTAGTCCATCTGTTAAAATTTAAGCCTCGAACAGTGGATTAGATGTCTACTGTTCTTGATAATATTGTTATTTTCAAGATGGCAATAAGTGTGTAACTTAGGCATCTTTGTGATAAAGTGGGGATGTTTGAATTCGAGCCTCAAAAGGATGTAGTAACAGATAGTATTCATTGAGTAATGTGGCTCAAATGTGGGCCTGTGAATAATCTAGGCCAAGAGAAACATTAATATAATTGTTGACAGAGTTTCCCTTCCAAAGCCTCAGATTGTTGCCTCAAGGCCTCGATAGAACCACAAAATGTGTGTACCTCAGTGGGACCAATTTTTGAATGTTTCCAAACAAACCTGAACCAGCGCCGAAGAATAGGGAGTCATCTGCTATTGACATAAAGAGCATAATCCTGCCTAGCACTAACTAGCTCTTCTAAGACTAAACCTCTCACCTCTGAGTTGGCTAACTAGCCATCACGGCTGCCTGTTGGCTACACACCTGCCCCAAAAGCACCTAGAGGCAGAGGTTGGCCCCAGGAGGACTCTCTCTCTCACACACACACACACACACACACACACACACACACTCACACACACACACACACGCACCACACACACAAACACGCACACACACATTTATGCATATGTGTGCACTCACATCAAACATACACACACTCTTGAGCTGCTCCTCTACAAACACACAAAATTGACTCCCCACACATGGATATACACACAAAAACTATTTTTTTTTTGCACACACATTCAGTCTATGTGTCATTCCCTGACCGTCTTTTTGTCAAGGCCGTGGCAATTATTGTTAACAAATACACACCGGGTGCCGAAGAAACACCTGGTGCGCTAAAGTAAATTAGCAATATTAGAAATGTGCGCTCATCATTTGCAGTCAATTTCCTGTCACTAATGAGATTAGAAACAATGCTGTCAGTCAAGAAACAGTGGCATACCATTTCCATTTTGTTATTCCCTTTTTTTTTTTTAACCGCGTGATCAAGCCATTGGTTTAATAATCAGAAAAATAGCAGGATATGGCAGGACTGTTTAATTACATTTTGAATACCATGGAGTTTTAAGTCTCTCGGAAATGTCATTTCACATGATATTGGATTAATATTAACAGTAAATGAGGTACACAATATGAAATGATAATTTCTGTGCGGAGGTGTTGAGGGAATGGAATAATAACCACAGCACAAACAAACAATTTTAATTGTTATGATGAAGGTTACACAAGAAAACCAATAGTAATGCAAAATTGCCTCGTGATTTCTGTGTGATCTTTAGGCCGCTTCATAATCTGTTATAAAAGTTGTTTATGTTCCTGATGTGGCCTACGAGTACATTAACTTTTTTTCCACTGTGTGTGGTTTCCTCTTTAACTCCCCCTCCTCTGGTCCGTCTTTTTCTCCATCTCAATTCCTCTGACTTTTCCATACCCTCCCCCTTCTATCTCAGACTCCCCCCCCCCCCCTCCACATCCCCCTGTAGGGGACTGTCAGAGTGGATGGTGGCGGTGGTGACCAGAAGAGGGCAGACATACTGTATTTAATCTCATATCCTGTAACACATCTTCTCACTCTCTCTGCCCCCCCCCCCCTCCATCCCTCTGTTTTTCTGTCACTGTTTCTCTCTCTACTTTGCTATTCGGGAGGAATTTCTAACCCCCACCCACATCACCCTCACCAAGTCTCTGGCGTCTGCAGGGCGACCGACGAGGATGGACACTCTTTAAGTTATGTCTTCCACATGCACCCGACACAGGAACAACTGTTCTGTGTGCTCATTTGCCCAATCTGTATGTGAAATCTAGAAGTTTGTTATTATCATCAGCATTGATACATGTTCATAGAAAACTCATAGAAATCTATTAGTCAGAAGTGATGATAGGAATCCTTTGTTTTACAAAAGTGGTCCTCGATTTTTTTTTTTTTTTTAGAAATGTAATTTTAGACAGAGTTGAGAACATGTAGCTGAAAAGTTGCATAAGTCTCAGAAAATCTGGTTGGTTGTTTTACTTCACAATAAGATTATTTTATGACATATATCTGTGGTTTTAAAATCATCTTTGCACCTGCTCAGAGTTTCTATTTTGTTTGTTTAAAAAGCTACTGTGATGCTTTTCATATCCAGCAGGTCAACCTCATTAAAACTCAAAATTTAACAGGACATTGTCGAGAAATGTCAGAAATTTCACGAGATACATTTGTGTATAGAAGATCTTTTTTCTTACCTCAAGGTAATAAGACAAAGGCATTTTATAATTTTATAAAGAAGTCTATCATGAAGTAATAACAATTGAAAGATTTCTGTTGCACATGGATTTTGGAATTCTTGCAAATAGTTGAATCTTTTTATTTTTAAATGTCTGTCAGGTCTTCAGCTTTAAACAATTTACACAATACAGTTAAATTACTTTCTTTTTTTCATAACTACATCCATATAATACAGTTCAGACAAACAATACAATTTAACTAATACTTATCTAACTATTTTTTTCCTGGGGCAAAATAAATGTTCATTTTCCTGTGGCAAATTGATTTCAAAACATCCCTTTTCTGTGTTTTTCTTTTTTTTTTTACTGAGTAATCACAAGTATTTTCTTTATCCAAAAGGAAAACATAAGCCTTTACTTTATCTGAAAAATTCAATATCCCCAGGTTTTGTGTAAACACAGTTTTCATTGGAGCGTGACGTCATGTTTCTACAGATGGCGGGATGAGACATACACCACAAAAAGCAGATCATTAGTTTGTGTTTAAATGCAGCCAGTCATCGACAGAGACTCTCATGCTCTTACTCATCCAGGAAAGGGCAGGGCCAGAGACAGCACCGGACATTATTACATATCGATTTAAATCCCTCCTCCTTTCCTCTGTGTTTTATCTGATCAGACACAGGCACAATGGTCGATCTCTCTCCCTCTCTCTCTCTCGCTCTTTCAGTGTGTGTGTGTTTCTGTCTAGCTGCCTCTCAGAGCTCTTTTTTCTGAAACCTCCCTCTGGTGTATTTTAGATCCTGCATGCCTGAGGCCTTTGCACACCTCACTCTTCTTTCCTCCCGCTTTGCCCCTCTCCCCCCTTGGTGCTAATGAGTCAGTGGTGCTAACAGCGCGGGGCTAGCTAGCCTGCTGATGAAATGTAAATGGGCAGTAATGAGCACAACCACAGCCACTTGAGGGGAACACTGCCATAGACAAGCACAGCTTCCCTCCCTGCCTCCATCTTTCCATCACTCTATTCCTGATGGACAGGCCCTGGTCCCAGGGTGGGCATATGACTGACAGGGCCCTGCGCTTGTGCTGAGGGGATCCCAGTGGGCCTCTGGAGTGGCCCTCCATGACTGACCATGGAGACGTAGATAGTGACGACGGCCCGGGTCTCGCTGGCTGTTCTAAACTGGTCCATTAATTACATGAAACCCTTAGAGAAAATTAACAGGCAAATTTAATAACACGGAAGATGAGGCAGTTTGTATGTGTGTGTGTGTGTGTGTGTGTGTGTGTGTGAGAGTGTGTGTTTGTGTGGAGGATCATATATGTACACACTATTGCAACAGAGGACGCTCCAAGCTCAGTGTCACCGCTGACACTCATCAAACATGCCTCTCTGACACTTAAGGTCAATGATTTAAAGCCCAACAACAGGTTTAGTGAGGGCGATAAATTGCCACACTGTGGGCAATAAATTGCCACATTTGATGTTAAGTCGTCCCTCAGCAATTATGAGACCTTGTGTGGGAGTTTCCTTAATTGGTGATTCATGACGAACCATAAAGGATGATTCTCCACATGGAGCTTTGATGGCATCTGAAAGGCACCATACGAGACACTTGACTTTACGTTGTATTGAAGGGACAGTGACTCACAAGATGTCCCAGTGAGGCGATGAGGAAACAAGGGTGATCAGGATATTTCTCACATTCAAAAAAAAGTAAAGTTAGGTCAAGGTAGCATTTTAACTATGGTAACGGTGCAGCTCAGAAACAAACTAGAGACATCACATTGACTATGTCTGTGTTTTTTTAACAATCTGTGGTGACCCCCTCATTCTCCTTACCCTGACACACTGATCTTAAAACTTAACACAGTTAACAACAACGTTTTATTTAGGTTATTTACGTTTTTATCTTTAGGTAACCGCCCAAACTTGCTAATGCTATCACTGATCTTCATCCAGGAATTTAATATAATCCACTGCAATTTCCATGCGCACTACATGGGGTATGTGCTTATGTCACTCCACAGTCTAAATGTGCTCTGGGAGATTTGCAAAAGGAAATGCAAGTTGTGACGGCAAATGCAAATCCCTCGGCACAATCGCTACATTTGTATGTTGTGTTTGGCTCGGTGTACAGTATCTTACAGCTTCTACCTCTCACTCGCTGCACACTGTTCAAAGAGGGATATGCTAATGCAGAAAGTAGTTGGACTACACTGGTATTGGAAAACAGGAGCAAAACCATCAGTTCGGCATATACTCTGTCAAACTCTTGCGTGTGTGTGTGTGTGTGTGTGCATGTAGATATGGAAAATAGAAGAGAAGAGTTTGGGGTTGCCGTGGCCCACTTCTACTCCTTCTCTTCTGTATTCCCTCTTTCTCTGCGGTGCTGTCAGTCTCCCTGGGGTCGGATCAGCGCCGCCGCAATAGGTAGGCCGAGGCTATCAAAGTACACGTTTTAACTTTTTAAGACTTTGCAGGTTGGCTTTGTTCTCCTTTTCTCTCTGTTGTGCAGGCTCTCCTGGGCCCTGGGTTGGGTAGTCTCTCTGGGTGCTGGCGAGTGGCTCTGGGCTATTAAAAAAAAAATGCAGGTTATCTACTGGGAGAAGTGGAGGAGCCTTTCAAATTGAAGTGAAAGAAGGAGTTTGGAGGGGAAGGCAGGGAGAGGAGTGTTGGTTTCAACGATGAGTGTGCATGTAGAGTATACATAATGTTTATATGGTGCTATTGTGCGTGATGCAGAGGGAGGTTATCATTAAAGGCCTGCTGTATTTTTCTGCTTCTTCAGTGTTTTAAACCGCTAAACAGCCCCCACTCTATGAATGCACACATATACATGCATTCACACAAACACACACAGACAACTGCTGCATCACCTCCCCCCTCCACGCAAACACACATCTGCTGCATCCACCACCACCACCACCACCAGCAGCAGCAGCAGCAGCAGCAGCACAACTACCACCACGCCTACTTCCAAAAAAAGAAACCCCGGGCTCAAAGCCTTTGGGATGATTTGATTAGCAATGATATCTGAAAACGTTCTCATCATGCTAACAAGATTAAGCTGAGGCCCTGTCTGTTTGCAGTGCTGGAAATTTGCTAGGTGATTAAAACTGGCTCGCTTTGCTGGAACAGGAGCCTTAACTGGCTAGTGGGACCGTTGCCAGGTAACAAGACATGACGGCTGTTTTGATATGGCTACAAATGTAAAAAGGCTAAAGCTAGTTGGCTGGTAGGAGACAGAGTGGTAAAACTATGTGACTGACCAGACTGTACAGAAAGTAAAAAAAAATAATTTAAAGCATAGAGAGAAATAGCAGAGAAGTGCTTTACAAGATCTGAGTAGACAAACCAGTAAAAATGAAAATTAACCATTAGAAAAGTGATGTATTTATTTCTAAGCCTTATTTAGATGTAAACAAATCTAGAAATATATAAAAAACACTTGAATTAATCTCATCATGGGCTTTATTTTTAGATATGAAAAAATATTCCAAATGTATCAAAGTCCTATTGAAAACTTTGAATGAATCCATAAATAAATCTTAAATTGAACATTTTGATATCATATTATTAAAATGTCAACTTTTCATTTTACATTACACCATGAACAGTCAATGTATCAATAACATTGACTTTAGTGTAATACAGTACAGTAGATCAAGACTAGTCTGCAAACATGGATAAAACTGAAGTTGTATAAGTTCACACAGCATCATTACAAAGTATAAATGTTAGCTGACCACTGCAACAAGGCAAATAATAGTAGTAGTTCATATTGAATCAAGCCGCTGCCAGGCTTTGTGTGTACAAGGAAAAGAAGTTTAACTTTTACCTCAAAGTATTTTTCACTATAATCTCCCATGAGAAGTGAGTCAAGCTGCAGAATCCCCCACTTTCAGTTTACCCTATAGGAAGGGTATTAATTCACTCCAACATTATATTTATTCAATTGGATTATGTATGCATGGAAGACCTAATGAGGGCTTAAAAATGCAATTATTGCTTAAGCAAAAAATGTGACTTTTTTGATAAATGCGTCTATTACCTAATAAATGGAGAATCAACAGACTTCTGAAACTGCTTTATTCAGGGCTTGAAATTAGCCCATCAATCATTTGCAGAGTTTGTTAACTGTTTCTCTGCTCCTCGCCTCTAAATTCTATCGCCTCATCCTCAGAGGTCTGGTGATATGCAGGGAGGAGAGAGAAAGGCAGAGAGGGAGAGAGAGAAGAAAAAGAGAGAGGAGCCATCTCTTATGATAACCCTGGAAAAACAATGACCGGGAAATCATCCCAGCTGGGACAAAAAGAAAACACTTACGTTCATAGTATGATAATCCCCTAACGATTGCACTATGATAATGAAGTGCATTTATAATTCACAAGGTCTATAGGAACAGGTCAGTGGCGCAATGTGAACAAGGTCAATCAGAAGCGAAAGGGTCACCGAGTGGCAAAAGGTCGTCCAGATTTTTTTATGAGCATATTGATTATGTTTTCAGAACAATGAATATCACATAGTGGCATATGTGAGTGTTATTGTATTGATTTGGTGAGTTCTCATCCATATGTGGTCTGCAACTATCAAATTGACCCCAATAAGGGGGCCATTACAATATTCAGGAGAGCTATGTAGTGGGTGAAAAAGTGACCAATGGGAGTGGATACGATGAAAAAAGAAAAATCCCTATTTTGACTTTTGGCACTTCGGAAAAGCTTACAACTAGCAAGACTTACAGATGGAATATAAATGAGGAAGCCAGGCGTGAAACAGAGACAAATTGTTGCTTCTTGCAGCTTTTGAGAAAAGTTATAGCCGATATATTCTTAAAACTCAAACAGTGAAGCTTTGTGTCACATTTGCATGATATATAACAGCAGAAAAACACAGAATTCAGAATTTGTTTTCTTTCTTTCTTTCTATCTTTCAAGGTATAGTTACAGAGAAAACAGGGGAAGTAAACCTGCTAACTCTCTCTCACACACACAAATAGATTTGAAAACACACAAAGCAGGTGTGATAGGGACCAGAGGGATGTTTTAAATACAGAAACACAGAACCTCTGTTCTGCCTGTTATCACTTGTGTCATTCAGTTTAGTTGAGTTTCTATCCTTTTAATCTGAGGTATGAAAGAGAGTCCAGGATGTATTTATAGATAAATAAACAATAGGGCTTTATCAGCGTATTCCTTCACCCAGGCTAAATGAATGGAAGGTGTCCCTTCTTGTCAGAGTTGATAGAGAAAATGTTGTGATCCAGTTGATTCCTGACATGGGACAGACAACATGAATGCACAAACGCCCGGCTGTACATCCATTCAAACACAGGGGAAAGGAATATTCAAAATATATTCATGGAATGTTCCGAGCTATTTCAGCGAGGGATCACACAATATTACCTCCACACGGTGATAAGATAAGGTATTTTTCATATTTCCATGTATTTTCATCCATTTTCTCATTTTGGGAAAGGGGGAGGAAGAGTTTGGCCTCAGGCGAGATTAATAAGCATTTAAAACGGTTTCACTGCTAACCGGCAAATCACAGTGTGTGTTTCAGAGTATTGTTCACTACTGAGTGGCCATGAATGACATAAATAGATTGCCCCGGTATACCTCGCCAGTGAGCTATTGCAGGCAGGAACAAATAAATAAACAAAGCACATGTAGTTTACCTATTGAGTTTAGCACATGTCTACTGCAAATGCAATGTGGCACACAAACACATGAATAAGAAATACACATCTAACACACAGTATTCAACACATACTTGCCGTCTCCCAACTGAGCTATAATTAAATGAAAATTTGCCTACCGGGGGCTTTTTTTCCCCTCAAAAGAAAGCATTCAAAACACTTAACCCCTATTAGATACCAATTGACAACAGAGCCTAAAATGGTTGCTGCAGCCGTTGGCTAGGTCCAAGTTAGTGTCAATAGCTGGCTGGAAGCCTGTATGTGTGGCTACAGGCTGCCCCTTCCTCACCACCAACAACACTAGCCTTCCTCCCACCAACACAGAAATCTGCACACATGAATAAAAAATAGACACATGCATTTACCATCCACAGAATAGCAGATCATATTCCTTAGTACTCTCTCTGTGTGCATGCATAAGCACACACAGTCAGAACACAAACTTGTGCCCAAGCATTACAACTGTAAAGTGGTTTAATGGCTGATGTTCAAACAAGCAAGCGCGGCCGCCATAATTGAAGCCCTCCCCAAATTGTGTTTTTATTTTGCTCCCCAGTTCTGAAATATAATCAGTTTGCCTAATTTTATTGCATTTCCTAATGATGCTCGCCCAGAGCAATTGTTCTGTGTGTTCCTTAGCAAACAGCGCGTGTCAGCTCACTGAGATTAATCTTGATTACTTTAGCCCTTGATGAAGTAGGCTACAATAATGCTTTAATTGGGGAATATTACCACATAGAGAAAAACAGTGATAGATAGACCAGGAGATGGATGTTTGACTCCAAACTGCACTAATTGTAATGCTGTTTGGAGTGATTAACTTTGGATGGATCAGCGGCTGTGGTGGAGGGAGGCAGAACACAATCAACTAATAGGGAACAACATCCATGACTGTAATGTCCTGCAGACATGGGGTGCTATGTTTCCACTGTGCCACTGAAGAAAATGATGACTCAGACAAAGACAATAAGCTTCTTGTTATTGTCAATACAAGTAGATGTCAAAAGGATCTTCTTTTTGAATATTTACATTGGTTACATGTTCTGGCATTTGTGGTATTTACCTGTACCAGTGTACAACTAAAACTAAATAGGACTAAATAAGATCATAAAATAACCTCTAATACTTTTCCATTGTCAATGACATGTATCATTATCTTTGATTTAATTACGTAGACGTATTTCACAATAAAAGTTACTCAAATATGTTTTTAAGAGTACTCAACCATTATGAATAGCTTAAAAGGGATGATATTTTAATGAACACAGTCTTCATTAGTGTAAATAGGATGGTGCCTAATTTCCCCGTAGTTCAGTTTAATTTGGTGCCGAGATCCAGGTGTTTAAGGCTTGTAGCAGCTACTGTAGCTTTGAGCAGGTAGCTTGAAGCAGAGATGTGGAACTGGGTCAGACGTCTATACTCACTTATTTTTGTCTTTTATTATTGCATTATCATCCAACTGTTTTTTTCTCCTGTGAGATGTCAGACTGTTTGTTGATTTGAAAATTGTCTATCAAAAGATCTCAGTGCAAGGCCAGATGATATCCCTTCAAGATACCACAGTGTAACAGAGTGTCCCACAGGGATCTGTCCTAGGACAAAAACTATTCCTGAAACAACCAATTCTTCTAATGACCCTGACACATACTGCTCTGTTTTTCACTTAGGAGACTCTATCAGTAAAAAAATACATTTTATCTTGAAGAAAACACTCACTCGTTGAAATCTAAAAAACTGTTTTCAAAATGATAATTTTAATCCAATGAACCTCCCATCCATCAACATGTTTTCAGGCCTTTGAAATTGATTCAATACGCAATTCAAGTATGGAAGTAGTTGTATTGATGATTCTCTTTTATTTGGGCCTTGTATCTGGAAACTGATTAAACCTAATGAAAACCAACAATGAATCTGTCTACCACAGAGCACATATTTTCATTAGCATATTTTCATGCTGTCTACAAGTGATAAAAGTTGACATTTGCAACATGTTGTCTTAGTGAAGTGGGCTACCGTTTATAATACTAACTTCCTACTCCTCTCTTAGTCTTAAAATCTGTGCCGAGAGCTTCTTTATGAATTAAACAAGCTGCTGGTTGATAAAATTCAGCACAACCCCTCTAACCTCATTACCTGGACCTGATGTATAATGAAGCCCCCCCAAAATACGAGTTCAAGGCCTGTCATGTCATTACTTATGGAGGCTACAGTACACACCCTGGGGGCAACACCCAAATCTGCTCATGCAGCTTTCCTGCTATTCTGCCCTATCTTCACTTGTGTAGTATTGTACGTGACACGGGTGAGCGCATACACACACTGTACTGTAAAGTGCACCACATGCATACACACACAGCTGCACGCCTCACCATGCAAAAGCTGTAGGAGAGACCCAATCTGCTTGGTCTGGACAGTTGTCTTACGAGGTGTCGTACGCTGACTGGACATATGCTGACCCCTTCTGATTTTTTTGTGCTGACTTCCTCGTTGGTGCCTCTTTGTGTCACGACTTTGTGCTTCGTTTTTGATTGGGAGGGGGGAGAAGGCGTTTTCTTGAAGTATATATGTAATGAGACAATGTTTATATGGGTTTGTATAGAACAATGCTAGTTTGCAGTATATCTGTTTTATGTTTGTGCATTGTAGTCAGTTTATTTGGCTCTTGCAGGGAAAACATAGCCATACCATTTACTTGTTGAGCACAAAAGCTGACAAACAGGGTGTCTGCATGTGTACTGACTGATTTTCTTTCACACTGCAGTCCTTCCAATCCCCGCTCAATCTCTATTCAGTCCCTGTGAGTGACACCTGACAGAATGTGTGAGTTAAAGGTAAACACACACACTCACACCTTTGGAGACCTTGTCACCTGCTCACGCCAGACGGGTTGAAGAGAAGAACCTGAGATGGGCGTGTGGGGAACGGGGACAACAGCCTAAGCGTGTGGACATTGGTCCTGTCTGGTGAAGGTGTGAATCTGTCATTATAGAGAATCACAGCTCACAGAGACACACACACCAGGACACACAGTGGCACGACAGAGCCATGCACATTCTGAGGTGCATGAAAATTATGGAATGATATGTATATGTCCCTCTGCAGGCATTTAACATGATGTAAACATGCAGACACTCCAGTTAAACCACTGTTCAACAGTCCTTGGTAAGGACTAGGAGGTCACCCACAGAAAAAGTCTACTGTTCATCATGCCACGTCAAATCCTGCTACAGCGTCGCTATGCATGTCAAAAAGGCCTTTCTTAGAGAAGCCTGACAAGATGCAAAAGGATCAGTCACGGTGTACCGAAAAGATAACGTCACCAGAATCTGTTACGACATATTGTTGGAGGGGGGGTGGCTGTGACACGTTCCACAAAAGCCGTGCTTAAAACAGGAGCTGCACAGTTGTTCTGTGATATTAATGTATGACGACAAGTAACAAAAAAAATCAATACAATTTTTTATGACATCTCCATCTCCCCTGGCTGCCGGGTCTGTAATACTATTTAAATGGGAGCAATGGTGATAAGGTTTGGCCAAAGCTTCCATAAAGGAGGGGGAATGGAAGACAACGATGATAGAGGGGCCCCCAGATAGCTCGCTGCAGGCAGTCTGCAGTGCCATAAGCTGTTGTTTTATTTCTCATTTTGAGGATGTAATCAGAAGAACAAATACAGTATGTAGTTGGCAGAGAGGTCTGAGGGTTATCCCCATCTCTGAAGTCGTATAACACATAATCTACATAGGATACGCTACATGAGGAATTATAGAGAAATGTGTCATCTTGGATCTAGAAGAACATGGCCAGAGGTTAAACCTGTGACTTGCTCCAGCACTGCTAGCTGTGAAATCTATACTAAAATGTGTATGGATATATCCCACCCAAAACATAGCAAACAAAGAAGAAATGTTGTATATTTCACTCTCGAAAAACCACTAATGCTAAGTATGTAACCAACACGTGATACGATATATATCAAGATACTGGGCTCACAATACAGTTACATCACAGTTTTTTAAATTGTATATAAAGAAATAAACTCTCTGACAGTGAAAGTAAAAAACATCTATATTATTTTTTTAATTTTCTACATGAATACAAGTCTTTTTATTTTGGGGTCGTATTGTTACTAATGAAACAATGCATACTTTCTTTTATAATAAATGACAGATAATGTCTTACAAAAATACTTTTTTCTTTTTATATATAATAAAAGATTTTAAAACAAATCCCAAATGAAATGGAGTCCCGAGCTTCTCAACCTAGCGTAGCTTTACTATCTGCCTCATGTTGGTCGTGCCATTTGTGTCGTTGAAGACGTGCTTTCGCCAACTCAGAATCTTCACTTGCCTCTGCCATATCTGTACACCTCTCTTCGTTAGCTACTGATGTTGAACACAAGAAGTCAAAAGCATATCGCGCCCTCTTAAGAGTATCACAATGTAATTTTCTATCTCAATGATTAAAATTGTCCATATCAATTGTATCAACTGTTTTGTGTGGTATTAATTCATTCCTACTTATTACACAATGGGTTTAAATAGAGCATAAATTGAATTATGTGAAGTTTTAGGTAGCCAAATTTGGTTTGACGTCATTACTAAATGCGCAAATTCTTAATATGCTAAATGTACTCATGTATGTTTCTGTAATTTATAAATAAACACTTCTAGTGCACTTGCTTGAATGTATTTTTTCTTTCTTACGAGTGAAGTTTTCTCACAGGATAAGACTGGATTTTAGACTAATCTTCTGGGTTTACTTCACACATAGTCCAACACCAGTTTCAGCTTACTGGATTTTTTGACAGTTGACAATCACCCCTGGTTGTCTTTTTAGAGCCTGGCAAGGGAAACACAAAAACAGACTGACACATACAAACACACACGTACACACTCGTATGTAGGAGCAGACAGAGAGCCAAGTGTACACTAAATAAACCTGCTTGTCATAATAATGATGGGAGCCGACTCCATTATGTTCTTTTGAGTTTATTTCTCTGATTTACCACAGTCAAAGCGACGCGAGCCTGGGACGGTCTCCAAGGTTGCTGTCAGGGGGAATTTAATGTCCTTGGCTTTAGCGTCTTTCTGGGAGCCTGTCACATCGGCTCAGCACTGACTGGCGTACCAGCCGGGACCTCTGGCATTGTGAATATTAATAGAATATTGATACCGCCAAAACACTACGGTGGGATTCTATCGTCTTCTCCCCCCTTTCACTATTTGCAGGACTTTTCCCTCACTTTTCCTTCCATTACCCTCTCTATGTTTATGCCCTTCCTTTTCATGAATTCAATCTGGCACATTAAGAATGACAAAGAAACCAACGAATTAGTGTTTTCACTACCTCGCCTTATTTTTGAATTAAGGGTTGAGTAAGCAAAAAATTAAGGTGTGTGTAACATTATTTAACAAGCAGACGTTTTTATGGTCAGGTGGGGCTTGAATATGGCTAGGAGTTTGACACTAGGATATTTACACCCACCAAAACACACACACACACACCCACACACACACTAGCATAGATGCCCGATCCTCTTAGTCATTTCAGTTTCATAAGCCACACATGCATGTACCTTCATGTAGACATTTCTTAGCAGCAATGACTCAGACATGAATAAAACTGGGAGCTCCTCCAACTATCTTTATTCATCTCCCCGACACTGCAGTTACAGCAGCCAGCAATAGCATGACCCCACAAGAGCTCTGAACCATCCAATAACACTACTCATCTGATGCTGCTTTTTTTTGTTTTTTTTTTGCAGACTTTGGAACCCATTAAGTGTAAGAGTATTTAGACGATACATGCTGGGCTGGTATAAACAATTGCTCAGTCAAAGAAAGACCAAAAATGTAAATACATTACTTTTTTTTATAGATATTTTAAATATGCTTCACAAAGAATTAAATATTTAGAAAAAACAACATCAAAAATGTGCTTCAAAATTTGACTTTGAAAATATTATTCAAATGGAATAGGTATACTTAAACATTTCAACTTTGATAAAAAAGAAAGGAAGAAGAGGATGTATTCATATGGGCTGTGTACTATATTGGACTTTTCTAGTCTACTTCTTATTAACCCTTACATGTCACAATCACACCGGGCCGGCAGTGGCTTGGTATAGTAGGTGGTCACCTAACCGGAAGGTCAAGGGTTCGAGCTCCTGCAACTACATGCCTGATGTGTCCTTGGGCAAGATAAATGTTTTTGTACCCAAAATGAAAATAAATCTTACTTCCACTCGGTTATGAAAAGCGCCAAACTTCACTATATTCCATAATATAGTTGAACCACATGACAACATTGTAACATATTTAATCACAAGGGACATTGATCTTGATGTAAACATAATTATCAAAGAGCGTCAGACTAAATTGGCCTGACAAGATAGAGAGTTCATTATCAGCCAAAACACTTGGGAGTGTGATTCTCTAATTAATTTTCTATAATGAACCCAATGTTTTTCTTAAGCTGGGAAATACCTCAATGACACATTGTTTACTGTGGGACCTCATCCCTGTTCCACTGGGGAGGCATGGCTTGGGTTATGTGTTGCATTAGCTTGGTGTATGTTCAGCAGTTGTGTGACGCAAATTAATAATATGATTTGAAAAATCTGCCATCATGTAATAGGATATTATGACAGGCAAAAGGCTTGGTAAGATGAATGTTTTCCTGAATTTCTTCTTGTCTGCAGAGCAATACCAAGCAAGGTTGAAACCAGATGTGAAGGCTGTGTTGTGTTTTTCCACCAGCTAAGAAACATTTTAAAGTTCAGTTGTTTTGGTCAATTCAGCAGTGTCTCTCTACATGCACTTTCACTCACCATACCGGGCGGCGTTGGCATCAGAAACCATTTTCAATAATTGATTCCGCACTCTAATTGAACAGCACGACTGAACGACATAGCTCATTACTTTACTCATTAGTTAATTATCGGAGAAGTAGGACAAGTCAATAAAAGTGAAGGCAGTAAATTCCGATACTAATTAGCCGCGCTTCCTTCAAGACATATTTAAAGGCAGATTAGTTACCTGAATGTCCCACGACGGGATGGGAGCACGCCGGGGGGGGGGGGGGGGGGGGGGGCTGCTTGATATCATTAAAGTGAAGGAGATCAGAGTTACAGGAACGTGATGGAAATCACAAAAAGACATATTTTTAAACACATGGGAATTCAACGTAAGGGTATTAAAAAATGAAAATTTAGCACAAGGGGAACTCCGCTAAATTCTAGATTACGAAATGTGCAGTTTTCTTCCTTGTCAAAATGATGTAGTTTTAGTAAGCACTAGTTCTACGCCTTCCTTCATTATGCAAAAAAAAAAAAACGGTTCTCAAAAGTTTTAACGTAAAGTGTCCTATTGACCAAGATATCTTTTTACAGCTGAGATTTCTGGATCAAAATAATGCATAAGGAAAATCAAGAGTCATAAACAGTACTCTAACATAAAACTGCAAAGATCCCACATCATTACAAGCTGAACAGAACAATAGTATGTGTGACTCGTCAATGATATTAACTGGGCTTGTATCTTTGACATATTGCTCCAAATTGATTAATGGGGAGAATTGATTAAAACACTTTATTCCCTTCATTATGGGCCTCTCTGCCTCTATTTGTTTTCTTGCCTAATGCAGCCAATAATAACCGTTTGACATATTGGGCTGACTGTGAATAGCCGTGACTGGGTTCATGCACTCCTAACAGGGGGGATTTGCAACAGTAGCGCAGATGCCCTGTCAGCCAATCACAAGGCAGAGAGGAGGGCAGGGCGAAGCGAGCGCGAGTGTCTTTTTCACATGCAAATGCTGCAATGTGATAATAAACACCTGACATGGAGCATGACTGAATTATCCTGCCTGTTTAATCAAAGGCTCCCAACCCTCTGTTACCCTGCTCTTTCTGTAACCTTCCTCTTTCTTCAACATTTCATCATTTTATGCCTTCTTAGTTTTTTGGGTTTTTTTAGCTCTTCATTCATATTTCTCGCTCCATCCTTTTTGAATCTTTCCTTCTTTTTCCCTCTCTCAACACTGTGGCTCTCCTTCCATCACATCCACTTCCTGGCTTCTAAACTGTCCTCCCTACCTTTCTCTCCCTCCCTCCCTCCCCTCTAACTCTCAGCTGTTTTCACACTCATACATTATCACTTTTTCTGTCAATTGGCTTTAACCGTGCTAAGTTTTGTGAGGAGCCATCAGCAGGGGCCCCTTGGGGACAAGGAAATGACAGAAGGCGGCCTTTATTTACCTCTGTGGCCCCTACCGTGTCGTCTGCTTAATCATGTGGCTAATCGACAACACTGTCTCCCCGCTCGCCCGCACCCGGACAATGGGGAACCTCATTCATATTTAATACAATGGAGTGTTTAAGTCATTGCACGCGTCTGAGGAGGAGGATATTGTGTTTCATTGTGAAGGGCTCCACAGGGACCTCCTCTCTGCCCACCCAGGCCTCCCTATCCGCCCTCCTCCTCCCAGCTAGCATATGCTTGGCACTTCTTGTGTTAAGCAGGCGGGCCCCGGCCAGTGCAGCTGGCTGGACACGATGGCCCCGGCCTGGTATCAAAGCCTAAATTCCCATGATTAATTCAAATGGTTAATTCTTCTTTATCACAGCTTAGGAAGAATTACCAAGACAAATATGTACTCCACTGAAGCCTGAATTTAGTAGAGGTGTGTTTAATAATGCAACAGGGCTCATAATAGGGCCCCTTTTCGTTTCACTAATCTCTTTGCCTCCACTTTAGAGAGCATGCTGTCAGATGCTGGAGACCATGTGCTGTCTCTGTTCTTTAATAGCTCTAAAAGAGATTTAACCAACCAAGAGGATCAATGTGTGTTGTATCTGTAAATGTCTCTTCAGTCACAGGATTAGGCATTTCCATAGTCCAGGTTGGCCTCGCTCAAAAACTGACATAACTGTAAACACTTTTATTGACGTGAGCAGTCATGTAGTCCTTCACCCTGAGAATTTCTCCCTCACTATCTCTCTCTCTCTCTCTCTCTCTGTCTCCTCTCCACCCTGTTTCTTTAAAAGATTAACCAGGGTCATTAAGGACACCAGGAAGGTTCATTTCGTTCTTACGAGTGGCAAATTAATCATGGGGGGATGCCATTTAATGACACACTTCCCTGGACTGATTACTTGTGTTCCTGCTAATTACATTGGTTAACTACAGTGCACCTATGAAGGTCCTTTTGGTATTTAGTCTCTTAAGTCCATGGGCCTCCTTAAAGACACACTCACACGCTTTATTTTCTCCTCGGAGCAAATTAAAGAACATAAAAGAAACAGCTGTGTACGGCGCGGTTCCCCTGACGAGCCCATTACTGACACGCCTGCCTGTGCCACGGAAGGAACTTAACGGCGTCCTATAACCTTAAAACGAGGGCACGCCGCTTGCCGCGCTTTTACTGTCACAGTGCTGCCTTGCCTTTTCCTTCTCATCCCTCACTCCTTGTCTAAATGAAAAAGAGCACAAAAGCTCAGTGTCATTAAAAAGCGGCACCATTAGGGTCGGCTGGCTTCATTTCTCCTCCATTATTACTGAAGATGGCTCAGCCTGGGTCAGAGACAAGGAGGGACGGGGGATAGGCAATAGAATACAGGTTAGACGGAGCAGCCCAGCTAATAAAGGAGGGGATCTTGGGGCAGGTAAGGGTCAAACTGGACACTTCCTAGCATGCAGCAAAGAGCCATTCATCTGAATGGAAATGTCAGCAGAGAGCATCAGGTCAACAGCTCCAGGCTAATTTGGACCTGGGTGTGACTCCTGACACTCAACAGTGGACAGGGGCCACATAATGGGTTTAGGACCCTGATGGTTATCTCTTCAACTCTGGCTTGTTTTCATTCCTCTCCTCCCCCTGCCCCTCCTTCCATCCCTCCATTCTCTCTATCCCCCTCTCTAATGATAATTGAGGAGGGGTTAAACGGTCTAATTCCACAGAGATTTTTTGGGGGGAGAAGATACGTGACAGATGTAATGTGATAACTGTGATGATGGCAAATCTGAAGCCAGGGACAAGAGTAGCCATGTTGTTTCCATTGTGATGTGTGCCAGTACTATTTATAGGGTGTGTTTGTAAACAAGCAGAAGGTCCGCCTTATGACTATCATAATTGGTTGGCTTATTTATTTATTTATTTTAAGATCACAACCCAGACTTCATTTTTATTTCCCTCACTCAAATTATTCTCCGCCAAGTGCACTGATCTGAGGCGACGTGTTTGTTTTAAGTGTAATTGATTTCTTGTACTGATTTAATCTTTTTTCAGTCTACATCATTCAAAACATTTATTTTTAATGGCTTATCAATTAGAGCGTAATTGCAGCAAATTAAGTTTGACTATCTGCAGTTTGAAATGACGTCTTTTTATTTCATTATTAAAATCAAAGGCACTTTAATCTCCGAGGGTTTGTCCGACATGTGAAATGTGCAAGAACATTCTTTTGAGGAATGCAACCCTTTTGTGCGGAAAACAGAAGACAAATATCCACATCTTCCTCATGTCAAAATCTGTCAGAGCATTTGGAGTCCTTTGATTTTTTTTCACCCTCTTGCTCATATTGAGGCGGCTTAAAGGAAATCCTGAAAAGACCTTTTG
Source organism: Labrus bergylta (assembly GCF_963930695.1). Classification (NCBI taxonomy): domain Eukaryota; kingdom Metazoa; phylum Chordata; class Actinopteri; order Labriformes; family Labridae; genus Labrus; species Labrus bergylta. The sequence continues at coordinate 18,720,058 of NC_089214.1, forward strand.
AAATGGACCAGAGCTGGCAGTCTGGCTATTTGGTAACCCCCTCCTTTTCCTCAGCCTGTTTTACAATCTCATTAAATCGGCCCTTTGTTTTGCCACTTTCCAAGCTCTGATCTGTGGCTTAGGACGAGTCAAGAGGCCGAGACAGTTTGAAAAAGGCTCCCTTCACCACAAAGAGGCCGCTTGTTCGCAATCAGTCCCCTCTTCAACGCCGCCCGGACAAAAAAGAGAGGGAAGAGAGCAACAGGGTCATTCACTGGCGCGTTATCGTGAGAACTTAATGAAAGTTTTATAACTCTTGAAATGTTTATGACCTTCTCACTCAACAGCTTGTCCCACCAATTAATGGCTGATTCTGACAACAGTTCTTCAGCTCTGCTGGTCCTACAGGATAATCTGGTAAAATTATGGCAGGAAAAAAACAAAAACATTTTCACTTAGTTTTATTTGACCAGACTCAACGATTGGACCTAGAGAAACGAGAAAATTCTCTTATTTTAGTGCAGGTGATAATATCATCCATCAGCCTTTCTTACTTCCTGATAACTTGCCTTCAGTACATTGGATGTTTAGTGGATGGAAGGTGCATAGCGATATTATAACCTCTTCGGCATCTCAGGCACTGCTTACTAACCCTTACTCTTCCCTGCCCAGCAGCTCTCCAGCTCTTGATAAATCTTGCTCTGCTGTGGCCTTATTAAGCAATCATTACACTCCATTATGTCACTATGTTTACAGGGTGTAGAAATAAAGGAGAATTAAAAAGGCCACTATCAAAGAGAGAGATTCTGCTGTTCTTAGAGTGCCATGCAAAGCTCAAAAATAGCACATTAAAAAATGTTGCATTAGAGAGCAAAATAAACGCTGAATACAACCTCTTCCACTCAGTAGACAGTAGTTACTGAATTACTCCCCATGCTAGGACTTAGCAGAGATCCATCTTGGTACCGTGAACCTGTCATGGAGCAATGAAGGGGAATCCAGCGCCCATCTGAAACAAATGACAAAGTCTATCGCCCAAGGCCCCTCTCTCCCTCTTCTTAAACAGCTATGCTGAGAAGCCATCACTGTCCACAAAATATGATAAAACCCATGCCATAATAGGATTCATAAACATGCCCAAATACAATTTGCTGAGATGTATTTCAGGAAAAGACAATCATTTACAACTTCTGAGGGGGATTTAGAATAAGTATGTTTGTATGCAAATCCGGCAAACACGTTTTATGTACTCCGCTCCCACAGATCATGAAAGCGCATTAGATTTATGGCAATGTGTGTGCATAATTGTGAAGATGATGGGGGGGGGAAAAGAGGAAGAAGAAGAGGCAGAAGAAGTGTCAGGATTTATGCTTAGACCTTTTTGGGGTTTTGATTAGTGTAGAACGAGCCAGCTTTCATGCCCCCGACATGGAAAACAATCGCTGCACTTGGCTGAGTCCTGGGCATCCAGGCCCCCTTCGCTTCCACATGGGATGCCGCCAACATTCGCTTTTGGCAATAAAGATAGCTGAGGACAAAAGACAGACAGCAAGTACCTCTTGGCAAATTCTTATTTGCAAGAAGGCTTCTTAATTTGTAGTTGTTGTTTTTTTTTTATCTTGAAAACATGAGCATGTATGGAGAAAACTTTGACAAGGGGAGATATTTTTGGGATTATTCTGTTCTTAAGTAAAGTAAGAAATATCCTAATCCAGCAATATACTTTACTATGATGTTTCTTTTAAATGTAAAGGTAAAAGTCAACTATTCCGTCCAAATGGTCTTTCAATCATGAAAAATTTGGTAAGGGGCGATAGGAATGAGTCCAGATGTTTCCATTTCCCTCAGACTCTCCGTTGACTAATGGAAAGGTACAACTTTATACTTTTCAATATCGGTTTAAGTTTGCTGCAATGTCCCTCCTGTCCTGAACTTGTGGGGCTGTCTATTCTGCATGCTTACTAACAGCTAAAAACTAAAGGTCTCGCTAATAAAGAAAGTAAAGCATGCTGATTGGCCCTCTATAAAGATGCCACTTTAAATAACGAAAGCGCTACAATGTCTGATGCCTTTATGATACTTGGCCTTATGTAAACACCATTAGAAAGTTAAATCCAATAAAAGTTCCAATTTACAAACTCATTTATTACCAATAAAGGAGAGGAGAAACACCTGCTTCATGCCATCTTAACCTCATTTGAGTTGTGTTTTCTTTTCCCTCGCTCATTCTGTCTGGAGAGCCTGTTATGTGCAATGTGGCATGAATTTGGGTGTCTGAGACAGCGGCCTCCTCTTCCTCTATCTTAGCCATTGGTGCGAGGGAAGAAGGGAAAGAGTAAGGGGGGATTGACCCAGGAATCTGGAGTTTTTTGGAATGAGAGTTCAAAGGAACTCCCCGCAGCCTATATAAACCACCCTCAATTGGCCACAAAGAGGAAACTCAATTTGCAGGGAGCTGCGCTGTATACTTTTTATAGAGGAACTTTTAGTCATTAGGCCATATACTCCATCCCGCTCAAGGAGCCAGGCGGCGCGGCAGGAGGCCGCATCGTGCCTCTTCTACAAAAAGCCCCCCCCCCCTTACACACTCTAAAGAAGAAAAAAAATCTCCTAATGAGAGCCCAGTTAGTTCCTGTGTCTTCAGATGGTGTCCTGTTTGTTCAGCAGAGCATGGGGATCTGTGTTAACCCTTCCACAACAAAATCTGCTTAGAAGGTGTAATCCTATCTCGTATGCATGTAGCAGTCCTTCAGGCGGGGCTGTGCAGGAAAAACAGCAAAGATGCTGTATCAAATTAAACATATGTGTGAAAAAAAGCACTCTCTTTTGGCAACAATCAGGCTGCATTGAAAGAGAATGCATTTCTTCTGGAAATCTACTTTAAGGTTGTCATATTCATTTTAGTCAAATGGGATTTGAGAACAAAACACAGTTTGAAAACATGACAGACACGGGCCCAGTAGTTGATCTGTTTATAAAAACAAAACACTGAAAGCCAGACTATAGCTGCTAAAGGAAGAAAAGGGAATTTAAGAAAGCACAATTCATTTTCTTACAAAATAAACATATTACATTACATATCATTAATTTATATATATAAAAAAAAAGATAAAAAAGGATGACATTATAAATATATTTGGATTGTTTGGGACAGTTTTATGTATGGTTTCAGTTCTAGGTTCTGAGAAAAAAATCTGATAATCAAATGAGATAAAATCAAAGTGTTCGTATTTTATTCCTCGAGGATTTCTTGTGATTTTTTGGAGGGTTCTCATAAAGATTAATTTAAATGTTTCTTATTTGTAATTCCAGGAATGTCTGCCTCTATCAGACATGTGGGCTGGATTCTTTTTACTTCTGCAAACAGACAGAAAATAGAAAAAATATGTGAGTGGTAACATCATGCATTACCTTTTTTTCATTCAGGTTACCCAGGTTTCTCTGTCCATCAAGGTTCTCTGAATTTCAGGTTTCTCAGTAGAGTTTTCAAATTTCTGCTGTCCATGTTCTTATTTAACCGTTACTTTTCATTTTTCCATTGTGAATAAAGGAAATTAATCATGTTTTTGCTATTTATTTTGTATTGTCGTAGTCATGTTTTTAAAATTAAAGGATGTTGACAAGCGTACAGCTTTATTGTAGCTGACCCAGTCATTCCTTTGTGCTCCACATTTTGACTAAAACATCAATTTGTGTATGTATGTATGAATTACGGTTTTTTTTGTGTGGGTTTTTCTTTCTTTGGAGGTTAAAAATATTTTTTGGCCTGTTCCCAGTTGTAGACTCCATCCAAATATCATCCTTCATAATCTCCACCCCACCTCACCCACCTGGGTTCTTGCTAACCTTTGTGACCTTTGACCTTGCCCGCTATCATATTTGTCTCTTTGTGTCCTTTGTTGCCCTTCTCTCCCCCCCCCCCCCACCCCCCTCACTATATATGGCAGATTAATGACAGCTAATAATATCTGAATGTTCCTGGACATTGTGTCCGGTAATGAGATGCATTCCAATGGGTAGGCAAGGTGTCACCACTAACAAATTCACCGTCGCCGTGTGCAATTAGCCTGTAAAAAGGCTGGAAAAATACACTAAATCAGTATCGGCCAAGATGGATGAAAGCATGCTGAAAGAAAAATACCCCTTTGTTACCAAACAGCCACACTGAGGAAGAGAGAGAGAGAGAGAGAGAGAGAGAAAGAGAGAGAGAGAGAGAGGAAAAATGTCTCTTTTTCCTCCTCCACATCTTTCTCCTGGAGGAGATGTGGACAGGTTACCTTTATGGAAACATTATTCCTTGACTGCTCCCTGGCAGGAGTTTCATTACAGCTCAGCCTAACGTTGAAATATTCTCTGCAAAATGTCAGCGTATGTAAATGAGGACTCAGCCCTCATTCCTATGTCATGTTTTGTTAAAAGTTGTTGCAACCTTTCTGTGCTACTTATGTCTGGCTTTTCTTTACCCCTGCTGCATCATCGACGAGTCAGTTCACTTCGAATAGTTACATATCCTCTTTCTCTAAACAGAAAGAAGAAGGAAATCAGTCCATTTGGAATTGCATGTTGCATGTTACACTTATGGTCACTAAATTACTCATACCTCGCCATATTTTTTAGACACTTAGGCATGATTTAATTTCATAATCAATTGTATTTTTATTTCAAAAACAAGTTTATTGGTTTGAAGTCTATTTACCAACACCTCTGAACAAGTTACTGTAAACACCAGATAATCAATGTTCTGTGTTATGTGGCTGTATTTATATCTGTACTAGTAGGCCATATTATATCATGTTCAACAGCATCGATCCCTGAGGGCAGTTTAAATATTAGTGAGCATTAAATCAATATCAATGGCAGGGCTGTTTGTTACACTCTAAAAGGGACGCTGGCATGATTCAACATTTATTGCAAAACAACAGCTAAACTCTGGCATAATGTCTTGGCTGGTGCCATCCTCACTGCACGGGCCCTGTGGCTACTCCAAATGAGGAGAATGGATAGAGCTTCCATTCACAGCCATCCATGTGTGCCCAGTAGCTCAAAGGCATCGACTAGTTGCCCAGTCATCCCCCAATGTGACAGCTACAGCACAACTAAGACAGAGCAGCTAATGCTACGCTAATGCACAAACACCACCCATTTCTTGCTTGAAACTCACGGCGTCTGTGCTGATGATTTTCTGCAGAACATTCAAAAGCAAACAGCATGCTTTCCACAAGGTAAGTCTGAGGCAGGCGTCTATGCTAAATAATTTCGCACTATGGGGTGGGGGGGGCTGCTTAGCTTTTGCTGTTACGCATGTATGCATCGACTTTTTAGTGTTGCATCGTCAAAAATTCATTTTCTAGAAGGGTACAGAAGATGCCAACTAGTTCACCTAGAGCTGTGAGAAAAGGGGATTTGGCGCATTGTGTTGCTGAACAGAACACCAAAGTACTCCCACATTCAGCAGCCGGCTCCCTGCTCTGCTCTGTGCCCCCACTGCACCCCCTATTGCATGGGCTGAGTCTGTGGGGGCTCGATCAGCCTAATGAAAATTACATTCACACCCGCGCCACTCCTGCCTATACAGCCTACATTATGCAACAGATGAGCATTGGGGGCCACAGTGTCTAAGTTTGATAGCATTTCTTAAGCAGGATCAAACTGGAAGCGCGGGAGGAGTGTTGGCAGTGATGTGAATTTGATGAGTTCAACAGTAAAAATATTCACTTTTCACGTATAATGAGAGTGAGAAACAGGTCGGCGCGGGGTGGATTTTTGGAGACAGTTTTTTTTGGGAAGAATCTTCTTTGCAATATCATTATGTGGGGTAAAATTGATATAAAAATGAACTTTTTGGAATAATTGACTCGGTGCTCATAACGAGAGGGGATTCCGTCATTTGTTATGAGCCAAATGTATGCTACAATATAGAAAATCCAGTTAGGAGGAAAGTGATGAGTTTCAGGAAGGCACTGAAATCTACATGCAAATGCATAATAATCACACATCTACAATATTGCAGTGTTAAGAAAAAAATACCTTGAATTCAATTATCATGTGGGCTGAAATAATCATAATGTTATTGGAAACTCAATTACGGAGGCAAGCCATGTCTGGAAATTAGCTGAACTTAGCTAAGGCAAGTCAGCCCCTTGAATTCATCAAGTATGGATTATCACAATATTACATGTTCACTTTGATTCTGCTGTCCAAAGACAAACATTCACAGTCACTGCTGCATACTCCCCACGTTTGTTTTATTCATGAACTGCGCTCTGATCTATTATACATACAAAACTGATTCTATGCTGATCGCCTCGGGCTAAGAGGCTCAGACATAGAATTAATTATATTATATACACATGCATGATAATTGTGTACGATTCGGTCAAACACAGAGGTATTTCTCTATGTGTGATTACCATTGTTGCTTCAGCGGCAATTATTTTCATTATTGTTGCTAATATTGTTAATGTTATTGTTTTCTCATTACAGCATTTCTCTGGGGCTTATTTTTAAGATATTAGGATGTATGTGACCGCTACTCTGGAATAAATCATGGCGGTAGTTGACGAGGCCCATGACATTAATACATAAACGGCATGCTCATATAGCAAGAAAATTACTTTGAAATTAAACACCAGAAGAAAATTACTTTGAAATTAAACACCAGGCTAGCACAGGTCGGGCACAGGAAATAGAGATAAGGGCGCTAATTCATTAAAAAATATTAATGAAATATCCCCCTTTACACAGTGTGCACAGAGACAACCATACTTTTGAATATTGCAACATTAAAAGTATTTCCTCTGGCTGATAGGAAGGGTAGATCTTTGGTTATTATTAATATTATTATATTGGCTGATACTTGTACCCTGTTTTTCCATGCATGAGCATGATTGAAAATATCATTTCCACTTGGTACTGGGAGCGTCACGCTTGGTTTGTTATCAAATTCCAACACACTGCAAGGTCCAATATGATTCCACCCCAAGATTGTACAAAGACATTTACAATGAATTTATTTGGCTAATGCAGAGTTTAATATGACAAGAAGTGGAGGTCAATTGCATGCCTGGGTGGCATTTCTCAAAAAGATAATGTGTTTAGGCATGGACCATGAAAAAGGGTGTCCGGATCTATATTGATATTTGCATAGATGCATTAACAATGTGGATGCACAGTAACACAGTAAAGGAATGCTAGTACATTTACATGAAAGACAATTTGCAGAGCATGCTGTAAAAAAATGAAAAAAAAGTACAATTTCAAGTCTTACTCACAACCTGCACATTTCTGCCGTGCAAGACACACAGGAAATCGTTTTTTCCCCCCTCATGTCCAGCATAAAGGATGCTGGTAATTTATGTTTTCCTTTCTGTTTGTGCATCTCAGTGCCTCTGCTTTTGTCAACTTTGAGAGTTCCTTTCAGTTCACTCTGTCACCAGCCTTACCCTTGTTCCCCTTGCATCGCTGCCTGCCACGGCTGAGCTGGGGAACATGCAGCCTCGCTCCAAGACGACTTCAATCCCCTATTATCAGGAGAGCGCACATTGCCGCTCACAAGGGTTTAATTTATTTGTGCCTGTTTCAGCCCAAGATTAAAGTTTAATTGGCGCTGACTGGCAGCGCCCAAGTTTTGACTAATTCTCCTTATCGGGAATCCTTACCGAGTAGCTGTGGGCAATGTGAGGCCTGCCTGCCTTCCTGTGTGCGTGGCAGCAGTGCCCACACACACACACACACACGCACACACGCACACACACGCACACACACACACACACACACACACACACACACACACAAATGCACACATGCAGCGAACATAGTAATCCCTTACTTTAATTGGCCGATGCATCGAGTACCTGTGACTGCACATTTGTTTGAGTTGTGTGTTTTCTAGGTGTGTGCATGGGTGTTTACACAATTATGCATGTTTAGGTTGTGTATATGTATTTGTTTGAGTGGTGATACATGTGTTAGCTCCATTCCTCCTTGGCACGGCCCCCAAAAGCTCCTGGATTGTTGGGTAATTAGACATGCATCATATTATTTACTTCAGACTTTATAATTGATTTGTAAAGGTGGAACCACGGCGCTCTAGTGCAGGCTGCTCTTGTGTTTCCAAACCAAGGCTTTGTGACTTCACTCTGAATATGATTGTACACATTTACAAATGGAATATCTCAGTCAGTGTGGTAAACACAAGGGGACAAAAAACACAGGGTGAGAAAACAACACGTTGCATTGTGGGTTGATGTGGCTTTTTGCTGCCATATTTCCCATGAATCGTTGTAGCATAAATCATTATAAAGTGCATTACCGTAGAGGGATCACATTTCCATAAGTGCGTGCTTATGCCAGAGTGATACACAAGCGTAAATAACACTGATAATCTCAGCCTGTGTTTGATCAGCCAAATCTGAGTCTGAGGGTGCAATCATTTGTGACCTGAAATATTAGTGGTAGCTATTAAAAGCTGTGGAGGATTTGCAAAGCTTCATTTAGTCCGTTGGGGAGATGTGCGTGAAATAGAGTTCCTTTGCTCGTAACTAATGTCTCTAATTCTAATGAGCAGAGCTTCTGTGTTGTAGCTCCATGCTCCTAAACTGGGATGCAGTGGATTAAGAGAGTTCTCATGAGGGCAAATGGACCAGAGTTCAAAGTCATGGGCTTTGATCAGGAATACACATGGGCACAAAAGCCTGTAATTAGTTGTACTGATGTACTTTTGTAAATATGGTTGAACACATTTTCATCCTGTCAAAATAACTATGATGAATTCAAGGTGTTGTTTCATTTTCAACAGCATGTCTTTGAAGGTGTGATGAGTCTGGGACGTCTCCAACAGTTGTACAGGTTGTACTCTACTGAATCACAGGCGACTGTGGGGCTTTTGAAAAATGTATTCCAACAATTTCAAAGGAAGACAAGGAAACATTAGCAGGTAAAGGTAAAGTAACCTTAGATTCACGGTTTAAATTGAATAAATGTAAAGTAGAGAGGAGATGTACCAAAAAGATAATTGATTGATGATGCTGCTATGCTATGTGAATGTGTTTGGCATTGTGTTTAATAAAAAGGAGAATAACACATCCACACATGGGATGGGACACACACATGCATGAACACACTCTTAAATCTGGTGAGGTTCTTAGCTGCGAGTCATTATTTGGAGCTACGGTATGAGACGGGAATGGCTTGTGTTTGCTTTAGTGTGTGTGTGTGTGTGTGTGTGTGTGTGTGTCTGTGTGTGGGATGTAAGTGTGAAGGGCTGTCAGTGGGGGACGTTGTCCTCTAATGAATCCCCCTGGTCTGAGGGTCTTTCATTGACGGCTGCTAATTTCACCTGACACTTCTTAGCCGCCGCTGAGCACGGCCTGGCAACCAATCGGCACGCATCAGTCTCAATCAGGAAGAGATGCCCCTTCTCTGGAGCCCACATACACACAAACACACACACACATGCTATAGACACCATTTATACAGGGTCAGGGCTGGTATCAGTGTTTCCACAAGTACCATCCTCAAAGAGAGCACCTGATCCTGACTAGGAGGCGATGGTTTCACTGAGTCTAACTCTGCCTGACCTCCAGGCGCTAAATACTGGTCTGTCTTGGTTGTCACACCTGAGGTAGAAAAAACGCCTGATTTATCCCCACAGATCTCCTCCCTTTTACTCGTCTTCTCTTAAGCGCAAAAAAAACAAACTCTTGATAACATCACGTTGGCTTATTGCCACCTTTTGCACGCTTCATGACAACTCCTCTAAAGCACCGCGTACACCACCTGAGGAGTTGAAGAGTTGATTCCTCTCGAGTTGAAGTCAAGCAGCACAAAACAAACAGTACCCAGGAGACAGATGGTGTCAGGCTGCAGAGCTGTAGCACAGGGAAGGCACAGCCAAATAACAGGGTTGCCATTATTGTAAAACAGTTTTCATGCAAAATGGATGTGTTCGCTTTACATGTTGATAGTATCACGGGTGTTTCTTCTTTAGGATTCAAAGATAGAAAAATAGTCCACCTTTACATGTTGATGTGTCCTGTGCATTAAACTTAAAATCAAATCCATTAAACTCATTTACGTACTAATGCGGAACCATCTTTGGCCTTCATCATCCTCTGACTGGTCTTTTTATTTGTCTTTTTTCCAGCTTGTCACTCTAGGGCACAAACATTTTTGCTTTCTGCCGACCAATGTCGAGTTATGATGAACAAACTATGAGGCAAGAGTTGTTTACAGGAGGAAACAAAAACTAGAAACTATGTTGAAAAATGGGCACCGCAGTTAGATTTCACAAAACAATTAATGTTGCTTGCGGTGGGCAAAAAGCGCTTGCGGCCAAAAACCCATCTCTCGCCCTCCTCAGCTTGCGAATGTGGTCGACGTTGCGGGTTTCTCACTGTGTCAAGAAAGAACATATTCAAATGTGTATGGCTATTAAATGTTAATTTGCACAACAGATGAATGTCAAGTACAGTGCTTCATCAACAAAATGCCCTTTCTGTTTCAGTATGCATAAAGTGCGGCTTTCACCAAATGGAATGAGCTCTTGATTGTGGCATTTACATACCTCAGACAGATTTCTTTTTAAGTTTGTAAAAGTTCTAACTTGAACTCCTTCAACACTATAAAGGAATCCCTGAACAATCAGGAGGCAAACGCCTCAATGAGACAAAAGGGAAGGAAATGCTTTGCTCAAGAGTAGGTAGACTGGAAACACTAGAGTTGTGAGAATGATCACCGTCCTAGGCACAACATGCCGATTCTGTTTTCTTTTGTTTGGCTTGTGTCCCACATTTGAACAGTGACTATCAAAACAGTCTCCTGTGCCATTTGTATCCAGTGAAGATTTCTCTATTTCAGCTGTACTATGTTCTCTTCAGAACTTAATCTTGAGCAAACAGCTTGAATTGGCCACCGACCAGGAGTGACTAATGCTGGAGTTGCTCGCTACGTATCACAACGGAGAATGTTGATGTTGAAAAGTGTTGAACCTTTATTGACAAATGGCAGTCAGGGAAATAAATAAATGGAATCAGTGGAGACAGAAAATGTCAATGTGGCCAGCTTAACATGCTGATAGATGGAGATTATGAGCAATGTCCACGGAAAGTTGTACCTCTCAACACATGCTGAGAATTTCAAATCCAAAGTCAAACAAAACATGGAAACCACTAATGCCTTGATCATGCTTTTACATTCTCCTCGATTGTTTTCACCCTTTCTGTTTTTTTCAAGCAGCTTTTAATAGTTAAATTCTACCTTGAATTCATCATCAACACTTTTTGACGACAATTAAATAACATAGACCTCCACCCATGCTGTATTTGTTGCTTTACACGGTTATGATCAAATATTTTAGGGCTTTAAACTGTATACAAAGCATTGTCTAAAGGTTAGTCAGCCCAACACACACAGACACACAGACACACACACACACACACACACACACACACACACACACACACACACACACACACACACACACTAAAGAGCCCCTGTCAGTAGCACTCTGATTGCCTCCTCTTGGTACCTACCTGACAGCTTCTCCCAACCACGTCTGCAACGGAGACACTCACACCCAAGATGCTGAAACAAAGAGCGAGGAAGGAAACGGTCTCGGCGTCTCCCTTTGTCTTGAGCTGATGTTGCCTGACACGGTCAAAACAAAGCTCTGTGTATCTACACCGCTACGTTAAGCATCAGGAGCCGTGTGTCAGGCCTTACCTGCTTCCTGTTTGAAGGCTCCATGGAAACCAGTTGTGACGACACAACCTGGTCAGTGTCAGCAGGAGTCAGCATGAGTGGTACAACGAAGAAAAGAGAGGAGGGGAGCTGGAGACCTGGAGGAAAGGCACACTGTACCATTGTAAACTCTTACTATACTATATCGCTGCAGGAAACTGTTGTCCTTTTTTTTTATAAATATTGATTATTTTCTTTCAGCACCATGCTGTTTTTTTGGCCATTGCTAGCTTGTTCAAAACACTGACCTTTGCACTCCATTCACATCATTTTGGAATTCACTTGCATTTACTATAAGTCACACTGAATAAAAGATATGGATATTGTATTGCACTATTTTTGTCCATATGCTGTAGCTACAATATGCTAATGTGCACCTGGACTAAAATGCACTTATTTCTAGGACGAACATTCAGGGAACATCCCTGGAAAGCTTCATCCATCCTTTGAGCCTGTTTCATATTTTTTGCTTGCAATGTTGTCAAATGGTGCAAATCGCACATCGAGTCTACAGACACACATCCTGTGCCTTCAGGGGATTCAACATTTTATTTCTTTATTTATAAAGTTGCTGGTGCATTTAAAAAACAGGTTACTTACACACGATTTATTCATTGACAGCCCACTATATATTGATCACTAAAGTTGTGCCACATTTTGCACAAGTATATAAGAATAATAGTATTACAGGCCTTAACCAGGGGGTACATGTGTCATAATGTTAACATGGCTTGTGTTAGTGTAAATGATTGAGCTTATTATTGGATTTGAAAGCTCAGAAGTGTTTGAAAAAATAAGAATATATTTTTTTAAATGTGTCGGTGTCAGTGGAGTCGTTTGCTGTCTCTCTTTCGTTCAATCCAGTCGGGGCACATGGCTGTCCACTGACTAGTCTGGTTCTCCTTAAAGTTTAAGCCTGTTGAAAATACCTTTTTCCTTATGATGCAAAATACTTGTTCATGTTGGATAAATGTTGGGTCACTGGTTTTAAGTCTGGAAGCGCTGCTGTTTGCCTTATCTGCTACTGATGCTAGTTTGCAAAGAATGTACTAAATGAATATCCATGTTCTCTCAATTCAGATCTGGGAGATAAAAGGAGGACATTTCAACAAAAGGGCAAAATAGAAGGAGGAGCAGAATGCTTATGTGTGTGTGTGTGTGTGTGTGTGTGTGTGTGTGTGTGTGTGTGTGTGTGTGTGTGTGTGTTCAGCCTTTCCCCCAAATCAAGGCCACACTTTTAAGGTCAGCAGAGTGCGAGGAAGTGCAGCGGGTTGCAGAATGTTGCTGGCACTTAGCTTGGCGCACTTCTGAACCTCGTAGACGTCTGTGGCAAGGTCACCGCAGGAAGCATAAATAAGAGTTGATGGCTCCGTTGTTCAGTGTCATCCGCCGTGCTCTCCACCATACTATTCGGGGACGGCACTACTGAGCGCTTCTGACATCATGTACACAAAGGAGGCAGGCAGGATTAAAAAAGCGTGGCAAAAATAGAGCCCGGGCCGACATTATTAAGACACAAGCTTCAGTTAGCCCACACAATGTGCTGATGGGATGTCATTGATGCATTTCCTGTCTTGAGTCTGGAAGAGCTTTTCATGCTGGCCTGCACAAATAACTGATTGCATATTGTGGGAGTTTTTTGTAAGTATTTCTTGGCTTTTTCTTTTTTTTTTTTTTTTAAAAGGAAAGGGATAATGGAAATTCAGTATGAGAGGCCAGAGTCCTGATGCTCTGCTCACCCTTTCTCTACTCAAGACTTTTTTTTTCTACTCTGCGAATGCATTGTTTTACTGCAAATTATAACCATAAAAAAGCCTCTGATCCCCCATTCTGTTAAATTAATAGAATTACGCAAAAAATGTAATGATAGCAATTAAGTCTTGAAAATGCAAATTTTATAGTCAAGGACGATTACCTCATTTATAGCATGTGCTGGAATGATGCCAGACGAAGGTAATTTAGATCCGGGTTGCTCACGGTTACATCATGATGAATATGAGGCGAGCGGGGCCTCATCACGCACCTCCAGTCACTCAACTCTCAATCAAACTGCGCGGTGGGGGCGGAGCTTAGGGGAACGAGGAACGTGAATGCTGTCAGGGGCAACTTTTCTGCTGGAAAGAAAGACATACATCAGGACTAAATGGGACTGAAGGAGCGTGAGGCAAAAAAACTGCCAGTATGCTCTAAGAGATGCAAATGTTACATTTAATATGGCTGCGACGGGCATTTCTGCAATGACCATAAGCTTTCAAGGGCCTCCTCTTGACTTCTGTGATTATACAAATGTTGTGCTTTCACACAAGTTCTCACCAGTCAAAAATCGTAATAGGTTTTACAATGAATGCTGACATTTTAGAAGGGTATGGATTGTTTCAGAGGCTTGATGAAAGCCTATCAGGACATCCTGTTAACCTCATAATGTTTATTGCCCGAGATTAAGAATTCACATCAAAACTTGTCACCCAAATGACATTTAAAATCTTGGATTTTTAAAGCGCAAAGCTGCGTTTGGCTGAATAAAATACTCATGTCAGTTAATTATTTGAGAAAGTCAGCCTTAATGGCATGAATCTTTTATGGGGTCTGCCTGGTGCCACGATCTCTAATAGCTTAACATTTCATTTAAGCACTCTCTCCATGCTAGTACAATTTGCAAATCAACATCGGTTTCACGCGCCAGAGTAAGATGCAGGGGGCAGCATGACACCATGATCCAATCCCCCCCCCCCCACAAACTATGCACTTTGACTCTACAGACAGTATAAAAGGAACAATTTGTTCTGATATATTATCTTAACATTTCTAGGTAGCATCCTCATGTGTTGGATATTTCCCCACCCATCAGTCAGTGTTTTCAAATTTTACTTATAAGGTTTGATTCTGCCTCCAGGGAGACTTGATATCTGAAAAAGTGCCCAGATAAAAGAAAAGAAATAGAAAGTATCCCTCTTGTTTCCTTTAAAACTGGAAAGCCATTTAACTAACATTTCACCCTGGTCTGGCTATTACACAGTCTATTGACACACATTGCACCGGGGTTGGACTCTTTCTCAACCCCATCCATCGGTCACACAGATTGTCCCCTGGTAGGCAGAGGCCTGCGACGTTAATGGAAATGGGGCGATGCTGGGAGCATAGAGCCTGGAGAAGCCTGGATGATCCCTCAGGCCATGGCTGCCACGGGATGAAATAGAGAGACTATTACAGCCGAGTTGTAAAGCCCCACACGCTCCACGCACTATCATAATAGAATATTGATTCTATCAGATGCCAGGCCCCGGCCTGTCCCCGCAATGAAGGAAAGAGCACTAAAGGTCATTGTGTAAAAGAACAGAGTGGGGGGGAGAGACAGAAGAGCACAGAGGTGGAGAGGAACAGAATTGGGTGGACAGAAAAGAAAGAATGAGCGGCTGCTGCTGTGATACAGTATTTCTGTTATTACAGAATAGATCATGCTGTAAACAACTATAGAGGAATAAAAACAAGTACAAATGAGTTCAATACTATACAAATAGTGTTGAACCAATCTTAACATATTTTTGCTGTGCAATTAAAGTTATTGTTTTTTTTGTGTGTTGCAGCATCTGTCTGCACAGCCATAAGTAACAAGGAAGCAATTTCAACCATTAATTGTTGATCAAGGCGGTTGGGAAAAGCGCCAAAGGAGAAGGATGACAAATAAGCGCCCACCACGCGAACAGCAGTACAAATTACACCACAAGCAGGAGACGTTTATGCTTGATTGGAGCAATTTAATGTTTTCTTACAAAAAAAAGCTTGCAAATCCTGGGAGGACAGTTAAGGAAATGACTTTTTAATCATCCAAGGAGCCGCTGCGCCTTGTCTCTCCTGATGGCCCCATATTGAAGACTTAGAGCCATTAGGAGAAGGAGTTCATTGGTTGAAGGCGTTCTCAGCAACAGTTGGGCGGATGTTACTTAAGGAGACAACTTTTCAGGGAGCATCGAGTCCTATCTGTGAGAGGAATTTTGATTAGAAGATGAAACTCTCTTTTATATCGTTATATTTTTTTAAACATTGAATAGATAACTTTAGCATATTATTTGCCTGGCATAGACGTAAATATGTTCATTTTTTTCTAAGATTACAACAACTAGAGGAGATATGAAGTATAAATACCATTTCATCAAGTATGCAGTTTAACCGTAATGTCTTCAAAAAGAGGCCCAACTGTTTTTGTAAACAAACAAAATGTATCGCAGGTTGTCTACAAGCATCTACTCTGTAACCAAGTCAGGAGAAGGCAATGTTAAACAATGCCACAGTTATGTGCACGATATATTAGGAGATTGACTAATCTTCGCTGTGACATTATGGCCTGTACAAACTTCATGATGAATTCTGTTTTTCCAGGGCCCCTTGGAAAATATATTCATGAAATCTCAATGTCCGATGAAAGAAGTAATCTTTTAACCAGAGCATGACTGTGACATCCCATTCCTCATTTCTATCCCAAGCAAGGCTTTATTTTAGTCAAATAAATATCCATTTGTCTTCTTGTATTTCTTTTTTTTCTTTTTCACTTCTCATACACACAGCCCCGGTAATTGAACAGTAGTTGTTGTCAAGGGCCCCCCGCAAATGAAATTGCCATTGTAGCATCAAAAATAATCAATTTGATGAGTCTTGTATATACTCCCATTCTCAAAGTAATGTGATATTGATTTGGCCCTCTGATATAGTACTCCTCTTCTGCACCACAATGATTATTGGCTTTTGACAAATTCCAACACTATTTTTTTCATCCCCGCTCACACCTCTCTGCTGGGCCACCTCTTTTCTTTCAAAGCTCTCAGCTTCAGTTCGACTCTGTGGCCCAACTTTGTGTGTGTCTGTAACACACTTTGACCATAAAGTGCTTTGTGCTTTATTGCTCGACAACAGCTGTAGTGCAATTTGACCAGATCAGTCTGCTCCTAACCATTCTGAACGCAACTCAATTTGCATCTTAAAGACTTGAAAATTATATTTGTTTTCTCTTGCTCTCTTTTTTTCAATCTTTGCACAAACAGTGGTGCATGCATACCTTTAAGTTATTATGTTTCATAGTGCAGGGAGGCATTGTGGATGGTAGCTCTGAAACGCTAATACATTATTTAAATCCAAATCACCCTGCCCTGTCCAGCCAAGTTATAGATGACACAAATGCTGCCTTTCTCAAACACACCCACACATACACACACACACATACACACACACACACGCACACACACAAAAACAAAACATCTACTTGGACGTAGTGATGGTTAAAACATAAGGGGAAGAGTTAGGGCATGATCGATGCATGGACAGACAAACAGATGGATGGATTTAAGATGTGGGGAGGTAGAAGGGTGGATGGATGAAAGGAAGTGAGGATTGATTTGGGAAAATGATGGGAGATGATGGAGGGAAGGAGGGAGGAAAGGAGGCGGCAGAGGAGGGATGGAAAGATGGCAGGCCTCAACTCCGGGCCAGTCTGTTTTGATTAGTGTGTGTAATAAAGAAAGCGAGACACTTGGCCCCAGAGAGGACATGGTTCACTTGGTGTCTGCTTTAACAAGAAGTGTGTGTGTGAGTAACAATGTGTGTGAGAATGTTTGAGATCTAAAGCCACTAAATATGCCGATGCATGCATTTTACATACAAAAAAATGCCTATGGGTGTCTACAGAAATTAATAAATGAAAGAGTCTGTGTGTGTATGTGTGTACCTATGTATGTTTGTTTGTTAGCCCGTGTATGCATGTGTGTGTGTGTTTGGGCACGCTGCAGGCCTAACCCCCAATGCGCCGTGCATGCAAACACCTCACACATACAACAGGGGCCTGCTCATGGAAAAATCAATACGCTGGTGATAGAAATATGCTAGAATGTTCTCTAGGTGAGCGATTGATCCGAGTTCCATAGAGGCTCTGTCAAAAACCAAATAATGGTTAGGGGCCAGCGACCTCCAGATCTCCACAGAAAACAATAATTATAACCACACCATGTATGCCTGCACTAAGCATAAAGGCCACAGTCAATGAAGGGCTAAATGCTAACACTGTAAAGGTGGTGGCTCAGCATTAAGGAGCTTTCACCAATAATTAGGTCCCCCATATAACTGTCAAAGTGTAGATGCTTTAAAGGAGCTGTTCCCCCAAATCATAAAAGAGCACATTTTCATTTATTACATATAGCCAGGCAGACAACTTGTGTTTAGCTCTTACATAAATATGTGTTTTCCATGTCATTTCAAAATATAACAGATGAATATAATTTCATTGAGTGGCTGAAAACGTCGAAGAGAAGACATAAAATGCAACTGGATTGACTTTTACATGATCATACTTAAAACTAAATTTCACTTTCGCTGTATTATGTCTACCTTTTAGAGTGCCTAGTCTTCCTCATACATGACAAAGTAAAGACGCTCCTCTTAAAGTAATCCATTGTTCCAGTTATTTTTGCATATATTACCACAAGCTTATTATAAAAAACAATCAATAAAAGCACAAATCAATTTTCTTTTTCATTTGATCGAGTAAGAGGTTATCAATCAATCAATTGTCATTTGTATTGCAGCAAATCAGAACACATCCGTGCAGGTCTAGTTTGTACTCTTTCTGTATTTAAGATGATTTTCATAAAGTCAAGTGATTACTGATTCAGACCGTCACTCTATGAGGATGTTTAACTGAAAAACACAGCATCATAACAATTTCATACTGCTCACTGGGTCTTATGACATAATGAATATTCAGTATGTTTGGATTTATATATGCATGCTTTAAGTAGGAGAGAGCCACTAGTTGGCTCTCCAGCAAACACATACTGTATGTAGCTGCATGCAGTGTTTCTATATCAGGGACAAACCACACAAAGACCATCGTTTTAGATTAGGATAGTTACTGCCATAAAGCTGAATAAAAACCAAACATGTCCAATGTATTATGTGTACCTCAGTTTCCATTAAATGCATGGCATTGTTGTTGGTGTTGCCTGTGTGCTGCATCCGGCTCTGTCCTGGCAGGTGCAGTAAAGCAAGCTGTCTCTGTGGAAAGCGACCGGGCACACAGACTGATAAAGAGAGACAGCTAGGTCAAAGCACTGTGTTGGCATGAGGAGATTTTAATTGCTTTGTGTTGCACGAAACAAACTCTCCACTCTCCTCCTCGTCAGGCGTAGCCCAATGGAAATAAAGTCTCTCAATTATATTTTGTGGTTTATATTCATTTATTTTTACAGGGGGCAAAAGGTCTCTATGGCAAAAAAAAAAAAAAAAAAAAAAAGTTGCAGGGATGAGATTTTGGTTGAGAATGCCCAACACATTTTTCAGCACTTCTTCATAAACCCAAAAGAAAGTAATCTAAAATATAAATTGGTCTTTCTTCCCAAGGCTGGATTGGCCAGCAGAACATCTTGTTATTACCTCTCCAGCCTATCATCTGCACCGCCACTTTTTGAGTGATGAGTCTCCTACAGGAACCAACAGCTGTATGTGCAAATCATGCATATAAATCAATTACCGGGGCCCTATGTACTTTAAATGCACCCATTAATTAAGCAATGTCAGACACAATGAACCATGAAGTTCATTACATTTTTAGCATTCAAACTCGGGATTATTTGAAGAGTGCGTGAGACAGGGAGATGGGTGTACCTAATGATTAGCCCCATGGCTCAAAGTCGGGGCAGATGCCAGCGGATGGAAATTTCTGGGAAGCTGTTGCAAGAGGAGAGAAGAAATGGCAGCGAGCTGTCTCAGCAATCTACGAAACACGGGAGGGTTGATCAAAAGGAAACAATCACTTGAAAGATATCGGTTCTGTCTTTGCCTACTTTTGAACTTCAAATAACGAAGCTCTCACTTTACTTTGTCTAACAAGTTCTGTGCAAAATGTTGTCAAAGTCTCAAGACGGGTCACTACCTTTCTGTGAAGAAAATGACAAAACTCCATACACAAGATTTGTCATGAACAGCAGCAACATGAAGGTGTTTGTGTACGAGTGTTTGTGTGACTGCATGTTCACGTGTGACCTCCATGATGCTTCGTGCCAGGCTGTAGTTTGGTTCAAGTTGCTGTGAGATGACAGCAGAGGTTGGGGGGGGGGGGGGGGGGGGGGGGGGGGGGGTAGCGCAGAGAGAAGAAGCTGGGCCCAGCTGCCTGGCATTAAGCAATGACCTCTGCATAATGAAAGATGGCGACAACATTTCCCACTCATTACAAGGTTCCACACTGTGACAAGATTTGCATATTCATATATTTTTTCCCCCTCCACCTCGCCCTCCCCTCTTTTCCACCGCAATCTTTTTTCTTCTCTTCCTGTGAGCAGGACATCTGCCTCCCTGACACCGCTTTGGAAGAAGAAAAATAAATAAATATGTGTTCAGAGAGGCACATGATCTATCCAGATGCCACAGAAATATGGCACGATGTTGACATCTCAGAACACCCCGACCGTGTGGGTTTTCCGCGATTTAAGCACCAGGAAATCACGTTCGGGGTCAGTGAAGAAGAATACAGCTCGGGCAGAAAAACCTGACAGAGGTCCGGAATTTAAATCTGTTTTGCATATTATTTTTTCTACGACAGTGACATTAATGCCACCGTAATACTGGTGTTGCAGGTTATGCATAGTCAGAGTCAGGAGCAGATAAAACGTACGGCACAGAGGAGAAAACACCAGGACTACAAATACTAACTTAAGTTTTTATTGAATAAATCTTTTAAACAAAAGATGACATAATGAATGACAATGTGTTACATTTATTAATTTGAAGTTCAAGCTGCAAACATCTTTACAAAGTTGAAATTTTTTAAACATTTTATTTCTAATCACATATAGTATTTAATTTATTTAGTCTTCTTCACTGAGCCTTATGTGCAACACAGTTCATCACTGCTCATGTATATCTGTAAGTATTGTTCATATGTTCAAATATTCAACTCCCTGTGCTTGTATATAGCTTACTATTTCTTCAGATACCCTGAAACATATACTTAGTATGGTACGGTACTTTGTTCTGCTTAGTCTACTTTTTTCTATTTGATTCTACATTCTATATATATATTTCTATATTTCCGACTTTTACATTGTGTTTGAGAGCTCCTGTAATGACCAAATTCCCCCCCGGGATTAATAAAGTATTTCTGATTCTGGTTATTATATTTCAGAAAAGAAAGTGGTTGAGTAAAAACTTTCCTCAGACTTAAACTAAGATCATCAAGAGAAAAAACAAACATTTTTCTTTTATCTATTAAAAGTGTGAATATATATTTAAGGTTCAGAAGAATTTGAGCTGGATATACTGTCAAACATTCCTGATGGCTGCTGTAATGTTGGTTTTCTCTGATCAAAAAGCATCAGAGCAACACGCCCTTCAAAAGCAACACATCATTACATTTCAACATCAAAAAGGTGCCATGAAAATACAGACATACGTATATGCAAAGACAGTAAATGTGAAAAGTTCTCCATCAAAAGAAATTCTCTGCCTTTAAAAAAACAATCAGGGAAGGTTGGAAACGTGGGGGGGGGGGGGGGACGAAGCAGCAAAAGTGGGCATTTGAATCCCTTTTATTTAGTTGGGTAACTTCAATTCAAATGAATCAGGCAGAGCTCGACCCGCCAACCGT
Organism: Labrus bergylta; assembly: GCF_963930695.1. Classification (NCBI taxonomy): domain Eukaryota; kingdom Metazoa; phylum Chordata; class Actinopteri; order Labriformes; family Labridae; genus Labrus; species Labrus bergylta. The sequence goes on from NC_089214.1 coordinate 18,741,401, forward strand.
GCCCGGAGAGCCGCCGATCTCAACGTGCAGCATAACGATCACCGCAGCACTTCTGAATGCAAACTGTTTTATGTGAACACCTCAAGCTGAGGGCTACATAAATATAGAATTAGACAAAGTGTTATTTTTTTCTTTTTATGTTTTATTTTCTTGCTCTCCAGCAACATCCCCAGGTTGGCTTGGCTCTAAGCAGATGCAGGCTCGCACTTCAAAAAGTTGCAGCTCCCTTATGATAGCTCTGCAAAAAGGTTTTCTTTTAACTTAAATCAGCAAATGTGTGGAGCACAGACCTAGCGGCGTGTTTTCTCTCCCCTAGAAATAATTGCTCCCAGGGATCAATTTAAAATTTAAATCGTGGAGAAATGGTGTTTGTCATTAACAATCAAATATTTGAACCGTTGAAATACCCCTGCCCTCTCTGTGTCTGCACCCTTTGCACCCAGTTGGAAATTGTTGCAGAGGGCATTGTTTTGATGATGATGAAATGGAGAGTTGGTGAGAGCATCACACAAGAGAAAAGGCAGGAAGATGAAAAAAGCCATTCATCAAAAATTGATGATCAAAGATTTTTCACTACATGCAGTCAGATGCACATTGCAGTATAAATGTATGCAGTTTACCTGCATTGATTTAGATATTCAGACCACCGTCATGTCTTTAAAAAGGACATTTAGATGAATCATAGGGGACAGGAAAGCTGGGTAAAAAATAAACAAGAAAGAGTACAAACAGTATGGTAGGACAAATAGAAGGATGGAGAAGCCTCCTGTCGTCTCTGAGAGGCAGCGTCTCTGCTTAATGTTCATTAGGGCACTGATTGAATTGGGGGGTGTAGCACTGTCACTCTTAATGGAGTGATCTCTAATTGGAGCGCATTAGCTCCATAGGCTCTGGCTAGCGTCAAAGTCAGACAGAAGGACAGGATGCAACTAAACAAATGCTGCTAGTGCTCAAAGACACAAACAATAAAGTACATTTATATGTCGTAATTTCATATACTAGAATCAAACTCCCTGTAGAGTGTTGCTTATTTTTTATTTTAAACTAAATGCAGGGAGATTCATCTAAGAAATGTATTTCAGAGTTTTTTTTATTTATTTCTCGTGTTAATGGAACTTTTAGTTTAAAAGGCCTCTGGCTCTATCAGAGCTCTACGGATCAGAAACAGAGAAGTTGGGTGTGTGTGCATGAATGAGAGAAATTGTGTTTTACAGTGTGTTTGTGTGTGTGTGTGTGTGTGTGTGTGTGTGTGTGTGTGTGTGTGTGCACTGTGAACCAGCCCCCCCCAGGACACCACTATGGTGGTTTAAACATGGAGGTGAGGAGCAACATTAAGGCCAAAGTAAGGTGTGTTCTTGGTAATGACGAGCACGAATGGCCGCTATCGCCAAGTATCGCTAAGTTGATCCATAATGGCTGCCCATAAAGGAGAATCATCATCAATGAATATGACAGGTTATTAAGATACGATTTTAGGGAGGGCTATGGCTTTAGTATGATAGGTTAGCTATCTATAAAACCTTTAAAGCCCGGCCCTCAATGACACGAGTCCTGATTCCCATCTCCCAGCGCCCTGTGCCAGAGACACATGCTAATAAGCTCACAACCTTTAATTAAGCAATATGTGTAAGTAGGCAGCCATTATGGCCTGATTTGTGAGCCACTTCATTACACTGAGCACCGGCTAGCAGACACATATTCAATACAAATCAAGCTGGCCTGAATATTATCCTGTTTAATGTGAGGCCAATATTGATATTTTATCACTGGTGTTCTGATTAGCGACTTTTAGCATCTTCATCTTTCATTGTGTTGAGGCAGCACTGAACACTTGACGACCTGCATGCATTAGCAGTTTTGCTGAACATTGTTTATTAGGTTGCAAAGAGCTAATCAGGTCACACAGATTTGGAATGTTTACTCGCCTAGAAATGCAAAAGTTAAATAATTTACAACACTGTTTATGCTGCCTGTAACCCTCCAAAATAAAACTTTTAATAATGAGCACTTCTTTCTTAAATAAATAAAAAACAAACAAACAGAGGAAGTTCTTCTCCAGTGAACAACAGCTGCATTTTAACCGCTTTGGAAAGGTTCTTGAAAAGCTATCACTTTTACAACATTTCTCTTTAATATTATAATTCAGCTATGGAGACTAAAGACAGTTGAAGACTTACATCAGTGTCAAACAATCTCCTCCTTTGCTTTGATATCATTGGTTGAGGTCCTGCAGTGCAAAACTGGAGCCACACCCACTTCCTCCTACCGGCTCAACACGATGGCACCCTGAGGGAGTGAAACACTTGATGACACTAAGTCAATTCTGTTAAACAAACAGCAGCTAAAGAGGTCAAACACAGTGCGCATACATGAAAAAAAACATGTTTTTGTAAGAGAGTAAAATTTAGGAGAAGCATCAGGTTGACACTCACTTCCAAATAGTCTCCTCCTTTTGCGTAGCTGCAGTGGAGCACTTTCACCTTCCTTGTGCTCTCTTCTGTCAGCAGACCCCTGACCTTGGGAAGACACTATCCTGGTGGAATTATCGAACCCCTCCATGTCCCCAATCACCTTCAGAAAGACCCAAGCAGACGAGAGTCAGCGAGAAATATGCAAAAACTTAACTGTAGTACTCTAAAAAATTAAACCCCGCCGTTTCCCGGAAACCCCGGAGTCGTATATATCAAACATCTTAAAGTGCAGGTTGAACTTGGATGACAGTGACTGAGATTGGCAGGAGAACTGCTACTTTCCTCGAGGCCTGCAAGTAGTGTTGTCATGCACAGTCTCTACCTCTGTCCTAGTGCTTCGAGTGAACTTGGAGAAGAAACAGAAACGGATACTTTACATGACACACTACCTCTCGTCCCAGAGGGGAAACAGCTCACACAACTCCGGGTTGGCCTACTTATGTACAGCAATGTAAAAATGCAACTAAAATCCTGCTGGTGTATGCGATAAAGTAAAATAAACCGTCTATTTGTGTTAAAAGAAATAAATATTTATCATAGTTATATGAAAAAAAAATGAATGCACTGCAATTTAAAATACACACACATGAAGCAGAAATGTAACACAATAAAGGGTAAGATCAAAAAGATGTCTGCATTCTTTCCACATATCTTCATCTCTATATTTCATCACAGGAGCATCAAGTAGTCATGTCAAAGAGCTGGCTGGCTCTTTTCTGAAGTTGAAAATTACACAGATAGAGCAGCAATTGAGACAACTTGAAAAATGTGCTGGAGAGTGCCTCTTTATCTAAAACTAGTATAAACTTGCCAGATAATTACATGCGGTGTACTTTGGAGAAGTCCTCCTGCTAAGCAGATATGGCTGCCAGGGAGGCATTAATCTCCTCATGCAACATACAGTACGTAGCCAAGGACATTCCCCCTCTCTCTCCTTTCCTGTGTCTCCAATACACACACACACACACACAGCATACAGAGCACACTCACTTCCTGTATAAATCATATTCATATTTCTGAGGGCTGCCGATGACCTCACGGCAAATGAAGCGTGGGTCCTCAGCTCCGCAGCGGCAATCAAACGTGCGGCAGAGTAATTACAAAAGAGGGGTAGGAGGGAGAATTGATGCGGTTTGTCAATTGATGTTGCTGTGAGGTGTTTTTTTTTCTTCCAAAGGTTAACTTCTTCATATTCTTCGCATTCTAAATTAGGTCAATATTGGTCCGGCAAAGAGTCGCCGTCGTGTGCAGACGGATGGCGGGCTGAGTCATGGAAGGAAAAAGACAAAGGGGCCTTTTAATGAGAGATTTGATGGCATATCAAGATGATGAGGTGTCCTGATGAAACTCCTCTTTGTTGCAGCTCCGAGCTCCCTTTCTCATAATTATCATCACTGTATTTTGCATTTAAAAAATCAGCATATTTATCGTTTTCCAACAGAATAAAGATCTACAAATGAAAAGGGATATCCTCTCCTTCATATCCTTATGAAACTATCTGCCATGCTGAGGCTACAATAATTTCATGCAATGCAGCTCGAGCCTTCCTATGTGACTAAAAAACTGCATACCTTTTGTTTCTACAAATGGTTAAGCACATCCCCAGAAAACAGGGAGAAAAAAAAAAAAAAAAAAAAAAGCACAGCTGAAATTGCAGAGAAAAGTGTTTTTATTTAGACAAGTCGCTGGAGATGCTCATCATCAGCGTTTTTTCCGAGCCATAAATAATTTGCGCAGAGAGGTAATATTCAAGCTGGCAGAGCCTTAGTTGTGCATCTTTAATGGAAGTTTTACAGAAGCTGAGCCAGTTCTTGCATATGCTGCAGCCTCCCATATGGAGGGAAGGAGACAAAAGGAGCACAGTTGGCTTGTCCTATCTTTTATAAGTCCATCGACACTTAAATGCTAGCCCCAGAGAAAAAGCGACACAGGGGGACATAAACCCACTGTGGTTTTAGGAGGGAAGATAATGACTTTGCCTGCATTAATTTCTTCATCAGCCATCTTGTTTCTTCAGACAGAGTGGTTATGAGGCCTTCTCTGAAGGTCCTAGGTTATAGAGATGCATTCCCCTGCATAATGTCGGCCTGAACAGTTGTTGTCAGCAGTGCTTTTTGTGAGTCGGCAGCTGGGGAACATCTGTTTATAGGTAATGAGTGTTTGAAAAGCTACACCTCACTTTACCTTTAATGTCTTTTATTGGAGCACACTGATGGGAATGTAGCTTTAACTTTTTTGTATTGTTGTGCTTCAGCTACAAGATTCTCGCAGCATGGTCAATATTACAGACACCTGCCTTGGGCAACACGCTGAATGAGAGCATATGATGGATCATTAATATTAACTTTCTTTAAACAGAATTCAATATGCGAGTCAATAAAGACTTCATTATCGTTATATTTTTTACTGCACACCCACAACTCCAAATTCTCTCCTATGTTGCTAACGATGCAGCACAGAAAAAAAAGAAAGAAGTTTCAGTCAACACTGCCGGTTGAATAATGTCTGAATAAACAACAGAAATATTTAGTTTCTCATGACTCTTGTTCGGCCCCTTTTTTTTTCTGAAATCAAACAGGACACACCTCACTGTTCTGTTACTTCCAAACAGTGTCGAGCAGTGTCTATAGCTCAGGGCACTTCTTCCAGGACTTGCTTTTTAAGGTGTTCATTTAGACAAATTTTGGGTGTAAATTTGAGGATATTATGCAAAGCTGCTTCCCCCTGGAGCTGTGGTCATGTTAGTCTAAGGGAGGAGCCGGTCCTCCGGGGCATTGGTGTCCAGGACACTGCCTGCGAAAACAAAGCTCTTTAAAGGAAATGAGCCATCAGTCAATATTTCCTCAGTAAATGGAAACAGACTTCTTAAGTAGCAGGATTAGTCTCTCTTTAAGTAAGTGGGACAGAGAATTGAGTTACGTTATTATGCAGGCAAATTCAGTTTTTCTTGTCACTTTGTTCCTATTTTAAGTTTCAAACAAGATAAAAAAACAGCTAATATATTACAATTACCACCTTAAATACTACATATATAATTATAATAAGATGAAGAAAAAAAACAAGAAGAATGGGTAAAAAAAAGATTTCCCCGTGCATACATTGTCTAATTGTAGGTGTTTCCTAAAGGTCTTATATGTATCTTATATGTAAGAATGTCAAATGTACCTCAACATATTCAGCACAAGTATAATAAATAATATGACTTTTTATTGCTTAAAATGGATCCATGCAACATAATATTTGTCTAGCAACGTTGCAGTGTAACCACATCACCATAAAACATGCTATTATTCGGATAAGTGAATAAAGTAATAAGCATGTACAGGAAAAGCCCATAAAATCCCTTTAAATGTCATAAATCTAAGAACGGAGGGGGGGAAAACTTCTCTGCATTACTGTGGTCACTTGCATCTCATAGAGGAGCTCTTTCCCATTTCATTCTATATTATTTTATCTATTTCATTTGTATGGAAGTATCTGCACGGCTGTTATTTCTCTCCGAGGAGCTGTCACTTTCCATCTGAAGGCCAGTTTGTACACAGCACCCTGTCGCAGTGTGTGTACCGCTGCCAGAATTATATAAAGCGCTAATAAAATCAGCTCAAGTGTTCTTCCGAGTGCTGGAGATGCCCTTTGGTGATTCCTGGATCGTGCTCTATACATAAAACCAGTCTATATATTCAGGGGAGGATTAGTTTTGAATATGTAAAGTGGGGGTCCCTGCTGCGAGGCGAAGGGGAATGGCACCGTGCTCTCTCGGCGATGCCGTGTTATCGCTCCCGCACTACCAGCGGGTGAAAGAGGATGCTATCGGCATCACTTGCTACTGGAGGTCCCTGCCTGTTAAGTTGTAAGGAACAGACAGCAACACCCAAGGGACACAGTGTGTGTGAGAAAAGAGAGCAACCGAAAGATAGCGTATGTGTGTAAGTGTTTCCCAAGGACAGCTACAGATATCTTTCACTTAAGGTTGCTTCTATGAAAATCACTTCATAGTTTACAGAATGGGGAGTCAGCAGAGGAAGAAAACCATTTTGCACGGCAGAGATCGGAGGAACTTATCTTTTATTCACATAAGTTTTCTGTGTGTGGGGTTATGAGTGTTGTAAATCTGTATATGTGTGTTTATTAAAAGAATGAGTGTTGTAGCGCTTTATATTCCAGAACATTTTCTCTTTTTTCATGGTAAGTGTTGATATGTGTGTGTTTGTCTGTGCTGTTTGGCTATGAACAATCCCCCCAGATGTCTCATCTGATATGCACAGGTCTAGAGGCTACGCACACACAGACAGTGCGACACCAGTAATAAATATACCATGCTGTGTGTTTACTCACATAAGCTCACCATCACTCAAATTATGACGGAGAACCATTAGAACGCAAAAGAGCCTCAGAGCTAATTGTTAGCGCACATAACCCCCCCCTCCCTACTCGCTCACTCTCCTGACATTCAAACTTCAAAATATTAATTTTGTCGAGACGATCCAGGTCGCTCTCGGGCGACTGACAGAATGATTGAGGAAAGGAATGACTTCTCGCTACAGCAGCAGTTGTCACAAAGCTCTACTTTTAATTAGGCAGCAATCTGTGAATCAGTCTGTTTCTGACCTGCCTGACTTGCAGGGAGTCAATAAAAGTTGACACAATTGATACACAGTAAACGAAGGGAAACACCGTGTCATCTTCATCAATGTCCTAACACAACGTAAAACAGGAGGAGACACTGAAGTTGTGATTATTTCAGTCGTGTAAAATATGACTTACAGGATGAATGAAGTTTTGATTGGTTTCTAAATCCAAATTCAAAGAAATAATTTCTTCTAAGTGACATTACAAAAACCCAGAGTAGCTGTTTCTTTAATTGCTTCCTTTTTCTCTCTTGAAAGAAGAGGAGAGAGAGAGAGAGAGAGAGAGAGAGAGAGAGAGAGAGAGAGAGAGAGAGAGAGAGAGAGAGAGCAAAGGAGGAAGTGCTTTGTGACTGTTTCAGTATAAATACATATTTATACATATATATATTGTCAACAATATGTAGATATCTCACCTCAATAATAGCCCCATCGGGTTGCCTGAGGAAGTGCCTGTATCTTTGTTTCCTCCCACTTAGGTTTAGGGTGTAGATTGTCACATGGGTGCTGGTGTCTCCCTCTGGGAGGACTCTGCCCTCTCTGGGGTATTCACTGGGGGGTGCAGAGCCTGCTGATGGGTCTTCCGCTGTCCATATATAGTCATAGACTGCAACCTGATCCAGTACAAACATGAAGAGAGATCATTGTAGAATTAAAGCATATACATGTAGATTGCATCATAGTAAGGATCTCAATAGTGTTGCATAGACAAGTTGTAGTGTTGGAGAATCAAACCAGGAGGCAATACATGGCACAAAACATAATAAGATATGAAGGGAATAAGTAAGAGGGATGTTTATAAGAGTAATGTTTCTTACTGGAACTATATTCCATTGATAAAATTCCAATATCAAAAAAATCCATGTATTTTGTTTCAAATCATCCCAACAGCTTACCTTGTAAAGTGCAGGATTTTCATTTTAATTACATACAACTGCAGCCAGCAGATAAGCACCACAGGCTGCTAATTCCTAGCAGTGCATGAGTCCTGTGGGGCCTGATCTGCGGCAGGTAAAGAGACAGGTTGTGTTTGTGATCATGCATACATATGTATAATCCTGGTGGCAGGCTTGTTTATGATTCTTTGTGTGTGTGTGTGTGTGTGTGTGTGTGTGTGTGTGTGTGTGTGTGTGTGTGTGTGTGTGCGTGTACGTGCATGTGTGTATATCGGGGGGCTTACACACCTGTAATGCACTGCCCCTCTGTATTAGGGTGAGACACGTGGAGCAAGCGGAGCGTGTAACATGTTATATAGGTCATGTAACTCGAAGTCATCCATGTGTGAAGATCATGGAAGCTCCCTCTCTTTCTGATCGTGTCTGTTGGTGAAGGCTTGAGTGTGTGCATTATGGGAGATCGTATACATCACATGAAGTAAATAAAAAGCAAAGTAGTACGTTTATATTTGTACACAGTTTATGTCATGAACCAATGACAGAAGTGCTTAATTTAGATTAATTCTAAAATCGTTTGGACCAGCTCATGCAATTCCACCAACACACTTAACCACACATACAGAGTCACCAAGAGGAGGAAGTTTTCCAAGTCATTTGTAAAACCCAAGGTGACCCCCTAATTGGCTGCATAATTGTGATTGGTTTAAAAACACAGAAAAGGGGGAAAAAGGCAAACTCATTCAGCGGGCCATAAGTGGCAGGGTCAGGCTGAAGGAGAGGTTTAATTTGGTGGTGTATCGATGTCACCCCACAATTACAAACGGTTAGCCAAACACAACTCTAGGCACTTCAGCGAGGTAACAGTGGGAGCCATTACCCCGCTCGTAATTAGAGACACTGCGTAAACTGCAAACCTCACGAGCAGAAAGGAGTTCATTGTCAAAATGTCAAAGAGTCACATATTATGCAGAGAGAGGGAGTAGCAGAGAACATTTAAGAAGGTGTGTGTTTTGTTTGTGTCTGTGTGTAAAAGGGGATGTGGGGACGCAGGGATGCATCTCTTCAACGCTAATTAAGACGCTCATTAGTGAGATCGCCACAACTGCGCCTTGCCTCCAGCTTGGCCTCGGCCCACACTGGGGGAAAGTGATTACCTGAATTCTTTAAGTAATCAGTACCTCAGCTAGGCAGCAATCAGTCTGTTTGGATAGGGTGTGTATGTTGATTTGCTGCTTTTTTTGGAAACAAAAGTGGAAGTGTGCAGAAAATCCTAGAATTCTTCCTGTTGCCTGCCAAGTTTATACATTAAAAAAAATAAAAAATCTTGAAGCCATGAATGTTGAGAAGAAAAAATGATTAAGAAAACACATCTTTTGCTGTACTGGTCACAAGTGTGCAGGTGACCCGGTTCAGGCCCCAATCCAGGATTGTGTAAACCAAGCTGTACAGTGTTGATAGAAACAGCGTGCTTTCATTCCTCTGTACTCTAAGTCACTTTGGTTAAACACACCTGCTTAAATCCCCTTGTGCAGACTGCATGTGTATGTATTTTGGCTTGCATGAAAATAGATTTTTTTGATGTTAGCCATGCCACCATCCTACGCTAATTAGCACGTGAAATCCACTTGACAAGACCAGACAAAAGCTTGAAAAGGTGTTTGTGTGTTCGGTTTGGGTGATGCCATTTCATGCAATGCACCATGGCTCTCAGGATGCATCATTGCTGAGACACAAAAAGGAAAGAGCATTAAGGGGCCTGTCTGCTCCACACTACTCTGTTCTGGTCTGTTGTGTTGCGTTATGATGCTAGCCTGGCTTCTAGCCCTAGCGTGAGTGCTCTCTCCACTCCACCATTGTTCCATTTGATAGCACTAAGTGACTGATTTAGGTTCAATGCCTGCATGGAGCAGACAGGCCAGCTGTGGGTTAAGCAGATAGCATTCAAGTGAGCTAACCCAATTCAAACCCAATCAGGCCGGGATTTATTGTCGGGGTCTGTATTTAGAAATCTGATAGTCTGCATCAGTCTCTTGACTAGCATCAGGAGAGATGGGCCTTATTTCTTTTAGCGGACGACTATAAACGGCAAACCATGTTTTCCAGCAGGGACATAAATTTCAGGATTTGTAGACATTACCGCAAATGGGAGGGAGGGACAGGGCACAGGAAGTGAGGATGGCACAGCTGCAGACATGGCTCCATGGTTCACAAATATAGTCTGTCTGTCTTTCTGGGAGAAGATGCGATTTCACACCAACCGAATCATACCATACTACATCTGAATGCAGAATAAAAGCAATCAGTACTTAAATACAGATGCCTGTGGAAAGCTTTTCTTCTTAAAAATCCACTGTGACTTGTGACAAAATTTGACTGGTCTGTCAATCACTTTTATTCAAGTGTGTGCACATGTAAAGTCTGTCAAAAGACAGATTTGGAATTTCAGAGATGTTTTGTTAGTTTGCTTTGAAAATAATAGGCATCACTGACTCAGATAAATGGATGTGCATACAATTTCTGAAAGTGATATTTAAAAAATGACCCATACAGAATCTATACCTTTATTAGGTTGTTAACCTACTAAGCACTAAAAAGTGGGAAGACAATTTCTGGGGAATAAGTGTTTCCACTGGGTGACTGGTATAGTAATATGTCTGGGAAATGAACAGTGTTTTCTATACACTTATCTCCCACGTCCTTGGCTGTCACAGATGTCTAACTTTTTCCTCAATTTTGTGACATGTCGGGTATAAACACAGTGTCTGGAGCTGACCATTATTTAAAGGACATTCCCACTGTGACTCCACATGACATGTCCCAGCTGACAACCAAAACACTTCCTGAACTTGACCCTATGACCTTGCTTAAAACTTTGCTATTTTCCACTTGTTATCAAAACATAGTGTCAAAAGGGGAGACAATCACAGGCCTAGACCGAAAATCCAGACAGCTAATTTGTGCATTAATCCACATTATTAGACCACGACAGAAAAGAGGGACGCACAAAGGAGGGGTTTATACTTGTCTTTGAACTTTTTAAAAACACACATACCATATTACAGCAGATTTTATCCCACTACATTCCCTACAATCTTTAATAATTAAGACTTCTGTGACCATATTGAGTTTTTTCTTTTCTTTTTCTACTTCAACTACTTATTCTACCTCTTTTCTCTCTCACTCTTATTGTGAATTTTTTTTATTGCAGCAAATTATCTGCTTTATTGGTCAGGTATGTGGGCACATACAAAGTCCAGTTTTATGAAGCATTTAAGAATAAATAATAAAGTATCAAACTAATATACAATCCTACTGTACATACTGTCAGAAAACTGGTAGTAAAAAAGACGCTGTGACAAGCATACACAATAAAGTTCTTCTGACTCCGATTGCCATTCTGAACCTTGAGTAAACACGAGTGTCCACATTAGTTTACTAAGCTGTTTGTGTGTGATTTACGAGTACTTATATATATGCATATGTGTGTGTGTGTTTGTAGTGAAAGCAGGAGGGACAGAGAAGTCTCAGTGAGCAGGAAGCCTGAGCCGGGCTGGCGACTGTCCAGCACAGGAGCCTAAGGCGTGGGCACGAGCAAGCCTGTCAGTCCCCCTGATCCCTTAATGATTGATCCAAACTAGATAGCCATCATTACCGCTCAGGCTCTCTCTCTTTCCAAGGTCCCCATGCCACCGTCTAATTTTTACCTTCCATTTGCATGTTCCCATTGACTAATGTAATCTTTCTTTTCTCCTTCTCTCTCTGTCTCTCTACTTCAACCTTTCTGTGTTTCTTTCTCCATCCATGTCCTATTTTTATATAAAAAATGCTGCAGCACATTTTTGGCACATTACAATGTATGAACGGTGAGGGAATAATGTATGCCAGTTGTTTAAAGTTCTCTGGACCCTGTCCGTAGTGAGCACAACACAAGTAGACATTCGACGCAGCCTGTGAGATTGCTGTACCTCTGTTCTCTCCCCTCTCTGTCTCTCGCACTGTTTCCCCTTTTTAAAAACAAAAGCTGCTGACCTTCCCTCCATTTCCCAGCTTCACACTTCCTTCAGCCGTTTCCCACCTTTTCCCGACGCAAAACATACATGGGCGGGCTGTGTTTTTTTTCTTCTGCCACCGCCATGATCATTTTAGTTTGTAGTTCTGTCCCACTTGGCTTTAATTTACAGTGTGAAAATAATTAGAATCTCACTTTTGTGAAGAGTGGAGTGAAAATGTAAACAATGCTTCCCTGCGGGCGGGTGCTTCATCACTTTGACAGGTGCATTTGAATTTGCCTGGGTGGCGGACAGGCTTGGTTATTTATGTGTCAGTCGCACATGGAAGCCCCGGCTGTGGCTGGGACTATGGTTGGGACCGAGACTTGGGGAAGAGATTGGAGCACTGTGGGATATAGGTTTTGATGTGGGAGAAAGCTGAGGATGGTGCTGGTTCTGGACCTGGTGCATGGAATGAGGCTGTTGTTGGTTCTAGCACTTTGAAACCGAAATGAATAGGAAACGGAGCTGGATGTGGAGATTGTAAAGTGGCTGATTATATTAATACTGAGAAGAGGAGTGGTGATACGGAGGAATACTATACTCATACTATTTAAACTGGCTTCACTTGGAGTAAAAGGAGAAGTATGGCTGGGTCTGGACATGGGACTGTTGTTGGTGGGGGGGGGGGGGGGGTGAACGTACAAGTACTAGGTACTAGGTACTAGGTGTAATAAAATGTAGATGTGCAAAAAATGAGGCAGATCTGAGTGAAACAAGCATTGGCAGGACCATGGAGGGAAGAACTATTTTGGATCCTGAGCAGCTTTGCAGCATATAACACAGGCCGACTTGGTAGCACCCATCACATGCTTCAGATTTGCCAATTGTCTATACTTCATTATCCAAAACCTTTAAACTAAACTTTGTTTTTACCATAAGAAAAAACAAGTTCATCTAAAATGTATCCTGACCAACAGGACCTGTTTGTTAGAAAACTCATGTGTGCAGTAATATTGTCCACTTGCTATTTACAAATAAGGACCAAAGATACAGAGGATAAGATCAAGATAATGAATACTGTACATTAGGACAATTAAGGCTGCTTATGGATACTGCTTTTACATTTTTTACAGCAACACTGTATTGTTCAGCATTAAGCACTGTATGGCTTATTTGCTCTCAACTTTATCAAATACTATATAAAAGCTGTATCTTTAAGCTAAACTTTGATTTAAACAACAATCATTTTTATGCCAATTTCATGTTTTTTTTTCAGAAGTGAGGTGCAACTGTTTGACAATGATTTCTTTGTACATTTCAAAACAAAAGGCAGCCATAACATGAAAATGCAGCGGGCACACGAGCACAGATCGAGCAGAAAGGAGCATCAATGATTATTGCCAAGTGAGAGAAGAGGTAGACATGGTTGCTTCTTTTGTCCACAGATCCTCAACCGCGCATGCACACACACACACACACACACACACACACACACACACACACACACACACACACACACACGAACACACTTACACTCATCTACATGCTAACACACACACATACATCCTTGCTCACAAACAGACAAAGCCTCACACAGCGAGGCAACGCATGCGTGCATCTCCAGTGCCTGCGGGCGCTTGGGGCTAGGCAGCAGGGAGTTGGGGGAGGGAGGGGGGAGGGAGGTGGATGAGTGTGTGGGGAGGGGGGGAGGGGGGGGGGGGAGTGTACTGTGCAGAGGCTCTCTGAGCTATAGAGGGTCAATCCCTCCACTACACCACCACCACCCTGTCTGTCAGAGCTGGCCCGGGCTCAAGGCCTGTTTGCCGAGAACTCTGTTTATACCACAGACACATATTGAATGTAGGAATGCTCACACACACACATACACAGACACACACACACGCTCACACACACTCACACTCACACTCACACACAAACACTCCAGCACAAGCTCACAGATACATGCAACACACATGCACTGTGTTTCACACATTCACAAACAAATTCCAAATAATAGGCACATACAGTATACCGAAGTACTTAATGCACAATCTATGGAGGTCAGACGGCACACAAGCACTTGCTCATTCATAGATTTCATTGCATGCATGTGTACACAGGCACATATGTATGAACTAACTGACCTGATGCAACACATACAGATGCAAGGCCAAGACAGGGTACAGCACATTGCACATGGCTTGGAACAGACAAAACCACAAAGCATAAAAGACCACCGACATACATGCATGGATAAGCCAAGAAATGTCAGCCATTAGGATGGAAATAGATATGCTATTATTGTAAATTTGGCCAATATGTGGACGGTCGGCAGAAATAATTGAAGCAGCTTGAAAATGGCATGGATGCACACTGTCTGCGTTGGGCCTGATTTGGCTGAAGCAAAGGTCTGTGTCTGGTTAAACGCACCACTGGACAAGACAGGCCACCCATTCATATTGCATGCAGGGACACACACACACACACACACACACACACAGAGTGATAAAATGGCAAGTACGCTACAGTGGCTTTTCATCCACTCGCCTCTCATTACTGAGGTTGTAAAGCAAAGATCACCGACTATAAATATTTCAGCTTGAAGTTAAAGTGCAATAACACACCCGATCCGAAAGTAGCCCGGACCAAATTGGACTTCGAGAAAAGATAAACAAGCAACAATGACTATATTTACATTCAGAATCAAATGAGCAACTTTGAAGAGATCATCCGGAGAGATCGTATCTCTGAGTGCCTGAGATAATCCAGAAAATAAGATATGCATAATTCACTGTTACTAATCTCCTTTGCAGAAAATAAAGCCTACTCCCAGCCTACAGTAAACAACTCAGATATCCCATCTTTTACTTCAGCCATTTCTGACTCATCCCGGGCCCTGAAGTGATCACTTATAAGGTTTTTATATTGAAGCATATTTAAAGTTACCTGCAAGTTGACCTAATAAAGGCAACTGTGTGCTTTGAATGCTTATAATAATGTCCGTTAAAATGCAATGAAAGTTACATTTATCTTAATCTTTCTTTAGGTCAGGGATGATAGGAACAGGTGATCTAAACATTGAACACAAGAAGTGTAAAAGTTCAACACATGGGCCTCTTGTGCAGGAGACCCACTTTTCTGAGCGACATTGACGTTGTGCATGTTTTATATCATTAGAACTATTCGCAAAGAAATCCAATAAAGGATCAATATGAAGAATAAAAAACAACTTCTTAATGAGAGCGTATAAGAGACTAAAACTAAGACATTTTTCAGTAAGACACACACACACACACACACACTCAATACAGGTCCTATTTTTTATTAAATTGAGGCTACACTGATCACTCAATAATACCAAATACTTGGCTAAAGCAATGCTTGTAGACATGCCTCCCTCAGGAAATCCTAAAAAAACCCCACATTTTCTTACTAACTGTACAAATTTTTAAGACGTTGTGCTCAATTCTCAACATGTCAGGAACCCAGGCTTGGTATTAAGATGCTGCAGACAGATGCCAAAGTTGAGTGTTGCCTTTGATATCCAAAATTTGACTTTGGAGTAGCTTCAACCTAATCAGGCCTCGGAGGCTGGAGGTGATAAGTATCCAAGCCAATAATCAAAATGGGAGCTGGGAATGAGTGATACACACATACACATTCCTTCTCACATAGGTACTGTAAGCGTGCACACACACACACACACACACACTCAGATGCACACATGAACACACGCCATGTCTCTTTAAGGTTATAAGTGAAACCCTTATGAAAAAAAAAAAGTCTATCTCTCCTTAGGATGTCATGTGGGGCTGTTAAGACGCGACACCTGTCACGATCACCGGGCCCTCTTTATCCCCTCCGGGCCGCAGGAAGCGGTCAAGGTCAAACTCTTTGAAGGAGAGGAAGGGAAAAAGGGGGAAAGAAGTGACTAACGACAGACAGTCACAAAGGATCAGATCTGTCAAGTCTAAGCTGTAAAAACCTCTGAGGAGTCAGGGGCTGTATATGCACAGGACTCATAACATTTCCTCAACTGACATAATTGACATGTGTTGCCTTAAGATTACATCCTCATAAATTAAACATACAGCATCAGCAGCATCATAAACTTTCTGGTTCAAACTATTTTTACCCAGCAGATCTTTGCCAGGTGCTTTGGTAATGAAAACACCTGACACTTGCTGTCTTCTTCAGTGTTGCTCTGTTTTTGCAGAGCTCTAATTCAATTTATTCTAAAATAGTCCAATTTGTTGCTTTCTGTTTCTGTCCATGAGAAAACAAAGCAACAGACCACAAGGCCTTGACTCTAAGTTTGATGGAAGAATAAGGATGGTAAATAGATGATGGGGAGAAGAAGGGAAAGGTTTCTAAATCTGGAGTCTCTCTAACTTCTTCCAGCTGGACTTGTTTTGACAGCTGACGGGCGAAGCTTCATATTATGAAGAAATTAAAGGGAAATCTTTACCTCATTGATGGAGTCATAAGAGGCAATTGTCTGAAACATCTGAAGAGCACAATCTTCTGGAATAATCTCCAAGAATCTTAGCTTGATCCTTTTGTGTGACACAGAGATCGACCTTATGGTTAAAGCACTTCCATCTTTTGAGTGGATTTCACTTTATCGCTGTCTCATCCCCTCCCTCTTTTTTTTTTTTTTTTCCATCAGAAAAGCTGCCCAGGCCCAGGCTTTGGTAGATAATGACATCCTCTCCTTGGATTAATTGTGAGGGACACATTAAGCAATGTGGCTGACACTCCCTGTAATTAAAGTGTTCACACCGACAAGTTCATACTGGAACACTCTCTATTTCTCTTGCTTTGTACCGCTGGAACTATTTGGAAACGGGATGAGACATTAAAGTGAAGTGTTTTTGAGCAAAGTGAATGCATCACCTTGGGAATCTTTCACAATTACAGTAGAGAGTTTGAGGTCACTGCCCTTACAGTGGGTCACAGAAATATAACAACTGGTCTGACATTTACAAAATGAAACTTTTTACCCCTGTTATTGGATAGAATAATTTAATGGAAAAATATAGATTTCATACATTTAACATTCAAAAATCAATCAATGGAATTTTAACATATGAGTACTTATTTATCTTATTTACTGTATGTCCTTACATATCTGTTCGGGGTCGCATGGGCTGGAGCTGAACCCAGCTGTCAATGGGCGAGAGGCAGAGGAAAGCCTGGACTCATCCCTAGTGAATCACAGGGCTCACATCGAGAGAACAAGTTGAAAATTGAGTTCCTTGAGTGTCCACTTGAGGCTGGCTGCTATAGCCCCAGAAGTCCCATACACATCCATTCAAAAAAGTCCATTTCATTTTAACAGCAGAAATGAAATGTTTATGTCCTGATTCAAAAAATGTGTTTCATCTGAATAGTTAATTTATTGATTGGGACACACCTTATGGCAGGGTGACTTTATCTTATAACTCTTCTGTTAGGATTTTATGAGGGATAAGAGCCTCTGCTCCACCTCTTTGCCTGTTTCTAGGTCGAACAAAAGTCTGTTTGAGACACCATTTAAAAAATGCTAACCACTGAGCCTCAGAAGTCTGCATCTGAAACCAATGGGTAACATCTCTGATGTGTTTATATATTGCTTATGATAGGGTAAAAAAAACAGTATGTCAATTTCTTAAACCTCACATGTAAAATAACCCCCCCCCCCATCGAGAAAAAACATTTCAATCTTACATAATACATTATCAACCCAAATTGTAGGGAGGGCTTTGCTGATTGCCTTATTCTGCCTGGTACCAGTTACTTTGCCAAGCTTTGTGTGTTACATCAATGGAACTGGGACATTGGTAATATCTCTTCTTGCCCTCACATGCTCAGGCTTCTTTAGAAAGTCAGGTATGGTTATTTT
This sequence comes from Labrus bergylta, assembly GCF_963930695.1. NCBI lineage: Eukaryota > Metazoa > Chordata > Actinopteri > Labriformes > Labridae > Labrus > Labrus bergylta. The sequence continues at coordinate 18,759,269 of NC_089214.1, forward strand.
GTAAGGGCTCAGCAGGTGCTATCAGAGGTAAAAGAAGGGGTAGGAGAATCACAGCAATCAACGCATACTGGAAATGGTTTCACAAGACAGAACTAATGGAGAACAGCTCACATCTCAAAGCTAATTAATGGAAAAGGTTTTTCAGTGGTAAATGTGTACACCATTCACTCACAGTAGCAAGTGTTTCCTTTCAGAGCTGTTGGTGGAAATATATTTCTTGTATATTTAAAGACAATGGTGTCATCTCAGACAGAACGTGTATTCTTTTTTAATTAATGCATAGGCTTTGAATGTTGCTGGGCACTTTACATGGATGCACTTTTTTGTCTAGAAGTTCTGAATTAGGATAGAGGTGAGAGAGTCCATCTGTTTGAGCTTTATCTGTTTTTTTTCTGTTCTTCTTTTTTAACCAGTGAGCACCACTTTCACACATTGCTGCCCAGCAAAGTCCATGACCTTTTCAGCAACACAGGCATGTAGCCTTTGCAGTCATATCTCATATTGAGCTCCCTAATGCTCTGACTGTGAAAGCTGTGCTTGCTGCTGCATCGCTCCTGTCCTTGCCTGCCTGCCTGCTCGCTATCGCCTCAGGCCATTGGGGCCCTCAGCGCTGTCCACTAAAAAAAAAACCTCATCCGCTGTAATTGAAGAAGCTACTCTAATGTGACATGCACATACAAGTGCACAAAAAGGTTTGTGTGCACTGTAAACTGTAGTCATCCTTACACATGCACAGTCAAAATGCACACTGTATTGTACAGGCAGCAGAGCAAAATACCCATATGCACTCACATGCATGCACACTGGCCACATTTTTCTTTGGAAGAGGTTATTGGGAGGTTGGGAGGACTCTGGTGACCCCACACTTACTCACATGCGTGTACACACACACACACACACACACACACACACACACACACACACACACACACACACACATACACACACACACACACACACACACACACACACACACACACACACACACACCATAGACCAATAGTTGCCCTCTGACTCCAGTCGACCCTCCATTGCTACTGAAGCACTCAGCTCCTCTGCTCATCTCCTGGTGTTCCTGTGTTGCTGTTTTGGGTTCCTGTTCAGGAGCTGAAGGTTCTATTGTTGTGTGACAGCGGTTCCTGTGTATCCTGTCACAGCCTACTGCTCCCTCTGTCCCCCTTTTCTCACTAAAGTTTCCTCTTCCTTTTTTTTTCAGGGGAGTTAAAAATCCCAGGTGGCCTAAACCTCACTTTACTGTATTGTATGCAGTGGTAAATAAAGCAGGTGAAACACATGTATATTTTAAGTATAGTGTCGAGGTAAGCCTGTAAATGGTTTCAACTTAAATAGTTTTGTATATAGTTTAGAGGTTATTCAGATTGTGTAATGTTCAAAGTCCTTATTTACATTTATACAAACTCATTTAGAGTAATTTAAGTGAAAAGGAACATTTTCCTACATCTCTTCTGTGTTTTTAGGTGTTTTCAGTGAATAACTTCAGCTAAATAACATTGGGTTTTGATTTATTTTGAGAGTCAAGGCAACAGAATATTGCTGAATTAACTGTGGAAATAAGATTATAGAAACAAATGTTCTTTAATGTCACAAGATAATTTGTGGGAAAAGATGGCCCTGGTTCCTCATTGGTCAGATGGTACAATTATGTCACTGCGGTATGTTAAGATGGAGAACACATCTTCTATGATTAACAGCCAGCCTTCTAGACTCCGGTTATCATTACCATCCAATCTGTGCTGCTTGACTCTCAACAGGTTTATTCCCCACCAACCACGCTGCTGTTGCATAGCACCTTGGGTGTTCCCAAACTTGCCCGCTGGAAACCCATTACCTAGACATACGGAGACAAACGGCAACGAAGGTACGCAAATGTTGATGCAATCAAGTTGGGAAAACATCTCCAGGGCCACCACTCAAACCCCCTCCTCCCTCCCACCACACTTCCCCACTTCTTTTAATCTCTCCCTCTCTCCTTCAATTATCACAATGTCACCACCACTGGGAAAGTTTCCTTTCCATGAATTAACAGGAAAAGAGCATTTGCAGTGGGTACGCCGGTTCTCTACTTTGTCATTGTCATGGCGGAGGCTCTGACAAAACAGTTTGCATACCTGCTTAAGTATTACAGAAATTAACACCTCCCTTCCAGGTACAGTAATCAAGGGGGTGACGGGAGACAATTAATTAGGTCCATCTGCATCACTGCCTTTACATAATTAATGGGGCTCATTACTGAACCACGAGCAGAAGCTGTAGCATACTAGTGCACTCACTAGCTCTGAGCATGGTAGCACTATATGGACTTTTGTAGTTTTGTTAAATTTAAAACTTGTTTTATTTTTCAAAATAAAGGTGCAGTGTCAACTCCAGTTTCCTATCAAAATATGTTATCCTTTAATTGGTCCATTCTGCATCTTCTGTTAGCCTCTATTCTAAAACATATGAAGACTCACGCTGTCACAATGCCACTTAAATCAATCTTCACTGGTTGTTTGCTCATACGAGTACATTTTTTTAACTTTTAATTACAGCACTAATCTGTTGATCTGATTACAGTTTTTTGGACAAATTAATGAATTTACACACTTAATGATGTGGGATTTTATAGATAAGTAAATACAATTGGGAGACAGAAGTGTGAGGTAAATCCTGAATAATTTTAATGTGAAAATTGTCATCATTGGTGGGTCAGCTTCACCCCCCCCCCCCTCCCCCTCTACCATGTATGTGTAATAGAATAGATGCAGCAGAGCCAAACTCTGACTTCCATGTGTAAGTATTGGATCTTCTGCGATACTGTGCCCAAAACTCATGCTTACTTGGAGTCGCAGTGCCATTGCTCTGATCTGCGTTCATTATGTCTACAAAAATATCTATTTGGCTTTGATAACATTTTGACACTTTTAGGACTTATGATTTTAAGAAGGGTTATTTAAGGGTTCGTATTGGGAAGTTGATGTACCTTAAAAAAATGATGCAATGATTTATACTCATGGGAAAAAGTCTATTTGCGCCCAATGGTATCACGAGACGCTGCAATACCAGGTTCGGCCACAATGTTAAATTAGCTTTAACAGTTGATGCACTTCCTGGGGGCTTGGTTTCCACTATATCTGAGTCTATTGATCTTTCCTAGAAACTCATTCTTTCTCACTTCTACCTGAGATCAAATCAAAGAGCACACAGGTACATTGGAACTTGACTCATTAAACATTTTTGCTTGGCTACTGCACTCTCCTGCTGACATCTCAATCTGCGAGTCATATTTAAACCTCAAAGCAACTCAAACTATCATATGGCATGGATGGATCTATAATATAAAGTTAATTGGTGAGAAAGTGAAAGTGAAGTGATAATAATGGGCCATTTGAACGTTGGTTATTGGATGTGAATTATTTTTTATTGTTTTGGGGCTGGAGGGAGAAACGGCATTGGACAGATTTTTGTTGGGTTCTTAACACAGTGCAGCCACATGACTAGTTTTAACTTCGTGGATTGTAATCACCTGGCAGTTTATTTGACTTACATATACGTTAACATTTGAATGTGCCGTTCATACACAGTAGGAACATCTTGATCATGCCCATGACATAGAGAATCCTATGATGTGTCAGACACTGAATAGAGCCCATCAACAACATGATCAAAGTCTTAGACTGTCTACTTGTCATGTTTTCCATTAAAGTTGTTGTGATGTTACCAGTTAGGACCAGTTAAGACGCAAGAAAATGCAGAATGTAGAAATAAAGTGGGTCAGCTGGTCGAGCACATTAAACTAGCTGACATACCTCTTGAATTTAATTTGTAGGTTTTATAGGTTAACACATATTTTAACATTATTGCTGTGTCATATGACCTACTTTAAGATTAATCTTAAAAGACCTCAATTTGTGATTCTCTGAATGATTTACTTCAGTTTCCCTGTCTGGCACCTGAAGTACGACTGGCATCAAATAAGGCTAAAACAAACAGCAGGTATTTTCACTTCCTGCTTTCCCCAGATCTGATTTGTGGAAAATGTCACTTGAAAGAGTGTGCTGTTCAATAACTTTGTAAAATTGGCTCAATATCAGACTGCTGCTGTTCCTGTGTGTGCCTTGTTTTCCTTCCCCTCATCCCTCCTTTCTCTCACTCTGCTAATGAAGGCCTCGTGGCCCACTGTTATTAAAATTACGCCCTTGCCTCTGATATTAATTGGGTCCGTAATAGGGAATGCGTCGGATTCATTATTTAATTGCAAGGGCACATTTGGAATACAGTTTCTGAAATGTATTTTTAATGAAAAACACTACATCCTGACCTAATCATATCAACCTTATTCTATCTAATTAAGGATGCAAAAAATCATTAGAGTTGCAAAATATTAGTTTCAGCTCTGTCGGGCTGCTCCTTTGCTCGGCTTCATGAATATTTTTTTTCCTGTCTATGATAAATAGTTAATGAGGGAAAAGTGACAAAAATTTGCATGTAGGCAAATTAGTTTAATAGGGATATGTCTTTGCTGAGGTGGGAGAGTGACCCTTTTCACGGGAGAAACTGTTACAATAATTATGGAATAATGGCAAGGCCCATCTTATTTGGATGAAAAATGGCCAACTTGAATAATGTAAAATCATAAAATGCAATAACCCTAAATTTTCATCACGCTGGAGAATGTGTTAACGTGTTAGCATTATATCAGTTTAATAACAGCAAATTAGGGACAATATGAAGTACGCTGTAATTGTTGCTGTGGAGGGAGATATGCAGTAATGCGAGGATGATTTAGCAGAGCCACCACAGCAAGAGGCCATCAGCAGCTAAATGAAGCATTTTCTTAATCACAAACTTTGGGGCTTTAATTTCTTTCAAAGTCTCCAAACATTGGGAGGTTTAATTTTCTCCCAATAAACAGGACCATCACCATTCCATTAGCAGCAGTGTAGTCACCTCTCAGAGCCAGGGCTGCAGTTCATTAGAGCTTACAAGACGTGTGTTTAAAGGACATATAAGGGGGAAAGCTGTTTTACATTCAGTGCATGCAGTAAGTCGTGCATTAAACAAGACTATAAAGAGGATTCAAGACTGAATCCTCTTTAAAATCCGTTTCAGTATATGATCCCAGTCTGGATCAAGTTTGAGTAAAATGATAAAAGGATAATTTTCATTATGATTTTTATCATGACAGATAGTGAACAATAGAACTTGTTGCAAAGATGAAAAGCAATTTTAAAATGTAAACTGTAAAGCTGTGACTGTAAAATGAAATGAATATGTCAAAAGACAACAGCATTGTATTTATTATTGGTAACCATGTTTTTACTGACAAGAGAAATGTCCATTCTTGGGTGCCTTTTTTTTCATTTATCAAAATTATATCCAGTCATACTGATAAGGAGATTACAGTTAAATGTGACCAATGAGTCAATTCAGAACTTAACAGAGGAAGTTGAATTGTAGTAATTAGACTTTCAAAGGGATATGAGCCAGCTTGACACTCACAAAAACTAATTCTAAACAAGCCTGTTTAAGTCCCCTTTTAGGCAAAATGGGCATCATTTCAACATCAGCTAGTCCATATTTAATGAGAAACAGATAACCAACTTATGCGTCTGGTTCTATTTCCCCCTTTACCGCCATATGAACAAGTAAAGATCACGGGAGTTAATGAACATGGAGAACACCGAGCGATGTGTGCCACTAACAAATCCTACAAAATAAATTAAAATGGACTGCAGTTTGATCGCTGTGCTCCATTTCCCTTATCTCAACAAGTCACATTTTCAATCACTATGCAAAGATTTCCGGTGTAGGCTCGGTGCTAATACACTGCCCTTCTCTGTGTCATCCCTATCGACCTACACTGGGCTGTCAAACATGCACCAGTATATATCAAGACATAATTTCTGAAAACATGGATTTATGCAAACTGGGACTTTGTGTTTCCCATGACACTGAGTTGTCCACATTAAGAGAACGCCCAGTGTAACTTATGCACCCAAGTATGTGTTGATTGAGCAGTCTTTCTTTAATGAAATATCTTTGGAAATTGGTTTCCACAGACTAATCAGGCAGCCCGCTAGCCGGGATTCTGTTTTGGTAATTATCTTGTACTAATTAGAATGGAGCTAAAGACCTCTGAGATGAATTCTCAGCTTTCTCAAATGTAACTAAAGAAAATGTAATGACATAAAACGAGTGTATTCTATATACCTTATTGGACATAATATCTTTGTTAAAGTGACCAAAGGAATACGGTGTGAGAGCGTCACAGCTACCATGAAATAAAAATCATTCCTCTGAGTACCACATTCATCCTGTTCAGCCTGTCTTTCCATTTACTCTACAACATGGGAATGACCCCCACCATAGACACAGAAAATTGAGATGAATAAATGTGACCTTTGACTCATTCTCTTGTTAAGGAAACCTCCATTAGCCCAATTAATCATCAAGGGTTTGAGGAGAAGACCATTGTCTTAGAGAGACAGGAGAGGCTGCATTGTGGTGAGATGCTTACCTTACGCCTTTCCCCATTAAAGCCTCTCCACTGCTCCGCTTTCTTAACAATGTAGCTCAGCTCCTGATTGGACAGCTCCAGGTCTTCAGGCAGGAAGTACGTCCCTTCCTTGGCTGTAAGCCTCTGAAAGACGTCCAGCATGCGGCCATTGTTGTGGAATCTGATGAGGTGAAAAAGGACGTGAGGAAGGAGAAACTGGAGCAGGAGTTGCACCGTGCTGAATCACTGTCTTTGCCCTTTGAAAAGTCACATGGGGTCAAATACGGGTCAGATCTAAGGTCAGATTGTAAATACCTACTTGTGCCAAACAGAATCAAGTCCAGTTTTTTACTTCCACATTGGCTGTCTTTTGTGGATCAGGTCAACAGACAATAATCCCGACTTGCTGGAAGATCATATGAAACGTCTATTGATTACACAAAGCGTGTTTGCAGAGTAATGCTCTATAAATATATAATACATCAATTCCAACACAATGAAAGCGCAAAAAGGAATCAAAAAAATTGGCCAGTGAGTGGGAAGCACTTTGTTAACACAAGCTGACTGTAGCGCTGTCTGTGTTTGACTGTGTGTCTGCGTGGTTGTACATCTGTTAATGTGTGGGAGTCAGATCCTGGGATCCTCTTCAGTGTTAATGCTGAGCTTCAAAGATGGCAGATGCAACAGACGTGCTGGTTGCAGATGTGTCTGGAGAGACGGGCCTGAGTCACAAGCAAACATTCTGCACAGCAAAAGGCGTATTGATTCATACCTCCAGATGAGCGCACATCGCCAAAGTGTTGTTTTTCCTTTACCACACAAGGGTGCACGCAGCCAACCCCTAAAAAGAATCACCATGTCTGTAAACAAATGCCTTGGCTGACCATCAAAACCGGCAGACCTTGTGCCCTTCCATAGAGATTCTAGCCTGTCAGAGGGTAATCAACTCTCAAATAAAACCAACATCAAGGAGACCGGGATTTATACAAGACGCCAGTGCGTAGCTTTGAACCCAGCATCATTCCCCATCACTCTCGGGAGTTGGATGTTTGTAGAATCTTGACCTCAGACACAGGAATAGCATGCATTCATTTTCATCCTACACTTGAATTGTGCTTCTCATTCATTTATGCTGTCTCTCTCTTGGAGAAATTCAACATCTCTGTATCTTTGGCATCAAAACAGTCTCTGGTCTCTGTGTTGCCAGTGCCCTTGATGCAAGTTGCCTATGTGTTACTTGTATCTGGTTTGACCTGGATGAGGATGGCTCCCATTAGCTCTCCTTCAGTAAAGGGGTTCTTCTAAAGGACATAGGTCAACTTATGGACTCCATTTTAGAAATCTAATACTTTAGAATATACACTACCAAACCACTTTGGTGGAATAAAAGGGAAGGGTCTATGCATATAAATTGACAAATGAAACATATACATTATCCACAGTACAATAATGGAATCAATGAATGGACTGTTTGTGTTATGATATGCTAATCTAAAACTGTTTTTATAGTGAAGTTCAAGAATATGCCTTCTATATTTATTTTATTTCCAGGAAAAAAAGAAAAGATTCCAAGTTACCAGTCACATATGATGGACGGTTTGCCTCCCCCCACCCCCTTGCTCCCGATCCCTCTTCCTGCATCTTATCCCATCTCTCCCCTATCCCTTTCCAAGCCCGGCGCAGTCTAGGCCTGTGAAGGCTGTTTCGTCATGATCCGGCCGAAGATTTCTGCCTTTTAATAAGGCAGTTTTTTCTTACCACTGTAACTTTTGCTGCTTTGCTAAAGTGCTCATGATGGATAGGCCGGATCTTTGTAACATAGTAATAAGTAAGGTCTTTTATCTGCTTTTTGTAACATAATAATGAGTAAGGTCTTTTTACCTGCTCTTTTGTAATGTTAACAGACAAAGAGTAAGGTATTTTACCTGCTTTTTGTAAAGTGTCTTGAGATAACACTTGTTATGAGTTGACGCTATACAAATAAAATTGAATTGAAAAATTGAATATCCATGAATTTTACACGACATAGAAACCAATGGATGAGTTTTCCTTCAAGAAGAGCTACTCAAATAGTATATAGTAGATACACACTGTATGCTGTTTAGTACACACATTAAAAGTTGTGTTCTGAATACACATGTGGGCCGAAACCCAACAACAATGCAGATGAACTAACTCATTGTGTATATGCAAACTAAGTATTTTTTATTGTGTAACCATTTTGGGTGTAACTAAACCCATATCAATGTCACTTTATTCTTTGTGGTGTTTATTAAATTTCCAGGGGACAGAGGTGTAAAGCACTGCGCTGATGTGTATTTTTACAGCCAGTGAATAAGGGCTGCCTAAAATGTAATTAAAAAAGGATAACAGTCCATTCTATCTATACATATAGCCTGGGGCATTTTTTTAGAAATAGGTCACGCTCTGTGTCAGAGCCCCTTCCTTGCAGCCAATAGGAAACTGTAACCCATAAAATTATCAGCCTTGCTTCAGCCTCGTGGCCTACATTCAATACAAACCCGTGTGGCGGCTGAGTGGCAGAAGTCATTATTCCCGGCTGCTGTTTTAATATTGTCCATTTAGCCGGAGCCCGATAAGCGTCCCGCTTACTGAAATTAGATGGCACCCTCTCCTCGGCCGCCAATCTCAAACTGATTAATTCAATAAGGGTTTCCTTACATTTGGAGCCCTTAATGGAATTTGCTCTTATACGAGGGTGGGAGAGCTCACCTTGGATAAAACTGTGTTACATTATTCACTAATTTATCAACCCTGACATTCTACTTTTTCATATTGATGCTGCAAAAATAATGTCTTTCTATTATTTAAAAATGCAATAATCATATGTTGTGCTGGAAATGTCTCATAAGTGGTGCTCAAGTTTATATGTAAGGGGGTCTCCTTTAATATTCTAAATTAGCTACTGTTTGACTGAACAGTCAAGGACCAGCCTTCTTCAAATGAACAAGAGCAGATCCAAACTTTTCATATTGTTTTTTCCTGGTTATCCAAGCTAACCAAGCTCCAAAGCTTTTAACAGCCTCACAGAGAACATAAAGGCTTTGTGGGGATTTTTTAAAACAGTCTAAGATGCTCAAACATAATATAAACCAAGCAAGAGAATGTTTCAGGATGGCTGACCTCAATCTGCAAGACATGAGTGGAACACATAGTGCATTAAGATGCTCGCCACCATGTATATGCAGTCCATTTCAATATGTATGAAACCTGCAGTGATACCAACCATGCAAAACACTCAGCCTAATCGGATAATGTAAGGGGGTTATATGTTCACGCTATATCAAAACACATCTAACTTTTGAATTAGAAACGCTTTCAATATTCCAACCCGTATGGTGCCTTCAAAAACAGCAACTGTGTGGTGCATGTGTGAGTTTCTGCTTTTGTGTCACCTAATTCAATGTGTATGTGAGTGAGTGTATGTGTGAGGTTGATGCATAACTGCATAAGTAATTCCATGCGACTTTAAAATCAAAAAGGATTAGATCAACATTTGTTTTTTTTTTGTGTGTGGGGTTTTCTGTGGACAGAGGAGGGAAAGAAATGGTGGATGCGGTAGAACATGGGATGCGGCTGTGGGGGTGGACGGTTTAGAGTTATTCCTGAGTGGGTGCTTGAGAAGTGAAGGCTGGTGAGGGCCTGAGTGTTTCAGGAAGGGTCTTCCTCTTCATTGGCAGACTGTCCCTACAGGCTGTGTCAATTCAGTACTATCAGGACTTTAACTGTCAGGTAGGTTAAACACAAAGCCATAGGTAAATGAATATTTCAATCAAGCCATTGGAACTAGAATTGACAGTAACTGCCACTGCTCCAAGTTGGTACGGAGCCATGTTGGGTCAAAAATGTTCAGCTAGAGAAGATTGGCAAAAAAAAAATACAAGGTTTATATTTATATACGATTGCAACAAACAATATCTCCTTTTATTTCCTTTTTCCTCTTTCACTTAACAGAAAGTATCGCTCATACATGTAATGCTAAGTCAGAAGAATCAAAACAAACAAGACAATCAGGCCACCATCTTCTTGCATGTCTCACCTGAGGAGGTAAATGGACAGGATGGTGATGGAGAGCAGGAAAAGGACTGCGTACAAGAAGAGTGTGATGATCACTCCAGCTGCACCTGATTGGTCGGTTCGATAGAAGTGCCAGTACAGCTTGGCTGCATCACCCACCGGTGTGTCCGGGCTGTAGGCCAGACGCTGAGGAGACAGAGGTTGAATGAAAAGATGGGAAGAAAAAGACGAATCAGTAAGTGTTAGATGTATAAGACTGGACATATGCAATACGGAGAAGCTGCAGCTGAAGACAGAGATTGATCGAAGGAAGACCACATGATGGCTTCAGGACTGTGTGTCACATACTGGTCAGCTGCTTTTCCTTTCACTCTATGTCCCTCATAGCTGACTTTCTTCATTTATAAACACCACAAAGGCTTGGAAGGTTTCTTTTTGAGTTGTTTTTTAAGTATAAGATAATTCATATACAAATTATTCAGGATTTGATCTCTTGTCAAGAGATTCAGTCGACAACAGTCCGAATCATTCCCGTCGCCCAAAAACGACACTCATCTAACCTTGCACATTTATTTCCCACCCTCTCCTCTCCCACCCCTTTTTTTTTTTTTTTGTAATCTAAAGTCACTTTGCCAAGATAAAGTGAACTCCTATTTAAAGTGCACAAGTGTCCAAGTTATTTTTAAGTGACTTACCCCGAGGACGGCGTCCACTGCAAAGACTGCCAGGGGGTCGAGGACTGTCCACACTCCCTGAGCCATGATAAACTTTGACGTGAAGGAAGGGAGTGAGCCAAATATCTGTTGACAGCCCCATCTGATCAGAACCAGCAGGAACGTTACTGCATTCAAGGTCAGGGGACCCACCACCACCATCGCCAGCTCCTCCCGGGTGTGGAGCAGAGAGCCCTGGTACACCAGGTCCACCGTGTGTGCGTGGAACTGGAATCTTGCGGGAGAGGAAAAGGAGGCTGGTGATGCGCAAGTTGGTAGACCAAATGTGTAGTGTGTGTATGTTTGTGTGTGTGTGTGTGTGTGTGTGTGTGTGTGTGTGTGTGTGTGTGTGTGTGTGTGTGTGTGTGTGTGTGTGTGTGTGTGTGTCAATATGTGTGCGGTTGATTTGTGTTTGTGATGCAATGCAGCTTAAGGGCATCTGGTACCAGCATTTCACACTCTCTGTTAGCTTGTTGGTGGTTGATCCAATCATATTTAATGAGTTTGCTGACAATTAACATTATAATTTGTGGTTTTCGTGGCTGTGCAGCCTTACTGCTCTGTATATCATGGGGAACATTGTTGTGTAGGATTCCAAAGCAAGGCAAAATCAAACATAAATTCCACAAGTTACTGTGACAGTATTTATACCTGTCTTTATGCAAATCATTGGAAACTTGTGAGAGTTTTTTTTTAACCTCCTATAGTAAGTTACGCTCCCTGTTTACAGCAAGCCTCATGAGTTTCTTAATCTTCCCATCAGTCAGGAGGAGGTAGAGCCAGTGGTGGGAGAGGACAGGTCCAGTTTTTGCTCATTAATTTCCATCTGATTTGCTCCAAGAGTCAAGCATCTCTCAGATTCTGTCCATTAATCTGACAGTGGAGGTCCATCGGTGTTCTATCTGAGGCAGATCTCTCTAACACAGAAAACTCAATCCTGCAAAAGTCATTTTAGAGAAAGGAGATTACCAGGCCGAATGACCTATTTCAGATGGAGGGCTTTGAATTATTTTCTAATGTTGTAGGCTTCCATTTTCCAAAGAAATTACATCATGAAATCTCATTCCAAAAATGACAACAGATATTTTGTATTTATTAAATCTTGATTGGATACAATGAAACACAAAAGTCCAATACACTAGACTTGTATTTTGGCATCAGCAGCATTGTTTCATATCAAAAACTGGAAGCATTATTCCATATTCAAACACATTTGGTGTCCATTCAAGTGATTTTGCATGAAAAACTTTCAAAATGAGTTGATGGATCGTTCTTGTTTTCATGTTTATTATTTGTATTGCAAATACATCAGCATTAATCTGTATATGTTACACATTTAGACTCCTTTTTTTGTTTGATTTTCCCTATATATTTTCAAAACACTCAATGAAGAAAGAAATGAACACATACATTTGAATGCATCGTGTAATATGCATTGTGCCAATGAAAAAAAATCTTGCAAAGAAGAACATTAACAAGCATGAATTATACTTCTGTCATGGTTTTAGCATGTTCCAAAATATATTCAGATATTGATCAATGGTGGAAAGCATCTCAGTAAACCTTCACAAGTACTGCCCTTAAAGGTACAACACTCATTTGTGAATTTTACATGTACGTTTTGTTTCTACTGCACCCTACATGTATTTGGTTGATTGTTTAAGTTACTAGTTGTATGGATTGATATATTTTAAATACCCACTATGTGGCTTTGTCACATCATTACATAGTACACTTACCAATCAGATAGTACTTAATCCACCTACTACTGCCAACGCATGGGTGCATTAGCAATTACATCCTGAGAACAAAATATATAAGATCATACTGTCAGGGGCAGCTGAGCATAAGAATGACTTTTCATTCACCTCAATACCATTTGGTATTGATAACACAAGACTTACAAGATCTTTGTTAGACCGTTCTTTTAATACTTTGACTTGTCGTTGTGTATAAAACAATATAACCACCAAAGGAGAGAGGAACGCTCATAGGTGGTTGAAGCAAAATTGGAGCCAGAGAAGCTTTGTCCTTCTACAAAGAGAGACAGACAGAAAGAGTTGAGACAGACAGAGAGAGTCGGAGAGAAGAAAAAAAAAGTGAGATAGACACAAGAAGGGAGGGAGGCCTGTCACCACACATAGCCGCTGACTGTCACTTTTCCCCTCTCTCTCTCTCTCTCTCTCTGGGCACCATGAGATCTGGACATTGCATGGAGAGAGAAATGCTTGGAGGGAGAGCAGGCGATTCGGACATGTGGAAGTTGTCAACCGATGTTGACCCCCTCTGTTTTCACATTTTTGTTTTTCTTTTAACCTTCTATCCACCCCCTGAGTACATCCTTCTTTTTTTCTTTTTTTTTTTTAATCCAGCCACATTTTTTTCCTCCCTCCTTCCTCTGTATCACTTTCCATGATTTAATGCATGATGTTTGCAGGCCTGTGTTATTGTAATAAAAACCTGCTTGTGTGCGTGTTTGCAGCCAACGTGTTTTATTGTGAAGAATTAAATCAGCGCCATATGCTATTGAGATGAGATTTAACAGTTCTGTGGTATCTTATTGCTGTTTATAATCAATGCTGTGCACCAAATAATAACAATAAATTCCTTCCAAATAATGTAGCCTTTTGGGACTTAAAGCTGTGTGGTGAAATCAACAAACTCCCCCAGCAATGGTTTGTTAATATTGAGTGTGTCTTGTTAAAATGTTAATGGGGGGATTCCAAGCAGATGATTTGGGCGTATCCAATGCACACATGCACGCACACACACACACACACACAATCTCTGAAACACTGCACATCCTGTGTTCGTTACCCCTTCCACATCCCATTTCACCACAAACTTACTTTGCATTTTGGTGTCTGTTGTGGTGTGTGTTAGTGAATGTGTGTGTGTGTGTGTATGTATCTACAATTTTTCCATGTGCTTCAGTGATCTATGGATGTATCTGCCAATGGAAGGGGATTTATGTCAGCAGAGATGTGTGTATACACACTGAAAGTGTTTATGTTTTGTTGTGTGTGTGTGTACCCATACAACCCCCCCAACCCAATATATGTGTGTGTGCGTGTGTGTTTGTGTGTGTGCGTTTAAGGTGATATCAAAGGAAGCAAACTCACTTGTTGACAGGAACTGCGATGGCCTGGAGGTAGAGCCACTGGCTGCAGTAATGCAGGTAGAGCCTCACAAACCACATCAAAGCCAGCAGCAGCATAATGAGGCCGAGCTGCCGAACGGAGCCACGCCAGCCTCTATGCGGCTGTTGTTGCCCAGGCAACGGTAGGCCCAGCTGGGAAGGTAGCATGCGAAGGGCCAGGCAGGCTCGGTCGGAGAGACGTGAGGGGCGAGAGACGGGTCCAGGCAGCGCGGATCTGTTTTAGACAGAGGAGAATCCGACAGATCACGAGGACGAGTGACAAGTGTTTTCTTTCCTTTTTGCTTCATCCTCAAAGTTCAATCAAACAGACTTTTAGTCATTAAAATGTATGTCACCTGTAAACTGTCAAATATCCATTACTATAAGACAGAATTTGCTTTGGGGCCATTAAACTGAATCATGTTGTATTGTATCGTACTGTACATCCTTTCTCCCCATGTACTGTACCATATCCTATTGTATTTTATCACGCTTTATCGTATTGCATCGAGTTGTGTCGTATCATATCGTACTGTATCATACGGTAAGGTACTGTATCCTATCATATTTTATTGCCAGCTGTTCCTGAGAAAGGGTGTGAGCTTAGGTATGTCGGTTTAGACATTTTAAACATAAACATGTTCAATGCTATGACATCAAGTTGACGTCAGCAGGTATTTATTTCAGCAGTTATGAACTTCAGGGTGAGTAAATGTTTTTGTTTTCTTAACATCAGGTTTATATTCACATGCAAGTTTTTCTTTCTTTCTTGCAGAAGTATTCAGTAAATTACTACTTTATAAATACTATATTTCCCTAATGTAGTATTTAAATCATCACACATGCACACAAATGTGCTCTCTCTCACACACACACACACACACACACACACACACACACACACACACACACACACACACACACACACACACACACACCACAAAGGAATCCCTTCCAGCAGTGCTCAGCCTCCCTCAGCACCTCTGCCTCCTCTGTGCCGCCCTTTGTCAAGCTTGCTCAACTATTCCCTTTCATATAGAGGGCACAGATGGAAGAGTGGAGGCGAGGAGAGGAGAGGAGAGGAGAGGAGAGGAGAGGAGAGGAGAGGAGAAGGAGAGGAGAGGAGAGGAGAGGAGAGGAGGAAGAAGGAGAGAGGAGAGGGAGAGGAGAGTACACAGCACAAGTAGTCACCAATGACCCCATATGGTCTGGTTGTGTTGTAATTAGCACACAGCTAACGTAGGTGTATACAGTTATGGTTAGCATCACATGGTGTGACTTAAGGCCTTTGCCCGTGGACATCCCTGCGTCTCACCACTGTGTCCCAGTACACAGTAGGAATTCACTTTGTAGTGTGTATCTAGGGAAAATGATACACTGCCTAAAGCCGAAAAACAAAAAAAAAAGAATCAATTGTACTGCCCCCCACCACCACCAAATCATAATTAGGCTAGACTTTCATCAAAATGCAGCATTGTGTTTCTAGCTGCTCGTAATGCTGCTGAAATATGAACCGACTCACAGTTACCTCTAAAACACAAAGAGAACATCTTCGCTGTTCTTGTGAGGTGGGTGCGCTCCCTGAAGTGTTAAATTATTTGAAGTTATCAAGTTCCTCAGTGGATGCACATGAGAGCGGCGGTGTAGAGTACAGTACACATGGGAGAGCTCGAGATTCATTCAGAAAACGCTCAGTCAACAGTTTGTCCTGTTAAATATTCATAGCTTGGCTGGAATAAACTCGAGCACAGAGGATAAACATCTGTTGTAAAGTCAGAAGTGTTGTTAAGATTTGAAGCTACTATATATCTCCTGTTTGAGGAATGATGCAACATTAAAAAAGGAAATGAACATTGCATCATTTTTTTCATTAAAGGCACCATGAAACTTTGTCTAAAAAGAACAAAATGACATAATGGTATGGTCAGTTATGATTGCTTTAAAGTCGTTTTTGTCTATGTTTTGAATAAATGACTACATGATGCAAAGAAGCCTCACATGTTATAAAATGCCATCTCTTCAGGTCACCACAAAGAAAGCATTTCTGCTGTGACTTGATGTTGAAAAGTGTGCAATTAAACTGTCAAGTTTGTGTTTCTTCAAGAGTCTTCATTCTAACACAAACAGAAAGACTATAATATATGAAAAAAATCTGTCTTTGCTTCTCTATTATGATCTGTCGTGATC
Source organism: Labrus bergylta (assembly GCF_963930695.1). Taxonomy (NCBI): domain Eukaryota; kingdom Metazoa; phylum Chordata; class Actinopteri; order Labriformes; family Labridae; genus Labrus; species Labrus bergylta. Next base: position 18,775,842 of record NC_089214.1, read on the forward strand.
AAGGCGCTCCCTTTCTGTTCCAAGCTTTATCACTTCTTGCTTCCCCGTGTGGTTTAAAAAAAATGCTTTTCCGCATGTCTGCAAAAGTGGAATTACAGAGTAGACAAAACAGCAGTGTGTCAGAGACACAGGCAAGATGCTACCCTGTCAAGTAACATTAAATGGAGACAGCAAATACAACCTGACGCCCGTCTTTCATGTAATGAAGATATTGATGATGCATGAAAGAGGGGTATTTTTAGACGTCTTCATGTGGTGGTGGCTTCCAAAGCAAACTGGTAACATGATGTGAAATCTGTTCTCACCACTGAATTGATTTCATTATGGCATCTCCAATTACAAAAGTACAATGCAGAAAAAAAAGGGGAAGGCGGCGTGTGAGGGTTTTGGCTTTTTTTTTTTTTTTCTGTCTCACAGGAACGCAGAATGTTTTTCATTCCAATATCACAGCTTGTCCCGTGAACGACTGATAGCATGTGGCATAGCGGCCCTGAGATTAAACTAGCCATTTAAACAGGCAAGAATTGGCACACAGAGCATTACTCTAATTGTATTTTACATGATTCTGTGAAATCTGGGCCAGAAGCTGTTCACTCATTGTCTCACTTTTGAAACATTTGTTGTTCATTCCCATGTCATCAAATCTTGTTGCAGAGGACTCATCAAACCTTGCCACCAATTGCAAACGCCTGTAAATCATATTTAACTAGCATAAATCTGTCAACGGATGGAGCAAGAACCATCTTGCTGACTGTCTTTTCCAGGCTGTGTCTCTAAATGTTGTACGGCATAACGACAAGCAGGAGCTGTGGTCTTAAAAATAACAAGAAGTGAATAGCAAGTGCGGACAAGTATTAAACCTTTAAGATGCGGCTAGGGTAATGAGAGATGGAGGAGCGGAGGGAGGCGAAGCGTACAGTGGGGTGTTACATCTTAAAGAGCAGATTTATGGTGAGAAAGCTCCAGGGCCGAGGACATTAAGGTAACCCTCAGAATCCCCTTGCATGGCCCCGATGGCTTAAACCCTGCAGTCTTAGGCCACTTAAAGTATTGGACTTATCCCTTTATTTGGGGGATTAAGTTATTTTTTCCCCGTCACTTTCGTATTTGGGCCACAGGCATTGTTTATAAAAGCACTAAAAGCACATGTCTTTTCGCACAGTCGAAGAATGGTTTGCTATTGGGGAAAAATAGGAAGCGCGGATACAGTGTGGAAATAGACTTAAAAGATTGACAGATAACGTGATTGTTTTCTCAGTGGCAAAAGTGTTGTGGTGATTATGGAAGTGTGATTATCTCAAGTGTTGAGAGATAGGACTGAGGATACCTCAGCTTTGTTTACATTTTTTTTTTTTTGAAGAATGCTGATTTGTTCCTCATTGTATCTGTCATCTGTCTGCTATGAGTTACACAACCAGCTCCGTTTAGAGGATTGGAATATAAAACGTACAGATTTTTCAAGCTAATTGGAAGACACCTTTAGCTAGCTAAATGTCTTACCTGCAGATTAACATGACCTGGTTGGTGGAATGTGTCAGAGTAGGTAGCTGTTATTGAGGTAGCTAAAATATGTTTAGATGGTGATAGGTGTGCAAAACTCATACACATACTGTATGCACAAAGAGTTTTTTGTGCCATGTGTGAACCAAAATGTATTATTTAACACTAGACCATGATCTTTGAAAAAAAGTAAACTTCAGCTTAAAGCTCCACATGCGGCACAAACACTGGTCTCCTGGGAAGAAAAGATTCAAGGCTTGTCCGAGTAATCCTCAATGTATAGCGTCAATACGATTACTTTACTGCTCCTGATTAAATCTACGATTCTAGACCACGTTTCCTCCTACCAAATACTCGCCATAGCCAACAACACAGCCTAGGTTGGTTTGAAAAACTTCTGACTACTTCTGAAAAAAGGAAACTTCTGAACATTTGGTTTTCAGATTGGTTTGCACACATGGAGTTTCCAATAACAACATAGACTCCTTTTTCCATAGCTTACAATGTTAATGTTTCGTATAAGGATGACTGCAAAACCAATCCTTAAAGGTAGGATTGGTCATTTTCTCCAGATACATTTTTTAAGATTTTGGTTGAAATTGTCTTTATCCTGACAGACATTAAAAATTCATGTGCCCTGAAAAAGGAACAAAGAAAATCTGTAATCTGTAGCAGTTGTAAGCATGTAAAAACTTTGACCAATGTCTGCCACTGCCTCTGTGTACATTTCTATACTCTTAAGATGTAAGATCCAAGCCCATGTGTAAAATGCATTTTTATTATCTGTGTGTGGCATTAACATGAACAAATACTGCGTGTATGCCAACCCAAGTTAACAACATGTCCACATGCCATGGTAATTCCCACAGTAGAAATAATTTTGCTTTCACTGCCTATTTACTGCACACACGCAAAAGCACAAAAGTTGACGTCATGACTGGCAAAAAGCTGGGCTTTGCACAGGTGGGGCAAATATAAAGCAGGAAGCTATGAAACTTCACAGAGTGGAAGTCACAAAGAAACTGACTCCCACAAGATGTATTAAATGATAATCATTGGTTACTAAACTGCTATCATTTTCCAAAGCACCTTGAATGTGGATGTGCATAGAAACACGTCAAACAGAGGAGCACAATATGCCTGCAAGGCCTTTAGATAATTGAGTCATTTTTATATTATTTCAAGAGAAGTTTTATTTAGACTTAAAAATAGTAACAAAAACACAGAAATCTGCTTCTGATTTATCTTTATGCATCCTGTTTCTCTTTCACTATCTCCACTCTTACATTTTGTGTGTTCCTAAAAAACAATTATCTCACTATTTGGGGGTTTTATAAGCAATTTTTAACAGAGACCCTGGCAAAGTGAAATACACATAAATGAGTTTCATTGACAAAATGGGAGCACAGTGGCAGGTATTTGGGATGTAGTTAAAGTACAATTATGGATGTGTGACTCAGCTGCAGAACTGGAGTTCAAAACCATACAATTAAAAGAGTATAATGATGCACAACCAAATTATCAGAATTATTTGCAGCTGACAGAGAGCGGAGGAGAGCATAATCAAAAGCATTAAAAAAATACGTTCCACTTAATTAGGAATTCATGTTTGACTAATAGTTGGCTTCTCATTTTTACAATGTGAGGGAGGGTCTCACACGCATATACAAGCTTTCATTTTGCAATGGAAAAATAAATCAGGTTGTGTGTTGTTGATCAGCCAGCAGTAGATGAGTTATAATGCTGACACAGACTCACAAACTGATGCATTAGTGATTAAATGAGATTTGTTTAAACAAACTGGAACACATGAAAGGTATATTTGCATAATCATTTCATGACATCAACAAAATCAAACTAAGGTCAAAATAATAAAAACAATGTGTTTATTTATTTTTTATTTTTTACAATCAATCATATATTACAAATTAATTGTCTTGGATTCTTATCAATTATGCATCAAGATATTGATTGCTAACTCAATCTTTTGCCAGGTGAAACTTCTGGGGTCGAAACAGGACAGGAAGTTTTGAAAACAAAAAGTCTGGTGAATAACCCTTGGTTGATTGGGATTTTGTTTCCTTTTTTCTCTATGTAATGAACAAAGAAAACATGACCTGTCCATTCATAAGTTTAAGAAATGTAGGAGGTTCCTGTTCACTTTGGAAAAGCCAAGCTACAGCTGTTTACAGCTTTAATGCTAAGCTAGCCAGCTGCTAGCCTCATACTGAAGTTATCATCTAGCGCTCAGCAAGAAAGTAATTCCCAAAATGTTTACCTCTATCTTAAATGTACATAAAACAATTAAATGGTTTATTGGCATAAGGCTAATATCAAATCCTGTTTTTTCTCTCTTTATAAAACTAAGAAAAAGATGACAGTAGCTCTAACATGGTCTCCATGACACAAATAATGGCAAATCTATAGAGCTGGCGAGCCAAAGGATTGTTCAAGACTTCTAATTTGATGAGCGATTATATGACTACTGCTCTGGCCAAACAAATCCCTCTTACAAAAATATGTTTTGGCCTCCCCACACACCTTGGAATAGTTTGGGTGCATACACGAGGTAGCTGTTTCATTGCCATGCAACATGTGGTGTTTTTATGGACGCCTGACTTAGCACGAGAGAGGATTAAAACATGGAAATGGCAGGTCCCTTGGAGCGCCATAAACTAGGGTGGAAACATTTCAAATGTAGATGCACCTGGGATCAACAAACACACAGGGGCTTCCCAGGCTCTCATTACATACACACAGCTACTACTCCTACCAACAATGAAGAACAGGTTGTTTCTTCCCCCTATAAACTTTTTTTTGGGGGCAGTGAGAAAATATCAAAACACTGTGCCAATCAAATGATTAATGCACAACAACTATTCCCTGTACTTAGGATATCTATTCATTCATCAATGTGGGTGAGGCTTAGAGGGAGGAGTGCTGTGGAGGCTGAGTACGAGCCTCCAGAGAGTTGCATCAGTATTTAAATGGATTTCACTTCTCTGACCTTGCCTCATAACTGCAGGACATTGTCACCAGAGAGATAGAAACAGCCAGAGAATGAGGAGGGGATGGAGAGTGAAAGATGGAGAAAATTAGAAGCAGAGAAAGTGAGATAAAGACCGAATTAATGGGACAGAGTTGGAGGGAGAGAAGAAATAACTATGAGCCAGGGAGTCTAGCTGTGTTGATTATGTATGTGTGAAGTGAGCAATTAAGTGGGTGACTGACAAAATAAAAATAAAGCAAATTAAAGAAGGTTTTCTGTGGAAAGATGATGATCTCAAATGCCATCTATCATCAAAGCGTAGACGCATCGATAGCTTTCCAACCACTTAATCAAAGTGCTGTATCTGTTCATTGTCGTTTCATGCAGGATAAATCTCAGATTACTTTCAGGAATCACAATGTTTAGTTGTTTGCTACTCTGATTATAAATGTTTTCTGAGCATAAATGATAATACGTACACTCCATACAAGTTCTGATACCACTTTTTATCTTTCCTGATACCAAGTTTGATGGCTAGATTGAAGAATAAGTCAACACCAAGCACCCACCCAACCAATCAATCATAGATAGATTATTTATTTATTTTATTTGCTCTAACCTTCAGTTAACCATAGATTTCCAAGACCAAGACAGCAGCACAAAAGTTCCACAAGAATAACAGACAGAAAAAACATCAAACAAAAAAATTGATTGATTAGTTTTAAAATCTTCTCGCTGTATCATCAGCATAACAATGGAACTTTGCATCAAGGACATTTCTACACACATTATAGATACACATAATAAATTAAATAGGACCCAATATGGACCCTTGTGGGACACAATTTTATATACTTAATAAAAACTGGACAATAAAGCTATCAGAGTGATCAAAGTACAGAGTGATCAATGGTGTTGAAGGCCTTGTTTTTTTTTAAAATGCCACAGAGTATTCTTTACAGTCAATGGCTTTAAGTCTTTCATTAAAGACGTTCTTAGTAGCAGTGACTGTACCATGTTTCTTTCTGGACCAAGACTGCAAGTCATGTAAAATGCCAGATTGTCTTAAAAAATATTTTGACTTCTTAGCCCTTTAAGTACCTTGGAAGGTAGCTACCAATAGCTACTGGTATCAACACCTCTATCATACTGGACTAAAAAGCTGCTGTAACATTTTTTTGGTTGCTATATTGCTAAAGTCCAGCTGCCATGACTGCACTGTATTCCATTCAGTGGTTTAAAGCTCCGATTACAGGCTCAAAACAAGGTGGGAACAGTCACAACAATGACACACTTTCTGATAAGGCTCCCCCTTCATTGTTTATGTTGTCCCACATACAGTATCTCATATTCTATATGCAAATAACATGTAACTCAAATTATAACTATTCATTAAGATGTGAATGAAATTATCGGTCAAACATTCTCTGGAGCTTATAAACTTGCAACAGCTACATGAGCACTGATGACATCATGCTCATACAAACAGAAATGCTACACTGTGAATCCAAATCTGATTACATCCTACAGCTTGTCAGTGATATTATTAGAGCTGCCTGTCAATGCTGTTTTCCTAAAAGTTCATATTTATTTGCACAGGGCACAGTGCATTAGTGAATGTTTGTGCTACAGTGCATTAGCTAACATGTATACGAATGTAAAAATCCACTTGCAAGTTCTTTGGGGTTTGTTTGTTGACTTTCACAATCTTTTTATGTGTTCATGTCATACTGGAGAACAAATGATTACAGATGGAAAAAGAAGAGTGTCACCTCTGGCCTATACTTCTCTCTATCAGATACACACCGATACACACACACACACACACACACACACACACACACACACACACACACACACACACACACACACACACACACACACACACACACACACACACACACACTACTCTCATGTGCAAATCAAACACAATCACTCATATGCTCCCACATATAGTTCCTGTCATTCCTTCTCTAGCCCTCCCCCTCGTCCCCCTTCATGTGTCTGTGGGAAACACGTTCATTTGACCTAGACCACCAATGGGACCACAGTCAGCTTTGACTGACACCCACATCACTGCAGATTAACCAATCATATCGCAACATTAGCCTGTCAGGGAGCTGACAGCTCTGATTTTCATAAAGGAAGCAGCACGTTGATTGTGTATGTGCGTCTGAAAGAGCCGAAGTGACCCAGGGCGCGTCTGGCCACAGAAAACCCTAACATGTGCACTTGGACCGCGGTTAGCCAGGGGCTTCTCTTTCACACATGCATGCTCGTACTCGTGCACGCACACACGCAGACACATTCCTGCCCCCTCAGCACAGGAAAGAGCCCTGGAAAGCACTAGAGACCCAGAGGTGAACAGCACTGCCATCTCCACCCACCTCTCCTACCAGCATTACATCAGAATTGATTGACCCTTGCACTGAGTTGTGATTCAGAGCTGCAGTGTGCAGGGGATTGACAGCATGGAACTACTTGTTATTTCAGGTGGTTTTCTCTTTTTGTGTCTGTCTGTTACTGCAGGAAAAACTCTCCTTCCCTATATGATAGTTGATGCTGGGTGTAGGATCATTGCATATAAATAGTTGCCAGTGTATTTAATACTGTAAACCAATGCATATTAGCTGTCCAAGCTGTACATTAAACTGCTAATCTTACACTTGAGCATGTATACTGCATCAAACAGATGGAGGGCACAGAAAGACATGAGACAGACACATAGTGAGTGAGTGCTCTGATAGGCTCGGTTGGGGTAAACGGGCGGAGAGGATTGTTGGTCCCCAACGAGGCGAGCTAACTGGGGGAAATTAGGTCAGTGTGTTCCCTCTGACTCCACAACAAGAACAGGCTGTGCATGAGTGTGTGTGTGTGCGTGTGCGTATGCGTGTGTGTGTGTGTGTGTGTGTGCGTGCGTGCGTGAGTGCGTGCATGTTTGTCGGTGCACCTACCAAAGCTCCATTCTGCACAACTTATATGCTTTGCAGGTCTATGAGTCTGTGTGTTCTCGTACACTACCTGCAGCATGTTAGTGAAAATTCTGTCAAAAGATATTCAATAAAAGTGATAATAATGTCCTGCATAAAGTGTTTGACTGGGACACTATAATCCATGATGCTAAAGCATATTTGTTCCTTCACTCCTAAGGAAATGTGGATGTAACTGATCATAATACAAAAATTCTGCAAAGATAAAACATATAAAGCGAAGTGAAATATATCCCATTAAAATAGAGATACAGGCCTTCACAATAAAAGCTGCATGGGGAAAGATGGAGTCAGTTCTGCTGTCATTTGGCCTCCAGAGGATGTGGATGCTCTCATATTCCACCTACCGCTCAGCTCTGTTTTTGCTCTGTCTGTCTCTCTCTCTCTTTTCATGTCTGCTGATCAGGAGAAGTCACACATACTATAATTGATATGAGATTTAGGGGGTATATTTTAATGTAATTAGAATCTTCATAATTGGACTAATTAGATCTAATTGCTATGTGAGAATGACTTTGATTAAAACAGGTTTCTCTCTGCAAAACCTGAGCAGAAACATTAATAGGTGACATTGGTGAGACGCAACGCTGAAGCTCTTTTGCAATAATCAAGGATGTGTGAAAATGAAATGTTTGCGACAGAAACAACAGATTTTTTAAATTATCATTAAAAAAATTTCTGAAGCTTTGGGATTGTTTTATATAAAATGTGATGTTTGCAAAGCTTTTGCAACACTGTGGAGAATAGTACATGTAAAGTACTACTGAAGTTCACTCAGCAGGACTTTGGTGAAGTGTAACAAATATTCAGATCATAGAGTATGTTTACCTTTTCTGGAAGTTTAGACCAAACCATCCTAAAGCATTACATTGGCCATATCGAATTACCATATTGAGTCAGATGCTTTGATTTTACTCAGTGCTATTCTGTGAGAAAAAGTTTGGTTAAGATTACACTCGTAGACATCAAATAAGCTGAAACGTCGGTAGGAGTCTTTCATGCATGTTCAAACAGACAGCAGCAGCTTATGAACTCAAGAAAGAAGAATCATTACTGGCCTGTTTTCACAATCTTTTTCAATTGCACAGAATTGACTTGCATTGTCAATACGTGCATAAAAAGCTGTACTGTGCTGTCTTTGAAATTGAAATGTTATGGTTTACGGTTATAATAAATTTTTTGTTTTGCTTTTGAGGTTGTCAACTGGGAACTTCTCGTGAGTTAGTCTAAAATAGAACACAAGGGAAATTACATAGAGAACATAATTAATGGGAAGAAATGTGAAATTACAGAGAGAAAATATAATATACAACTAATAGATTAAACTATTGGTGGCCACGCATATAACAAGATAATTTCATTTTGATATATTTGGTTCGGTTTCATAAAAGTTTCACCTACAGTGACAGCCTGCAATGCACATATATGATATTAACTTAAACTACATATTGTTAAAGACTGTACCTGCTTCATTACAAAATAAAAGTGCTGAACAATTATTGTAGAATAAAAGGCTTTGGATTGTGACGTTCTGCAAATAAGTGAATAACGTTAAAGACATTGCCAAAACTTTCCAAACTAAATCTTTTTATTTGTTAATGGTTGCACCGGAAAGCACAAGCATCTGATTTGCAGATTTGTGTGTCGGGACGCCCTATGAGAAATGTGAATGAGCTCAGTCTCTTGTGGCTCAATAGATGGCAGTAATATCCCTCAATCACTGCAGCAGGAATCCTCATCCCACATTAAATACATGTATACACAGAGAGTGAGGCGCGCACACACACACAGTCAAGGAATGATGCACATAGAAAACACAAACACACTCCCACGCACATGCACATAAACACACACACACACACACACACACACACACACACACACACACACACACACACACACACACACGCAGATACAAACAGAGCTCTCAAAATGCCAGAAGAGATGGAGATGACATCATTAAGGCAGCAAAAATAAGAAATCTGTAAACAATCCCTTTGGTCTGCATCCCCAGGTGATGTAGAAGAACCCAGAGTAAGTCAAACAGCACAGTGGGGGAGATGGGTGAGGGCATACGACTTTGAGATTTCACTGTCTTTAACTTTATTCTGAAAGCCAACACTGGCACTGTATCTCTCTAATGCTCTGATTAGGCAAGGGCGAAAAAAGGCGCCTTTAGCTCAGAGATACTGTAATGTGTGTGCTTGTAAAGATGAAATCAATAGCAGCAGCACCTTCACAGGGCATGAGGGAACCGCCAGGGCTCAGACTCAATACAATCCGTACCTATAACTGACAGAAACGTCTCATCTCGCCGAAACCCCGGCGACTGCTTAGAGGAGAAAAAAGCAGCACTATGAATAATCGTGAAAACCATTTAATTGTGTCCCTTTGTGTGCAGCCTGCCCGGGTTTCTGTGTTCGTTTTGTATTCACTCTCCCTCCAGATAGTCCCTGTGTCGTCATTTGTTGGCAGGATACGCTGGTAATCATTTGAATTCCCCCAGTATGTTCAGAAGATGTCAGGGAGTAGTCTCTGATCTTGTTTAATATGTGACCAGCAGCTATAAATTACCAACTCCCAGAAATGAGGAAACATGGGTACTTTTAAATCTCCAGGGAGAGCTCTCTTTTAGTCTCTTGCACTCACACTCTCTCTCTCTCTCTCTCTATCTATCTCTTTCTCTCTCTGTCTCTCTCTCTCTCTCTCGTTCTCTCTCTCCCCCCCTAGTGTAGCAGTGTGTGTGCTGATCCCCTCCCCTTAATTTACTTGACGTTCAAATAAAAACAAATACCTGTGACTTTTTTGTTGAAATAAGCAATTTTGCTTTCAGCCTATTTTGATGCTCCATGGGCATACAGTGCTGTACCTCATTGCTTTTAACACATTTGGCCGAGGTGTTTTTTTTTTTCAATGCAGTGATTCCTGCTTTTTTTTAAATATTTCATTCATCCCCGTTTTTTTCATTAAGTGAAATGCTGTAAGCCACAGTAAAGGAGGAAAACAACATTTTCAAAACCTCTTTTGTTGCATGCAGAGGAGTGGGAAACACATATAGCACATGATGACAGAGAATGTTGAGCAGTGTTTGATATGTAAAAAACAATTTACTTTGTATAAAATGAACCTGTTAATCAGAAAGTTCAATTCTCAAGTTATAAATTGAAGTTACATTTTTTTGTATTGTTTTACAGACTTAAGTAAAATTAATAAAAAAAATCCAGAAAGTTCAGATATAATGAAAGCACACATTGACCTTTTTTCAGACTGAATTATGAACTTGAAGCTATGAAGCTCTGTCAGAATTCCTGCACTCTAGCAAACTTCTCTCACATTTTTGACTTTCTGTTTTTGTTAAGGGCAGATTAAGCCATGAGGCTCGGCAAATCACTTTGCCTGCGACTTGTTTATGTTGACAAATTACAAGTGAGCCGTACAAGATTAAAGTAAAAGCAGCTGCAAACTCATTTAGTTAGGATTTCCCCTGAAACACATGTGACTACTGTATCTTTATCTGTACGCGAGGTGCACATTTTGTTGTCAGCGTGTGTTGTCTGCTCGATGCCGTGCACATCACTGTGAGGAACACACATCAGTTGTCACCCACGTTTTCCTTTTTTTTTTTTCTTCTTCCTCCACGTTTGAATTTTGTGAGACTGAGGCGGGATAATGAGTGGTGAGACTTACTGTAGGGAGAATGTATACTCCTCCATCTCCTCCGCGGAGAGGTTCTGCATCTTCTGTTTGTCTGCCTGCCGTGGCGGTGCGCTGCTGCCGCTCATGCTGGGGCCGCAGCTATTTGTCTTCTTGATTGGCTTCTTCTGTGAGGAGCAGAAATCGGGGGGGGGGGGGGGGGGGGGGGGGGAACACATGCGGATGTCATTTGTAATCAAAGCAGGAAACAGGCCTCTGAATTTATCTTGGGGGATGCACACGGTGACAGTGACAGTGTGCGTGGCACTTTGGAGCCTCTCCTATATCTCAACCGCGCCTCAATTGACACGAGACAAGAATGACGGCAAAATCGCATACGGCACGCCATCATTCAAGGCGAGTTCATTTGGGGAACATGCAGTACAGTTAGAGTGGTGTTAAATATGTGATATTTGAGCAGCTGGCACTGTTTTTTCCACACAAGTCGTTTACTGTCATCGTCATAAACACAGTCAAATGGAGTTAGGAAGTAGGGTTTTAAATATTTCACCGAGGTACTTGGGAGCAGATATTATTTGTTAAGCCGCCAACATGTTAACGGCTTGCTTTCCCTGGCCCTGTCAGCCCTGCCTGTGTTGCCCTTGGGTGGGCTTAGTGCCTTCCTGCTTGAAGTTGTGAAATACTCGCTGATGTATGTTAATGAGATCCACAGTTGGAATAAGCAGCCCTTCTCTTTCTTCTGCCCCTGTCTCACTCTACCTCTCTCCATTTCATTTTCCCATCTTTTCCTCTCCTCCATTTCTCTCTCTCTCGCTCTGTTTCTCCCTCTGAGATAAACTAGGCCCAGGAAGTAGTAAATGGGCAAGGCCCCATAAAAGCTCCATCCGTTTTCACAGGGCAATCTTTGCCAAAGCAAGCTTGGATTCCAGAGTGATGATCACAATAAAACGGTGGAAAAGGAGCGGGTGAGAAAGCAGGGAGGGGAAAGAAAAAAAAAAGCAGGAGATATATAAACCGCAATGTTCTCCGGTGTCTCCCAACAATAAATTTAATGCAATACCTTAAGAGCGGATTCCGTATATAGCTGGATTCCTGCCCTGTGGGCAAAGTGGTCGCCTGGAGAAAATTCATTTTAATTAGGGCTGCACTGCAGGTTGAAGGGTTGAAATCTGATCCCTAGCGCTCCCAGGCTGGGGCAGGTTGGAGATCACTCCACTTAATCATTAGACAACTGGGTTCCACACCACGACATTTGACAGAGTTAGCGAGGTTTTAAAGAAAGGGCCAAGAGGAAAAGAAAAACAGGTCTACAGAGAATGAGGAGAAATAAAACCTCATATCAACAAACTCATTTATTTAAGAGGTCATCACTGATTAATGGCAGTGTTGTACATCGGCAGAAGTAGATAAGTTAGAAAAAAGTCTGTTTAGGGCTAGAGGAGAGGTTATGAGGGGAGGATGTGTATGTATGAAGCAGACAGAGGCTTGTTCATAAGCTTAAACTACCTCAACAATAACATCACAACAACAAAAAGCCACAGCGGAGGCACAATGGCAGGGGCGGACCGACAGGCAACAATGCTAGATCAGCACACAGAGTAATTTTACAATTACCACTTCAAAGTATGGCAGGTAACATGCAGGCTTTGATTAATTTAGCTTAAGTCCTCTGTAGCACAGGAAGAGGCGTGTTTAGAGCGGCTTGGAGGAAGAAAAAAAAAAAGGCAGGCCTGGCTGGCTTTGCTGATTTCACAGAATTTGAGCTGCTTTGGCTTGTCAAGCAGATCAAAACTGGCTTTGAAGGCTGAAAAATACCTGTTAGTGTGAAATGTATTTTGACAAATCTCAGATAATAAGCCGGGGAGGTGTGTGTAGGGGTGCAGAGAGGGGCGGGAAAGGAAGAGAAGGGGAAAGCGGAGAGGGTGCTCATTTCCAGGGTGGGAATACTTTCTCTTAAATCACAGAGTTACCTTGTAGTGAATCCCACCCTCCGCTTTCTCCCGGCATGGATCGCTCTTCTCGCCCATGTTTCCAGAAATGGCTCCCGAGGAGGAATTCTTGCCTGCATCCCAAACACAGAAGTTATGTGCAGTGAGTGTGAAAAAGAAAGAAAGGTTCATGTTTGTTTTCATTTGCAAACCACATCTGGCAATCATAATGAGGCTCAAGGGTGGTTCAGAAATATTTATATTAGAAAAAGCCAAATGATTGCGAGTGTACAGTTGTTTAAAGTACAGCTGAAATATCCAAAAATGGTAATAATGGAAGATCAAATTCAAATTGAGAAATGCAATTTTTAAATAAAAGTCAACATAACCTTTTGTCGTTAATGCAACTTTGGAAAAAATGAAGAAAGTCTATTCTTTGCATCTCAGAATAAATTATAAATGTTGCTTTTCTTCTCCTAGGCAGGTAGTAAAGATGTTTTGGTTGTCTATCTGGAGACTTGCAGGAGCAACAAAGGCTGACTTTTTTTTTTTTTTTTTTTTTGTAGTGTTAAACTAATGGAGCCCCCACTGCACAGTCATCTTTGTCTCCCACAATCTCAGAGCTGAACCTCTCCAGCCTCAATGCTGTAATGTATGCAATTAGAAATGATGAAAAATCGAAAAAGAAATTAAGTTTGGTTGTAATACATTTTCCTTTTCTTCTCTTCTTGGGAACATTACTTTTGAAGTATTTTTTCATCCTGACCCTTTTTTTCCCCTTTCCTCTCTATCTGTCTCACTCCTTTTTTTTTTGCTGTAATTTAAATGGTAAGCCGCCAGATGTGTGTCTCATGCTTGAAGAGTCGGAGATCTGCATTATTTAGCATATTAACATTCACAGAATTTAAAAAAGGGTTCCTGCATTGCCTGGAGGTTGTAATTAAGTAAACCTTAGCTTGATACATGTAAAAATCTCACTATGTGAAACTTTTTTTCTCCCCCCGTGGAACCAGTCACATCTATATAATACATATGGAAACCTCTGCGATGATATAATTTCTCTCTTGCTGCAGGATTAAATATACCAGTAATAACTTAAATATAGGCGACACATAAGAAATCCTACCGGCAGCTAAGATTGACTTAGATGGCAGGAGGAGTCTGCTCAGTGCTATTTTTAAAAGACTCTGAAATCAGATTTCATCCTAACACAGATGTAGTTTTTAATTACCACCGCTTTGCAGGAATAAACATTTGGAGTGCCTACAGTTACAAGGTAATAAGGTTATATGCATGCTGTTTCTCGAAAAAAAAAAAAAAAATCCACATATTCTACATTTTTTTCTACATTTCCATGGAATTACTTCATGCTCAACTCAGTGTCATATTGTGTGATTCCTATAATTGCACCAGTCAATTTTTCTTGTGTAAATGTTGTAAACATTACACAATGCCTAGACTTTGGGACTCCATTTATTTTTACGGTCTAAAATTCCAAAAATAAAACATAAAGCTTAAATGATTAAATGTTAAAATAATGTGAGACCTTCACCATTTTTTCAATGTCGGAGACTATTTAAAAAGAAGAAGAAGATATACTTTATTAAATTCAATTTGAACTCACCAGGACTTACCAGAACCTAAAATACAAAATATTTTTGCTAACTTTTAAAACCTCTAAAATCAACTTTTCCACTCAATTTGAGGTGCTTCATTTTAATAGTTCATCATTTATATTGAGCAAAAACAGAAAAGTACATGTGTGTTGGTGCCCACAGTGCAAAGTAGCCCTTGGCCAGACACTTTTGCACAGACACACAGATACACAAACACCTCCCAATCTATTAGCAACAACAACAGCAAGTTTGGATTTTCAGACTTGGATCACCATGGATTAGGATGCTTTTTAAACTGCACAGCCACACACACATACACACTCTACACACAAACTCATTACAGAAGGCCCTGCTTGCTAATGCACAGACGCTGTGGAACCAGAATGAGTGCGGAGGCAGCATCAACAGCTTCGACATCATCGACAGCTGAGGGCTACGTCTATGAACTCGGAGCGCTGGAGTTGCCACAACTCCAGCCTCTTCGGGCACTCAAGGCCAACAACACTACTTGTTATCCCCCCCATGCTCTGAGCTGTGTTTAGTCCACCACACACACTTATACAGTGTGTGCAATGGAGGACCATTGCACACACTGCATTGACACACCCACACACAGAAAGGCATGCAAACAAACATATTAATATGTAAACACTTGCATACATGCTAAAACATTTTCCAAGGAAGAAAAATACAAATGAGTGTACCTCACAACTGCAACACACCTCCTTTCCCTCTTGCATTCACACAAAGCAGACCAAGGAAAGAGAAAAGCCTGAGGGCCGTAACTCTGTCCAGACCCCATCACTGTGTTAGCGCTGAGATGTAACCAGGCTGCGATGGCGGTTCTTGCACACCTAGGCCCCTAATTGCCTGATGACTGGTCCAAAGGTACAGAGGGATTGAAGGTCAGTGACTCATGGATTACCCCTCAGTCCATGTTGAGATTTTTGTTAAGGTTGCTATGATACTGCAAGGACTTTGTGTCACTTTGCACAAGAGTATATATATATTCTATCTAGTACATTTGATGACAATAACAGACACACAATTCAGGCTCATGTATTCATATTTTCATTCCAACTACAGAGGAATTCAAAGTCAAATCATTGCTTTCAAATTTGTTTCATCACCACAAAACTGGGAATCCCCCTATTTTGGAGACAAGACACTGTCACCTTTGGGTGTGTTTGTCCCATATGCTTTGCATTTGTCCCCCATTTTGAAGTCCTCTAGGCTTGTTTACTACACCCACTGTGAGGGTTTGCATGTGTATACCCCACAACAGGCTTCAAAGGTTGAATGCATCCGTTTTGGAATCCGGACATTGGTGCATTAATCGCTGGGATGCATAGTGCGACTGATTGAGAGGGTATGATGTAACATTGTGGTTTGCAACACTGATGACTGGGTCCGGCCTGGAGGGGAGCACATCCCGAAAGTGCAGGGCAGCACTCCAAAGAAGACATTAGATGAGGAATCCTCGAAATCAGCATGTGTGCTCAAGGGGATGGATGTTACGATGCATTTGAAAAAAAGAAAAATACAAAAAAAAAGGCAGAGAAAGAAAGCAGTGATACAGTTATGGCAGAATCATCTGCGTGCTTACAGTGATCCACTAAAGGCGATCATGAAACAAGACACTAATCTAATTAGTCATTTGGGTTCAAACAAACCCAATGTAACTAGATCATTCAGCTAACGTGAAAGGTCACTTAACCCAGCGAGCCTCCAGCTCATCTTTGTGTTAAAAAGCCAAATTCACTCCATTATGCTTGGACGACTCAAGCGAGGTAAATCTGAATTATGATCATCCAATTACAAGTCAATCTGAAACACAGCAAAATCGATTCCCACACAATAGCTCTCTCACAATCTTGTGGTATTTTTGGTTGATGGAAACCTGTCAGAGTTATTGTCTTGTGTGGGGTTGTGAGGTTTTTGTTCTGTAATAGACACTTCGCTGCACACCCTGATTTCTTCTACAGGGATTAATTAACTTTAGGCCTCAGGAATACAAAACTTTCTGTCCCACTGTCAGGCTCTGCTGTGTGTATGTTATCACATTGACAAGGGGTCTCCATATACTCGTCCTGTTCCTGAGACAAATGGGTAATGAGGAAAATCCTGGCGTCACATCTGGAGAGATGGTGTTCTCTGCGCGGCACACATCAGAAACAGAGAGGCATGAAATGGAAAGGAAAACCCCCAGACTTGACAGAGGACTCAGGAACAGGGCATAATTTGTTCTTCTTCCCCTCGCTGAATTGGATTTCCATTTTTGGCTGGTTTAAAGTTGTCCGTTCAATCGCTCCCTTCAACCTTGACGTAATCTCCCCCATCTGAATGCCATAATTCGCTCCAGAGGTAATGTAAAATGAACAGATCTGTATGCAAATGAGAAGAAACGTCAGGTCGGCTTAGGGTTTGGCGTGGATGAGGTGTTGTGGGGGACACCTTTTGATCCGGTAATACGGATCGGGTTCACTTCCAGAGCAACCTCCTCACCTGGCTGTGAGAATGTGTGTGCGCTGACATCCATGTGAGCCCCAGACCTGGTACCTTTTTCCTCGTGTGGAACATAAATCTCCCATAGTGAGTACCTCCCTCCCTTCTTCTCTCTCCCTTTTCTGGAAAGGCAGTCAGTTCGTTGGGGACACTTCCCTTGTGGGCGTTAGGATCTCTGTGGGGGGTCACAGGTCAGTCGGCAGAGGAAGCGACAAGCTGTGAAATGTAAAAGACCAATTTCTTCCACATGTTTCAGTGCTGGGAGAACACTGCCAAGCTGTCAGCCGGCATCACGTTTAAAATGGGCCAGGGTGCTACCCAGCAGACCTGTCACAACTCATTTGTAATTAAAAAGCCTGTGTGATGTTTAAAGCAGAGCACCCCAGAAACTTTTGAGGACTGTTAAATAAAGATGAGCTGTGCGTGCAAAAAAAAAGGAAAAAGGAAAAAAAAAGGGAGGATGTATTAATAACAAAGGAGCTAGCCAGTGCCTTTGTAGACGATCAATACCAAATGAGCCTGAACTTGATTCCTGGCAATGGCTGGGACTCCAAACTAGTGCAGTATATCACCACAAGGAAATGGATCTAAATGACTATTAACAGAAGCCATTAGGTACTCCTAAATGTGGTTACAATCATGGTATGACCTTGCCTGGACCACCAAATAAGCACGGTAACCACACTGATACTGAAAGTTAATAAGTGCATCTGACGGGCATACTTAAACTCTTTCAGAATCAACTTGGAGCTTATCCCAAAACCACTCTTAAAGAAAAGCAGGGTAACAACAGTCTATCACATGACTCAAATATGGAAACATAATCGTATTCACACCTGGAAATGTAGGTTTCTATTTAACCTGACCTGCATGTCCTGGGACTATAGGGGGGAAACCAGATCACACCGCCAGGAAAAATAGCCAGATTGCAGACGAAACATGCACATTCAACTCAGAAAGATCATTCTCTGTGTGTAGCACCACTGACCATTGAGCCAAAATGTGCCGTTTGTAGAATGATGCAATTGTTAAATTAAGTAATTTACTGTGTTGTAGTTCCTGTAAAATTACACCAAATGATGGAAATCAAATCTGAAATTTGAGAATTTGAATGGGTTATGGGACAAAGAACTGTTTTTCAACACCTGAGGTTGCCGCTTGATTACGGATCGTAAACCAAATGAAAACAGCTGAAGGGAACGGTAAAAAAGTGAGATATCTTATGTCATGAGGTGCATATTCCTTTTGACTCCACAGCTCAGACGTCTAGTTGTTGTTTTAAAACAAATGAGGCATTCATAGGAGCAGCAGTGTTGTTCTTTTCCATGACTACAGGTGGACACTGTGGAGGCTTACAGTATCTATGGTGCGCCCGAAGGTGACAAAATACTATGCGATTAATGCAATTAAAAAACATGAATGCGTTCATTTCTGACCTTAATTAGTCATGATTAACAAGTTAATGCTGACATCCCTAATATATATGTAATGCTGAATTTAAATGTGATAAATGTTCTTAGTTTATATAAAGCTTTCTATCATTTCATCATAATGAAAGAGGTTTGTTTACTTATTGAAGTCATGGTTGTACGATCAAAAAGCTTTATCTTTTTATGTTACAACCCTATCAGCTGGCTCTATCAGTGTCATACTTGCTGCTCAAACATTTGCTTGAACCAACACTTGTGCTACAGTGTATCTGTTGGGTTTTTACATATAATCTAACTGAGAAAACATTCTTTGTTTGATGTCACTTCTGTCTGTCAAGCTCGGCCCACCCAGCCCTCCCCTCAAGCACATTCACCTCAGAGGAGAACTGCGGAATAAGTGAGGCCTGCCAGTCTTCCCGTCCCAGTGCTGGTGACATTAGGGTGGCATTTTCTCCCCACTGTGGCATAGTTGGGGGGTTTTAACATTGGACCCCTACCTGGCAAAGATGAGGAAGAGCAAGCAGAGTCAGCTGACAGGTGGAGAGGAGACCCCCGGTGAGAGTGTACCACAGCAGGCTCTCCTGCTCGGCTGCTGGGGCCCGCATGCGGCTGCTGCTGGGGATTTAACTGGGACTGGGGGTGAATGAAATGGGGACGGAGCTGGGTTTGTGACAGGGGTTGAGGCTGGGGTGGCAGTTGGCCTTGGGGTTGATCGTATTGCACCACAGGTTGATGATTAGCAGAAGGGATTGACAAAGTGATGCAGCGCTCTGGCCCCCCAGAAGGAAACCTCTTAATCTGAAAAACAAGGAACCAAAATGTAGTGTGTAAGAGGTCTACATATGGGTTCAGTGAATATTATTATTACCTCTTGACGGTAATGTTATCAGCAGTTATTATGCAAAAAAATTCCATGTATTGCATCACTGTTGTTTAGGGGAAAACAGCATGTCTGTGTAATTACACTACAGGTGTAAGTGATCAAACTGCAGACATAAGCAACTATTCAGATTTAATTAAATTTAGCAAAGCATTAATAGTTTTAAATTTGTACATCCGCATGTGCTGAACAGCCGCAATAAGTGCAAAAAATGTTATCATCGTTGAGAAATCAAAGCATCTGCAATAATGATAATGCTGTAATACAAACAGCATGTCGGAGTGGAAGGGACACATAAAGACACAAACCCAAGACAGAGAGCTTTGTTCTGGCTTTTTAATTCAATTAAGATGTTTACTAATCTAATCAATGCATCAGCTCAAATGCATCCGGAATCGCTGGGTTTAGATGTGGTTCTTGTTTGCTCTCTGGGGCCAATTTCCAATCGCTCTGTTAAAGCTTTTTATCATAGAAAATACAAAAAAATCTTTGTACACAGATCCACCATCCTGCCTCCCAAATAATAGAGGCTAATAAGAGGGAGGGGGAAAGACACAAAAACACAATAAATACACTTACACGCATCCATAAGTCATATCAGAAGACTATTCTAAATCTAAAATGTCTAAGAAATAGACAAGATTCTCCATAAGACAGATGCATGCACATCTTTTCATAACTGCACGCGCATGCACACACCTGGAAGTACAGGTTGCACAGCCAGTGGTCTAAATCAGAGGAAATGAGGGCTTCAATTTCTTTAAACCGGTCCACTTGTCTGTTTGGTTCCCCTCTGAGCAAAGGGGTTTTAAACCTGAGACAGTGACATAAAACCAGCAACAAAACAAACATGTATGATTTCATGAAATGTGTGAGGATTTTTCTGGCCATCGTAGCGATTAAGTGGCCTAAAAATTCTTTACAATACAAACTCCTTATGTTCCAAATGCTAACTTTTTTCTTTTTAGACACACCTCCCTTGGACCTGTCCGAGGTTCAGTCCACAAACAGGAAATGCTCCCCATGCTATCACCGAGCTGACGTGGCTGCGGTGCCCTGGGAGTGCGATCAGTTGGAATACCAGGACCATGGACGGAACGACCTCACAGGCTGCAGGTAAGATCTGCAGACACATGGGAAGACACAGAAACACTTACAGTTCATCGCACATGCCTGAAGGCACACACACACTAACGTACGCACACATACACATAACTGAAGACTGCGCACATAAATGAAGCCAATGACAAACAGACACACGGAGGGTAAGACGGGACAGGAGCCCTCAGGGAGCAACTTAATCTACATCCTAGACTAAAATCCTCTTTTAACTTATTTCCATGTTCTTGAAGAGCCATCTTAACTGCCATTCATACCCGTCCAACTCAGCAAATTGCCTTAAAGGAGATGTTGAAGTGATAAAGACTGCTGGAATCAAACTGAGGGTGGAGGAGAAGGTTGGAGTCTTGTTATATTCCCTGACAGTTACTGAATTTCCGATGCATCGAGGCCTCCATAAATCACACTGATGTTATTAAGGGTATCTTCCATGGACCAAAAAGTGTTAGTGCTTAGCAGTTGATGGCAAACACATACATCCTTATTTACCCAGAGAACAGTGGGTTTGCTTAAAAAATGAACTGACAGTGAGGTGTGAGCCACTTCATCCATCATCGGGTGGAAATATTTTATTCCTTTATTAGTTGTAATGGAAAACGCAGGGGACTTGTTTTAACACATAAATCATGTGTATCCCCCTCCCACCACCCCTGATAATCTGAATTTGGTATGCACCTATGCAATGATGGGTAGTAGTGTCTGACTTCGGACACAAATTTATGGCATAATATCACGGATTATGGATATTGAAGATATTTCATATTATTCATTTACTGTAAGAAATATGACCTGCATAAATAGTAATTTGTGTGCATGCGTGTGAGGTGCCTGCTTGCACACACATGCTCCTGTTTGCATGTACAGTGAATGTATGAAGGGTCACAGTGAGACTGGATGATATACTTAAGAGGTTGTCTTATTGCCTCTGTTTTCTGAACAACAGATGGTTTATTTAAGCAAAAAGAAAAAAAAAAAAAACAATTGTCCAGATAAAGATTAGGGAAATACATGACTATAATTCTGTAAGATAACTTCTAACGTTCTTTGTGAAATGACTGACTCTTTGACTCTTCCCCTTGATCATCCAAACACAAAAGAAAAGAAAAAAAAGAAAAGAAAAGTGAGTAAAAAATAGGAGGACATACATACATCTCCAAACAAACAATATACTTTCTTAAGACTTCCTCGTTATTTTGTCTTCTCCCACCCGTGAAATCAAAATGTGGAATCATCTTCCATGGTGGAAAAAGTGCACACAGACTGACTCCTCCTGACTGTTCCCTCCACAGTAAAGACGAGACGCTGAACTGCAGCGTTTTCTGTCTAAATCCAAACCCAGACACACAAAGCAATGGGTGAATGAAAAATACAGGGAGAACGAGAGAGAGGGAGGAAAGGAAAATAAGCTCCTGGCTTTCCTTTACCATCACTAATTCCTCATTTCCTCTTAGAAGGCAGTGCAAGCACTCCTGAAATCGCACGCTATAGTGTGGGCAAGAGGAGGGAGAGAAAACATCCAAGCCAATCCTGATAGTCTCAGACAAATCTGATCAGCGTTTCCACCACTGTCAATGGGGACGACAACAACAGGTTTGTCTTTCAAGTACAGCCGAGATGAGGAGGGAAGGGAGAGTGACATGAGGCATTTAGCATGCTGTACTTAAACCTTTTTTTACCTCTGAATCAGATCCCAGGTCCGCATTCAGTTAATGCCAGCTTTTACCCCGTCCTTTATGTGTGATGGGAGCTCGAGACAATATTATCAGGGTGCTCTCGCTCAGTGAATACGCCCACCAGCCCATTGACAGTGTCCACATGTGCTAAATGCTCCAGCTAAGGCCTTTAGAGTTGCCATCGGAACAGTGAAGAAGCCCTTTCTGAGCCTGCACAAAACTCTATGGGATCAGGAGGGACACTGGATTTAGTGGCTTCTGTTTTAAGGTTTCTCTTGTGAATCTTTCACACAGTGAATAAAAATAAACAGCGATGTCTAATCCACTGGTCAATCTCAAGCATCCAAAACGAGTATGTGGGTTTTTTTTAAGATTAGCACAGCTTCTATAGGGGGTGTTTGTTGCTCACATCAAGAGGTTTTGGAAAAGTGGATGTGAAAAGTGCATAGATTCCATCTAATGTAATCTGCTGTGTTGTTTTATCACGAGGATCAATTGTGGAAAAAAACACATGTACGGTCTTTAATACCGAGGGGGTTTGTATTGTTGTCACCCTTCAAAGATATTAAGGCAACTGTGCAGAACTTTTTGATACCTCTTCTTTTATTTCAAAATCCAGATCAATTATGTGAAGAAAAGATGCTTTGTGAATCACTTTATTTTATACTATGTTACCATACCAATAAAACACTTCCTTATAAATGAATTGATTGATATTGGGTTCTGTTTACTTGCATACTTTATTTATTTAAGCCCAAAAGTAGCATATGGTATATTTTCACATAGCCTATACAGTCTTCTACAGCTTTATAACTTTATATAATTCTCTCAGTCTAGACATGTCTCTGTCTTCTCTGCAACCATTAAAAGCTAGAAAATCAGTGATAAGAATTTCTAAATTGTGTGGCAAGAATGCACTAAAGTACCTTCTGTCATATTAGCACATTGTTGGCTTTTATCTGAGGGGACGGTTTGCGTTAAGGAATGCATTATGCTAAACTTTCCACTGACTTTCAAATCAGAGGTTTTATCCATGTCATTGGAAGTGAGAGTGTTTTTTATTCACAGTCCCTCAGTGTCAAAACTGCTCGATGTTTTATTTCTATGTCAAGGGAAAGAAATATTCAAAGCAGCTTTTACAAGCGTCATATCAATAAAGGGGTTGCAGTCACAATCACAACCCTATTCTGTTGCTGTTGAATAAAAACATATTAGTGTCAAAAGAGAGGAGCAACATGTGTGCATGCACCTGTGACTGTAGACCTTGGTGTATTTACTTTGTATTTGTGAGTCCCTTCAATTCTCCAACCTTTGAGGTGAATGACAATTCTTTTGAGCTAAGCAACTATTTGAAGTTCATTATCAAAATGTTTTCTTGTTCATTTCCTGTATATGTTTTTCAAAACTCTGCAGGTTTCAAAAAGATCAAAAACTATTTACTATCAAATCATTTCTTTTTCATGCATTTCTCATTTATAACAATATCATGTTCATTCATATTTCAACATATAAAACATTCAAAACTCACCACAAACAGACTCTGGTTAACATGCAGGTCTGTGTCGTAGTAACGCCCCCGATGCTCCATTGGCTCAGTGGACACCGCCCATTGTTGCTGCTCTTTCTTACTGCACCAATCCAAAGCTTGACCCCCTAGACGACTGTGAAGGCCAACGCTGACAGAGTAGAGGCCCGTGGGAAGCTTGTCTCTGGTGGCCCTCAGACAACGCACACAGACCTCCACAGGCTGGGACGTGGTGCTCTGGTTCAGCTGTGAGACACATGGTGCAGATCATAAGATCAGTCAGTAAAATCATTTCAATAAAATGACTAACACGTTTCTTCATGACAGCTCATTTAAGCTGTAGTTTTACCGTTGACAGTTGAAAACTAATTGGATGCATTTTTATACAACTCACTGGAGTGAGCTTGTGAATAATAGACACAATTGTGCAGGGACCAGTAAAGTACATCTGCATCACTTGATTCCTCTTTTATTCCCACACTTACAATTACTGAGCAGGAGAACTTTGAACAAATTCTGCATGTCCCTCTAACCTAAACCTACTCAAAACACGTTTACTGACTGATGGTGCGTTCCATTAACCTGGGACTTAAGGGCTGGGAATGATGTCACACTGGAGTTAACAGTGTTTTGAGTTAACAACAAGTTGGACTAGCAACATGGACGCCTCCAGGAGTACCTTTGTTTTGTAAGCTTATACCACATGATGACTACACGCTACGTGATAGTTTGATGACAACTTGTCCACAAGTAGAACACGCACGATACGATCGGTGTGATTTATCTAATTTCACAAAAAGAGGACTACGTTGTTACTAAACACAATGGTTACAGCTTAAACGCTACTGTTGATGAACGTAGTGGACATGTTGGATTTTAAACTCGGGAGACTGAAGGTTTTCAGAGTGTCCAAGTCAGAATTCCGACTTCCGGGGGGCGCTCCTAATGACATATCAGACAAGCAACTCGGAATTTCCAACTTCCAAGATCAAATGTAACGCTCTACTGTAACGCAATACTTTCCTAATCTAAATGGAATGAGATATTGTTCTGCTTTACATTGTCTAATATCTCAATCTTTCCAGACACAAATAACTTCAGTTTTTCCACCGTTTCAGTATTTCCTCCCACTTATTTACTGTATTTAGCAAGTACAAACATGTCAGTTGAGGGAAGTTACAAATTATCACTTAACCATCTGATATACCATCACAAAGCTGTAAAAGTGATAAGTTAACCTGTCTCTAAGACAAACATGATTGTTGACAGTGTGAAGCTGACATTTTGACCACAGTTGTAAATCCTCTCAGCAGTTACGTTATCCCCTCAATTAACTCTGTTAAACACTTTGTAACTACTGTTGGAAATAATGCTTTGTAAATACAATTTGAATACTTATCACATCTCCCAGTACTCACAACACCTCCTTATTGACACATAGCACACATACCTATTGGTGCAATCAGCGATCTATCTGAACCATCCTTTGCCCTTGTAAGGAAAGAGGACATCAGAACAAACTGTGTGTTTTCTTTCTGAAAGATTTCTAGATGTGACAATTAGCGTTGCAAATTCAAATGGTGTTTTTTGCACCATGTGATACCATGACACATGTTGCATGTAATTTAATAGAGGAGAGAAGTGAGAAATTCACATCTGGAGATAAGACAGCATGACTAAAGTGTGAGAAAACAGATCATCTGTCAGTCTTAGATATAACTTGGCTCTAATATTTGCACTGACAACCACTTAAAAAAATAATTTTCACCAATAGACATATTGGATGATTTCATTCCTAATTTTTGGGTGGGGACATTTCCAGGTACTTAACAATGGAGAATGTGTTGGCTGACTGTAGTCAAGCATTGGTATAAGAAAGACTTGCCCAGCACAGCTGCAGGCTTGCATCTACTGATCTCCATTCAACCATTTAGGGGTTAAGTGCATTGCTCAGGGGCACATCAGCATTCCTTGTTATCAAAGTTGAGAGTGATATTTATTTCCCCTGGCCACATTGCCCATTCAGAATAAGATTTCAAAACGCCAACCTTCTGGTAGTGAGCTCATCCCAACAACCTTCAGGCTACATCAGCCCACTTGTTGTTTATTTGCTTGTTTGTTTTGGTGACATGCGCCTCTTTTTGAGGGCTTACGATGAGTAATAGGGTAAGCTGGCTAGACTTTCGTTTTTTTATGAAACATAATCAGGGAACAATATAAATACATTTAAGTCTTTTGTCCCCTATGGCATCTGTTGAGCATCACTGAATGGAAAGTCAATCTGGCTTTAATAGAGTCAATTGGTCTTTATTACTATTAGGTTTTCAAACTTTGATAGCAGTGAAGGTTTGTCGTACATCAGATTGGACGTTTAGAATCGTTGGAAATTTTGGGTTTGCGCAGAGAAAGGAATTCCAAACTCTACTAGCATTAGATTGCAGAATTATATTTGTATTGCACATTAATTGTTCCAAGGATGCCTAGCCTGTCTTACTGTATGTGTTGCTTACCTACCCCATCTTAACCCCATCTTATCCTATCCTATCCTATTCCATCACATTCAATTGTTTTGTATTTCGTATCCTATCCTATCTTACACCTACTAATTTTAAGTGAAGGCATGTCTTTTTCTCTGACAATGTTAGTTGCATCCTATCCTGAGCTCCTGATCTATCCTTTCCCACTGTACCATATCATGCTGCAGGATCCCATCTCATGTCATCGCATCACATCCAATCGCATGTCATCAAATGTGCTATCCTATGGTTACGGTATGGTATCATATGCTATCATTTACTTTACTTTTCCTTCCTTTCCTATCCCATCCCATAGCATCCCAACTTATCCTATCCTATCCTTATCTATCCTCTCACTTTTACCATATCGAACTGTATTATTGCATCACATCGCATCAAATCGCATTTCATCGCATTGCATTGTGTCGTTTATGCTAACCTATCCTCTCATTCCTATGCCATTTTTCAGTAGCCTATCATGTTGAAACATTATGTAAAGATTGTATGGTATCATATTGTATTCCATTGTATTCTATCCTATCCCATACCATACCATGCCACCTCATCCCATCCAATCCTATATTACCTTACCCATGCCATCCCATACCTTCCTCCTATGCTATTCTATCCTATCCCATCCCATCCTATCCTATCCCATCCCATTGTGTTTTCCCTCGGGCAAATTTTGAGTGTCTGGCAATTAAAGCCCTCCATCCAATCAATGACATATTAGCACTCACAGGCTACATGTGCACAACCATACACTGTATCCACTATCTGTTTTACAGTATACTGTGCAAAGTGTTGTCACCAAACACAATTGGACTATTCCTGCTCCTCTTACAGACATACATCACATAATCATTCAACTAGCAGCGGCTGTTGGTGCCCACTGCTCTGCCAGACTGTGAGGGGGGAAGGTGTGTGCTGAGCCCTGCAGTAATGCCCCTCAATCTCCCCACTGTGAGCATCTTTGCATACCAAAACAACAAAAACAATTTAGGCAGAAGTGAAATTAGTATAATTGGTGGCAAAGCGGTTTAGCCCACACATCACACATTTGGGAGGAGGTGATCGAGGCCTCCAAACCCCCACTTTGGAAAGAGATGTATACATGCAGTCTGGAAAGGAAGAGGAGGAGGTGAAAGGATAAAAAAAAAGGGGCACAGAAACAAAAAAAAACAATAACATCACATTGGTGTCCAATTTGCACAATGTGTATTTTTAAGTGGTATTGTATTATCTGGCCCACATGCATGCACAGGTGTTGTAACAGACAGTCAAGACAGCAAGGTGACGGTAAAAGGTGGAGTGAGCCAATTTTCCATATCAGAGGTGGTTTGTTTGCCCCAAGCCTGAGTTGTGCCTAAAGTGCCATAACATTACAGCACTCCTACAGATGAGATCAAAGGCTCTAGCGAGGGATCTTCCTCCGTTTTGCTGGCAAGCATCCGTCCTTTTGCAGAAATATCTTTTCAAGGCTTTCCACGTATTGACTGATCACACAAAATGCACTCTTAATAGAGACAGGAAATGCCACATACAAAAACTTCCTTTCTTTCTAAGTATGGGCTAATATTCAGAGATTAAGCTTTCTCGTTAATTATTTTCATTTTAATTAGTAAATCTTAATTAACAATGAACATTTACCCTTAAAATTTTTTGGCTTCGGAATGAAGGAGGGGGGTGAAGAAAGCAGAGAATAAATATGACAATCTTTTTGGGACCTCCGGGCAGGATTACTGATGCAGGCTGCCTTAGTTATTAAACACGTTCTAAATTAAATGCCTCCATGAATTTTGCACAGAAATATATTTTCATAGTTTTGCATGCCAAATGTGACATTTTATATTTCAGATTCATCTCGCTGCAGTAATTTTAGGGAAATGTCATATAAACAAAGATTTTGTCATTTACCAAAGGAAATTACTATGCGTGGCAGGTTTGGCCATTGCTTTCTCTCTCTCTCTCTCTTTCTCTTTTTTCCCTCTCCCTTTTTTGCCCCCTATTCTGCCTGTGCCGGTTGTTTCAAGTCAGCAAGCCATAAAAAATCTTTATCTCAGTGAAACACAGCAATTTGGGAGATAATCGAATGGTGACTGGGGGGCACAAACGCCAGTCTGAGGAATTATACCACAATCTCCCCTGCATTTACAACCTTCCTCAAAGCCAGTTGTCACCCTGGAAGGAAAGCCCCCGACTGAAGATTCATTACATCTTTAAGCCAGCATGGTGGCATGGCAGCCTCATCCCCAGATGCAACACAACAGCACACTCCTCCCACAGCTGGTGATGCTACCGCTAAAGCTGCAGCTTCCTTCTCCTTTTCCCACTTGGTTCCCTTTTCTCTCCTCTTCCTATGTTCATCTTTTTTCATCTCCAAAGACTCCCTTTTCCCTCCTACTTAGATTCCTAAAACCACAGACAGCATCCACACAAAGCAGGGAGAAGGTTCTTTTTATACTGTACAAAAATAATGTGGCAGGATACTTATAATTCTGTATATGGAAGCCTTCTTTCTATAGTGCCTTTGATTGAATGTGTGTGCCTTTTGTCGGCATGTGCACATACAGTCCCCATTGGTGTAAAGAAAGGAGTAAAGGAATTTGAAACTAGAAAATAAGGGATATGATTTTGCCTTTCTCCAACAGGTCCCATTCATCACAGGATTGCACATAATTACATCATTTCACTGTTTTGAACAAACAACCCTGCCTATTTGATGATTTGTAAACACTTTGGGATCAATATCTTCACAGACATTAAGAGGAGAGTCACTTCCTGTTTGTGTACTTTCTGTTTCATTAAAAATGTGTGAGTCTTACTCTTCACTCACAGTGTGTAACAGATCCTACCTGCCACAGGGGCCGTGATGCTGAGGAGGAGGACTCTTGGAGCTCTGTCATCTGCCCGTATTTGGCTATCGCTTCCTCTTGGCCTTCCCCCAGCGCTCTGAGTGACGGGCTTTCAATGGTTTGGCTGCTACAAGAGCAAACACACACACATACAAGTCACGCAGACACATGAAGTTAACCCTGTTTACAGCCACCTGCATTTTGGA
Source organism: Labrus bergylta (assembly GCF_963930695.1). Taxonomy (NCBI): domain Eukaryota; kingdom Metazoa; phylum Chordata; class Actinopteri; order Labriformes; family Labridae; genus Labrus; species Labrus bergylta. The sequence continues at coordinate 18,805,228 of NC_089214.1, forward strand.
CTCTTTGTTGTTCTGTAGCCAACAGCAGCTCAATCTAATAACAGCACAACAAAACACTTTCCACCGGGGTCCCTCTCTCTCTTTCTTTCTCTCTCTTTGCCTTTCTAGGCCTTTCAATCTTATCAGTGGTAATGTAATAAGCGGTTGCTTCGCTCTGTCTCCTCGCCACCTCTCTTAATTCCTCAAAATAAAGCAATATCACAGGGGCCCTGGCCTGCCTGTGACTGGGGATAAGATGCTTGTAAAAGGGAGGATAATTCAGCAAATAAATGCTCGGCATCAAAGGCAAGCACTGGGTCTTTCTTCCCATTCTCTCCCTTTTCCCTCCTCTCTGTTCGCCTATCAAAAGTATTACATGTGCTTTCATCAGTTCACAACAAGGCACAATGTGCTTCCTAATGCAATTACTCGACCTCCATTAAATCAGAAACAGTGGAAACAAATGAATTACACATTTGTTACAAAAACCACAAGTCAGCTCCGCGTCTCTCCTCCTTATTTTTTTTTTCTTTTATAGGCGCAGGGAGAGAAAAAGTGAAATCATTTCTCATTAAATTTCAGGCAGATGTAGCCCTAGGTGATGCATAGAAAGTCTCCCATGTCTAATAGCCACCCACCATTGATATCAGAAGGAATTTACAGAGTTCAAGGCTGTCGAGAGGAGGTCAGCTTGCTAAACTCCGAACCACATTCATCTGACAGAGCTGGTGTCCGACAACCACCCACCCATAAAACAACCAAACACAACAGAAGAGGCTTATGTGTGAAGTAGTGTCTTGATTTTATCATGTCAGCCGGTATGGTAGCCCATAATTACTAAAAACTTAAACATGCTAAGCTGACTGCCCGCGGGGCTCTCCCTACCAGATTTGATGTGTGATCTCTGACTAAAGTGGATGGACCAAGAATTGATGCGCCTCCGAGCCCAATGACATGGACAGATTTCTGTGCCCTGCAGCCATACTACCCACAATGCCATGCCCGTCGACAGGAGAAGCCAAGCAGAGGACATATGAATTACATGCCATATCGGATGTCACTGAGACTACAAATGCTTTTTTACACAATTAATGATTACAGTCGTATGACATCAATTTTACATACGGAGAGAAATCTGAAATGGGCTGGACTTACTGAAGCAGATTGTTCAGCCTGGGCTGTGGAGCCCCCACGTCACAGTCTCGTCCTGAATGAGGCTCCTATGAAATAATAGAGAGGAAATGTTAACAAACACTGTTAAGATGTTAACGGTCATCAATAATTTAACTTCTTATTTTTTTGATCGCATGTAAGAAATTCCATTATTTTACTTTTTTTTTTTTTTTTTTTTTAAATGTTCAAGCTTTTATTTAGATTTTTGTTCATATTTACACTGAAAGTGTGCTTCCTGTTTAAGGTACTATGAAGGTAGATTGAAGGTTATGACATTAGCTTAACCACGGAGAGAATAAATCATTACAGATGGAAAAGTAAATAAAAACAGCTAAAGAGGACGATAGAAAAGTGGACTATTTGATGTGACGGTTTGCTGAAGTGAAATGAGACATTCAAAGGGGCAGCAGGGTCATACTTTTCAATCACTGTGACTATAATAAAATAGCATGCGATTGATGCGATAAGAAAATGAATGCATAAATCTCTGACCTTAATTGGTCGCGATAATTCTCTGAAATGATTTCTCTCAGGGAATTGCTTTAAAAATGAACTTTTAGAAACTTTTTGTTGTACAAATAAGTAATAAGACAGATAATGATCGGATGAAACTATAAACAGCACACAGCTTCAAAACATGTTTCACTGCAACTCAAAAAGCAATACATCCTTCATTCACTTTACATACTGTACAGGTCTTTACCTTTACATTCCCAGTTAAGAAGTGCATTAGCCTCTTCTTCCTCTTTGCCCACTCACTCCTCTTCAGGGGTCCCTGCTGAGCCGCGTGCTGAAATGTGTAAACACACTTGCACACTTTCTTTGGATGCAGCTTTGTGAAACAGTGCAGTGCACCATAATGGCAGAATTAAGCACAAGGAGCAACTGTAATGCAATCTGCAGGCAATCGATACTGAGCCAGGCCCTAAAGACATGTAGCGTTTGATGAGTATTTCTGCCGGTTTTACATTCAGTCAGCACATTCACACTCCCCATTCAGACGCATTGACACTGCTAAGTGACAGCGTCTCGCCCTGTAGAGGCTTTGTACAGCAGAATAGAGAAAGAAGAAAAACGCTATTATTTTTAAAATAGATGTGAAATCTCTGGTGGATAATGTGCTTTCAATGGGAGGTGGGTGTGGAAACAGTAGGAGAGCGCATACATATTATAGCAGAATAAGATAACACTGATCCCAATACTGATACAGTACACAGTTGATTCCACTGATTATGGAGTAAGGCAGGATGAGTCAACTGTTGCTGTCGCTTCCAAGTCATGTTAAGACATTGTTGAGCCTTTTTTTCCCCTATTACACTGACTTTCTATTCACATAATTTGACTTGTAGTCTCTTTTCAAGTGAGATTAGAACTAAAAATACAGTGGATAGAAGTTCTGTATTCTGTTTGTATATGTTCGCGTTTCTTTGCAGTCTCGATTTGCATACACAAAAGAAACCCCATGTTCTTGCAGTCTCTCGTCGCTTTTCTAATTTATGGAGCACAAACATTTGTTCTGAAAGAAGCTTTAGATCTTAACGCTAGTTCACAATCTCCCTGCTCCCTAGTTGGAAAATAAAAAGGTGGTCACGCTCTATTTTTTTTCCTGAAAAGACCTTAAGACGGGTAAAGAACCAAGAAAACGTAGCTTCTGTCAGGAACAAATATGCATAATAATGCACGACAAAGTTCAAAGACACAGCAAAACTGTCTCCGCAAATACGTTATTGTGTGAGGATATCATATGAAGCATAGATTATGCAGTTCAAATTCATGTTCTTATTCTGGGCCATGGATGAATGAGTTATCTAACCTTGAATGCATGTTCTACAAAAAGCAATTTCTCATGACTGCGTTCAGCCGAGATTCAAACATTCTTCACGAAACGTTAAATGCAGAACTTTTATAAAAGGTAGCTTAGGAGCAAGGGTGGGGACAAAAAAGTGGAGCAAACAAGCGAATGTGGAAAGAAGAGGGGATAAGATGTGTTTAGTACACACATGCACACATAGGGATGTGAACGGACAAAACAGACAGACGTACACGCACACATGCACACACTCTATGTCCATTAGCCTAAGCCACAGCATAATGGACATGGCTGATGTGCTGGTGAATATGGGATGATGACACAGATATTCCTCTTTGTAGACCTGACCTGCTGCAGTGAAAGGCTGCCAAGCGTGATCATGTCAGGCCGCACGCGCTCCCTCAGCTGCTGGGCGTAGCGGGGGATCGCCTCCTTAGCTGTCCTCACTGCAAGAAATAATACAGTTGAGCACAAATCATATCGTTTTATATGACCAAATATGTTTTTATTATTATATATTAATTCTTGTGTGCGTGTCCTATCACCTATAATATGTGGGATTCAATATTTTCTAGATACATATAAAGATGTAATTCAAGTCTGCAACTTCTCAAATAATGATTCTTTTTTTTTACAGGATGATTCAGATTTTTTTTTTCGACATAAAATAAAAATTGAGCCAATGCATGAGCTTCTTCTGGTTCCTGAAAGCTTTTAAATCATGTTAGTGCAGAGGTACAATTTAGAAATGTCATAATAATAATGTTATAATACACAATGTATCATATTGCCTCTCCACATGTAAAAAATAATTCTATAAACAAAGTCAAAAGCATAGCATTACTTTTTACAGTGCTCTCTCTGCCCATTACCATCCTCCCTGCTTCGAGTCCAGCCTCTCCTCCCAGCCCAGCACCGGCCCCAGCCTGGGTTTTGGCAATGGTGTGGGCCTGGGAGGGCCGGGAGCCCGAGGCATCACCACCGCTGTGGAGCAGCAGTCGCCGCTGAAGCACCGGATCACCCGCCTTCACCTCCAACACCTCCTCATCCCTGGAGGCTAGCAGCGTACCTGGAGAGATATGCATCAGTGGGCATGCACAGGCACAGGCGCACACACACACACACACACACACACACACACACACACACACACACACATGGATGCACATTCTTACTATGAAGAAACGCATACATGTATACAAAGATTTATTTGCAGGTGGACAATGATACACTCATTGTAATCATTCACAAAACATATTATTCTATCCACAGTTACTCTTTCAGCCTATTTTGTTCCTAGAATACTGATATTGTCAAATCATGTTTACTTATACCCTTAGTTCTTAATAGGAATCAAAAAGGACTGATTATCACACAACCTTTTTCAACCCAATTTGCTCACAGTGTGTATATATATATATATATATATATTATACAGTGTATGTATATTCAAGCTACAGAAATATCCCAACACTTCCCTTTTAGTCATTAGAAAGGCAAAAGGCATGACGTTTTAAAATAATGTAAATAGAATGAGTTTTTCAACTTTAGAAAAAATTCAAATGATGTGCAAAATGTCGAGCTGACCAGAACTGATATGTCATCTTTTTCCATGCAAGAAAATAAAAGCAAGATATTATGTCTTTCTTTAGTGTTTTTAAATGTCTGTGGCTTTACGATATCTGCATGTGCATTGTTGTGTTTTTACTCACATCATACACAAGGAATTGTAAATAGCACCACATTTTTCTCCTATATGTGAACTGGTTTCTTTTTCTTTTTTTTTTAAAGCAAAGACACATCATGTGCAGCAGCTAACCTGCTTGCTGTGTGTCTTTTCTGCATCGCCTCATTGGTAGAAAGCACGAGGTATTCTTTGAGCATCTGTGTTTTTCAACGTGTGCAGTCCAACATGTACAACAGCCAAAGCTGTTATCGCTGCCTAATGCTTTTCACATAGACGCTCATATCAATGCCTAACGCCTCACTGAGAACTAGAATGTATAGAATGCCAGTTTCTATTTCTTTCAACTCCGAGCCAAAGCAAACAAATTTATCGAGATAAAAAGGGAAGTGAAGATCTTAGACAGAGAAATAGGGATTTCTCCAGGAATGTTTTCTGAGTAAAAAATGTCTACAGCATTGGCCACTGTCCATTTCATTAATACTTTGTCTCATTCTCTTTCTTGTGAAGTGTGTATGGGGCTTTGTGGCAGGTTGTAAAAGCCCAGACAAAAGCCTGAGAAGCAGTCACAAAATGTCAGGATCCACTGTGACATACCCTGAGCCGGTTCTGCAGCTGCAAAGAAGACTTGCGGCATACACCGGTGGGAGGCATTCGCACAACAGCATAAGGTGATTGTCTTGAAGTCTATTGTAGCCTGGTGAAGTGCTTACTGGCAGTCGACGCAGTTGGACACCATCAGTACACAAGTACGAGCTCTCTCTCTCTCCTCCTCTCTCTCTTTCCTTCCTTGTGTCTCAGCCTATTGCATGGAGGAACTGCTAATCCAAGATCCTCTTTACTTCTTCTGTAGGATTTCATGAACATTCCAAGACAATGGATGGGGCTGCTAATCTCGGTGGTACAGCTAAATCCGAGACAATGGCAAATAATACAAGCCGGGAAAATTCTACCGTGTTGAAGCGGGCCTAAACCCATCACTTGTGCGCTGGAATTACAAGGGAGTGTGCGTCATGTCAACAGGATCTGGTGCGACTGTCTTCAGCCAGAACAATGCTGAGCTTAAAGCACCTCAATGCTGCCTGGTTGGCTACATATTTAAATGAAACTGAGCTAATGAGAAAAGGCACGCCTACTGTGAGACAATGGCTGTGCTTGGAAAGCAGTGACTACTAGTGAGGGTCTGTTTCTTGTCTTATTCTTTGTTCTGTGTAAGTGCTGCTCTTAGTGCTGGTGGAAAATGCAGGGTCTTATATTTGTCTGGGTGTTTTATGATTCCACAAAGCTTTTCTTAAAGCTACAGTACCCAAAAAGTGCCAGACCAGTAAACAACATAAAAATACTGTGTTCACAAGAATGTTGTTGGAATGTTAAAAGTTTCTATTGATAATTTAGTATGAATATTTATAAAATAATTGATTTGTATTTTTTTTCTTTTTTTTCAATTGATATAATTTTTAATCTCCAAGGGTAAAATCTGGTTTACACTTTGTTATTGAGAGACATGCTACTGACAAACAAACAGGACCTGTGGACATGCATTAATGGAGAGATGTCAGAGTGGGACTGCTAGACAGGGAGCACACCAGAGCTGTTAGGGGTTCGATGCCTTGCTCAAGGGCACCTAGGCAGTACGCAAAGTGACCTGGCACCTCTCCGGGTACCAGACTAACTTCTATACTAAGAGACTTGAACCGGCAACCCTCCAATTTCCAAACCGGGTCCCTACAGACGGAATCTACTGAAGCCATATTTAAGTTGTTCTTAAGTTTTAATACAGACTGAACACAATAGAGCTTAACACCATCATTCTGAGAATGTTATGTTTAATTAGAAATGTTTTCTTAGTCTATGAACATTTATTATCGCGAAAGAAAATATGATCAGTACATGACAGCTGTAAAGTAGTTAAATGAACATTACATGTCCCAAATTGTAATTCTTAAGGATTTTAATTTAAAGCTCTGAAAATGTTTATCTTTCTATTTTGATATTGGCCAACACACCTACTGCTTTCATATAATACTACCCAGGAGTAAAGAATATTGAGTTACATACCGGGTATATTTATGAAGGTATCATCCTCATCCAGCAGTGCAGCCATTCTTTGATACAGCCGGTTTTCATCAGCATCCAACATTGCTAAACAAGTCCAAACAATTATAAAATGAGTACACCTTGAACGGTGCTGAAGAATTACAGGCATTCTGCGTGCTTCAAAATTACTTTCCACTTATCAAAAAAGTCAATCTAAACCACATCTTCACGTGCACATCAGAGATATTAGCTGTGGCTGCAGAGGCCTGAAAATCAAATGTATGCAGAGGGGTAATGAAAAAGGAGCATTAACATGCCTGTTAGCCGGCCTGTCATCATGTGATGAGATTTGGTTTGGTGAATCCTTTGATATTACACGGCAGTGATATCCAAAAGATACAGGTGAAATGGCTTCTCCATTAATAACCATGTTTCATTATAACATGCATATTACTTGGCTCCCCAGAGCTTGCTTTTAATAGGCCTACTTTTAGAGGGGGCTGCAAACTATTGATGTGACTCTGCGTTTGTCATTTGACAGGGGAAAGAAAACGCCACAGTGGAATGAAAACTGACCAATGATACGTGACCTTCGTCAATGACAGTGAGTTGGATGGCCAATCTAGTGATGCCATCATTTAGTGTATTTACATAGACTGTCCTGCCGTCACAAATGGCGGCCTGCCACCAGTGACCTCACTTTAATGAACCGAGGAGAACCATTATGACAGAGAATGGCATACTTAATTCAAGCTCATCTTCGGCGCTGACCCCAGTCATCCTGTGATGCCTTGGGTCCGTCTGCTCTGCCGACAACGGGTCAAAGTAATTTTGGGTGTGATTATTTCCTGTCGAAAGTGCGAGAGGCGAGAGAATGAGGGAAAGAGACATTAGGAGTTGGCAAGGGGGATGGCGGGGAAGGGAAGAGGGGAGTTGTACAGGTTCAGGTTAGTGGTTATTAGAAGCACATGAAGCGAAATGTTAATTTTTGAAACCCACACTGTGGAAGGGCAGGGGCAGCGGCTGCTACCAGATAAGGCAGAGCCAAGATGAGACAGGGGTACAGAGGCAGAAAGAGTGAAGTGGGAAAGAGACTGCTGGCTTTCTCAGTGTGCTTCTCCACGGCCTGCGGTGCTCTGGGGCCTAATTAGCATGCCGCGAAAGGTCATGGCAGGCAATCTCTTAAATACGACTGCCATATGTTTGCTGTGTTCAAAAGGAACTAATGAGAAAGTCTACAAGCCCAAAAGTACCTGGAATTTCAAAGACAATACCTTATAAATACTCCGAGGTCAGCGGCCTAGAGGACCGGGCAAGTTTTGAGGAGTAGATCCAAAGGAAAATAACCTGAGCCCATGTCTCATTGACTTCTTATTAGCAATCACTGACCTATGGGTATCAAGTCTGCTCCACAGAGTTTATGGGAATCCAATGGCTCCAGGGCCTTTCTATTAAGGGTACACCCCACCACGCCGCTTTCTTAACCTCAAATCATTCTCATTACAGGCCTTGAATATTTCACTCCAATCTAAATTGCTTTAGTTGTATTTCTCGGGTTGTGGGCTGAAAAATACATGCTATATTAAATGATGTAATATATTTTACACAAGGATTATCTTTGTAGAAGTTCGAGGTTATCACTGCTTGGCCGAATTAGAATTTGAGTAAGTGTGTTTGCATTTGAGCACCAGTGGTAGTGTCGGCCACAACCAGAAAACACTCACTGTGATTATTTCCTTGTCATATAAAAAAATCAGACGTTTTCAAACTCAATGAACGAGTCAGGCTGAAACACTTATTAAACAAGCAGCAGCCGGTTGATTCCTCAATTGTGGCCATAAATTGACTGTGAAATTCACATGCTAACTCCCCCTTATATCATTAACAGAGGGTTTGAACATTTCTTTGCAAATAACTCTGGGGTTATGAAACCCTTTTTTCAAACACACATTTGCATAATGGTAGACACTCTTTGAGTCATATCTGTGATTTACCTAAATAGTCTGACAGTCCTCCAGTTCATGTCTCTCTAATGAAAGTTTCAATCCTCTGTTCCTACTACACACACGATATCAGTAACTACCACTTCTGTCCATTCAGAGATTCTGATATAGAAAAAGAAGAAATAGAAGAGTCACAAAGTTCCAATCTACCTGGGAGATCTTTCAATGAACACACTTCCTTATTTTAACATGTTGGTTATACTTCATGCTTGGATTAGCAGATTATTTAAACAACATATTCAGTGCAGTTACCACAAAGAAAATAATGAATAACCTATAAACACCTAGCATGAGATATGTTTCCAATATTCCTTTTGAGACTTGACTGTGTTCAAAATGTGAACATGGACGTACAGTAGCACAGGCATGTTAAAGGAAAAGCCCACTCAAAGTAACTTTGTTGATGCAGAAGTTTTTACATGCTGCTTAGCAGTTCAGTATCAATAAACTACCCTATGGTTAAGTTCATTCTGTATGCTTTAAGGGTATGGCATGTGGCCTAATTAGCATTTTCAATTAATAGAGGAGAAAAAAGAACAAAGTTAAATCTCAAAGTGAACTCGTCTCTGTTCTTCAACATGCCATCATATGTGGGGAAAAAAAATAAGCTTTTTATATTGTTAAACTAAATGAAAATCCCCTCCAACAAAGTAACGTTGTAAGAAACAGTTTATAGTAAGACGTGTTAACTTAACTTTTTTAAACAACAATCTTTTATGAATTGGATTTTTGCTCAGAAGGATAATTTATAGTGGCTTCAGTGTGTAAAATGATGGGATGTCATGATTGTCTCCTTCATCTTTTGTTTCTTTGTGTTTTATGTTTTTAAAGAATAAGAAGCTTTAAGAATAAAGCACTGAAATTGTTATCCATCAAATTGTTTTACACATTTTTATATAATTCTTTTAACATGTTATCTGATTTAAGACAACATTGTGATACCTTTCAACTCAACTTCATATGCAGGTTAAATCTAATTCTTTATATTTTGAAATGACTACTGAGTCCCTGTAATGATTTAATCATATTAAAGCCAAGCATATTTTCCCTGCAGTTGATTTACTATTCCAGAGGGTTTTTTTTCATACATGTCTTCCTAAAGAGAGGAAACTTCATGGTATTGGTTGTAGATCTCTGACATGATCAAGAAAAAAAAGGGAACAAACAGCAACAGATGACTGAGGTCAATTTTTTGCCATTTGAGTTTAGGACAGCAAACCCGTCTTCATTGTTTTTCACATGAATAAAGTGATATGTCTGTAAAAGAAATCAAAAAAGGTGAAGACTTGTGCAACTGTTGATTCCCTGACAACACATTTTAAAAGGACTGTCATCTTAAGCCGATGGGTTTTATTTTATTAATAACTTCAGATTTAGTCGCAAATGTTTATGGTCTGACTTTAATGAATGTATATTTTATTTATATGCCGGCCAGTTCCCCACACAATGGTGAAGCCTAATCCCTCGTTCTTAAAACATCATGACAATAATTGATAATAATTACAAGCCAGCACAGCAATAGCAAAATAAACCACATTAAATCAAGAATCTAACATGTGACTCATCCCTGAGAAAACTGGCACGCTCGCAACCTTGAACGCATCCTAATTTACCATCCCATTCCTCAAGAGTTCTCCCTGACATACTGAATTATAAGGGGGCATATTCGTATGCCTGATTGGCCTTAAGCCGTGTTTCGGGGGCGTAGCGAGTACACCACACAGACAGCGGATCGGCTTGGTAGCGTAGTAGCGTATGTAAATGCACTCTCCTATGACTCCAGCCCACCACAAGGCATGTAGCCGAGAGTGGGAGTCAAGGCTGATTGTGTCGAGGGTACTTCTAGATAGAGATAGAACACCCACAACTAGAGCGTTCTCCAGCGGAGGAAGAAGTTATACGAGGGTTGCTTGTTAGGACACGCTTGCTTTGGAATGCAGGGACCAGGGGCCCCTCGAACGAGAAGAGAGAAAAATGAAGAGGGAGTGAGAGAAAGGTTAGATCAGGAACACATCTACTGTCAACAAATTTGAGGCTAATGAAAAATGAAGCTTCACCTCTTTCTTTGGCAGGGGCTTGCAGCTCCATTTTTTTTGGGTGAGCTGCAAGGGTGCTATCTGGCCTGTCACCTCGAATTTCTCTCCCCAGCCAAAGCGAAGAAACGGAAAGCTCCGCGCTTCCTCCTCCATCGAAGGCTGGGTTGTCTATGCCCACCACAGCCGTTCTCTCCTCTCCCCCTGACAAGAATAAGCAGAAACATAAATAAAAATAAAAACACTGGCATGAAGGGGTGATACAACAGTTAGGTCAAAGTGAATCATCAAAAATCCAAGCGTATCTAATGACTACAAATTTTTCCTGTTGGTGATTTTTCTGCACCAACATGTTCAAGCGCATCCTCCTCGAATGACACTAAAACACAATTAGGTTAAAATTAAATCAGAATCTTGCAAAGGAGGAGAGAAAAAAAAAAACGAGAAGAAGAAGAAATGATTAAAATAATTACAAATTGCGCCCTGACAAGCAAGAGCAAAATTTAGCCCAAAGCCATTTGTCTGTAATTAGTTAATTAATCCTTACACAAATTATGAGCAATAACTCATCAAGCAGGACTCACCCATCAGAAATTCAGCCGACTTGGATTTCTTCTGCTTAGGTTGCTGCAGAGCCTTCTGCTGTAACTTCTGGAGGGAAATTGTTAAATGAATAAATTAGCTGCAGAATGAAGATCATCATTTATGATCCGCAACTAACGCAGTATTTTAAATATGGGACGACACTAAAATGTCATTTAATTTACATCGCCGCTAAAGGGGTCAAGCACTAATTGAACAACAGGAGTGGAAAAGAATTTAATCATAAATAGATAAGAAAAGTTGACATGAATGTGTAATGAAGGTCACATTAAAATATTTCCTCCTTGTTTCTAAAATGAATGGGCAACAACACTCGCTCCTGGAAAATTCTGCATTTTTTACACACAGGCTGCATGGCAGACTCGGTGTGCAAATAAGTATGGAAATCTAGGCACACTTCCCATTACTTCCATTTACATGAACTCAACCTAGAAAATCTCAACAGGGGAGAGAGAAAAGCGATCTCTAAGTAACATCATGCCAGGTCTGGTGTAATTTGTAAAGCCTGGAGAAACCTTAAAAACAAATACGTTTGAATGTTATATTCATACTAAACAAATTATTGATATAAACAAAGTGCTTTAAATGTGGTTCCATCTATCCCACTACATACCTAATAACACTGTTGTGTCTTTAGGGTTGTAGGTGGTCTACATTGGCATGACATGGTAAAGAAGAACGAGGAATGTTTTCAAGTAAGAATGGGCTTCTTTGAAATCAACAGCATGTGGAACAAAGTCAGCAGTCCCACATTTCTCTCATTTCTGCAGACAATCAGAACAATAAGAGCGTCGAGGTAAAAGGCAGAAGTAGTTGTTTTGGTTATGGATATGTTTACATAAGAATGCACCATAAAAGAGCTCTGTAGCTCAGAGCGTATGGAGCATCATTTTATGCAGATTTCAATGATGAACTGTGCTCATGCCTATGAACAGCATGTATTTGTATACAATATTTAATTTCAAAGGGGAAAATCAAGGGGCAGACGAGTGGGGGGCTTATTTCGACTCTAAATGACAGAGCAATTAAAATGGAGAAGGACTACTTCCAGACCAATCTGGTAAGAGGAGTTTTTGTAAATCTGTTTTTACATTCAACAAGCCCTACAGCAAGACATTCATTTATACCACTGAGATTAATGCTTATCTAATTGTAACTTATTTAAAAACCATTTTCTTTTCGACTGGGTACCAATCAGTTTTTCTGAGTTTCACATGCTGTGGAGTATGTGACGGGCAAATATAGCTTCAGTGCTGATTGTCTCCCAGAGTTTTCTTGTGTTTCCTTATTTCTATTTCATCAGCCACCATACAGATTATTTATTTGTGCAACACTTGGATTGTTTTGATGCAAATGCAAACTCAGAATATCCCACTGAGACCAGTATGGGAAATCAATCAGTTCATTTTGCTGCAAAAAAAATTAAGCAATCTGTATTTAGTTTTTGTTTGCAATGTACCCCTAATCAAATAAAGAACCTTTTTGATCATCACTGTAACGCCAATACTGAAAACCTTAATGAGTACATTTTAAATAATATATCTAGTTAAGATCTGAACATTTTTCTTTGGACAATACATGTGAAGGTTATTGTTCAAAATTGTGTATTTTTGCATGATCAAATTAAGTTTCAACCCCTTTTAACAAATTCTCCTCTGGGTTTGAGGCAAAGAGATTTGCAAAAATCAAAGTAAAATTCCTATTTAGGGGTTTTCTGTTATATGAATGCATTGTGATTATCTCACTCATTTCTGCACAAAATATTGTCGATTATCTTTCCCACTGCAATGGCTGAATATATAAGAAGATTTGTGTCATTTAAAATGTGTAATAGTCCTTTAATTCTGTTGCTTCTGCCATGTACATACAGTATACTTGTTCTACTTTTGTTTTGGACCAGATAATGCCTGTGTTACTGAATATATTGCATAACTCCATGCCCTGCAAATGTCAATAAGTCCTCTGATTACTATGAATATATTCTGGCCTTTAGATTTGATACAGTGGTGGGGGGTAGTGGGGTAAACGCAACAGGGAGAGTACACAAAATGACTACAGGACATACACCTAAGGCCTAAAAGCTTTGGGTCATTGTCAGAATAATCTAATCCACACAGGCTGTGGGTGTCTCTGTCTAGAAAGCTAAGAAAAATGCCTGGTTCTCATCTCCCTCTGTGGACCCCAATGACGCAGCATGCTCCTTGGGATACCAACACTGTTGCTTAATGTGCATGGAGCGTGTATTTTGCATTCCTTAAAGGATAAGCAACTCAATCCTAGGGGGGAGAAAATCATTAAAAGTTCATGACATAAGCTGGAGTTCATATCCTTTTGCCTGTCACATTGCACCTAAATATGTTGGATTCATGGTGCTGCACCAAAATCTCATGCCAAGAAATTTGGGTGGATTACAACATACATATACAGCAGCACAAAGCAATACCCCCTGAGTTCATTCTGTTGTCATCTAAAGGCATTTACATGCACTTAATCTGCCCCCCTTCCCTCATCTTAAAGTGCAGCGCACAAACTGCTTACGTTGCAGTCGACATGAGAAAAACATCATCTATAACTGGTGACAAATAAACATCCAACATTTTTTTCCCCTTCCTTTCTTTTTTTTAAAACGTGATTGTTGTCAAAAGGAATTGAGCACAACAATGCCTTGTTCAGTTCTTGTTGCATTCAAAGGCATAGCTAGAAGGGCTTGGGGAAGACCGCTTGCTGCTAGGGGCTGGTGGGCACAGACCAGCTAGAAAGTGAATTTTGCATACTGTACGGATCATCGCCCAGTTCAGCCCAGTCACATTGAATCTGCCATCAACCAATTGTGCTTCATGAAACCGTCAACCCTCATTTACGTCTGCCTGTTTTCTTCCCCACGCAGCTGTAAACAAGGGCCCGGCTCTGAGCTGTCTGCCTCTGTCCCCGCGCACGCTGCTTGCCAGGGGAACGGAGACAGCTCGAGCTCGTCTTCACAGAGATGCTGAAAGCTTCCATTTCAAGACAAGCACCTTCTGTGTAAGGCAGGGGAGACAAGGACAAGAGTGTTTCTGGAAATGACAGGAGATTTGGGAGCTGAACATAGAGATCTCCTCTCATGTTTGTCTCTTCCTTGAGTTCTAATTTGCACTTAAAAAATGCACAACATCGGGATTACGCTCATTTTTAGGCTGTTCTGCAAATGGGATCCTAGAGCGACATTGATTATTGATTAAATGTGAATGAAAGTGCATGAAATATTCTTTTTTAATGTAAATACGTTTGTATATCAAACTCAGTACTAATAAATCATGAAAGACACTTTAAAGATGAGACAATGCCTCCCTTTATACTAAATCCTGGAAAGCTGTAGGTTGAATTTTTTTCAAGATATAAAGCCACATTTTATCTCTCAACATAATTCAAAGGTTATATCAATAACTTCCACTATAATAAAACAACTAGAAAACCTCTTCACTTAGATTGCTACAGATAAGGTTAGCATTTTGTTTAAAGGCTTAAAAAGCCATCCTACCCTTCATATGTGAAGCTCTGTATGTGCGTGGTAATTGTGACCCACCAAGCAGTTTCTTATTAAACAACAACAGCGTCAGTTGGTGTAGACAGAAAACATAATTAGTATTCAAGCTTAATTAATCTACGCTGGCCCCCTTTAAGTGAATTAGTCAATTATTTATGCATGTGTGCTTCTTTGATGCTAACAGATTATGTATGTTGCTGGAAAAAAAAAAAAAAAAAAAACCTTGAAAATGACTTTGAAAACTTTCCTCTATAAAATGTCACTACAAGCTCCGGCTTTTACTTGGAAATGTCAGCGGAGAAACATGAAAAGTGAATGATTAAACATGAAAGAAATCTTCCTGGAATAAATGGTCAAACTTCTACAAATTATCATTGTGACCAAATCACTATGCAAGGAAATTTCAGTGCAATACAAGGAAAAGATTGCAAATCATTGTCTGGAAAATCCAGAGCAAAGGAGAAAATAAATCAGCCAAATATGTTCTTTTTTGTGTGCCCTAATCCCCGGAATGGAAATCTAACACAGGTCGGATCAAGGTCTTTTCTAGGATCATGGGAACTCCTTGGGATTTTCAAGAGCCTTTTTGTTTTTACCCTTGAGAACCAGGCACTGGCCTCTGCACCCCTCAATCCCCCATTGAGAACCCAGAGGCAGCGCGGAGGAATGCTAAATGTCAATGGTCAGAATGCAGCAGCACCTTCAGAGAATGAAAGACCGAGGTACAAGGCCTGACCTCCGTGTGCACGGCCACGCTGCAACGAGGGGGCCAGAAGTGAAACTGTACTCACACTGCTGAAGGTGTCCATCTCCTCCGACTGCAAGAGATCATCGCCGGCTGACCCCGATCTCCGAACAATAGCGAGGCCTGCAAAACAGAATGTGTGAAAACATGGTGAGAAAGTGTAAAAATATATACACATGATGAAACCTGCATGAATCACCGCTGCATGTGAGGAGAATCTGTTATCAACTCAAATTTACAAATCTAAATTTGCCTTATAATTCAAAGTTTGTTGACGTGATTAGAGCTCTTTTTATAGCTTAAGTGTGCAGCACAAAGGCGTTACACTATATCCCTTCTGCTTATGTGTTTAGAGAGGTTATCTCTGCGATGCATCTCAGAGAGTAAAGGACAATAAGCACCGTTTATTATCACAGATAACAAATTATTGGGCCTGATTATTCAAATAGTTTATTCATTTACATCTGAGACAATATCATTTGGTATTTTTATCGTCCTCTCCTATGGTAATTCACATGGCTTGCACAAGTTTCTGCTGAAATAGCAAAACAAACCCCAGGCGAAATGTGAAAGATTATCCCCATACCATGCGAGCTAGGATGAAATGCTATACTTTTTCACACTGAACACTGCTCCACTGGGTGTGATTGAAAAACATGTAAAGCTATTGAATCTGTGGTTTGTATATGTGAGGGGAAAATGAGTGTTGTAACAAGTGGGCCAGTGTTTTTGTAATTGTTTCAAATTACACTCTGCGTAATAACTCAGTGAAAGCGGAGCCGGTGTGCGGTCCGTACACATGAACTGGGAAAAGACCATCAGATATCCATGCACCTTATAACGGCCTGCAAAAAAAAAAACCTGATGGTGTACACAAGGATGGAGAATAAAACTCTTTAACTCTATTTCCAGGTGAGTCTATGTGTATTGATTGGCGCTTATCAGCAGTGACTCAAAAGAAGGATAATACTTTCAGATAAGGAGATACTTTCCAGAATTTCCTTTACTTGTGTATTTTATTGAATTAAAGACTCCTTAACATGCTTTTAATTTGTTGCTTTTTAGTTAGTAATACAGCTGTGGGTGTGTTTGTGCATGTATGTTTTATACAGGCTGTAAAATCGGGATGATGTGAGAAAAATAAATGCATTAGTTGTTAACTGCAAGCCTCCTGCCAAATACTCGCTCCCAAAACCAACGAGAAAGCCAACAACTATTGTTAACGACATAAAATACTGACTTACTTTATGCTTCAGGTTCAGTTTTTCAGTCAAAAGTCATTTGTGAATAAATTAACCGATCTCATATGCACACTCCTGAAGGATGCACCCATGTGAACTCACACTGTGTATATTTTTCTATACACACTTTCCATGCAAATATCTTCGTTTCTGACCCGCACGTCTCCTCTCTTAATCGCAGCATCATGCCGGCGATAAGCAGCTCTGGTCAAAGTTTAACAGCAGAAAGATGAAAGTGCTGTCAATTGATTGCCCTTTTCAATTTTGGAGCTGGGTAATGATTCTTACAGATGCTTTGGCATGACTTTTGTGGAACTTTTTTTTCTCCACAAAAACGAACTGTTTTCATAATTATATGCTAAATTATCAATGATACTTTTCTAAATCAATGGCTTCTTGGCCTTCAGTCAGATCCTCAAAATCCCCTGACCCTTTAAGCATTTAACTTTGTTTGCAAAAATTAAACACTGAGTATAATGAATGTGGAAGTTCTTATATACTATCTCTGAAGTAGTGGCTGTTTATATGGAGTTAAAGCTAATAAACTGACTTACTGAGTACATCATTTTGTACAGAAAGAAGGCATCCACATCTCTCCTAAAATGACATGATACTATATCTGACCCTCAACCCTTTTCCCATCTCCCCCCTGCCCTAAGAATGACCACCTCCTCTGTCATCTCGTCAACTAAACTCAATCAAGCCTTAATCCAGAATGACAGTGGGTTCTGTGTTTGCACCAGACGAGGCACTTCCCCTTCTCTATGGCATAGTGCGACCTGAAATCTTCCCTTGACATTCTTTCTCTTTTCCACAAGCACGGATAAGGAATGTAATTCAATAGTCACCAGGGGACGGGGCAACATGCACCAAAGAATATTTTATTTGCTTGTGGACAGAGGCCTTTTCTTAGTGTCTGACAACACTAAGAGGGACAGTCTCCCTCAAGACACCGAGTTCACACAGCTGACAAAGAGGGTAGAAAAAGGGCAAACTCGTTCTTCTACGCAGAGCAATGGAGACATTCTACATTCATTTGTACTCTAAATGTACTCTTTGCACGTAAAAGTGCACTTCCATGGGCATATAGGCAGTTCACTGTGAAGTAAACAGCAGTACAGTATGTTGAAGTGAATTCAGTCTATTGCATTCTACTGATGAATAGCAGGTACAGGCGAGTACAGTTTTTTGTCAAAGTGCTCTTGCTCAGGTAAATGTCGAGCAGTACACTCTGAAGTAAGTCATTTGATCCTACTGGATTATAAACCAAACAAAGAAAATAACTAGCACATTATATTAGTAACTGTATACAGGCATTATAGTATTTATGTAGGATTAAGAGGAGAGTTACCTTTGGAGGCCCGAATTCTTCTGCTGCATGGTCAGCTACACCTCAGTTGTCAAGGTAATGATGACGCAGATCACACACACACACACACACACACACACACACACACACACACACACGTATGCAAGTCCACACAAAGTCTCAGGTAACCTGCTCATGTTCACTTTCACTCACTGGAACAAAAACGTAAAGGAGAAAGTATAATTAAATTACACACATCTTAAATGAATACAGTCCATCATTTAGATCTCAGGTTCTTTCTTTACTGTTTGTTTCAAAGGGACTGTGTGTTTTTATTTGACACGTCCTCAACTCAACTGTGACCCTTTAAGTCATGTGCCAAGATACATTTGAATCTTTTGGCAGTCTCATCCACCAGATGGTATCTCTGTTTGTGTTTCAAATGATGTTTCATGATGACGAGTGTGGCATGACACTTCTTCAAAGATTGATTCACCAGAGATATTTCTTGTAAAGCAGGCTCCTTTATCACCTTTCAGCACAGAATGGACTCTAATGGTAGGGCGCTAACACTGCTTTGTCAACATCCATTATGTAGCAAATGACAATTCACACAAAAGTTCTTCCCGTGCATTATTTAGAGGGAACTGCAGACAAAGGTGTTTCCTCAGCTGAAGACAAAGCTTTGCAGCAGCTGTGAAGAATAGGTGTGGAACGCCCGGCGGATCGGCCCGCTCACTTCTGGCATAGGGCATATAAACACAAAAGTCCCCTTCAGAACATATCGGGAAATCTTGCTAATGCTTCCCTCAGAATAAACAAACTGGGCTTTATTTATTACTGCAAAGCCATCAGGCTATTGGTGGCCTTTTCAACGGTGGAAGAGAGATTGCTCATAAGGAATAGAAATGAATGGTCCTCATTCCTTTTTTTCCAAAAAATAACATAAATGTTTGGTTTGAAATAAAGTTGTGATTGGTGCTGTGACTCAGTTTTTTTTTTGCATTCTAGTACAATGTCTCCTTAATTATACTACAGTCCTATAACAATCAGAAGTTAACAAGGCACAATAATAGATCATTAATGCACATTTGAATCAATATACTGCATGCCAAGACGATATTTGCAGCACCCTCATTACAAACTCCTGGGATCAGTTTTTGCTCATTAGGCTGGTTAAATGTGGTCTAAATAAGATGCCCAGCGATTTGGACCCCCCATTACCTGGCTAAGCTGTCGTTGATCGTTTATGCGATTAAATATAGACCTAAACCTCCATCCTATCCAATTAATTCTCTGTGCAGGCATGAGAGTGGCTAATGATGTTATCTTTCCTAATTAACCTGTATAGGGATTCAACTCCAGGACAGGGGATTGTTCATCCTTCATCCAAGTGTTCATTATTATCATTACAATCATTATCATAAAGGGTCTAACTTATGATGTTGGCCGTTTCATCACCATTAATCTAGATTGAGTTTTTTTTTTTTTTTTTTCTTTTTGGGGAGGGGATCCTTTGGGGTCATTTTTAATTATCACTAAAAGGATGGGGATTCTAGCAAAGCTGGGTAAGTTCAGTTGTGGTCACAGCAATCACTGGAATCCCAAGAGACCACATTACAGGAATGTGATTTGACTACTTATGACTGAGGGGACATTTCTGATTTCACTGTTTATGGGGCCCTGCATTCCTGCACGCCGTGAAACTCTCCTTACACTTCTCTGTCAGCTTTCCCGTTCAATGCCGGCGTCAGCCTATTAACGCAGCAGACTTGGAGCAGATCAATAGCCCTCATTGGGCCATGTGTCATTAGTTAATCGGATATTGATGAGGGTATTGACACGCATCTAATTAATCTCAGGCCCAGTGCCGGCTTTCATATGTTTCCTTAATTATGCACTTCATCTTAGTCCTTATACATCAGCAGGCTGCTGCTTCCTGTTTGACAGTGAGTAAAAGTTTGCTGTCAAGTCTCGGATTGTATGTTTTCTTTTTCCCTTCTTTGCACTTTTTAAACTGTGACATACTGCAGCAGCAGCGGTGGAGCAAATGGCCACATTAAGCATTAAAAGATCTGAACTTTGACACCTGAAAATTGCACTGCTTAACTGTTGCATGTAATGTTATGAAAGCAATATTCCTAAGAGTGTCTGACGCATTACCTTATATATTTTTATTCGAATATAATGTAAATCAGTGACTGAACAACAACAAATGCTTCATTAAAAAAATTCACTTTTAATCAGTTAGAATGCTCCCACTTCCTGGAATCAAAACAAATAAATAAACATTTAAAATTAAAAAGTAATAACTGAATAATGTACTAGAATAAAGTTAACATGCATTTACATGCCCATGTTTACTTGGCTGCACTGGTCAACTCATGCTGCACCTGTTACATTTATTTTTCTTTTAAAGTATGCATGCATGTAACCTTGTGTTAATGTATATGCTATGAGATCTGAAATCCTATCTTTGTGCTTTATGCACAAGCATATATGTGTGTGTGTGTGTGTGTGTGTGTGTGTGTGTGTTTGTGAGTTGACGCATACAGGCTGATCAATAGCACTCTGCATTAGCGTGCTGGAGTACAGATGAGAGAGCACCTGAAGGTGACCCTGACTACTGGCATCACCACAGGGCTCCAATAAGCTGCTCCTCAGCCGCTGCTCTGCGGAGCACAAATCTCCAACTTTTAGCCTGCTGCTGTTGGTTTGATTATTGTTTATAGATACAGCCGAGAATTAAAGTATGGCCTGCAGGCAGCATAATTATTTACAGCTGAAAACTCATATCATTA
The DNA here is from genome assembly GCF_963930695.1 of Labrus bergylta. NCBI lineage: Eukaryota > Metazoa > Chordata > Actinopteri > Labriformes > Labridae > Labrus > Labrus bergylta. The sequence goes on from NC_089214.1 coordinate 18,826,169, forward strand.
CCAGCATGCTCCTAATTGCCAGAAGTAATATCAATGTTAGTTGATTAAGTGTATTTTTTTTTCATCTCCTCTCTCCATAATGTGCAGAGATTGTTTTCCCTCAGCATATGGGGTGACGGTTTATCTCAATACAGCTGTTCATCTGGCTTGACTTCTATTTATTTATTTATTTTCACTCTTCATTCCAAAATACAATATTGCAGAATCTTCAGAGGGGAGCGATCGATTGCTCCACTTTTTGTAGTTTGCTCACAAGGTCAAAGAAAACACAGGAGATTCATCCTTCATTGCTCAAAAATAAATTATCTCTGTAAAGATTTTCCCTAAATAGCAACACATGTGACTTAGAGGGGCAAGAGCTGACTGTTCGACTCAAGGAGATGTCAGAGCTGAAAAGAAAAGGCCACTGGGCTGTTCGAAAAAAAATCTTTTAATTCAAGATCAAATGATTAATTAAAACAAATGTTTATTTTGCCTGCCCACCCCACCCCACCCCCCATCACCACCCCCTCACTATGAACACGTCAAAATATTTCATCCTGTATTTAAGGCAGCAGGAAAGATGAAGCTATTAATAACAGTGCCTGTGAAGGGAAAAATACATAAACCTTGAAGGCTACTTTATTATTCACATGTAGATTACTCATACATGAAAATTGCGCTGCGGCTCTAGAAATGTATTTTCTGGACCTGGGCTTTGAAATCTCATACTGTGAGTATATGCACTGTTTTAAAATTACATTCAAAAAGTCCAACATCCAATACTTCTTACAGTCATTAATTTATTTTTTAAATGCATTCTCTTTGCCAAATAACTTAATAACAGAATTTGCCGTGTTTAAAAGATGACTTTGCTATGTACATCATTTCATCTATTGGTGCTAACATCTATAGAGGACAAAAACTCTATGTGTATTTTGATATAATGGTATGTAGTGTTACTGTAGTCAGGAAACTATTGCTTCTTAGTGTTGTTCTTTCAGCATTCTGCTTCACAATCCAAAGTAAGTGTGTCATTGGTCGGACTTTGCTGTTTTTAATTTCTGCAATCATTCTCGTCATTCTAACTTTGCATGTTGCCTCATAAGAGTGGGAGTTAGCAGCACTTTTTTTTAAGCCTCACATTTTTCTTCAAACAAACTTTGGAGCAAATTATGCTTTTCAAGAAAAAAAAAACATCCTTGCATGAACAAAAAGGAGAAGATGTACGGAAGATACTTCTAAGTTTTTCCATCATTTTCTTTCAGTGCATCGTAACTAATCGTGCAACAAAAGAAAAGACCTGGCCCCAATAGATTGTGTCTATGAGGCAGTTAACAATCACAGGAATGCATCTCATGCTTGTAGAGTTAAAATTGTGCAGAGGAGTGGAATAATTGTTAAAAAGGGCAATGCAAATACTGATTAAAAGGGAGCCCAGAGTCATCATTAGGGCAGGATGTCTGAGAAATTGAGAGTGTGTGTGTGTGTGTGTGTGTGTGTGTGTGATGGGGGGGGGGGCTGAGAAACAATCTTGCTGACCAACAAGGGGGCTCGCATGCGACTGACTCCTCTCTGACAACCATTTATTATGAGCCTAGTGACAGGCAGTGAATCTGCCCCTTTGATGAGCATACTGACTGAGTTCACGCATAAAGCGCTCGAGGAAATTAGACAATTGTCGGAATGAAACTTTCTGCTATTAATACTTTTTTTTCTTTCTGTCTTAGTCATTGATTCTGAGATGCAGTGATGCCATCGCACAGTGAAGATCTTTTGATCATTTTTTTTTAAAGTTCAAGAGGCCACAGGCGCTGGTGTGTCAGTGGCTCAAAGGGTCGTATGTATAGGATATGATATGAAATACAGTCTGAGGGGTATTATGCTGCAAGAGCTGATGGATTGAGTTTGGCAGAATAACCACACTTTGATGACTCACAAAAAGAGGAGCAAGAGATAACAGTTGATCCGTGATCCATGTGGATCACCTCGCATGGTTAATCTGCATATCAATGGAAATCTATCAACATGTGAAATAAATGTAGGCTACTGCCACTGAATCCATGTGCAAAGTGTCAGTGAAAAGAACGCAGTGTTGAAGTAGTATTTGTAGGCAACATGGAGATCCACTGTACAAATAGGATGAAAATATGTTTACAATCCTTTTTTATGGACGTTCACACAGAAATGGGTCTTCATTTTATTGTGCATGGTTACTTGTTTCAAACACTGCTTCGACTCTTCTCTGTGTCATCTCACTGTGTCTGCATTAATCCTACAAATAATCAGCTAGTGGCAACAAATATGGATCAGAAACTTAATATTTGTTATGAGGGATGTAACGGCATCACCAATTTCATGATATCGCAAAAACGAAAGTGCTCAATACCGTCATAGATATGAATTTACATTTTTTTCCAAGTGTCATGGGTCAACCCCGTGCCCTCTAAAGTAATACACACCATGTGCTAATTTTAAACCAGACACCCGTGAAGTAACATCAAGCCAGCTGAGAGGCCTGTGTTAATATTAGCTTAGCATGACGAGCAAGTAGTGCTTGGTGTGAATGACTTCTGACAAAACTGAAGAATAACTCATTGGGAAATCATTTCAAACATTGTAGTTTTAAGCAAAATATGTTTTTGTTTTTACATTAAAACATTGTATTCATTGTTAAAAATCAAATATATCTTTGTTAGTCACCTGTTGTCCACAGCCTTGTTTGGCTGTTGTTTAGATTGTTGAGATTAAATGTGTTATTTAAATGGCTGTTTAAGTATTTACTCAACTGAAATGTATTTTGATATGCTTTTAGTCGTATTGCAGATAGCATGTGTTGTTTGTAGAACAGCTAATACTCTCCTGAGAGTAAATTGATTTCCAACCCCTTTTGGTAGTGGCCAACTCCTATATAAGAGGAGGATCGAGGGCCTTGGAGGTTGAAGGCGCACAGTGTTGGAGAGTTTTGACAATTAATCTAACAGTGTACAGAGCAGCAAGGGCATTAGAGCTCACTCTTTTCTTTTGTTTGTCACTTTTTGCATTTTATTTTCTTGGTAGTACTATTGTTCATTTTTACATTTTTCACCTGCACTGTGCATGTTGCTGCAACTGAGATGTATAGAATTGCATTTTGATTTTTAGTTCTATTAAATTGCTCAGATGACTCATGGCAATCTGAGGAATAGAAAAGTCATGCTATAGATATATTTTCTTTTTGAAAAAGTGGGTAGTTATACGTAGGTGCTGGGCTTAAACAGCAGACTGAAGATATTGGCGGCAGACTTAATGAAGTGCCACAAAAAAGTTTGAATTCATCAAAACCACAACGTTTGACCAGAGGACTTTTCTTCAGGTGATTACTGGGGAACCACCGAGGGAAGAAGACCTCTGGTCAAAATGTTGTGATCCCTGAAAAAGGATCCCATCCGAGACAAAAATATTTGATTGGATCCAAACCATGAGAATTGGTAACCGCTGCTCCACCACTCAGAAATTAAATGAAGATGGAATGTGGAAAACTAGAAGCTTATTGATGGTTGTGCTTTGTTGATCTCATGAATTAATTTTCTATTCTGGTATCCTTTAAAAAGTTAAAAACTGTAGAATCTTTTGAATAAAAAACTTCAAGTGAAGCTCTTAAAGACTCAAATATCCATGAAAGATTTTTCAGACATAAATTCACTAATTGGGTAATTGTCCTAGATAAGCTTGATACAGTTACCTATTTTTTTTACATAAGGATGAACAGTTTACATGCTTTAAGATTTGACATCTGTTGTCTCTCTACTTAAATAAAAAAAATGAAGCAGGCTGTTATCCAGTTAAATTAGTTTGCAGCTCCGTTCATCTTCTTGGACTTGACAATGGACTCTATGTTTCATGCCTGTCATTTGCTGAAAGCCGGGGTGATTATAGGTGCCCCTAATGACTTACAGTTTGAATTCCCCCGAGGTGCTGTAATGGCACGTTCACATTGTCTCTGCAACAGTGACAGCTGTCCTGAAGTCAGTCCTGAAAGCTGACAGTCATAAGTGGCACATTCATTCTTAACGGCCAGACAAAGTTTTATGTATTTTTTATGCAACATCGTGATGAATCATCAGCAGTTTTCAAAGTAAACTATGCAATTCAGCATCAAGTAAGGGTTATCCAGTTTTTTGTATGATATTCTCTTCCAATGTCAACATTGAAAGCATGTACTGCCCATCAAAGAACATTTTATATTAAAGATTCAAATCAGAGATATAGCATTTGTTTAAGACTTCTTGAAAATTGAGGTAAATTGAGGTAATTGTAAGAAAAATAAAACCTCCAAAGTGGCCCTGAACTCCAGCACATGCATGCTGCACCCCAAACCCCAACCCCACACCCCACCAAAGTATCTGAGTTTTGAGAGAGCATCCGACACAGAGAATATCCCCATGTGAGTTGCATGTGTGAAAGGCAAGTCTCTGAAACTATGGGTTGCCTGAATGTGCTCAAATTATGTCAGGAGTGCTTAATGGAAATGGAAGGAGACATGAAGAGCTCTTTCCCTTATGGCTGAAGTTATTTCAAAAACAGGTTAAGAGTTTATGCTCATGTAGGAAAAAGGCTGTGCTATGTTGCACATATGTTTCAAACAAAGCACTCAGATACTTTAGAGAAGCTTCATAAGCCTGTTTGCTGTTTAAAAACACTCATTAACTGATGACTCACTGGGATGGAAGCCAGTTTAAATTAACATACCAGCACATAGTCTGTCCATGTTGGCCTCCTGCTGTAACAGCAGCTGATTGCCTACAATGAGATCAACCCTGATCTCACAGGTCACTGACTAACCCACACATCTGTCTAAATATCTGGGAGAATGTTTGAAATGTAAATGTCTTCAATGACCAGCTCCACTATGCTTGTCTTCAATGGACATGCAACGCCGACCCTGAGGGCAGTAGCAAGCTCATTGGACTATTCATAGACTGTGTCCTCTGCCTCTTGCCTTTTAAGTTTTTTAAAGGGTATAATGTTCACTCTGTGAGTTTAACCTGGATCTCTTTTGAACTTTTAATGATCTATTTCCTACAGTTAATGATTCAACGCTAGGTTTACTACTGTGTGTGCAATGGCATATTAACGCTCAGGTAAAGCAAGGGCACATCTACATGTAGAAGTTAACTGAGGTAACACTTTATTTCTCCCTGTTTGACTCATTCTTTTACCCTTTAGATGTTTTATATGTCATGTTTACATCTTTGAAATCTAGCTTCAATTCCACATACACATTTATGTCGGTGTAAGATCTACATAGATCTATTAACGTACTATTTCTTTAAGTCTTCTTTTTTCTTCTTTTTTAAGAATCTCAAACATGAACTTTAAAACAACATCCTAAAGCATCAGCTAGGCTACATGTTTTAGCTTTAACAGCTAACAAATACTAACAAACTAGCTACTATCTATGAAGGCTTAACTAAAGGCTGGATTCATTTAAAAGGCAGTCATACAGTAAATGTGTTTTTCTCTTACAGTCTTTAGAAGCACAAGAAAATGGTTCCGACCTCTGCTCTACTTTTTGTTGTTTGGGACTGGATTTCTTTTCCTTCATCCTTAAAGTAAAAAAGTATTTTTCGCTCTATTCACTTTCATGCTTGCTAAATCGTTTTTATCTGATAGAAAACAAGCTCTGCGTTATGTGCTGTCATTGGCTGAGAGAGAGTGAACGACAAAAGAACACAAAGTCAAGTCAATCCTGCTCGCATGTATACTTTCTTTAACAATTCTGCTGATTAATATTTCCATGTTCTATTTGTACTTTTCATCTTTTTTTGCTATTTCATGAAACAAGTCAAACTAAAGTTCACACAAAAATCATGCATGTGAGATTTTTTAGAATGACGTTCTTAAAGCCAGATAATCCACAGACTTCTGTTTGTTGTTCGGTCTGTTTGCTGTGAGATGAACAGCATTAGCAGTTACTGTGTGAATGTTGTTTAACCAGAGATGAAAAGTACATAAAAGGCTCAAGTCAATGTTAATGCAGATGATGCAGCATGTCAGTGCAGCTCAGGCATGATAATGCTTTAATTGCTGGTGTCTTTCTCCACATTTCAGCTCAACGTACCTCAGAGATAAGACTTCTTTATTTGTTAGGAGTTGACACAATATTTGGTGGTTGGGTTGTATTTTGTAAATTGCCCTGAAAACAAATCATGTGCTGATATAGAGTTAATCTTGTCTTTTAAGTGTTTCCAAAAAAAACTCGACAAGCATTTAAAAAAACTGGTTATGTTAGTTAAACTGCACAATCAGTTGACCTATAGCTTTGAATTATGATGTTTTAAATTAATATAATTACTAGTATAAGGAATAAAAAAATACTGATTGCTGTACAATTTGTACACTTTCTTAAAGTACAGTAATCGCTAGTATCTAATGCTGTTTATACAGTTTCCTGTTTAATTTCACTTTCATTTGGTCAATTCCTAATCTCATTCAAATCTTTGTTAAATGGAGGGCATGATGATTCTTTAGCAGCTTTATCATTGTAGAGTAACTTAAAGTCATGACTGACTGACTGTTAGTTCATGAGCCATTTTTATTGGTAATTTTTGTGTGTTTTTTTAGGGGCCAGAGGAAAAGTGCCATCCAAAGAAACCAGAGTGAAAGCTGAAAGCAGGGCAGGCACCATTCTCACATCAGTGAGTGTTAGATGTCGGCCTGTGTGGGGAAAGTCTTAGAGCTCAATATCTCCTGCACATGAAGTTATAAAGAAGACAGAAGCAAAGCATCCTCTGTTGTATAAAAGTCATACATCGCTTGCAGGCACCAAAACACAAAAGAAGTTGAGCCGTGAACGTATTATGAAACAAGATTGGAGAGTGGCAAATTGGTAATTAGCCTCCGTGTTGCAAATGAGCATTACAGTCTTGCTTATGACTTTCCTCTCATGGTCCCCAAAGCCTCTTCTATTAATTTAGCTCTGAGGGGCCATCCATAAACAGGCTGAATAAGCTGTTAGCCTTAAAGACGAGTGCAAATGAAGGGCTGGCTAAATATGCTGAAGGTAACAGAGATAGTGAAACATTCAATACTGACATTACAGAGAGTAGAGAGGGGAAAAGGTGGCAAGTCATTTGTTTTCTCAGGAAAAGCTGGTTTAATAAATGTCTTGTTGAATTTATTAGAAATGCACTGGATACAATTTAAAATAATTTCACTTTTCTTTATTTGCTTATAGCCTCTTTAAATAATAAATGATTGCTATCATATTAATACTTCATCTACTAAATGTAGACCTGTACGAGATGTGTTAATTAAGTTTTATATAATAACGGCATGCCAAAAATGTGATATCCAGTATATCTAATAGTATACAATGGAATTTACAGATTATACTATGTTTTAGTATTGTGTCTGTGAAAGATGGACAGTCCAATCCATGTGTGTGCCTTTAATGCATGTACCAGCTCGTCACAATATGGCTCCCCAGCGTCGTTCGTCACATATCTGTCTCCAGGCTTTAATGGAAATTGCTCTGAACTCTTAAAATTCTGTCTTCTTCTCTCATGAGGTCAGTTTCCTGTTTGAGAATTCATTCAGCCCTCTGGTTGTCCTGCATTAGAACAAGTCGAGCCCATTACTACCAAATGAAAAGGAAGTAAGACAGAAACTTACAAATTAATTTACAGTAGAGCACACCTTACAGGTAACTAGCTTGAGTTTGATGTAATTACTCCAGAAAGCATAAATGGCTGTAATTGAGAAAAAGCCTACAGCACACAAGGATAACGAATGGCAAGATAATGGAGGCAGTGAAAGTCTTAGCTATGCAGATTGATGTTGGGGGAGAAATATCTGGCTTCTTTGAGATGGGCAATTCTTGCAAATACTCCTCACCAACACTGGTAGCACTGCTGCCCTGCGCCTGCCCTCCCTTAAGCAAGGTGCTTATATTCAGATGAGCCAGCCATTAGCTCTAAGTGGTCTTTACCCCCAAATTCCACCATTTCACAAATTAGCCAATTTCCAGCATTAGATGTTAGCCAGTGGCTAGGGTCAAAAGGTCAGCAGTGGTAAATATGAGGTGCAAACCTGCAGTTAAGGGGATTAATAAGGGCTCATTCAAAAGCACTTAAAGGGAGCGTGCAGCACGTTTACAGCAAAGAAGGAGGATGGATGCTGGCTATTCAGGATGAGTGACATTTCAGCTTTTCAAATAGTTCACTGTGACTGAGCTATGGACTGATCTGACCTCAACTATGGATGGGACAGGTTTTAAAGCCATCTCTTTTTAGCAGTGGCCTACATAGTCCCAAATGGCCACTGCATGGTTTAATGCTATAGACAAAACAGCATTAAGCTTTTGCTCTGCACTAGAGTGAGGAGAAAGGCTCGTCAGCCCTGAAAAATAGACTGGAAATAGAGAGAGGAAGAAAAAGGGCAAGAGCACTCTCCCATCCCTGCCCTTCCACTCCACCGAGTATGCACCAGGGCAGACGGACATATGGGTGACGCTACATTCTTTAAAGAGAGTGAAGCGAATTCCTGACCCTCCCCTTCCACCCCCCCATCCCTCTCTCCCGCCCTGTCGCTCACAAATTGCACGTTCGAATGTCAGACCTCCTCTTTATCAAACAAGTGCATTGTCTGCCAATTCATGGGGCAATGACGAGAAGAGGCCGGCAAACTGTGGAAGCTCTCGTCTGTGAATGAGTGTGTGTGTTTTCAGATGTGCTCGCGAGCTGTCGTATTAGTTGTCAGTCTTTTAACGTGGCGGCACACAGTCAGAAAATCAATACAGCTTTGCATGGGCCTGACCCACATACAGTGAGGCCAGTGGTCGCCGATTGGCGGTTGTTTTTTTATTTTGTGTGTGTGTGGAGGCGGGCGTGCATGTGTGTGAAGAGGAAATATGTCCCCTTGTGTATTCCTGAAGAAATGGACTTGCATGTGAACAATCGTAAGCGAATATATACATTTGTGCGTGCGCATGTGAGAGATGTTTTTGAATTTGCATAGAGAGAGTGCAAGTTTGCTTGTCGCGTTGGCCGGTGCGTGCATGTGTGTTTGTGGGCATGCATGTGTATGTGCAAGTCTAAATATCTTGTCCGAGTGGGTGTTGAGTTCACACAAGCCCTTCCTGCTGCCTGACTTCACTGTCACTGATTGCAAGCGACGCAGAGCTAATAAAAGAGCAAAGCTGACTGTCAGCAGCGATTAGGCTGGCTACACAGACAAGACAAAGAGAGGGCAGAGCACAGCGGCATTAGCTATGGTCATTAAACAACTTGAGTCGAGGAGATTTTCAGACTAACCTGGTTTATTAAAGGGGAGGAGGGCAACACTATAGAGCTGTTTGCTGTACTTTAGCAAGCACACTATGAGTTTTGAATTTCACACAAGCTCCACAAGAGCCTGGATTTATAGCGTCTGATGTAGGAAGCCTTTCTGTTTGGCGTCCAAGATGTACAAGGATATGGAATAAATACTTAATACTTAAAATTATAACACTTAAAATACTTTTAATACTGTTCATATTTTCTTTCTTATCCTGTGTATCCCATTCCAGTCTATACCCTTTTTTGCGAAATACGATTCACTGAACAGTAACATTTTGACTTCCTGTACTTTTGTGGTAGTTTTCTTCCATACATTAACCTCCACAAAGAGGTCCTAACCAGAGCGTTTGACTGGATCTCACTGCTGACTTGACCTGTCAATGAGTTGGGTCAGTTCTGTGTTTGTTAGTTCTGTGTTTGTGTGTGCGTATATGTGTGTGTTTGGTGGTGGTGGGGGGTTTCTTCCCTTTCACTATAACACTATGAATGGTGGCATAATGGGGCACATAGTGATCCCACATCTATGTTGCTGCAGAGATAGTAACAGAGACGTTACAGGGGCGAGACCAGAACGGCAGAGCCAGTGGGTGAGAGAAGTGTTGTGTGTGCATGTCTGAGTGTGTGTATATGTCAAGTTCCTGCTGCTTCCGCAACGTGAATTTGGAGACTGTGTGACCAATATGTTGCAGAATTAATAATAAAGTACAAAGACGTAATGACAAAGCTTAATTACAGCGCTATTGCAGAATCAGACTCTGAAACAGACTTCAGAAGGTACCTGTAGATCACTTGACAAGCCGGTGGATTTGAGTAAGTCTCCTCTCTTCACCATTCAGCAAAGTTGGCTCTCATGGTTTCCTGTTTTGCTCACTGGCTGACCAGCAGGAAAGTTAGCTCTCCTTCAAACTCTGTTTAACATCATGCATACCAATGATATTATCTCCATATGCATCAAATCTGAATGCAACCCACCTGCTTTTTCAAGATTAAAAGGAGACAAGTTATGTGTGCCAATTTGCTAGATAGCATGTGAGAGGATGGTGTGCATACAGTATGTGTGTTGAAACTTCATTTAAAGCAGCAGTCTACCAGTTAAGGAGGGCTCCTGGCACATTCAGCTCTCAGGGAGACGGTTATTAGCAAAACTAGCAGCTACATTTCAACGTCAGTGGCCTCTAGGATAAAATGGAAGGCAAGATCTGAATCTGTTGATCATACTGTGGATCATGAGAGAGACGAGACCGGACTTAGAAGACAGAAAAGTATGCAAAATGACAACAAAAGTAACATATATTGATTTGATACCCAGCACGGGCATAAACTGCAAATAATTAATGTGGCAAAATGTTATTTGACCAAAAGCCTGCTCAGGCCTGTAAAGACAACTTAAGCCTTCACATTCAACAGTACATCAAGTTCTAATCCTATTTTGACCACATTATTTCTGATGCCCATAATGTGTCACTGGCTTCTACTGAATAAACCTCTCTTTATTTTAATTACATGGGTGAGTCAGAGGATGCAAACAGGGTACTTTGGCTATATCAACATCTTTCACAGTAGACAATCAGTACTGTGCCCAATCATGCTTTCATCCCAAAGTCCAGTTCGTTTTAAATAGTGTGAGTGCTACCTTGTTAAGGCACGGTACACTTCTTGGATCTGGCACAGTTGGAAGAGGTGTGCTGCGGCATTGTACAAATGCTCGTGCACGAGGACAATCAAGGGAAAACAAGTGTTATTCTCTGTAGTTAGACATTTCAACAGCTTTTGGATTTTTTTTAAGGCAGAACGTTTTCTTTCATGTCACAGTGCATTAGCCAGCTTGAATGTCGAAAAGATAACTGACCCATTATGTTTGTTGTTATTGTGTCTCTTGCATTACTTAGCCTATACTTTGGTCGCTATGCAGGGAGCGCAGCAGAGCTGGTTGGGAGTTCGGTGCATTGCTCAAGGGTACATCGGCTGTCGGGAAGTGCCCTGCACCTCTCCAGCTACCAGACCAACTTCCGTAATTATTCTGGTCCGCACCAGGACTTGAACCGGCGACTCTCCTGTTCAGGACCCAAGTCCCTACAGACTAAGCTACTGCCGCCCAAAATCATGCTATAGGATACGGTACAGGACAACTGGGCCCAGCGTGAGTGTGCTCTTAAACACTATATTAAATGTGAAAACAAGCGGTAAGACTAAATACAGGCCCACCTGTGGATTACTATTGTTTGAACACCTTAAAAAGTCTAAAATGAGCAGATCTTTTGATTAATCAACTACAAAAACAGTTTGTCTCAGGAAGAACACCAACAACCTGATGTTTCTTGTTTTGGCAGACCCACAGGACAAAGAAAGAAGGATGAATAGAAGGAGGGAGGGAGGGAGGTAGAGACGGACAGACGGAGGTAATTAAAGGTAAGAGGTGACCTGAAAGCCCAGACAGGAGGCAGTAAAAACAGCAGTTATAAGTGCACGTGGGAGTTCTTAGGAGAACGTGTTAGTGAGGTGTAAACGGATATCCTTTATACATAGCCTCTGAAATCTCATCATGACGGATTATTCCAACGGTGTTTGCGTGGTCTAAAGACACAAGTTGTGCTATGCTTTTCTATATCATTTACAATGACCCTCTTCCAAAATGTCCTAATATTAACAGACAGAATTAGAATAACTCCGATATGGAAACCCTCTGTTAGATGTGAAGACACTGTCTCATTTACATAATATGAAATGTTAAAGATTTTTTTTTTGCCCCTGAGGCATTTTAGCCCACATAAAATGGAAGCATTGAACACTTTTGAAATTTATGTTCTGCCATTCTGTCATTTATACATTCACATATGAATCTAAAATTTCTTTGTCTCTGTGATTTAAAAAGGAAGTCAATGCAAAAGAAGTCCCGCATAAAGACATTTTCAAATCCTTTTGTTGCACGCACAAAAAAAAAAAGTTTATGGGGGTGGATTCATTTAAAAGAAACTGTACTCGTCACGTAGGAGTTGGAGCCTTTTTTTCTCTTAGTTTCCAACAGCTTTTTCATTGCCTTACATGTTTGCCAGCAAAGCATCCCCATCTATTAGCAAATCTATTTTTTTTGTACCTCCTCCAATCAGCACACAAATTCTAGTGCATACACACAGGGGCATGCATACACACGTTACCACACAAAAATAAGCCCTTATAAAGTGCACATGCACTTGAGTTGCAGGCACACTTGCAAAAATAAACTCACACTGATATAAAAACAAAACACACACTCACATGCAGAATGAGTCAGAAGCACGAACACTCACACACACAAACCCAAAGCCTGTTTTTCCAGCTTGTGTTAGAAATGACTGCCAAGAAGCAGGGCTATCCCACAAGCCCTGTAGCCAAGAGACCGAGGCTGATAACCAGATTGAAACTTGCAGTGTGTGAGTTTTTGTTTGTGTGTGTATGTGTAGGTGAAAGAGGAAGAGAGGCAGATTCTTTTTTTTGTTCACTATTTGTAGAATGTGGATATCAGAGAGGATCTCGGTCCCTTGGGTGTCGGTATTCAGGTATACAGTTCCTCTAATTCTCTCTTTTTATTGCTTGTGTGTATGTGGTTGTAAACCAAATGTAAATCACCAAGTCCTCTATACTTTTCATTCTCTCAACTGGTTAGGCATTGATGTATTGTTCAGGTCATTTCTGCTCATTGAACCCTGATAACCTGTCTTTGAAGGTCACCATCGGTTAAAGGAAGTGTTTCAGTTTGCTGTCCTCCAAATGCACCTGAGAAGAATTTGCACTTCTTATCTGCTATAATAATTCAAATCTGTGTCTGAATGTCTTTGCTGCTGTTTGTTGATGGTTTTGGACATTTAACACTAGAGGCATTTTGATCCTGCCTTTTTTTATTATGTACAAATATATACTTTTTTTTAACAGATTTAATGCAATGGAGAAAAACATATAATTTGTGACATATTGGGGCAAACGTTTTGAAATGATAAACGGACTTGAGCTTGTATAGCGCTTTGCTAGTCTTCTGACTACTCAAAGCACTTTTACACTGCAGGTCACACCTACACATTCACACACTGATGGTAGAGGCTGCTATGTAAAGAGACCATCAGAAGTAACCCATTCATAAACATTCATAACCCGCTGACGGTTAAGTGTCTTACCCAAGGACACATTGGACATGTTGCTGCAGGAGCTAGGGATCTAACCCTTAACCTTCCAGTTGAGGGATGACCAACTCTAGCAACTGAGCCACAGCCGCTCCTTTGTAATCCAACTTTCTCTTGTCAGGTCTCTATAAAATTTTCATGTGAAGTCGTGCGAGCTAATATGTGAACGCAGCAGGTAAAAATTCACCATGGGCAAGTAGGAGAAGGTGATGACCATTGCCTTTTGCCAGTAATAAAGCAGCTTCAAGCCTGTTTCTGCTCTCCACTATGTTCTTGTTGGCTCTTTAGTCGATGCTGTGGTTACGTCAAATAACAAATCCATATTTAAACCATTATGCAGTCACACACTGTGCTGGTTCAGTTGCACAGAAACACATTGAATGAGTCAAAACTCTTTTTGCATTTTGTCATCTTTTATTGTCGTTTCTATATCTGCTTCAGCTTCATGTGCTATTCCAGGTGAAATAACCCAATGATACATTTTGAATCTGAAGCACAGCATCAGTGGGAACTTGGTCAATACTACATAAACAAACTGACGCATGTAAGCAAATCCAAATGTGCTAGGAAACAAAAAAAAAAAACACATTACCAACAGACACTTCAGAAACTTTTCCACATGCTCAACAAATCAATACAATTATCTTTTGTTCTTGAAGGATGTTTTCTATCCCCAATAAAAATCGAGAAGTATTTTTGTATGCCTAACACGCAGCGGCAAAATGTTCAATGACAACACAGTGTCTGGGGAATGAGGGAAGTCTTCGTCCCGGCAAACAAATACGTGCATGCTATTTTCTGCTCCGCCAAGATCAGATATTTGGGGCAAGGTGTTCGCAGATTCCTCATGGGTCTCTCGGGGGAGGCATGTTTTGTGCTTCGTCTTCGGTCTGAGATAAATGAAAAACCTTTTGACTTTCCCTCCAAGGAGAGAGCGCAAGAGGGGAGAAACTGTGAGCTATGCTGAGGAGAATGAAATACAGAAAGGAGTGAGGCGAGGGGAAAACATTAATAAAACAATTTCATCTCATTATAATGCGCTTCAGAATCTATTTTTATTTTGCGTCGTGGCAACAGCACGTCACTCTTGTCAGGAATGATTTGACACAACACCCTTTGCCACATTGGCATAATGTTGCATGTTTTTGTCATTACTCAATGTCACTTTTTTATCATATTCCATAATAGCATGTATTTTCCTGATAGATTCCATAACTGCTGCATTCTCACCTTTTTCGTCTGTCAAATTACTGTCAGACTTTATGGTACATACATTTGATGTAGACGATAGAGGCAGACAAACAAAGCTCGAACACTTTCTTGTGAGTTGGTTGACAGCACAGTGCTTCTTCTAGCTTTTTCAGTTTGTTTCTTGTTGTGTTTTCGTTGTCTTTCAGCATTCGTTGATTTTTTATTTATTTTTTTTTGACCGGTCACTGCCCATCAGTCTGCATGGCGCACCATCAACTTGACTATGTTGTTGGCTGAGAAACTGTCTACTTCTCAGCCATCCATCCATCTCTCAATACTTCTTGTTACCATCTTCCTTTTATGTATCTGTCTGACTGTCAGTACCACACCTCTCCATCAGTCTGCATCCAGCAAATCTCCTTGATTACATGAGTGAAGATAAAGGTCCAGTCTCAGAGTGAAGGACTTTCTTTTATCTCAAACAAGCACACATTCTAAGACATCAAAAACAGTGTAGTGTATCATACCAATGGCAAAGGCAGGTATTCTATTTTGGGTGTGCCAGTAGAAAAAATGGGTTGGAAAACTTTTTCCACAAACTTTGCAAAGGACGGCTGTGGTTCAGTGGTAGAGTCAGTCATCTCTCAAACAGAAGGTCGGGGGTTTGATTCCCAGCTCCTGCAGCCTGAACCCCAAATTGCTCCTACTGCTGCATCAGCGTCGTGTACATCTGTACAACTGATTAGTTAGTCGATATAATATACATAGCAGCCTCTGACATCAGTGTGTGAGTGTGTAGGGAATGGGTAGGTGCATGTGACCTGCAGTGTAAAAAGCTGTTTGAGGAGTCAGAATACTAGATCAGCACAATACAAGCTCAAGTCCATTTACCAACGTTCTATTTCATTTAAATTTAAAAAAATCTGCATGAGATGTAAATGCAACATTCTTCATAACAATGGTAGTAACAGCAAATACTGCCCTCACAACAAGTTCAACCATCAGAGGTCAGTAAATATAAAGACTCAAACTTGCCATTTAACCTCTCTGAAATAGATGAACAATTTAAAAAGTTTAAGACTGAATCTAGAGATGTCTCACAATACAAGCCAATCTAGGCCAAACATTGGTTACAACCACTGGTACAAACCAGTCCTTCTTTAACCCTTATTGGTGGTGGAGGTGACTATAGGATATAGATTGGCCGTAAAACGCCCACTGAGCCTGACCTAAGTCAGGTTCAGCTGTGCTGATGAGGCCTTTTTAATCAAGGAAAGGTGCTAGCTTTCACCAGGCAGTTGATGTATGATTATATGTTACCTTGAGGTTAATTTGACGCCCAGTTTGAGTCTGCTGTTTCACAAGACAAGATTGCATTGATATTTTCTTTGGAAGTGGGTTATGTAACAAGTTACAGTTTGTTTGAAGTGAATTATTTTAATTGCACTATAAACAGCAGAAATGCATTTAAGTGCTCAGCCTTAAATTGTATAGTAACTCAATTAAGTTGTCAGTGTCACAATAGCACTAATATGGGCATTGTGTCTGTTATTTACCCATTGTAAAGCGGATATTTAAAAAAAGTTTTGTTTTGTCATTGTTATGTCAATGTCTATAACTTGTTAAATGTAATGTCATAAAAAAATATATTCACAATCATAACAACTTGTTGTGGCAGGTTCTTGATCAGCCTGTTGGTGAGGTGGTGTTTTCCTGCCTTGGTTTCATTGCCATTGATTTATTTCCTGTTTTCAAATGGTCAAGTTGTAAAAAAGTCACCAAAGTAGAAACTTTAATAAACTAGTTCAGAATCACAATTATCAGACAAGAAAAAAACAAAACAAAGGTTGTAGCAAATTATCTCAACTATATGTAAATTGCTTAAAGGCTTTATATGCGAACGCAGTTAAGCAGTGAGTACAGTATGTTATTCTTCTTTTCTCTAGTCCAATTAAACAACTTTTATACGTGAGGGGAGGAGTCAGCCGCCGTGCCGGCGATGTAAACAAACTGAAAATATGACTTGGAAAACTCGGAAAACATCACAGACAGTGGGACTCGGGTGTTACACCCATTGTAGACAGTCATTACTCACAGAGTTATTTTCAGAGGATATACTTGATTTCTATTATATTT
Source organism: Labrus bergylta (assembly GCF_963930695.1). Taxonomy (NCBI): domain Eukaryota; kingdom Metazoa; phylum Chordata; class Actinopteri; order Labriformes; family Labridae; genus Labrus; species Labrus bergylta. The sequence continues at coordinate 18,842,949 of NC_089214.1, forward strand.
AAGTATGAAAAGTTGCATATAAAGCCTTTAAAGCAGCCATTAATCAGTATTAGGAGAGGTTGGTTTTAAGTAAGGTTTTATGTACAGTTACTGGGCTCAGAGTTTGACAGACTGAGATTGAGAGTTAATGCATTTATTGTTGAGTAGAAGGAATCAAAATCCTTCCGTATCCCTGGTTGTAGGTTGAGAAAGCAAGGGCAAGTTAAAGATGCCACATTTCTTAAAGAAATACTTGAACGCTAATCAGGGATTTAATTTCTGCAGAGTGTAACAGAAGTGTTTCTTTTCATACCACCTAGCTCCGGTGTCAGTGTGTAACCTGTATGTCGGTGTGGGTGTGAGGGGTGAAGGGGAAAGAGAAAAAAAGAGAAGGTGTGGCGTTATTAACCGGCTTGTTGCCACCTGCCACTACCACAGATGGGTAGCGTTGGGCCTTACCTGAGTGTGTTTATATGTGTGTATCCTGACACTGGGGTTGAAGCATGAAAAGACTGACAGTTGACCTTAAATCATGATGAGCATTTGTGTAATCTTCCCACGGTGGTAGATTGTATTGGCACATACACACACACATTCACACATACACCCACACACACACACACACACACACACACTCAATACAAAATAAAATAGTCTCCACTTTTGATTTTATTTCCTAAACTCTCTTCTCTTTCTCTCTCTCTCTCCATTTCCAGTCATTATGCGTCACCTTCACCTGTTAGTCATCAGTATATCAGACATCTATTTTTTCTCGAGCACTGTCTCATTCCTGTTTCTTTACTATGTTTGGCAGTAGAGAATGCATGAATGTGCCCTTGCTTCCAGTACAACAGAGTATTAGAATTCTAAAAAAAAAAAACCCAAAGCGGTGAGTCACCATTTCATTGCATTTGGTACACATACATGTATAACATCATAAACAACAATGCTAACTTGCTGTCAAGCTAATTTGCACTGTAACATTATCTAAACTCTTCCAGCATGTTTAGATATTGCTTATAATGTTCAGCTGGGTTAATGTTTGTTTGTTATACAAGGTGCATCATGTGAAGCATTACGGAAAACAATGTCGAAAAACCTGTTGACCTTGACCCAAACACAATACATTTGACTCAAACTTATTGGTCACATATTTCTCTTTTTTAAATGCACATGCTCATATTGTTGCTTTTTTAAGAGGTGTAATTTAAAAAACATCAGACAACAGCCAGTAGTGGATGAAAAAAAATCACACTTCTTCCACTGCTTCAAACGCTGAAGCATAGCTATTTATTTTCTCCATTGCATAAAAACTGGGAGAAAAAAAAAGGTTTGAGCTAAAGCCGCCTCCATCATCTTCATCAAAGTGTCCCTAACCACATGTTGAGAGAGGAGAAATGCTTTAAACTTGCTCAAGTGAAGGTGTACGTTCAACTTAAGGCAGGGCCAAAACAGCATTAAAAAAGCTCAATGTTCCCCAGTAATCCAATCGCATCACAACAGTCCCTAAATCTTTGTCAAGGAAATGCAATTGTTATAATGCGTTTATTGAAACTTGGGCAAGGTTTTATTTAATCATGGCGCGCTCTAACAGCACTGGCGGTAGATGAGAAAAACACACAATCTTTCATCACACCATCATCCTTGGGAAATCCAATTTGTTGCTGTTCCTTTCGCCCCGGTACGCGCCACACGTGTGATTGCTACATGGTACAGCTTAGAACATGGAGTAAACTCCGTGTTAATGTGTGTTGCGTGTTCCTTTTTTTTTTCATTTTATGTTGTAGTGTGTGTCATAGCAGTTTCATTTTTCTTGGGATTATCTGAGTAATTCAGCATGTTGGGAAGGTAGAGTGTCTTTGCTGAAGAGATGTATGTGCATGCTTATATGTGTTTGTATGGAAACCTCAAATAAACCATGGACCTGAGTCTAAATTCACACTTTCAAGAGATAAAATTCAGCCTAATTTTTTCATCTCAAGATATAACAACATCTTCTATCAACTATAGCCCATTTCACAATAGTTCCCTTGTATACAATGGAAGAAAGGTTGCTTAAATGCACAACACAGGAAGAAGACGTTTTGTAAACATATTCATGCTAAGTTGTTTTTTTTAAACTGAGGTACAAAGACATGATATAAATATTATAACTGTAGAAATGCCAATCTTAATCGACACAATAAGAGATTGATCAAGTTAAGGGTTAACTTCCTAATGCTTCTTTAGCTCCTTTCACACATGCACTTCACTGTACCTAAAATGTAATTGAAAATGCTTGGCTGAGCATCATGTGGTAACACAAATGGCCAAATTTCCATCTGACTTTATTCTTAAATCTTCCTGTCAGCCCCTCTAGTAAAACAATCCCTGTGAAGTCAGGGTGAGTCAGGAAAATTCACTGCGAGTGAGTGGGCAGGGTTGTTATATTTTACAGTTTATTATGCGGCCGATGACTGGGGATCTTTTAGATTTTCTGTCTAAAAATAGTTTTTTCACTCTTTCACTACATGTAGCATTGATGTAAAGGCAACAGAGTCTTTTGCTTGCTTCACCATCTTTGATATGTTGTAAACTTTACACTGAGGCTTTCTCCTCCTTCTCACTTCATATCGTGCCTCCTCCTGTCTGACCGGGAACTGTCCTGCTGCTGAGGATGTGTGTGAATGGATGGGGCAGGCCAAAAGTTATCTAACAAGTGTGCACTGCATGTGACAAGGCTTTAATCCTCATTACATCCCACTGTGGGTTTGAATCTGACCTCGGCCTTTTGCTGCATGTCACTATACCCGCTCTCTTCTCTCAGCATTTCCTGTCTCTCATCAAATCATGCCAATACACGTTCAAATTGCTCACAGGAAAACTTAACAGCAGTTCTGTTTACTAGGACTTAAGTCCTTTTTTTATTGTAATTTAACATGTATCTGTGGGCCTTTTGCTTTGTAAGATATTGACTGGCCTTTGAGTTTTAATTGAATGTGCCTGTGTTGTAGGCCTACTCTGAGTAAAACCCACACATACACTCACACCTACACTGTCAGTCTTATTTATTAGAGTATTTGAGTTGCTGACAGCTCACAGGTCTGGTGTTCATGTAGCCTGTGAGTGAAGGCCTGGGTGATGATTGAAAAATGGCCTGGGCCATGCCCTCACTCTACAAAATGTGTGTGTGTGTGTGTGTGTGTGTGTGTGTGTGTGTGTGTGTGTGTGTGTGTGTGTGTGTGTGTGTGTGTGTGTGTGTGTGTGTGTTATGTGTGTCTGCATGTGACATAAACAGAGACTGCACCCAAGAGAGAGTGTGTTTGTAGGTGTACTCATACTCACGTGTAAAGAAGTCGAGTGCTTGGATGTGTGTTATTTAAGTCTCTTGGCCATTAAATAGCATCAAACCACACAGATAATCTGTTAGCATAAGTAGCCACCACACCCCAGCAATGGAAAGTCTAGTCACTGTGTGTGTGTGTGTGTGTGTGTGTGCGTGCGTGTGTGTGTGTGTGTGTGTGTGTGTGTGTGTGTGTGTGTGTGTGTGTGTGTGTGTGTGTGTGTGTGTGTGTGTGTGTGTGTGTGTGTGTGTGTGTGTGTGTGTGCGTGTGTGTGTAAATATATTGTGAGTGTGCCCCTCTCCTCCACCTGCCAACCTGGCATGATTTCCTCCCTCTCTTCCCTTCCTTGTCTATAAAATTTGCCAGATGTTACGGATTAGTCAGCATTTCACTTTGGCTTAGTCTTAAGTCAAATGCCATCATCCCCAGCCACCCCTGGGTAACCATAAAGGCTTGAGGTTAACCAAATGGAGGAGGGCAACAAAATATAGTTGGGCATTGTTTGCAGATGGGAAACCTTATGGTTGTAAACCAGAGAGGCTCTTATCCAGCTGTGTTTTTAAGCCATTACCGTAATGTAGCCTCAGAGAAAAGGAATTTTACTCCCAACATTTCAGCCAAGAGTGTTCTGCTCAAAGCTCTGGCAGTAACAGCTTTGTTTATCAGGGGACCAACGTCTGAGTGACTGACAGCCCTGACACTTGGTAAGGTGTTTCCATAACAACATAGTAGACATCTGTATTAACTCTGTAACACATTGTAGGCATCGGTTTTCTGCCTTTTAAACTTTTAACTTCTAACACAAATACATTGAAGAACATTTTTCTAAGAACTAAAAGTATTACGTTGAGGTATAAAATGCAACTGATTTGGTTCTAATTTCTTGGGTTTGGAGAGTCCACTGGTTCTCCTGCAAATGTACTGTTGCAATGACACTCAGCCATAATGCCCCTACTCGTCCCTGGATGACCTCTCTCTGTTCCCCCATGTGTTGAAAGGTCTAACAATTGGACAGTGAGGGGTAAATGTGAAAAGAAAAATGTATGAAAAAGGTTTGAGCCTCTGAGTGACACATAAACAATCTGAAGGACGCACCATCAGGGGGAATTTGTTGGCTGTCATTATAGAAAATTAGTACTCAACAATATTTTGAGTACTAACTGTAATTTACTGGAGGGGGGGGTCTCCTGAGGTAAGACGTGATGTAAAAAAAAAAGATGCCGAAGTAGCGGACAAAGCAACAGAGTCCACTATATGATGCTGTAATGAGAATATTTGCCTTAACATCGATGCTGCTTGTAGTTTAACAGAATCACAATACGAACAAAAAGAGCGGCGAACTACATGCTGATTCTCCGGAGAATATCCCGCTGCGTTCGCACATCAGCTCACTCGATCTTGCTGCGGAGTGGAGGTCTGGCAGGAGAAACTCCAAACTCTAAAAAATTCAGCTGTTTGCGTTCACAGATACAGGTCCTCCGGCAATTATCAGGAGTTTTTCAGGACTTTTCTGGAAGTGTGAAAGCGCTAATAGTGACTATGCTACTTAGTGTACATACACCTGTTAATAATTTCCCATTTCAGCAGTTGTTCTTCTAGTAAATAACAATGTACAACTGAGCAGGAATAGTAGTTTTAAAGTGACTTATAGTGAAGACTTTGGCAGGAATAGATTGCATTTGCTTCAGTATATGGTCATCACTGGCCTTCATTGTGGCCTGTACACAAGCACAGCTAACACAATTGCTTTCATGTGCAGTAGAAGCAGATCACAACAATGCGTTGTTAGTTTTGTATCTCTTGAATCTGTTTGAATGGAAATAATTCTTTGCTACTTATTTGAATATTTTATTTCTGAGAAAATGTCCAGTGCCCTCACAATAACAGTCACATTTAGACAATGCTTGCATTTTAATCCACAGTGAGATATTCACAAGAAATGATTTGAATGGAAAATGTTGTATTGTATTGTATTGTATTGTATTGTATTGTACTTCTAATCTTCTCATCTTTCATCTCTGTGAAGCAGGAACAGTATGGAAATAAAACACACTGGTAGCAGCGTTCTTCATTCTAGTGACTCCATAACATACATGCACACACATAGACACACGTAGGCTCGGGAGAATCAACCAACTCCCACACCTTATTAATCCCCTACCCAAACATCACCACAGGCACACACGCACAACACCCCACCACACCAATGTGTTGATGTTTTTGTGTTTGTTGTATGTGTGTATCTGTGGCTCAAATAAGCCTGCAGAACAGGGTCAAGTCAAAAAGGAGTGTGTATTGTTGCACACAGGTTGTGATGTCACACGCATGTCAGGGTAAGAGCCGTAGTTTTTGTGCATGTGTGTGTTTTCTTGCATGTGTGTGTGGCATAAAGGTGCTTCAGATGTTCTGGAAGCTCAGGCCCTCTGGCTCCAGCCAGCTGGAGTTCTCCAAATTAGCCCAGCACTTCATTATGCAGCTCCTCTCTCCTCCTCTCCCCCCCCCCACCCCAATCTCTCGCTCTTCTTCCACACTCTCACCTCCCTCTTGTTCCTCACACATATCCAACATCTATACTTACTGCTGAGCCTTCTTGACTGCACCTCTTTCTCATCATCTTCTCAATTTCTCTTCTTGCTTTTATCTACTTGTAGTAAATCAATAACTATCCTCACGACTCACCTCTGTATTTGATCTTCCAAAACATTTTCGGAAAAATCTTAAAAAGCTACAAGAGAAATTCTAAAAAGAAATGTTGATGTGAAAATTATCAACAAAACTTAAAAATTCCCATCAAACCTCACAATTGTGACGAACCACCTGCCTTCCCCTCTCTTTACCCCTCTTTTCCGCTCTTTGGTTCATGCCCCCCCTACCCCTTCTTAAACCCTTCATCTCTGTCTTCTTCTCCCTCCTCTAACACACCTCCCTCCCCTCTCCTTTCTGACTCCCCTCTGCTTTGGATATTTAGCTGCAGGTGAAACAACGAGCCGACCCTTATGTTGCTTCTGTCTGTGAATCTTTTGTCCTCTTCCTCGTAATTGCACCAAGGCTCAATACAGTGTGTGTGTGTAGATGTGTGTGTACTGTATGCGTGTGTCAGAGAGAGAGACAAAAAGGGAGGTGGAGACAGTTTGGAGGGGGGTTGGGGGGGGGGGGGGGGGGGGGGGGGGGGGAACTCTGGCTATGTTTGTGTTAATGTGTTCGTATGCAGTTGTGTTGGTGTGAGTCCATCTTGTTTGCTTTTCATCTGTTGCCTATGGTGCAATCACCAATCCCACTCCCAACCGACTAGTACCCACACACACAGACACACACCCCCACCCACAGACCCACTCACACAAACACACACCCCCACCCACAGACACACACACACACACAAACACACAGCAGCCCTGCAGTGAGGTTGTTAGCAGGTGTGTACAGTTTATGTTAGCATTAGCCACATTAGCCTAGCTGCCATGCCCCCCAGTGAGCGTCTGTCTCAATGGATGCAAGGGATTTCTTTTCATTTGAGGGCTGAAGGGAGGGCCTTGGTTGCGCACGCAAACTCACACACACACAAACACACACACACACACACACACACACCTACACACACATTGGGAGGCCTGAGGGAGGGCCAGTAACTGAGCCACCAGCCAAGGGAGCTGGACCAATTACATTGTTAGGATAAATGTAGCGCCGGCTATGCATGGATTGTGGTACTTAACAGCCGATGCGAAAAAGAAAAACCCTCCCTTTCCCTGTCTTCACTCCTCTTCAGTTCGCCTGGGCGTTTTTAAATGGAGGGGAATTTAAAAACAGATTTATGGGTCAGTTAAATATAGTAGGCAAAACTGATTCCCTAACCAACCACCCCTCCTCCGTAACTCCCTCCATCCATCCCTCCCTTGTATCAGCACCACCCCTCCATCCCCCCGTTTTTTTGTCTCCTTTTCCCTCCCTTTGGTCTTTTATAAAATGATATATCTCTTAAAAGGGATGAAACAGTTGCCCCAGTGGAACGCTCAAACACAAATTGACAATCCAGGCCTTGTAGTTTAATAGGCACCCCGTATCTCTCTCTCTCTAGCTTCCCCTCCTTTTCTTTCTTTCTATCTCTGTCTCCCTCCCACCTTCCTCTCTCCTGTCTCTTATTCTCCTGACCAACAAGGACTTATTAAATAGAGCCTTAACTAAATCTGAGTTAATGAATTATTCTAACACCTACGATGTGATTATTGTAATTAATGGGCCATCGACATACCTACCTCCACACCAGGTTCCCTAAATGAACGTCTTGCACGGGTCTAATGTCTCTCTTTTTGACACAGATTTAAAGCTTCCCCTGTCTGCCTTCCCTCCTCTTCAACTAACAACCCCAAATGCATTGTGGGATAGAAATCTGGGTCTGGTAGTCATTTTTCTTCTCATAGGAGAACTAAAACCCATGAGTATTTATATTATGGTTTTAATAAAATCCAGAGCACTTAAATTAGAGTTTAAAGAATTAGCAGTATCACAGCGGGTACATCATTGCTAGTTTCTCTGCTGACTGTGACCTCACAGAATTTGTTCTCCATTTTTGTCAAGTCCGCATGATGTTATCAGGGGATGTTTGCATCAACAAGCATCATTTGGCGGTCCATAATGCTGGTTTTAGGAGCAACAACGAATCCTCTTCTATAGTGGTGCTTTTGGATGTTTTAGCTGGTTTTCCTTTAAAAAATCTTCCAGAGGGAAAGGGGGGTGGGGGGGTGGGGGGGGCTCACTAAAAATGTGTTTACCTCACCATACTGGGAGTTGTAAATGCAACGGTTAGCAGGTTTTCAGCAGCGTGCATAGAGGTGTGAATCTCCCTCCTCACCACACGCTAGCCTCCAGCACCAACACACAGACATGTACACATACTTTATTCACACACATATACACACACACACACACACTGCCTGCTGCTGCCTTCTGCTAATCCACAGCACCAGCACAATCCACTTTCAGGGCTGCGCTGCTGCAACCGCGCCAAACAGGCCACAAGTTTGGTTTCTTCTCCAAGTCACACAGTTCCAGGCCATGTTTGAGAATTTGTTTCAGTAGCATACACACAGACCAGCACTGTTCAAAGTTCTGGTAGTATAAAGCAGATAATTTGACAAAAAAAAAAAAAACCTTCCTGGTGTCGGTGCTAGTTCACGAACCTCGGCCAAGCCTTTCATCCTGGAGCCAATGTGTATGGGGCAAACATTCAGTGCGCTTTGATTTTCTAACCACTTAAGAAGATTTGGTCATGCTTAATCCACTTTCTCAGCCGAATATCCCTCCAAGCTGGTAATTATGGCTGAATAAAGTGTATACTTGCAGTATTGCTGTTGCTGCTGTTGTTAAGAACCGAGTGCAGCACCCTTCATATTAACCTGCAGGTTAACGGAGGAAGTGAACCTTGATGAAGTCATTTGCAGATGTGGATTATAAGCTTGTACATTAATTACTTTTTCGTTATAAGATATCTAATTTCTATGAATAAAAGATTCTTAAATTGTGATGTTGCTTTGCATGTCTTCATCTGGTGGTCCTCTCAGGTTATTGTTTTCACTCGTGTAGTTAGTGATTGACCAGAACAGATTAATCTTGTGACAGTTTATCACCAATTGCTTGCTCAGTCTAATTGGGTCATGACTTGTTTCATTTCAGTATGATGTCACCTTGCACCAAGGAGACACCTTTTTGCAGAGTTTAATGTTGTCAATGGAAAATGACTTTATAAACACTCCTCTAAGTCAGCTGCCACTGAAGTATGTCAAGAGCTATGATGTGCCAGCAGCCATACAAAAGCAAAACACATTGTGCTACATTTTAGGATTAAACATCTAGGTGTATACATCTGGTTGTCCTCTCACAAAAAAGGGTTGGGTTGAAGTCTGAGAGGAGTAGGAAATCAGGATGTTGGTCTGTGTGTGTGTGTGTACAGTATCCCTTACAGTCAACGTCTATACACCTTACATTATTTGAGTAATCCATCCAACATCAAACATTTCTGATTTTACTGGCATGGCACCTTGACCACCTTTTCTGCAGGACTTATGCCTCACTCACCAGGTCTCCACATTTGCTTTTCCTTCTTGGGTTAAGAGAGGGCTGTATAAGATGCATTTATATGAAAAATCTCAAGGCTTATGCAACTTAACTTCTGACGGAGAACACTTCTTTACATCTGCAATGCATAACTCTTTTTGATGTTGCATGTCCATCAAACAATAGTCAAGTTGGAGACGCCCATTAAGACTGAGATTGATATCAATGCACTGCAGGCAAGAGCATTTCTCAATGTGGAGATGAAGTATTTGTACAATTTTCAACCACAGGTTAGCACAGCCTTTGTCGAAATATTTTAAATCCATCATTTTGTCCTTAGCTGAAAGGTAATACCATGATTTCTTTTGCAGAAAAGAGCACAATTTTCCTCTTTGTCTTTTATACCACTTCTGCCAAACCAGCAGTGGTGCATCTCCTAGGTATGCTCATTGCGCAGAGATGTGAGGGGTACAGGGTTGACCCATGTGGACCCTCGGCTGGTCTGTGTGCACGGAGCCTGCAGCAAGAAGTCAGCCCAGCACTGATGAGAATCCCTGTAATTGGCCCAAACCTGCACACATGGCCTCAAGCTCCTCTACTCTACATTGCCAATGAGAGTGGAGGATACAGATGGAGAGAGCAAGGCAGAGGAAGACAGCTGACCTGACTGAAGATGTAGCTACATTTTGGGTTTACCAAATTGTGGAGTAGCTCACCTTACTTGAATAATGTTTATATGAGTTTATATGCCGTCAATCAGCTACAGAGCAAACCTGAAAACTCTCCCGTCCATGTCTTTGTTCAGTGTCTTTTATACCTATAATGTAGCTATATCTTTCCAGCACTATTTCTCTTATCCGTCTCAATCCATGCATTGCTCCATCTCTCCATTTCTACTGTCAGACCATAAGTGTGTATGTTTGTGTGTACACTGCATCACTGCACGTGGGCCTGCTATCTCCCAGCCACACTTCTGGGGCTGGCAATGGGACAGAACATCCTGAGGGCCCTAACTTTCCCCGGCTCCCCAACCCCTCCCTCCTCTGTCTCTTTCTCCGTCTGTTAGCCATCCAAGAATATGCCAGTCAGGTCCTGGGCAAATCTGCATGCTGCCCTCCTGCCATCTCCAACCTCCTCTCTTCATCCTCTCTCTTACTCCCTCTCTTCCGTGCACCAAATCCTACTTCCAATTTTCCTTTTTCTCTTCTTCCTCACCTTCTCTTTGCATCTCTCTGTCCCACATTTTCTCTCCGTGTACCCTCCGTGCTCCTTTTCGTCTCTGGCCTTTGGCAGCCACTGTAAACCCACAGCATGAGGTAGTGTGTGTTCGTAGCTCAGTGCCGTATGTGTGGTGACGCCCTCTGGTCACATTGGCACACTTGCTGACAGCTTGATTTGGACCCAGTGTAGCAGAGAGTAGGAGGCTAGTATTAGGAAGCTCATGAATTTACATATTGGGGCATTAAGAGGATTGTTTCTGTTTATTTTGATCTGACTGAAGTTCATTGTGTTAACATTTACATCATAATGACATGAGTTCAAACTTGTGTATATTATGTGTTTTGCATCTATAGCTGTGGAGGTTTGATATTTTAGATCAGCTGTAAAACTATGTTGCCTAAATACAGCGGCTCAGTTCTTGATGTAATGGCCTAAAAGTTGACTCTAACCCTCGGTATCCTGCAGCATGCATCTACACTCCCTCCACCTAGATGTCATGTCTCTATCCACTTTCATTGCCTTTAAAAAATATTAAATAAATAAAGCTAATAGATAATACAAAAAATGACTAATTCATTTTGTAATGCGCTGAAAGCAATGTTAGGCATATTTCTACATCATTGAAACTAATCCATCTATATTTCAATTCTGAGTTAAGCTTTCAATAACTGCTAACAGCCTGTCATTCATGCATCTGCTTTGTACCTGTTGCTATGGGAGATAACATCAACTTAGAGTAAATTATGGATATGATTGATTTTTTTTAATCAACCTACTGCCCTTACTTCCTTAATTTTAGGCTTCTGAGGGTATATGTCTTTTAGTGTTTCAGATATTTGTGTACCTGCAGGAACATTTCTAAAGGTAAGAGAAATCATTTTAAGGCATTATCCTTTTCAGGATGAAAGAAGTTTAGCAAATGAAAACTATTTTCACAAGATTGTTGTTGTTTTGTTTATCATGAAAAGATAATGCACAGGTATATCGGTACAGTTTTTTCTTCTTTTTCCAGAACAGGTTGCTTCATTTTATCTGGGAGCATTCTTTTTTTTTTAAATGATGTATTTGTTTTTATAAAGTGAACATAGCAAATGGCATGAAAAATAGCTAATCTTGGGAATAGATCCAGAAGAATAATCTATACGTTTATGTCTTGTACAACTTTTAAAATAAATTAGCTCTGAACAATATTTACAAGGTAGTGCAAAAAAGTGTTTTGTCGAGCTTTGTTGTTTTTTCTGGCAGCATACTCTTTAATCTATGCAGTATGCACACAAACTAGAGGCCATTGTCAGTGGGTGGGATGAAAGAGTGGACAGGCCGATGGGCAAATGGCCTGCTGTTATTGAATGTTATTGATTGTCCGTGTAATTCCACTGTATAAGGATTGATGTGGCTTCACTGTAGGCCACATCTGCATGGTAACAAATGGGAGGAAGCCAAACAGCTACTGTAGCAGGACCCCCTTCAAAAAAAAAAAAAAAAAAAGGACTGATTAATACAGACTCCTCCAGGGGTACGGATGGAGGGATGGATGGATGCTAAAGAGGAGAGCCTGGCAGCTAACTCCTAATGCTACGGGGAGAGTGACGAGAGGGAGGGAGGAGAAGGAGAGAGAACGTCCGGGGGCAGGCATGCAGGAGCGAATACACACACAGTACACACTGTGCACACACACGTGGGGAGGATTTTGACTCTTTAATCTTGCCCTGTGTTGCTTTGATAAGGAAAGAAATCCCCCCCTTGCAACCAAGATAGAGCTGTTCTCCTTTTGTCTTAAAGTTATGGGCATATTTATGCATGAGCTGTTTATTTGTGTCAGGCTTACAAATTAATTTCTCATAGTCCTCGAAAAAATAAAGTGCGGGCCCAAGTTAAATGTGACTTTGCAGAGTTTTGACACAGCGAGTCAGTGCTGAAGTCTGTGTATCGATTGCATCTGTCTGTAAAGAAAAGCTTCCCTTGGCTGCAGCCAGGAATATTTAGGTATACAAACCCACGCATGTTCACAGATAAACATTCCTTTGACTTTTTTTCAATCAAGTTTCCTGAGAGCGAGTGCATGCCAAACTTGCAGCAGGTCACAGGATGTCAAGTGCACCAACGCTTTCTTTCTTTCTCCCTCTCAAATTTTTTCCAAAATTAAATATGCACAGGCAAGAATTGGGGCAACTCTGACAAAATGACTGCTCACATCTGGGAAAAACTCACTATTGAATACAAATCTAACCGTTGCTTCCTGTCCTCAGGTCTTTTCACTTTAAATCTCTTTCTTTAGCGCGCCCTCTTACAGTAAAACACGGTTATCAAAGTGTTTTTACTGTTGACCCATCAACATAAAGCAAACTTCGTTTTGGCAGACTTCCATTAACACCCACATTTCAAAATTTTCCTGTCTGATAAGGCACAACCCACACATTCACAAACACACACACATGCAGGTATACACACACTTTAAACAAACATTATGTGGCTGTCAGAGGTGCGGAGCTCTATTTTGAAGCTGCTTCCAGGCTTTGAAGTCTGTGACCTTTTGGTCTGGCTCGTCACACACCGACGCAAGAACCGGACTGTCAAGTTGCCACTGCCTTCTGCCACGTTCCACTGTGACTGCCACCAGGAAGCCATTTTTGAATTATTTCTGTGTCACTGGCATGGACAGGCCACCTTGTAACAAAGTAATACAGTGGGGCATGCATGCACGCTCTCAACTGCAGAAAGATGCACTAAAACCCTGCAGTGAAAATAAGCCAAGCGACTAAGAAAGACATATTCACAGGTAAGTTGTAGATTGAACATGAATTTATTACCATGGCAACTAATAAAAAAAAACTTCAAACACATGTTTAATGCTTTAAACAAGGAGCCTAACTCCCATGTGTTGTTTCATGGTTAATAGTGGCAGAAGTAACTGTATACACAAGCCATAAACTGTATCCAATTCTGGGTGGTCTTAGAACAGAACATAAAGTGTATTAACACCACGTCCTTCTATACATACTTTTATCCAACAACAGTGGCTGAAAGAACGATTTGTTAGTCTAAATCTGTACTCATTTTTACTTTACACAAACAAACACATTTATGCATAAAAACATAACACTAGAATGTAGGTGTGTATGTGTGAGGGAGACCTTCAGACATCTGTTTACGAGTGTGTGCTGGCATTTTATGTCTCTTTGGACCGCTTTTTTTTCTTTCCTTCTTCTAGACAGTTACTCATGCACTTAATTTATGGCACACCTGCAGAGTTTGTATGTGTGTGTGTGTATGTGTGTGTGATTGTGTGTGATTGTGGCTCTCACTGTGTGGTAACTCTCAGACTCACAGTGGAACTGTTGATGCAGGAATGCTTCTCCCTCTGACTCACCTGATGATTTGTCTCTTACTTTGTGATCAGCGCAGTGGGGCGATCCCACACAATAGGCAGGCGATGAGCATCGCACAACAGCAGTGTTGTTCAGTTCAGGGGGTCGAAATAAAAAGCTGGAAAAATTGTTTTTGTTATAATCCTGGAGAAAATGTAAGTTTTAAGATTCCTAGCCTTGTTGTACAAATAGTGCTATATCGTTTCTTCATAAAACATGGATAGTAGGTAGATTCTCTGTAACAATGCTGGTGATGTAACATATATGTGAAATAAACAGGAGCCAACATTCAAACATACACACAACACACCCACTCACACTGACCCACACACAACTCACATTTCTGAAAAAGAACTCCTCGTGAGACTTGCTTCAGAATGACGCAGCCACACACCAAGCCAGTATAATCATATAATCAATGACTAAAGAGTTTTGGTCCGCTGCCCTTTGTTAAGATAAGCACTGGCAGACGGGCAGTGGGAGAGAGCCGGGTGGATGGTATTTAAAGTTCACGTGTGTACAAGCTTTAAACTCGGCCTTGGATGGGTGGACGCACTCATTTACATTTCTGCTTCTTTACACTCGTGTCTGTCTTCTGGAGCGTGTGGTGTGCAGAGGATCACTCCAGCGTGCTGCCATCCCTCTCTCTCTCTTATACGCACACACACACACACACACACACACACACACACACATACACACACACACACACTTGTATTGTGTCCGTCTCTCTGAATCTGTCTTGCTGTCCTTCAACCGTCAGATGTGTAAATACAAGCTATGTTTACAGTAAAAGCCTTTAGGCTAGCTGGAGTACACCATAATTATGTGCAGCATTATTTAGAGGACACCGTTGTCAGAATGGTAACTGTAAGTTGGCCCAGGAAAGGTGGGCTCTCCACAGGGACTTCTTTTCCTCTGTATACTAAGTAAGCCTAAGGAATGATATTTGATTGTTTTACGTTTTGAGCTTTAACAGTCGTGGTTAATTAGCCTTCCTAACTTCAGATGTGACATCTAGAGCTAAAACCAGATATAAGGCCAAAATCTGATCTGTTGTTCTAAAGAAATAACCATTCATTATTAATACTAAGTACTTTTTGAAGCCGTAAACACAAGCTCTATATATCCCAGAAGTATACAAACAAAAATGTTGAATTTGGTGTTATTAACAATAGATAAAAAACATCTCTTAGAAGGCTTAAAGCAACAAGATTCAATACTGACTATGCCAGATCTTTTCCTGTTTGAGTAGAGCTACAGAATTCATAATGAAGTGAGTTTCCCTTCTTGTCGTGGATTAATGAACATCTGCATATATAAGGGTTTGACATGGCTGAAAGTTGTTCAATATACAAGCTCAGCTAAGGCAGTTTGTAAAGTTTGTATCATCTCTTTAACATTCCTCAGTGGGGAGTAAGAATGACGGATATCTTTCAACATGACTAACTATCAATTTCTAAGCTTCAATTGTTTGTTGGTACATCCGCAAGTTCAAACAATGAAAATTAATTCATATGTTTGACAATATAAAGTGGTCATTTTGGATGACACCCTGAAAAACGTACTATATCCTCACACAAATTTTAAAAAACTATCTCAGTTTGTGACTGTGTTTTCTGTTATGTCTGATAGCCGTCTGCAGAAATTAAACCATATGTTTGTGATCAGCAACAACACATGGCATGAGCGTGGGATCCTGGGAAGGAAAGGAACGAGACGGGGCCCTTACAACCTGAGTCAGGAAGAAAAGGGAAAAAAGCATCGAGACGACAAAACAGATCCCGTCTTTATTAGCTGGACTCCTACTGCAGGCTTATGTGTCCTTTTGGGCTCAGGTCAGAGCTTATTAAAGAAATACATATTTCTTATTCTCAGATTTCCCT
The DNA here is from genome assembly GCF_963930695.1 of Labrus bergylta. Classification (NCBI taxonomy): domain Eukaryota; kingdom Metazoa; phylum Chordata; class Actinopteri; order Labriformes; family Labridae; genus Labrus; species Labrus bergylta. The sequence goes on from NC_089214.1 coordinate 18,858,774, forward strand.
TTGCAACATCTTCCACCCCCACTGTCTCACGGGGCAGTGAGAACATTAAAGTACCTGAAAGGGATCAGCGTTAAAAATGGCTATCGGGTGGTGACAGTCGGGAGTAGCTGCGGAGCTGCTTCTCCAGGCCCCCGCAGCCATGTGACAGTGATGTGATCTAGTTTAAACAACAGCTGTTTGTGATTCCAGGGGAAATTAGGAGCAAGATTCCCCTTGAGATGACAGCAGCTCCCTCCTCCAGTTATCTAAATGAGGTGTCTCAGAGTCTAAAACAGGATCATCTTATAAAAGCACACTACCTTCTTCCGAGTAGTCTCTGATGTAATGCCGTTCAATCTTTGTCTCTCTCTACAGAACACAAACACTCTGACTTTGTCTCTTTCTTTTGCTTCCTTCCTCTTATTCTTCTCTTTTATCTTATCCGATCTTCTCACACTGTCCCTTTAGGTTACATGAATAACACCTGTTGTATTGCATGTGTGTTCCTGCGGTTCATGAAGCCATCCTGCCTGCCTGCATGCCTGCCTTGGTGCTGTATTGAAATGATTAGTGAGCCATTTTTTATTATGCTTGCCTGCTTTCTGAGCATGTGAATACTTGCACAGGACTTATACCACACTCCACTCCATCCCCCAGCCTTGCCCTTAAGCGATCCCTGCCCCGTCCCATAAAAATGATGCAATAGAACAGAATTAAAGAGGCTGAGATAATCTGTAAATGTAGCAGTATTGTGCCCTCTATAAATTCCTTTAGATACCTAAATACTTTTAATACGCGTCTGCTGTTATGTGTAACATTTAACCCCTGTGAAACTGCCTTTAAAGCAGGGGGCTTTTTCTCAGACACTCAAGGTATTAATGAATGTCAATACCAGAACATGTACAGAAGGAGAAAACAATATTGGAAATGAAGCCCTTAACATACCGGACATTTAGGTAATGCATTTCTGTTTTGTCACTTATAGGGTAAAAACATAAAAACAAGCTGCTTGTAACAAGTTTCACTTACATACTAAAACCTCTCTTTTCTCCTCGTTTTGGTAAAAGCACAAAACATGTTTTTTTTCTTCTGAAACTGATTACTTTCAGTTAAAGTTTGGAGCTTCTCACTTTCTCAGTGTTCAGAGATCCAAAAGCAGTAAGAATAGCATATGGATTTAATAACTGCTCTTATTGACTCGGTTTTCTTCTTATAACCACATAAAAAGAATTAACCTCTAAGTACTCTCACTTCTCCAGTCCTTTCAGCAGACCAACTGACCTCTGAAACCCTAGAAAGGTCCAAGCCTCCCACTTCTCCCTCACATGTCTGTTAGCAGGTCATATTGTTGCTGTTCCGTGTTAAGTGCTTGTAGCAGCCACACATGGGTGTGTTTAATTAAAGTTATATAGCCATCATAAATGGAGTGGCCATTATGGATGAGGAAAATTTATGGGAACTTAAAAAATTAAGCAGTTTTCTTTGAAGTAGAAACCACATTATGGCAACCAATAGTAAGTCGTACATACAAATAATATTTACTTTTTACCATAAAACACCTATGTTTGATGTCAAACTTTATGGTTCTAGTAGAACTATTAATTGGTTATTTTTAAAAGATTATATTGGCCAACTTAATAGTTTTATAAACTGGAAAGCACATTGGCAGCATATGTACATGTCTTTGTGTATGGGAATGGGGCATGGTGCAACACCCGGCTATAGCTACACAGCCTGAATAACTTTGGGTTCAGATATTTGAGCTTCGGGGAAGTTGCTGTAAAATCCAAACTCTGACATAGGTTATACGTTCACCTTCTTGACAGACGCCTTCACAGTTTGAGCTTCAACGGCAGCTTCTCACAGTTTCTCACAGTTAATAATCCCTAAGCAGATTTTTAAGTTAAAATAAACAGACTGTTTCTATCCCCAACAAACTGTAAAAAAAAAAAATGGCTCGTTATGTCGATGATGTTGTCATGTTTAATCAGCATTTATATGAGGATACTCAAATAAAAACACAACAGATATGAACTCTGTGTCACATTCCAAAATACTAGAAATGCCACAGTAAGAGACTCTTATCCTCTAGATGAAGACAATATGAGAGAGTAACATCTGTGCTAGCCTCTCACTGAGCTGTGATTCTAGCAGTCTACGCTTAGAGCTAAAGGCTTTGTTGTCAAGTTCTAGCCACAAAAATAACTTCTCGCACCAGACTGCACATTGGCCACCAGTACTCCCACAAATATGCACTCATTCATCAAATCAATGCATTCCCCTCCCATTCACAGAGATCTCCTCCAGCAGAGAACAGCACAGCACAGCGCAGCAGCAAGCTAGACATGTCTGTTGGAGGCTTCACAATGGTTCAGCAAGCAAACATACTTCCCTTAAGGCCCTTGGGACAAACACAGCATCAAGCAGAGGGACTCCAGGAGTAGTTTCTGCTGTCTTTTTTTTGCTTGTGCGCGTGTATGTGTGTGTGTGTGTATTGTGTGTTTATGCGTGTTTTACTGCACAAGTGCACTGTATTGTCTCCCTATCAACAGATGATCTTCCAGATAGAAGTCAGATTTGTAAAAAAAAAAAAACATTTTTGCAGACTTATAATTAGCTTAGAATTTGGTCAAATCTAAATTTGTTGGCCTTTATTTGATTCCCATTTCTTGAGATCTTAGTGTATCTTTGTTATGTAACACACTGCAGTCAGTCCACTCTGAAGAAGTGCAGCACATACTTCTTGTTTTGGAGAAAAGGCAACACCACAGGGATGGCAGAATAAAAATGTTTTATCCTAAGGCAGTCTTTCACGTATCAATGAGAGTCAAGTTGTGAAAAATGAAATAGAACAGACAATGTGTACATGTTAGAAAAAAATATTTTACTTTTTTTGCTGATCGCTCATCACTTAAACTACCAAATCCCATGGGCTTTAATTATCTTTTTTTCTTGATAACTACAGTTTCCATTAATTATGTAATACACTGTGGTGGATGCTTACAGAAGGAAACTGAAGAAACTTAATTTGGGAACGATGATAGTCAGACACATTTTGCTATCATATTCAAGTTAATTTAATAGGATAACATTTTGGTAAAGCAACCATGTTTGTAGTCCTAAATCTGAGATTTAGTTTAGAGGACATAATGCTCCCCACAGTTTGAAATACATCAATCAGCATCAGGATGGGGGGTCCACATTGGCCGGTACCAATGGGCCTGTAAGACAAAGTGGGAGGGGTGTAGACTCTTCACCTTCGCCTGAATGGCACCTTCCAAAGTGGATCCCCTGTCTACCCGTTCCCCAGGCCCCAGATAAGAAGCTCATCCATCATCCACTGGGGCCGCATTAAATTTTAACTCTGGTTACCGAGTGTGGCCATTCAAACTTTTATCTCAAACCTTCTTTATCTTCTTTTCATTAAGTTCTCAAGCACTAATAGCCCTGCGAGTCTCCGCCGGGGTAAGGATGATGTTCTGAATAATGAAAGCTCATTATTTCTCCACAGAATGCTTGTTAATTCAAATGATGATATTAAAACTATAGTAGCCCTCAGCAGTCGGGTGATTTCTAGCATACTTTATCATGTATCAATATATACTCTGTTTGTCAAAACTGCCCCGAGCCTGGGCTGACATTCTCCTCCCGAGGAGTGGAGTGCTTCAGCCGGGCCCGCAATACTCTAAGGTGACAACTGGCAGAGTTTGTGCCTTTAGGAAAGTGGGGGGGAAGGAGGGATGACGGCAGTGATGGGGAGAAGGATGAGACTCAAAGAGCAGTCATTGTGCTCCCATGTCTATTCGACATTTTTCCATCATGCTCACATGAATCCCCCCCCCCCCCCCCCCCTTATCTGCCCACACACGCCCATGCACAAATACACTCACATCTGTCATCCTCATCTGTCTTGCCTGATGTGTGCAAGTCAGCAGACATTTGCACATATTCACTTAAATTCATATATACACACACAAGAGTGCACATGCTCTTGCAGATGAACACCCAATGGCTGTTAACCTTTAAATATAACACTCTTGCATTTTATCTTCAAGACATGAATAATGTCCATAGATGTTAGTTTAATGATTGTGAAGGAGTTTTGATATCATTCAATTTTTTCCAGATTCATCATAATTCCATCATCCTCATGGACAGTAACAACAGAGAAATATAGCTGATGCAGGTAGTTTGGTCATATTAGTTGATCAATATGCCAACACCATGTCGGAATAGGAATGTACAACTAGGAAATAATTTGTATACCTTTCTTTAGTTGTGCTTTACTCACTGCTGCGCTGTACCGATAGCCAATGGACTTTGACGTTGAAGTAAAAAATGACACAATTCACAAAATCAAATAGTTGGAATATTTGTTGTCTCTCAAATCCTTCACAAACATCTAACACAGTAAGGAGTTTTAATACGTCTAACAAAAACATGCATTTACAGTTTAAATAGTTAAATTAGCACGTCACTTGAATAAATAATGCTTGTATTTATAGATAGCCTCCATTTTTTAGGCTTCCTAGAATCAAAAAATAACACATTTAAATAAGATGAATAAAGGATAAAAAAAATGAATGAGTTAAGTACTTAAATTCCAGCAAGTATCTCGCTGCTCTAAATATATCCCTCTTATTCCATTACCTGAAGCTCAGCATTTATGTTTTGGCATCTCCTAAAAAAATGCCTGTGGTTCTTAGCTTGAAATGCATATCTTGGGGGTAATTGTGATGACAATATGTTTTTCAAATAGTGTGGAGGGCATATTTATTCAAGATTCCTCGAGAGAGCGAAACCAGAGGAAAAGAGGGAGGAGAGCAAGGCGCACTAAACGGCCTTGGGTGCCATATAGATGACACTCTTTGATATGTGTGCTCCCTGACACGTCTTGTTATCACCTGGTCAGATGCAAGTTAAATATATAAATCATCTGAATTGTGAATTTGTTCATAAACAGACCACGGTAATAAATATATTGTGTGCAAATGCATGTGTGAACACTCACTTTTTGTGAATGTTTATTTTTTTGCAGAGTGGTGAGCATGTAAGAGAGGGAGGGTTAGGAGTCAAGGAGCAAGGCACTCAAACTGCAAAACAGAACACAACAACAAACCACACTGGCCTGACTGGTTGGTTCACCCCGATGTAGCATGCTATTCGCCCCCAGGCTCATCCAACCTGACTATCTGTAAGCTTCTGCTCCAGGCATCAGGTTTCAAAAGGGGCAGCCTCCAGCACAATGTCACTAAGCCACAGGGCCAAAAGGCCTCTAGTGGTGCACACATCTGCACAGCACAATACACACACATGTATATAACTGTGTGTATATATGCACCCAGTAACTGAAATCTACAATTTAAAGGAAACCATTTCTGAATGATTAACTCAAGATTAGAAAGTTGCAACTGTCCCCATTGTTGCTATCAAGCATGAACCAACAATCATCACATTTACAAACATTACAGATGTTAGATCGAGGTGCGAGTTCACAGTCTGATAAAAGAGAAATAAATGTTGTTTAAAAAGAAGAAGGTTGCAGAGATTGAGAGATTGAGATTGATTCACCTTATATAACATTTCACAGGTAGATATATTTTATGTCTGAAATTTGCTGAGAGAAAATTATTCATTGTTCATTTATTTGGATTCCTTTTGGTTCCACTGTCAGAATGGAAAGATTCTGAAACCAACAACTGTGACTTCATAACTATAATTGTAATCTAAAAAGTGGCCATAATGAAAAATTACTTCAAGAGCTTCATTGTATTTTCCAACAAACATTTTCTTAAAGAAATCATTCCCTTTGCCGTTTACACTGCTCAGATAGAACACCCACCTTACTCTGAACAATAGTGGACTGTGTCTTCCTCTTTCCATCTGTGTATTATCTTGCTTCATGCCCCTGTCCATTTCCTTGAAAGGCTTTTAGAGGAGCATAGTGAGTACAGAGAGAGTGGCAGGCAGCCAAGGACAGTGGACCTGGGGGGGAGAGGGCATTAGCCGGGAATTAGACACACTCACGCTCAGACTGGCACACTGGCCATCACTGTTGGTACAGGGGCCCATTGGAGAGTCCACAGTGTGTATGTGTTGGTGAGTTTGCATGTGTGTAACATCTAGTGCAAGCTGGCAGTGTTGCAAACGGTGTTGAGACGTTTTAAGGATCTTTACAAGCACAACCCTTTGCTGCACCAAAACTTCACCATCAGTCTGTGATGTACTTTTTCAACCTGGTCAAAAAAGATGTTTCTTGAGATTAGTAGAGGTCTGGCCTGTCTTTTAACACACACACACACACACACACACACACACACACACACACACACACAGACATAGCTGAAGTAAATCATCCACAAAGTGTTTGCATAACTAACCTTCTTTCATCCTGATGCAAAAAGTTGTCAAAAGCTCCCTCCTAACTTTAGCTACATCTTCTAATATCAGGTTATAGCAATACAAAAAAATAGACTCACTTGACTCACCTCATGCTTCTGCTTCGTCCAATCTCATGCCTGTAGCCATGCAGGTAATACTTAGTGCTGCTCAGGTGTCAAAATAAATCACACACCCTTTAAGTAGATTGAACTCATTCAACATTTTGTGCAGACATGTCTTCATAATATATTACTCTATACCACAGTAGTAATTAATTTAAGCCTGATAAGTCTGAGGTACACATAGAGGATGTATGTAAATCCCTCACTGCTATTTGTGAGAATTGAATCCATGTTCCCCTCTATAAAATCATACTATGGCATATACGTGGTCTAGATAACTCTTATGTGGTCTGCACTGTTTTTGTTGAGTTTAATTGGTATTTCCATTGGCTTCTAATCTGAGTTTTAAAGCTATTGCAGACCTCAGCATCCCCCATCTCTCTCCCCTGTCTCCTCTCCCTCCTTCCCTGTCTCCATATAATATACAGTGCGAGTGAAACAGTGTGGAAACTGTTGTCCTACCTGATAATGGATTTGGTGGCCCCCCTGCAGGCATGCACCATTGGCAGATACTGAATACCACTGCAAGATCAATGGGAGAACTGGAGGACAGAAAAGGAGGGAGTGACGGAGGGAGGGAGGGAAAGAAGATGAAGAAGGGATGGGGCGGATAAACACAGAAATCCCATGGCTTCCCCTGTTTGCAAGCGGGTAGGGTAAAGCCGTCGCCGTAATCTGTTGTCAAGACACAAGGCCGCTGTAATGTCTTCCATCAGCAAGTGGATTATGTGCAGGGGAATTGTAATTTACACCAGCTTCACTTTTATGCGTCGCTTGGCTTAAAAGTTAATAGCATTTCGCTCAACAATGGCCCAGCCCCATCCACCCCAGTCTGCAGCGTACCAATCTACAAGTGAGGTGCCATTGAAGTGCAGGAGTCCCAAAGACAATGGAGTGTTCCCACTGAGCTAATAAGACAACGCCTGCCTATCTCCACGCCACACATGTCCATTGTTGCTGTCACTGCACGAATCTCTGCACCACCGTATCTCTACATGCTATTGTCTGCTCAGGTTCTCTTCAATAATCCAATGTAACGCCTGCATGTTTTGTCTTTAGCTTGCTACATCTGAGTCCTGGAGTGACATGACCAGACATGGCTTTATAGACCATGTTTGATTTTCTCTGTTGTGCTTTTTGTCTCAAAGGATTTAGGGGGCCTTAAGTGGTAAAGCCTTATGTTCACAAGTACAAGTTACTGAAGATAACATTCAAGGAAAATACCGAATGACGGTTTAAAATGAGACTGCGGCACATCTTAAAGCCATGTCTGGAAGATAATCTCAAAAACACACAAGAACATTCTATTTTGATATGAAACAGTGAGCTATATATACATAAAGAGTTTCTATTTGACCCAGACAAGATGTAGGTCACCCTCTTAAAATTAGCAACAATTTGGAGGGCAAGTCAGTTATTTTGAACATCTTATACTGTGCGTCAGACTATTGGCTGGGAGAATTAGTTGTGGGATTGTTAAAACACAGTAATTTCCAGAATGCTAGGGTTGACCTGGGGTTGAGCATTCCAACAAAATACATACCATCTCTTGCAGAAGAAAGAGAGCAAGAGAGAGAGAGAGAGAGAGAGAGGAGAGGGAAAGTCAAGCCTACCTCAGATATTTTCCCAAGCCATGTTGCCCTTGGGGAAGGCAGGTGTGATGTTACGAGGTGTCCTCTGTTCTCTCTGTGAGTACTTGAGAGGTGGGTGGGTGTAAGAAATGGGTTGGGGATTGAGGTGGGGGTTATACAGATACTGTGATAACGGGAGTTGTGCATTTGGGAAAGTGTGAAAACAGCTGCTACAGTACCAAACCAGGTGGCAGGCAAACCCTGTCAATCATTGCGAATTGCATTCTATGATTTCATTGCCAGAAATACCTTACAGTGTGCGTACCTGTTTCAGGATTAACCTACATGTGAGCCAATGTATAGGCCATACTGTAAGAACAGCTGAGGCTCCACACTACTATGTTGTGACATTCAAAATAAGGAGCATCTTAACATATCGGGGTCTTCTTTACATAACATATAACAGATCTTCAGACTTTCATGGAACATATGTGGACACATGATGACCCTTCCTCTATCATGCAGTCACCCAATCCAACCCTGTCTCTTAAATACGACATTATTAAACTCCTAATTTATGTAACACATTTCAATGTAGATAGAAGCTTAATTGCTGTCTGGAATACTTTTAAAAAAATGTGCAAGTGGGAAGTGCCGCATGTTTAATATGGGAGTGATTAGGTGCAAATGTGACTGCACATTAGTAATAATATTCAGCCAAGAACCTTTAGTGAGTACCTCTCACTTATTTCACATCAGTTGAGATTCAAAGTCATTGTGACAAGTATGCCTTTTTGTAACGGTATAACAAGACCCAAAAATGTCATTTTTTTGTTTAAAATTATTTTATTTTTTTATGGGAGTGGGAAGTGCTGCCACACTGTAAATTGTGCTGCAGGTGACTTGAGTTGAAGAGTCAGTGGACCAGGGCCCTATTTCAGAAAACAGGGTGTGTGAAAATTCTGAGTATGATAAGCCTAAAATGAGGGAAATTCTGTGTTTTCGCTTTCAGAAAGTGAGGTAACTCAAACCTGAGGAAGATTGGTAATTCAAGCCCGTTCAAGAAAGAAAGGTAAACTAATCTCTGAGTCCGTTACCGTGATCACCCGAGTGTGTGAATCAAACCTGGTCGGGATGCAGATTTTTTTTTTTCAATGAACCCAGAGTTTCTCTAAATCTCCTCTCTCTTACAGAGCCAAACATGATGACAATTCTACAATTCATTTAGCAGATGCTTTTATTCAAAGTGACGTAAATCAGAGAGTTAGTACAACACATGCAATGATTTAGAAAGCAGGAAACAACGTCAGTAAGTACAAACGATTCAAGTAAGGTAACACAATGCTGAAGCCTCACTTGTTTGAACTCTGTTCTTATAGACTATTTCATTTAAGCTGCTTTCTAAAGCTGCTTTCTCCCCAACTTGTTATTTTATTATTGTTTTATGTTTGTTATAGACATCAGCAAGCAAGGTAAAATGTACAGTGCAGTTATTACATAGCCAGCAGGTTGTCTACTGTACATGTACACAGGTGAGGTGTCTTCTAGCTTCAGTCCCCCCCTCCCTTCTGCCACACCCAGAGCCTAATATACTCCAAAGGTATACGAGGCGAGTAAGTGCAGTCTTGAATAAGTAAAACTCCATTTCAGCACTCTGCTCTATTATTAATACCGAGCAGGCTGATCTTTGATTAAGATACTCAAGTGTTCTTCCTGTGTGGGATTTTGATTAAGACTGAGCTGTGTCTTGGAGCAGGAGAAAATGGCGTCTCCTTCCTCCCTATCCTACATGTTCTTTCTGTATTTCTGTGTTTCTGCCTGTGCATTCGGATTTTCTGCAGATTACGAGCCTGTTTACAAATGGCCGTCACTTTGTCTTATTAACTAACGTTCCCTTGACACATTGAACTTAATCGTACAGTAAAGTACAACTATTCCTCATTTGTCAACTGTCACCCTATTTACTTTGAGTTCCCAGCATGTTATGGCGCTGTCGCAACTTAAATCCACTAAAACTTTACGACATAAACTACAATAATCTCACATATGCTGTCACACATAATTCATCGCGTGAGATTTCTCTTTAGATTTTGCACCTTTTGAAGTATGATAAATTCATGAAAAAGGCCCTGTCATCTCTTCACGCTCAATTTGTCACTTCTTCTAGGTATGTGTTTAAATTTTGAAGTGACAGGTTAATAAGGCACTATTGCATAACCAAAACTGGTGCAACATGTTTCACGTCCACCACGTTCAGACAAAGAAAACAGCCGGTGACTCACCTGATACCTGTCTGTTAACAGTGGTGAAGATTTTCTTTCTTCTTTCAAAGAGTCAGTTCTTTGAATGAGTAGTTTTACAAAGAAAATCATGTAATTATGCATCAGCAAACAATGTATGTCAGTTGTTTAACTGGAAAACTGAATCTCTAAGACAAACAATTCAGTTTGTGAGTAAGCAGGCTGTTCAGATCATCATTAAGATAAGAACAACTTAAACACATATACAGTATGTGCCTCAGGAAGAACTGATACTTTAGTTGCAGGAAAGTGAAAACAAACAAAACGTTACTTTGGTTAAAGTGGCTGAAGATGTGCTACAGACAGTGAAAAACTTGTTCAAACCTCTGGCCAAGAAAAATGTAAAATGACTGAACAGTGCTCACCTCAGCTACTACTGGCCAACACCAGAGTACAAGACGCTGCTTAAAGAAGAGCATAAAAGTATTCCCTTGATGATGGAACGTAACATAAATGATAATGCAAGCATTCAACCTGAACAGTATAATCCTCCTGATCTTTCTATGATGGTATAGAGGGAAAGGATCAGACGTCTATTTGCGTGTCTTGTATTTGTGCTAAGAAAGAAAGTGTTTCAGTGTTTCCCTACAAGCATCATTTTATCTTCAGCTGTGGTGCCAAAGTCTCTTGATGTTCATCGTTGCATTGCATCTGTCGTTAATTTAAACGGCACGTTTGTCTCGCTGAGCCACCAGATCAATCCCTCCTTATGCATTACACGCCATGCACACACACACACACACACACACACACACACACACACACACACACACACACACACACACACACACACACACACACACACACACACACACACACACACAAAACTGAAACACAACAGGAAGATGTCAGTTGTCTTTTTCTTTTCCTCGAGGTGCTTTGAACAACATCTCAGCGTGCTTCTCCTCTTCTGCTATATGCTCTCGCACCCCGTTTTCCCATGATCCTTTTATGAACACCTCCTCATGCAAAGCGTCTTTCTCCACTTGGGGCTACTTCTGTTCCATTATGCATGGTTGCGGGATTAAAAACTAGTCGCGATGGCTTCCCTCCTTTCTGTGTCACGTGCAGGCACCAGGCGGCCAATGGCTTGCCAGAGTGAAACGCAACAGGGTGCCCCGCTTGGCCACCCACACATCTAGGGGAGTAGGGAGTATATGTGAGGAGCACGGTATCAAACGGGGAACATCTGTGGCCACTGGGCTGTGGAGACCGGGGACAATGGTGGCCCCAGGGCAGCCGCAGAGCCCTGGCCCGTGCCGCAAAGGCTAGACACAGGCTAGGGAGCCAACCATGCACACACACACGCACATAAACACACACAAACAATGATAGGCGGGAACCCGTGCACACTCACATCCCGTTCTAGCAGGAAGCTTGACTGGGTGGGTGCAAGCTAAAGCCAGAAACAAATATATCGGACCTGTTCATGTCAAGAACACAAAGGCCTGAAATATGTTTTTTTTGGTCATTTGCAGAAAAAAATAATAAAAATGTATTTTTCAGAAATGACCTTCACTACCACAACTGGAGGGAAAAGTGAAAGCTGAAAAAATCAACAGCCACCACAAACATCATTTCATTAAGTGGGATATACATTGTTAACCTTTGCATGTATCCGCGTATTAATAAGCCACAGATTTAGACTGTCTAGCTTTGGTTGCTTTGTGGTTGCAAGCCACTCAATCCTCTTAGTGTCACCCTAAAATCCAAACTTCAAGTTCTTGCGAAAGCAAAGACGCTGAACCGTGAGCTACAAAGATCAATTGACAACCAAAGGGGGGCATTACGTTAGCTAAATCTGTGATTTATACAGTCTGTGCTTTTCACATCACTCCCCTGTATTTAACGTTAGAGGAAAAACCGCCATTGTTGTTTTTAAAGAGCTTTTTGATTGGATTTAATGTTTCCTGTCCTGTCCTAATACGATGAAGACAAAAGAACTGAGTCACTCATTGCTACGCTGCAGTAAGAGCAGAGAGGTAAGTGATTCTCTATAAGCTCCCCGCAGAGACACATCAGTGGCGTTTATTCCTACAAGCAGAGATGATAACATGCACACACACACATATTAATGCTGTGACACACAGATCTAGTCACACACCATTTGAATAACATATTCCACAGCTGCTGCAGCTCTCAATGGCCTCCCATGTGGCTTTTGTGTGTTGACATGTGTGAAGAGTGTGGACATGGAAACAGACACAGATGCACATGGACACAGACACACACACACACACACACACACACACACACACACACACACACACACACACACACACACACACACACACACACACACACACACACACACACACACACTCAGCAGATCTGCTTACAGTCAGTGCCGTGATGTCACCTTGCAGAAAAAGCCCGCTCCACCTTGTCATGTTGTGGTATCCCATGTCTGCGCTGAAATGCCCACTGACATGAAATATGACATGGGGACTGTATGTGTGTGTGTGTGTGTGTGTGTGTGTGTGTGTGTGTGTGTGTGTGTGTGTGTGTGTGTGTGTGTGTGTGTGTGTGTGTGTGTGTGTGGACCCAGGTGCACAGACCTCCCATTAGGGATCTGTGGGCGGGTGGTGCTCCATCTCTCCAGGTCCCTTGTGTGTATCCAAACACATGCACACACCTGCATGGCATGGACATGAGCTGAAGTTATGCCATTGGTGATAATGTAGGGCTTTCTAATTTTAAGAAACATATTTCATTTGTCCCTCCGACAGCATTTGTTAATGCATCAGGATGCACATTCAATGATTTTCCAAGGTTAATTTGAGTTATTTCAAAAGAAATACACACATAAGGTTGCAGGCGATCATCTTTTGAAGTCTATCATTCAATGGGAAATCTTTGGTATGCAGTCTATAAAATGATTCTCTCTGAATATGTCAACAGAAGACATTTGTGCTATCAATCATTTTGCAAGAGTAGATGTCACGCTTTCAGATGTTGGAGACTTTTTTTGTGTAACGTAGTGCTCCAAGAGATATCCTGTGTTGAGGTTTCAGTTACAGAATAACTCGTAATTCACCTCTGTATGTCTCTTATCTTTCTCACGCTCTAAATGAATGAATCCTTTTACCACTTACAGCGATGTGTTATTATTAGCATTTTGCCACAACAGTTTGACGGGGGGGATTCATTTCACTCGGAGACAACAACACTTGCTGGAAGTCGTTTATTTGCGCATCCTGTTTAAGTTTTGGATTTCACACACCCAACTTAATTACACACACAAACACACACATAATCAGAGACGCACAAATACATTTTTGACACACACACCCTCTTTACACACAGCGGAGTCATTCAGAGAGTTTTTTGACAAGTGATTCCTTCCTGTATCAACTGGCCTCCGGATAGGAATAATTAGCAAGATAGCTGTGAGAAGGTAACCACAATGACATTTATGAGGAAGCAGTCGTTGCTGGTCAGAAAAGAAAACCAAGTCAATCAGGAGACGTTATATAAGAGTCAGATTGCAGTTTTAAACAGGAAATACATAAGCAGTTTGGTCTGTTTGAAACAAATCTGGTGCACTTTCTTGGATAGTTAGTTTGGTTTTGAGCGGTGTGAATGCTCAAACAAACCCCGGTGAATACCAAAGAACCGAACACTGGTCCACTTGAAAACGAGGGTTTCAGTTCGCTTCCAAGTGCACCAGAGTTCAGTTCACCACAGTTGAGAACATGATCCGGACCAAACAAGAGAAGTGAGCCAAAAAGCAATGCATTGTGGGTTGAATTAGGCCGTCTGTGAACGATGTCAAATACGTTTGCCGAGCTTGGCTAACGTTGCCATAGCTAACAACACCATTACAGTACAACCTTTTCGTCCTCCTTGCAGGATAACATTGACATGCCTTTACAGAATGTGGTTACACATTGCTCTGGTTGATATATATATATATATATACAGTTTTACCAGAGTCAACTGGTCAAATAGCAAAAGTTTCTATTGAAGTTCAAAATAAAATGAATCAGGCAAACAGTCAAGATGTTCTAGTAACAAAACGTTAAAAGTCAACAAACGAAATGTTGCCAATAAACGTTTGATTGCAAGTCACAGTGAGGGATTTCACCTTCTAAGAACTTAACAAGTAGAAAAAAATAACTTTTCATCTCATCATTACCGAGCCATTAGCAAAACACAAGACAACGGAAGTCTTGATTGGTGGTGAACAGCAGAGAGGGCACTCTCTTTCAAACTAAAGCAAAGGGGAAAGTGTTTAGAATGTCTTCTGAGCTATTTGACTTGAACGGTGAAAAGCTGGTAAAAAAGTTGCATCATTAAAATCATTATACAAATTATGGCGGAAAATATTGATCACCTATGGACAGTTTTGCACCTCTGGACAATAAATAAGACTGGATGTGGTTAAGAAGTGCCATTCCATTAAATCAAGACCTACAGCTGATTGACGTTTGACCACCGCCATGTCTGTTTTCCCTTCTCTCCACATTAATCCAATGCCTTGAACAAAATGCCATTCTCACCCATACATTTATGCTGTCATGCAGTGTGCAGCACACATAGTTCATTTGAAAAATAACAACTATAAAATGTCATTTTGCCGCTCTTTTTTTGACATCCCATAATATGTGCCTCACCTACAGTGACATAGCGTGATGGATCGACATACAAGTTTACACACATACAAATACACACACACACGCATGTATAAAGACATGCAAGAGAATGCCAAATGTTGTACATGAAGAGAGGAGAGAGAGAATGAAAAAGAAAAAAGGAGAGAAGTATATGGAGAGATTTGAGCGAGAGGGGTTTGATATTTCTGTGGCCGTACACTTGTAAGCTCAAGCAGTTTCTTCCCTCCGAGGGACAGGGTCCGTTAAGTAGCTCTCTAGTGCCTACAGTTTAGAAAAGGACCGAGGCAATACTGGACTAATTTAATCAAAGGTTACAGGCCCAGCATAGAAACACAATATTATGGCGATTGTACAGGAACAGGAAGGTGGGGGGATATGTCATTTCACCAGGCGAGGCTTAGGCCTGCTACTTTATCTCAACAGAATGAAGGCTAAGTCCCCCAATAGTCTCCAACTGCTGGCTCCAACACACATTTCCATTTTAGCTAACGGGCCAGCTAAAGAGGATGATATGGTATGAGTGGCTGGAAGATGAGTGATTGACTGCCATGGCTGTAAGAAAAAAGAGTGCAAGGTGTTTTAAAAAAAAAAGAAACTGTATCCAAGCCTCTATTAAAAGTTTTACATTTCAAAATATAGAAAAAAAAGAGAAAGTTCCACATACTGTTACACATACCTGCGGACTTTTCTCTTTTTTCTGCAATTAATTTAAAAAAAATGTCCTGCACCTGAATGCTTTTTGCTTGGATGTGTGTACACTAGTTTTCTCTTTTTGAAATGTTAAAATATAGCCTCAGTGTACAATGAAACTTTCTTCATAAGTAATGCATGGTGATGCTTAATTTGTGGGCTTTTAAGGATCAAAGTTTTCTATGTTAATACCCTGAACAGTCTAAAAGTACAGAAAGTGTTCTCATGTTTTTACCACGTAAAAAGTTTTCTCTTTAAGTGATAAAAAATAATTGCTAGTTAGGCGGCCATTTATTGTTGATTTTTGGATTTCATTGAGTGTCTTTTGTTGTGTGAATACTGGAAGCATTCAAACAAATTGTAATCTGTTGAGCCTAGCTTTGTGGCTTTCATTGTATAAGAGACTGTCAAACGTGTCACCTCAAGGAACAAACAGTGTGAGTACATGTATGAGTGTGTGCATCTGTCTGTCTGTCTGTCTGTGACCATTCCTACATGTGTGTGCACTAGGGAGGGGTTTAGGTATTTTTGAGCTATACCCAATAGTCTAAATTACAACATAACAACACACAGCTTACAAAAAGCATCAGACTTTACTGGATTAGTGGCAGTTTAAATATGCAGTACCCAGAGACCACACACTACGACATGATATCCCAAACTTGATTATCACAATAATCATTTATCCAAAGCTCTGCTTACAGTACTGAATACTAAACAGATCAGCAATAATTCAATTTCCATAAGAACAAACCCAGCCTGATAACTTCCATTCATATTTCATGGCCAGCTGCCCACTGCTCGTTGCTCTGACTTTGTTTTGTATTACAGCCAGTGCTGGAACCATAGGCAGAATTAACACAATTGGTTTATTATGAGATTAGGCCCAATGCACACTACATCCCAGTACACACACCAAGCCATAAATACCTCTTGATTAAAACCCAAAATGGTTTGTTCCTAATCATTCTGCATGCGGGAAATGTAACTGAATAGTAAACAAACGAGGTATATTTAGGCTGCGTTTCGTCATTCCAGCCATGCATCAAAGGCTGTTCTGGGCAGCTGTGGAGAAAGACGAGGGGGTGAGGGAGATTATCTTGTGTGCGTGCATGTGTACAGAACACTGCCCACAAAAACTGCAATGGTTTATGGGAAAGATATAAAAAGACAGTTAGTATGTTCGGGTACACTTGCACCACAGAATATATTACTACTAGCGAATGGACAGATAGCGGAGAAGTGAACGACCAGTGCTGTGGCTGTTGCTTGATGGTGCTATGGGGATTTGTTGGGGGTGGAGGTTGTAGTGGGGGGCTGGTATCAGGGCTTGAGCCTATCAAAAAGAAATCAGCTCGCCAGCTCTCTGGGTGCAGAAAGGCACATCTCGTCGGCTTTCACGGACCAAGATTGCTTTCACCTGCATTCCCCGGGGCGACGCGCAAAACACAGGCCTCAGCCGGCCTGCCAGTCACACACACTCATGCATGGACTCACGTACATATATAATAACAGAAACACACACACATACACACGTTCTCTCTATCTTTCATGCGTGACTACAATGGAATCATATTAACTTGCTCCATGCATTCCCAAACATGCAGCAAACGTGGGAACGTTGGACGGTGCAGAAAATCACAATTATAAGCGCATACATTTAGAGCGCCTTTGTTCCTGTTCCTGCCTGTATTTGTGAGTGTGTGAGTATGATTGTGCGTGCATGAGTGTTTTTGTCAGCATCTACATGTGCGTTACTTTGTGTGTACATGCAGGAACTTGCATGTTCGTTTGAATGTGTGTGAATGTGTCTGATAGCTATAGTCTGAAATAGTCTGAAAGCTGCATTCAGTTGATCTTCCAGGAGGTGGAAAAATGATGTCAAAAAGGCAAATCTGTATTTACCGGCAGACAGGTATCCTTGACTTGACAGCTATACAGTCATTATCTGCCTGTCATGTGTCGCCCGGGGCCACCTTGCCTTCTCCCAAAGCCCACGGTTCCCATGCATCAGACGCAGCCCTATTAGCTTACCTGTTTCCAATTCAAAGGCCATCGCCAACCAAAAAGACGCCAGAAGGACAAAACAAGGTGTCATATTTATGAATGTGTCAGCACGGGCCCTCCTGAAACCCAGGGCGAACCTTGAGCAATGAGCCTGACAACTCAACAGGGGCCTTTTTCCAGTCAGGAGAAATGATACCTTCAAAACCTCTGGCGGGATGAAACCAGAATCTGTGCTACAGCGATGGCAGCACAAGGGGGGAAAGCGCTCGTAAATCGCCTTAGTATTATTCAGCCCCAATTAGGGGAAACTCAACCTGTAACACAGCATAGAAGAGGGTGAATATCAAATGCTGGATAATGACGGGATGAGTTAAAGAAGTCGAACCGAAGATGGAGGTGGGTGGGTGGGAGGGGAGGGGTTGTGATGGTGGTGATTACCTCAGCTTAGACTCTTCAGGTGTGTTTTCAGGTGTGTTTTCAGGTGTGTGTGTGTGTGTGTGTGTGTCTGTGCTTGAAAGTTGACTGCCTCAACGCTTGAGTATATCCAGGTGCAGACACTGCTCTACAATTTCTACATCTGCATTGTGAAATGAAGGGCAATTTCTACCAATTAACTTATCCTATTGCAGTTAAAAGCCCTGTGTCCTGCCAAAGATTCACAATTAGACAATGCTACAGTGTACAATTTCAGCTTGTGGCAAGTTCCCATTACCTTTGAATTCAAAAGTATAACCCTGCTAATGTTAACATGGCTGGTGGATTGGGAGGTAATGGTCCCAAACTACACAATTATCATGTAAAGACTGCTAATTTGTAAAGGGTCCAGGTCAGTCTTTTTCAGTTTAACCTTTTCAGAGAAGGGGGAACCAAAATACTTTTAGCTTTTTGATTGTTCCCTATGTACTGAACCCTGGGCTTGAGTATAGATAAAGATACAGAGAAGGATGGGACCAAGATCTGCCCAACCACCAGTAAATATGCGGTGATCTAACTCCTATTTCTCTTGATACTGATTTAGATACTTCCACTCATGGTTTATGTCATTATAAAGTACAATGCAACGTAGGACAACTCTTTGTCACATAAAAAATGTGCCAATAGTTCACTTTATAATTCTTACGCAGATCTAATGGAGTCAGTGATTGGTGCCAATATGGTCCTAGCTATGGAATCAGCTCAACCCTACCCACCAGTGTGAACACGTGGTTGAAAATATGGATGATTTGGAAAGCATTATGGTAAATGGACTTGAACTTGAAGTGCTTTTCTAGTCTTCTGATTACTCAAAGTCTACTTTTATTGCAGATCACAACTAATCATTCACACACTGATGGCAAAGGCTGCCATGTAAAGTGCCCATCAGTATGAATTAATTCATCCTTACACACTTCTGATCAAGCAGCTGGAGCAACTTGGGGTTTAGTGTGCCCAAGGACACATCGGACATTTGACTGCAGGAGCTGGGGAGGGAACTCCTAAGCCTTACACACTTTGTAAGTGGAGCAGGTATGTTAACAAGATGAATTTGTAATGCTTACCTGTGGAGAATAAAGGATAATTGTTACATTCAAGATACTTACAATATCCAACCATCAACCAAAGATGGGCTATGAAAGGGACTCTAGACATTTCTTACGAATATTGAGTAGTGCATAAAAAAACCTGTTCACTTGCAGGTTGAAAAGTTCAGCCATCACTGGATTTCTCCCAATCCTCAGTACTTTGGTCGTTAATATTTACCCAATAAAATAATGCAAGATTTTTCATTTGTCTTTTTTAAAAATGTAACTTATGGTTTCTGGCACATCTGCTCCAGGTTTGGCAATTCACAAGATCAAACAAACTCCTAACATTCAGCTAATGTTTAAATCCATGAGAACTAACAAATATCAGTTTTTTATCATTTCCTTTTTCCAAATGGGCCAGACACCTCTGAAGACACTTTTTCCTGCAGGCATCTACATTTGGCTTGGAGAATTCTCTATCAAAACTATAGATGAGTAGGCCTTCAACATTAATCTTTGCTGAAGTTCTTTGTTGGCTCCATCTGCCATCCTGAGAGCCAAAAGCATTACAGCCGGATCAATACAAAGTAGCAGTTCAGAATTTATATCATCAGCAATGCCATTGATCTTTATCAGCAGTTAAAAGTTTCTGGGCAAAAATAGGGCAGCTATTTCTCATTGCTTCTTCTATTTCTTTGAGCAAAGCAAGCAAGACACAGACATTTAATGAGAACAAAGAAACAGAAACTTTCTGCATCCCGGTGTTTCAGTTGGTAAGAAACTGCATTTTATCTGCCCACATTTTTTTGTGCACTACAAAGAATGTTATTTCTTCTAAAACACATGTGGGCAGGCTGCTTGTCATAGTAGCAGCAGCATACCCGTTCTGCTCAGACACTGAATAGAGTGGTGTTCTTTTATTTATTTGTGTATTTCCACAATTTCCCAGTTTGGGATCAATAAAGTAAATCAATCTTTATGTCTATTAATATACACTCACTACTCAGTGGCAACTGGTTAATAGAGGATGCTATGGCGTCCCTGACCGTTCAGGTGGGAGATCTATCTATCAGTTAGCATATGATTTGTTTATCATGTTGGATAAATATTGGATTCGTAGTTAGAATTTATATTTAAGTTGTCAGCAGGAGCACTGGTGCTTTGTAGCTTCTTACTATTTTTGGCAATTAAAAAGTTTCTGACTTGATTCCGAAGTTGCCTGATTTACTATTGGACCTTAACCTGCCTTTAATTGGGGCTGGAAACGTTATGTTTGAAGCACAATAGATTTAACTTGTGCTTTGGCCAGTTTGCTCGCCTATGTGTTCATTTAAAATGAATCTACTCTTTTATTTATGATCTGAGTTAGGGGTTAGAGTTATATACATTGCATTTATGCATTATGCTATTAAAGGATTCTCTATAGACCCAGTGTTGTTACTTTGGCTAGCATTGCTCGTTAAAACCAAAGGTTTTCTTTGCTGGCCTCCAGCTAATCATTATTGTGTGACATAAAGCATTACATTCCATTAATTTTAATTGAAAAAAAGGGAAAAAAAGAATGCCTTTCATTGTTCACCATTAAACAGAAAACATTTTAAAGAATCCTTAACTAAAGTCCAGTGTTTAGGACTTTTGCTGCTGATGTGAGAAAGGGCATCTCTTTCCATTACACTCAACAACACTGGTGTGTAATCGGGTAACTCAGCTGTGTCTTGTTCATTGATTCCACCATAAAAGGCTTTACATTAAGTGATTAGGGCTGATTAGTGAAAAAGTAAGTGTTGCCCTTGTGAGTGATGCCCTTGTACAAAGTCTATGATGACTGTGAATTAATTATTTCTCTATTGTATTGTTTTACATCATAATCAATGATCATAAGAGCAGTAATAATACTGCTTCAGATGCCGCAGAGGAACAGTTACTGTGACATTTTTTTAATTCTTAAGGTTGAATTATGGAGGGCATTACATACATTGACATATTATGACTCAAAGAAAATGCCTCTGAAGTCGGGGGATTTTTGCCTCCTGGTAAGTTTCATGAGTGAGTAACTCTTCTGTCACAGTGATGAAAGTTGCTGCTTTAGGCAAACTCCAGTAGAACAAACAAATGTAATTCATTAAGTCATATTCATCTGTCTGCCTGCCTCTGAACATTCCTTATTGGCTGCTCTTTCTGCTGTATAGATAGATAGATAGATAGATAGATAGATAGATAGATAGATAGATAGATAGATAGAGAAACAGCAGACACTAGATTGTCCCTCTGACAGCTCAGATCTCCCTGAAATCCCACTCACGTAACAGATGCAGAATTTCCCAGGCCCAGCGTCAATATAGGGACACACACACACACACACACACACACACACACACACACACACACACACACACACACACACACACACACACACACACACACACACACACACACACACACACACACTGCTGGCTCAAAGGGGACAGCCGCTCAACTGTTCTGGAACAGAACACATCACACGCTCTCCGCTCGCTGTCATTTCAGCAGTACTCCCAACAGCAGTTCCTCCACAGACTTGTCAACCAGCCAGCCAGCCAGTCGCTGATCAACCTCCTCCTGCTACCCACTGTGCTGAGAGTATATGCGGTGGATGCCTGTTTCCTCACATGCAGCTCAACAATGTGATCATATTCAGCTGCTTCCATGTTCTGCATTAATGTTGAGGGCCCCAAAGACTGAGCATTTAATTAAATGCAAATTTGAATAATAATTTATGGCATTTTAGTACAATGAAATCTTGAAATTAAAATTATTATCAATTTGGGGAAAACAATGTTTTATGTTTAAGTCATAGGCCGAAATGTTTAAGTCAAAACATTTCTGCTACAGTATTATGGCCATGTGTATTACAACATTTACCAACAAGCTTGGTTGTATTTGTATTTGACGTGTAGAAAATAGTTGCTTTATGCAGTATATATAACTGTTCATACAATGTGGCCACATTAATGTATTATATTTTCTCTGTTATTTCAGTATTAAATCATATCCACTGTCCGATCCACAGAAAGAAATACAAAAAAGCACTCTATGAGCAACTTTCTTAAAGGACTTAAAGAACTACAGCTTGAAATCTTTAATTGGGAATTTTAATCAGGACAAATTTTAAGTGAATGATAAACCCAGCTGTTAAGCTCAAAATGCTATAAATGTACGAAACAAAATGAATATTAATAGTTGGAACAATAAACATGCATAGAATGACATCATAGAGTTCCCTGTATATGTTTTCTGAAATTCTTTCATGTACTGTATAATTAAATATATATTCACTCTAATTGCAACCCCATGTGTTTCCTTTAGTTATGTGCGCATGCCACAAAATAAACAATTAAATAACCTCATATTCAGCTGTTTGAAGTTGGCCTCCATGTACAAAAAAGGAGCCGAGCGGATAATGACCCTTTACAGTTAGCGTTTCTGGCTGTAGTTGTGTGTGTAGTTGTGTATGTGTGTGTGAGTGCGCGTGCATGTTGTGATTGTGTTTTACTATGCATTGTGTTTATGTGTTTCTATTACTGTGGGAGTGTTTGTGTGTTTGTGTTGTGTTCCGAGCGTGGCACCTGTTAACAGAGCCAAATAATGGGCTCTGTTGAAATTTTAATCACCTGCAAGTGCAAAACAAGAGCAATGCAATCAGGACCTAATTAGCAGAGCAATTAACACCTCTCTCTCTCACACTTTGTGTTTGCCAGAGCTCACACATTCAGCGTGTGATTGCAGGTTCTCTTTTCATTAGCATTTATGCTTTGATTGAATATGTTTTATTTATCAGTAAACATTTGTTTGTTGTTATTGTTGTGGTGCCACTGTAAGCTCCCTGGGTTCCTGTTGCTTTTCAAAGATCAAGTATTTGTTTTCCTACAAACAGGATTTACAATAATATTTTTGTTGTTTTTTCATAGAAATATAATTTATAGAGAGGTGCAAACATTTACTTTACACATGTCGGAATACATTATTAACATTTAATATAGCAGAATTTTACATTATTTTCAATTTTGTGTTGGTTAAAATCAAAATAGAACCTGAAAAACAAACACAACATAATGGGCAATGCATAAGGTAAACGCTTTGTATCATCTCTTTATGTGTGAAATAAAAAATGAAAATTAGAAGAATCTTAACATCTACGATTGTCTCAAAACATCCGACAGTCTCAGTCTGAAGTAAATCATATGGAATCTCTGGTTGACCGAGCAGTCGGTGCTGCACAGGTGTTCCTGACTGACCATGCAATAACTGCAAAATATGAATAATTAGATTTTGATTGGCATTTGTGACGATTGATCAATGACCCAAGAAAACAATTGATTACTGCATTTTGACACCCTGTTAGCTTTGCTCTGTAAATGCAGATTTAGCAATATTTATGATCTGCAAACGCACACAAGCACACACATTTTATTACAAGATTTAGACATTAAACCTGGAATAACCATATATGCAACGTCTGTATTTTAGTTTTTCCACAGATATAAATAAATATGTGTCTATAGAAAGGGTATGAATGTGTACCATTTGCTGAATTTGTGTCTTACAGTTTTGGTTTAAGTGACGGCCAAGTGGACGAGGTCGCTGATGACTATTGATCAGGCAGCTGTTCAGCCAGCCGACTGGTCTGTCATTTGGGGAATGAGGATAGATTTGTGTGTCACTGTCTGTCTGACTGTAGGCCTCCTGGGGAGTGGACGTATGAGTTTGTGTTTTCATTTGTGTGCCGCTGTTGGCATCAACGTGTGTGTGTGTGTGTGTGTGTGTGTGTGTGCGCGTGTGTGTGTGTGGCTGTTTGTGCACGCTGGCCTCATTAGGTTATCCATTACAGCCTGTCCAGGAAACCAATAAACTTCACTTCAACATGAGAAATATTAACTTTCCCTTGGATGGCAAGCTAGTTATGGCTGTGGAGCCCCCACACAAAACCCTGTCCAAGATACACAGTGTCACTGCTGGGAAGTCAGCCACAATGACAACAGCTGGTCAATACTTCAATCCATGGAGACATGGAGGGAGGGACTTATCCCTGACTTATCTGGTTGTTGTCATTGGTGTTTTGTGGATTTGTTAAGTAGAAGAGGGAGAGATAGTTGTCAGTTCAGTTGATGTCAGTAGTTGGATTTTATTCACTGTATTCACAACGCAGCCATTTCCCTTTTCATTTAGAGTCAGGGAAGTTCGAATGTTGTTATAATGTTGTACTACTGTAATCCAGGTTTTGAATTATAAATAAAGTAGACCTGACAACTGTTGTTGTTGTTTCAACACTTTTCAATAAACAAGCAAATGAGAAGACAATTGGTGGTACAAAAAATTAAAGGAAAATGTATTCATATCATAAACTAATATAACAAATTAAATCCCACTACCAGTTTTGAGCAAGCTACTTATAAAATAAAGTGAGCCAGTCACTCTACATTGAATGAAGCCTACACTCAATCATACACCAGCCAGTCATCATAGGCATCACAAGAATGTCATTGATGTGACGTGCAAACAAGAAGATGGCCACAAATACAAGGCCGTGTATTGCCTGGCGTCATCTATTGATTCTTAGCAGTTACATTGTAGACTGTTACAGAGCGCTCTGCTCCACTTCCACTCTGTTGTAGGAAAATGTAGATTGTTTGGATGCTACTGTACCTGTTGATAATACAACAGCCAAGCTACTGAAAAGCAATTTGTTCAAGATAACAACAACACTACCAGAAAGTTACTGAGAAGTATAGTTAAACTATCAACACTGATATGGCTGTTACTGCCCAACACTGCCCATTAGCTACCTTTAGATAACAGCTAACTACTAGCATTCAAGCACTTACTCAACATTAATGTTAGCTAACTCTACATTGGGCGGTAAGTATGTTATCTAATCATTTATTTTAACATACCCATATTGTTAGCTTGGAATTAAGGACTTTTCCAGGAGTCAACCAAAGAAATATCTAGATATTAGCCACTTTCTAGGCTAACGATAATATTTTCTTTATCCTGATATATGACCAGATAATCCTCTAGATGTTCACTGTAAAAGCTCTGGAATGTTGAATATCATCATATTCATGGCATACAGTTGTTCAGACCCTGACAGGAAGAAGAGAGAAAGAAAACCGTCTACCACTCGCTTCAAACAAAAGTCTCCTCGCCCGACTCGCGCTCGTTGTTAGAGACTCTGTTAGCACTCCATTGATTCTTGCAGATGTCAAATCATGGCAGCATCTTTGGCGGCATTTTGGGGAATTGAATGTGCCAAGGCGCCGTAGATCTAATTTGATTTGAACAGATACAGTTTTAGAAGGCGGCCGTGATGACTTCACTTCCCTTTCAGAGTGCATACTTTGGCATCTGTGTCATGAGCCTCATTTTGGAACAGATGACTTATTGTAGAGGGATTGTATGTCTTGAGGAAGGGGTAAATCAAAACTTCTGTAATATGCACCCAGAAAACAGTTCAAGTGTAAATGAGGGATTCAAGTTTTAAGCATGTTATCCCCTTTGCCCCAATTCTCACAGTATCTGTTGGTTGACCTCCACTGAAAATAAACTGACATGCACACAAACAACCCACACGAAAGCAAAAGGGTTTATTGTTCATGTAAACTCAAAGCTCATAACCACAAGAGAGGATGCAGTTAATACCGTTTGGCATGAGAAGTGTTAAAGCAAGAGAAGAGGGCAACACGCGAGGAAGAAGACAGAGTGAGATGTTTACTTCACCAACAGTCATCTGATGTGATGCCATTATGCAAGAGCCACACTTATTTTCAAGAAGAAAGACGAGGGGAAAAACAGAAAGATCAGAGACTTTTGTATGCAAGCTATCCCCTTGGGGCGTCCGTATTCTTTTGGCGTTCCAAAGCGATGTAGCGATCAGGCCACATGTATGACCATTACTCCGCAATGCTGCCACACCTACTCGGCCACAGTTCAAGACCAGAGGTTGGGAAGCTCCCTCGTCTTTGACAAGATTTTCCCAATTTTCTGCTTGACTGTGATGGGAGATGTATGAAAGCATGTCTCTGTGCTTTTCTCGAAGTCTCTGTGCATGGTTGAATCCTCCTCACAGATGGCCCTGTGTCGAGCCACCACTGCTGCCTCAGACTCCCACAGATGGAGGACGCAGAAGAGAAAATGGCAGCAATGTGTGAGCGAGGATTTTTGGACTTACTTTTGGTTTGCGGGAGTTGAAACGTCTTAAGTTTAGCATAAACTATTACTTGTTTGTTCACATTGTTTGCATCGGTTACACTTTATACTAAGGTCACAATGTTTGATCTTACTATGCTTTGCTTAGTATGGTCCTTATAAGGTAGTAGAATCAAGAATACTATGCCTGAAAGCACCTGTGTGTCCAATTGAACTCAAAGCTGATCGTTTGCACTTACTGACATTGCTTCCTCTTTTCTAGATCCTTGCTTGTTTTGTACTTACGCTCTGATGTACGTCGCTTTGGATAAAAGTGAATTGAAGAATTGTAGAATTGTAGTTCTTCTCGGAGGAGTTATTTGGAAATCACTAAGATGAGAAGATCTACTACTAGAACTACTCTTGTGATACCTCTACCTTAAAAGGGCCATACTAAGCAAAGCATAGTACGTTCATAATTCATGTACAACAACTTCCTAACTGACTACCAATAAGAAGTGATTAAGAGGGTATTGAGGGAAAATTCTTAATTCATGACCTTGTAGCTATAAAATATACATGTAGAATAAGGTACTAATAAGCAGCCAATATGCTACTAATTAGCATGCTAATAATCAACTGGTCAATGGTGAATATTGTGACCTTAATATAAAGTGTTACAGAGTGAATAACACTTTCAAATACATGCTGATTTATTTACAGGTTTTTAGTGAAATCGAACTTGGTCAAGGGCCATGCCAAAACTTGTTATTTTATACATATATATCCAGGGCTCATGTACATTGTTTAAGTTGGAAAGCACAATGAAATCTGATGTTGTGTCTGTGTGATTTATGCTTTGCTGCCTTAAGGTAAATTCCAACCCTCGGATCCTTTTACATTGATGAATCAACAATGTTCTGTGATGAGTTACAACGTCATCAAGGGCTGTGATTAATTCATTTATTGTGAATCATCTCACCTTCATCTGTTATTTCTTAACACACAACCAAACCCATGGCACATCGGTTCAAAGGGGATATGTCCTATGAGAGCTGCAATACCAAACTTGATTAAGGTGTACATTTAAAACTAAGAAAAAAAATAACATTAGAAAGGACCAATATAAGGTGTAACATAAAAGCCATATAGACTGTAGAGTGTACAGAAAATCTCTTCTGTACCTTTGTCTTCACACTTGACTTCCTTACAAATACGATACAAAAATAGATCTTTACTCATACATGAGGATTACATCGGACCTCATTACAGCAACAGTCGAATTAACATTGTTACAGTTATTATCTGCTTAATGACAAATTCATCTGACTTGCTATCAGATTTGGAGCAAAGACACTGGGGACCATTTTTGGTTTTTAATTTGGAGCATATTTGCACTAGGGAAATCATACCTCTTTATCTCATCCTCACCAGAGACATGGCTACTCGCTTTGGAGTTTACTAACAGCTGAGTACAACTGGGCCTACACAGATGGTTGCCTTGTTAAGGCAGATAATACAAGAAATCAAAGGATGCAGAGCATATTGTTTCATCATGTAACACACATATCTGTTAATCTATGTGTTGGGTGAAACATCTGTAACTTCAGTTAATCGAAAAACAAACCAAAGTTTGCATCAAGAAATGCATCAGGTAAAGTGTTCTTGGAAATCCTCTTATTACCTCAATTTGGTCAGCTAAGCACCAGCCCAACATTTCCCCCCTCCCTCTTTAAACACCTACACTTCTCCCCTCCCTCTGCTCCTCCACCATTTTCCCCAATCTAACCCAATGAAACGCTGCATCAGCTATTATCAAAGCTTGATGAATTTGGATTTAAAAAATGGGGTATTGCCCAGAGACAAATTTATCCTATGAGGGGGAAAACATTCTGGCAGAGGAAGTTGGTGAGATGATCTCGGGTGCCTGACTGCAATTTGCATGAAAACATTAGCATATTTATGATTTACAAATATATACAGATCTGTAGAAATTTAAAAAAGGAGTGCAGATGCAATTTTTATTCTTGAATATGAGCGCATATAGTTGGATTCAGGTTGACCACTTGCATGCACAAGTAGCTGCATACTGTACAGTCTCAATTAGAGCAACATGGAGAAAAGGAATGCGTCAAGTTATTTAGATGCTACCCCCCTCCATCTCTCTCTCTCTCTCTCTCTCTCTCAATTGGAGGTGGATAATTAGGAGTGAGTGCATGGGGGTCTGGGATTTCAGGGGGGAGGTGGGAGGTCCTGTAATCTTTTGCTGAGGAGGCACCTTGTCCTCTCCCCTGTTTATAACATCATCAAAGTTGTGCCTCTGGGGGCCCCCAGCTTCGTTAATAATTTAGGTGTGCGTTGGCCCGACTGGCTGAGGCAGGAAGCCCTTACTTATTGAGTTTGTAAACCATGTGATGATTTACGAGAACACCTTTGCGTTCGTCACGCTCATTAAATAACGTACTCACCATTTCTTTCTCCGTGGCCCAGTTTAATCAAGAACATGGAGGTAAACAGTGCTTTTCGACATCTCATACAGTTGTTTTTTGCAGGGTGGCCAGACTGGAGGACATGCAGACAGGTAGGTGGAACACATGGACGGCAAGGTGGACAGTGAAAGGGAAAAGGAGAGAAAAACAAGTAAGATACACAACAATAATGACAAGTGGAGGATAAAGAAAGATGATAAAGGGAAATATCAGTTGTGAGACAGATATGACCTTTTCCTAAAGATTGCAATCAAACAAACTGGAAGTTTTCATTCTCGTTCATGTAAGAAATATAAAATCCAATTTTCCTTACACATTCAAACCAGCCATTTATTATTTAACAGTGTCTTTTGTAAATTAATTTCTCATCTAAGAGCAGTAATATATCCCAAAGTCTTTCCTGTGTTGGAATAAATGGGGGTGGGTCACCCTGCCTAAAGCAGCTGCTAACCAACCTCAAAATGATTTCATTAGAGGTGCCGGGTTGTGAGGCGGTGTCACCTTGATGAAAAAAAAAAATCAGTTGAATCAGTAATTGTTTGGCATTAAAAAAAAAAGGTCAAATGTAATGATACACAAAATAATAATCAATAGATAACTGTACAGAGTATCCAGCATTCTGTGGCCTGTGTTGGGTGAACCCTTGGGCAGAGTTTCATTGCTGGGAGGTGGGATATTAAGGTTGAGCTTGGCAGCTAGTTTGGACATGGTGTGGAGGGTAAGTCCTTCACGCTCAGGTGGCAGTCAAAGTGGGGTTTTTTTTAACCTCACACAGCACCTTATACCCCAGTTTAGCTTATGGAATTGATGGTGATATGGCGTGGCAGAGCCCGGGCCAGGGGACGCTACACAGCGAGGGGCCTGAGAAATGGAATATTTTCTCACCCCAGGATTTATAGAAAGCTGCTCGATGCATGTGGAGTGGATGATTGGACACTGTCTGTGTGTGTGGGTGTGTGTACTGTAAATTTGTGTGTAATCGTAAGGGAATGAGTAGTAAAGGTGAGCTGAGAGCATGTGTGAACAGGAGGCTAAAGAGTAAAAAGAACATGTATGCAGAAAATGAGAGAAAAAATATAGATAGAATAGAGGAATAGAGGGTCATAACAAGAGAGATGGAAGGAAGCGAGGGCAAACTGCTCCCTTCCATGTCAGGTACTCTTATTTGTTTTGTGTATATTTTTATGAAAAACTGTTAAATGTCTTAGTTTTGAGGTGCCGGATAGCCTATAGCGGTTATGTGGCCCGCCCCATGTACAGAGGCTATAGAAATCTGACCTTGGCCCTTTAGTGCATGTCATCACCACTATCTTCTCCTAATGTTTACTGTGTCTTGTCAGCTGTCATATCCAATAAAGGCAGAAATGGCCCAAAAAATATCTTGAGAAAGTGTGTGTGTTTGCATACGGCATGCATTCATGCGTGTGTGCATGTGTGTTTGTGTTTGTAATTTCCTTAAAACTTTTAGGACCCCTAATTGTCACCTTTGTTCATCAATAGTTGGAATAGTGTTAGATAGCAAAGATAAACTCGGCCTCTGGCTCTAAATACGTTTAGCCTTAAAGCATAGGGCAGTAGCGAACGTTTAAAAATATTTATTTGAGTTTGAATTATGTTTTCAATCCCCCTAAAGGCAGGGCAGCTGAGGAGATTTGTTTGTTTTACTGGCTTGGCTGTTGTTTTAGAGTCAGTTAGGCCAAATTAACACCATCACATCTCCTCTGTAAACACACATTATGTTGTTTAAACCACCTATAGCCTGTTTGCTCAGGAAGCGACCATTCACCCAGCCAATTATTGTGAATATGTCACAGGAAATTTTCAGAGTAAACACACAATCTCTCCTCTTCCTCACGAAGTTTAGAAATCCACTTGATAGGCGTCTGACACAATTTAGAGGCCCACTAAGTTCACTTTCTTACTCCCTCTCCTGCTCCTTCTTTTCTCTTTTCTCTGAGGATTAAGATGGTGTCACTCTAATGGGTTTTACAGTTTTTAAAGAGATTATACTTTAGGATTACTACCTGAGGAAGGGGGGCTTGGAAAAGTTCAGCAATGCCTTTGATGTCCTGGAGTGTAAACACAACCTAAGGCTACCTTGCAAGGAGGGGCCCCTGTTTTGTTATTCAGAGACGGGGCCCTTAATTGTGGTGGTTGGGACAAAAGAAAGAAAGGTAACATTTTTCTTGAAAAAAAAAAAAAAAAAAAGCAACATGGGAGGGGCTCAGTGAATGGTCAAGAAAGGCCGTAATTTTGCATAATTGTGTAAACAAGATTCAACACTGAGGTCAATTAAGTGCATCGCAGGTTAGTCTAGCATTCATTTATAGCCTTTATTCTTCTTCTACACGTTTATAAATGTATGTAGATGTATCGTTTTTAAGGGAAGCATTACAAAGAAGCCCCATGTGGACAGTAAATACAGTGTTTTAAATCATCACAAACAAGCTAACACAGGGACCCATTACTTGTTCTGTGAAAGAGTTTTTCAGGCAGCGTTGAATGCTCGGCTTCCCTGCGATATTTAAACCTACGGCTCCACTGAGCCTAAGCGCAGGGATGGGGTTCTCTGTTGGTGTTATGGACATGCAAATAGGCCTTAATGTGTCCACAAGGCCCTCTAAAGGCAAATACCTCCAGTCTCACTCACAGAAGA
Source organism: Labrus bergylta (assembly GCF_963930695.1). Lineage (NCBI taxonomy): Eukaryota > Metazoa > Chordata > Actinopteri > Labriformes > Labridae > Labrus > Labrus bergylta. The sequence goes on from NC_089214.1 coordinate 18,890,254, forward strand.
TGAGCTTCCTTCTGGTGCAGGCTGCACGGTGCTGCACTTCACTTCCACACTTGTGTGAATAGGAATTAAAGTTAATGTCTGCTAACGTAGGCTTGGTTAACATTTAATGTTTATTGTTTAGCATGATACAGTTGCATCACGTTTACAGGAAAACGAGCTACGATGTAGTGAAGCTGGTGCTCTTTTGCATGGAAAAACATTGCCATTAAAGAACTCATATTTTAGATTAATATAGAGAACAGCATAGATGCCCCTCTTGCACAAACAAACACCATTCCTGACACAGGATATTGAGCAGTTCCTATAAGTCCTTGATAAAAAGCAGAAACTGCAATCAGAAACACATCCCACCGCAGACAGAGAAGAAGAAAAAGCAGATACAGGAAAATACACAGAGTGAGAGACAGAGGGGGAAACGTGAAACAGCTTGTTGTGACAGTTATAGTCCCCATTATCTTTGATTCTGAGTCGCTATCCTGTCCTGTCAAAAAGGAAAAGGCAAATCAATATTGTCATTCACAACTTCAGATTAAACTCTCCTTGCTTTTACTGCCTCCATGTTCTTTTTTGGGCTATTCAATCTGCCGTAACAGTGACAAACGCATCTCAATCGATTGTTGGTGAGATCAGCAAATTAACAAGTGGAATGCTTTTTTTTTTTTTTTTTTTTTTTTCTTTTTCCCCCTCGCTTTGTTTTTTTCCACTAAAACGGACAGGGAGCGAGGCAATGGAGCAAAACACATAAAAAGACGGCAGTCATCAACAAACACAATAAAACCCTGATCTAGAAACTACTTTCCAAGGCGAAGGAGTATTGCCGTGCAAATGTTTTTGCAATTTGGAGTCAGTTGCCACAAACCACTAAATGCCCTTAAATAGTACTGTGCAGTAAAGGTTTTCAACTGAAAAGTAGTTCCAGTGCTTTATGCAGGGCCAGACATGGGAATCATTATGAAAAAAAAAAGAATGCTGGGGTTAAAAGCAAACACGGAGTAAGTATTGAAAATATCCTCCTCGATTCATGCCAGACATTCGCATGTATCGACAATGTGGTTTTAATAGATCTTCATTGTTCCTCACGATCATTTGCAGAGATGTAAACAAAAGTCAGTGGTGTCTCCTCGCCACATGGACCATCCACATGTGTTTCTGTGACAACATCAAGTGTGCTGGCATCCCCTAGTTCTTCCGTAATCCTCGGAAATGCTGCTACAAAGACGCAGTCTGCAACGGAAAAAGAGAGGCACACTTGGCACGCAAATGATTTGGTCCAGAACAAAAGGGGGAGTGGGGGGGGGAGGGGGTGATTAGGTGGATGCTTTAAAGCTGTCATTGAAAAAGATGACATAGTTGATGACGGGGGGGGGGGGGGGGGGGGGGGTGAGACATCGCTGTTGTCTAGAACAGCGCCAAGGTAGATTATGGAGTGGCTTTAGCGTGTGAGTGTGTGATGGGATAGGCTCAAAAGGGAGGATGCTGCTTTTTGGGTGTGAAAGGTGCAGGTCGGGTTCACATTCTGAGCAGATCAGTGGGCTCAAGTGCTGCAGTAATACTCTGCTCCCATCTGCTTTAGTCGGGCAGTGAAGAAAGAAGCACAGCAAAAGAGGCAGCGATGTCCCCGCACAAATCCTCCTCCTTAGCACTAACTTAATGTTTCCAAACCCAATCTGCATCTGCACATCTTAGAAGAATAGAAGCATTTAGCTGCTGGATGAACACTGATGACTGCAGCTTTGAAAGAGTCGTGCAGAGGGTTTAGAGGATTATTCCTTTTTCTTTTTTTTTCAAGCAGTAGTCTTTGACTCTTTGACCTGACTGGGGTCAGAGAGAACCTGGTGAAACTGGATTGTAGAGAGCTGCGAAGACACGAAGAAAATGCCGCTTGAGTTGATTCTAAATGACAGAGTCAAAGGTACAACCGGAGCATATTTCAGAGAAGGTTTCCCTCACAATCGTTGTGTCTAAAAAAAAGAGTTTTACATTTAAATAGTTCAAAGTTAAACAATGTATTTTGCTCTCATCTGAATAATGTTTTGGGGTCTAATTTCAAGACTCAAATTATCCAACATAAGAAATAGAAAAAGGTTTATCTTTGCCAGGACGAGCCATGTGTGTGGGTTTATACACATAACCAACATGTGTAAGAGTATGAGTTTAATCTTTGCATGTATGTATGTGTCTTTAGACCCTTCTGAACTCATCTGGCTGTTAATTTCTCCTGTTGCATCGTGCGGAGCAGGGGTCACACATCAAAGCAACCAATGATGATTGAATGAGAAAGGTCTGCGTCTTAAGAGCCTGCCCGAGCCTGTTCCCCTGGATTTAGACACTTAGCAGGGGATAAACAAAAGGCACTGAATTTTACTTCCCGGATACATAATCACACACACACACACACACACACACACACACACACACACACACACACACACACACACACACACACACACACACACACACACACACACACACACACACACACACCCTTTGCCTTGTGTTCACGTGTTGTGGCATATATAACGCAAAAGTCACACAAGGTGTGTGTTTCTTGCTCTTCTGCCGAAACCATCTGCATACTAACAGTTCCAAAAGAGATCTATATACGAGAATGACCAACCAGTCTACTTTGTATTGTCAGCAATAAATGCAATTTGTTATATGTAAGCTGCAGAGAGAGCTGAATATGATTTTTTTCTTTTTTCATTCATAGCAATTGCCCGTGGAAAAGATTGCACTCTTAACTCCCAGCGGAGAGCTGCCCAGTATAACCAGTCATGCCCTTTCCAGAAGTGCACAGATCTGCTGGAGCTGTGTGGAGGTGAAGTGTCTTTGCAGAGCCAGAGAGATGTTGAAAAAGAATAATGAGCATCTCTTATTCACTGCCACCTAGATCGACCCCTGCAGTGCAGTTTCATGCAAGTTACCCTATGCCACATCTTTTTTTTTTTCTGCACTTAACAGTGAAGCAAATAGAGTCTCATGAAACTGAATGCTGCTCAAAACTGTTTCAGTCAGGAATTCAAGCATCCTATGTACCCTCATTTTGAACTTATAATTATCAGTTCTCGTTTATTGGTCTAATACATTTTAATCCCGTAAAGGTTTAAATTTTGTACTTTAACTCGTCGTCTTATTTTTCACAGCATTATCTACTTTTAAATCTTAAAGGAACTCTATAGTGTTGATGTGTTCTTTGTATTTGAGAGCGTTTATTTTCCTTATTGTAAAGTACTTTGAGATGCAGTATTTTTATGAAAGGTGCTAAAAAATATAGTTTAGTCTTCCTCTCCGTATTATTTATATGTTTTTGTTTTTTTCCAGATGTACAGAGATACTCAAAATCAGAATCGCAGACAGCCTGACATTTTACAGAACCTGGTAACATAATTGCTAATTAGCCAAGTATTGTTTATGCTGTTTGTATTGAATAAAGGCAATAAGAACGTACACAACAGTGCAATACTTTTTCAGAGACCAAAAGGCCTCTCTGATTTCCTCTCTGTGAATGTTTTAAGAGAATGGGGAATTGATGATTTTGATCACAATTAAACTTCAGAATGAGGTTGCAGTGTAAGAAATATCACTGATATCAAAGCCCAGCAGAGGGATACCATGTTCACACAGTTAGCAGCAGGTGTGCTGTTGTGGGGTTGGTAATGAGTGTCACCCACATAACAAAGGACGACAGTTATGGGGTCAGGTCTCCCATATGCTTTCTCACACACACAAATGAATGCACACACATGTGTATGCACAAAAAACATGCATGTGCCCATTTTGGTTCAAAGTGCTACTTTACACAGGAAATTATACAGATTAACACTGATGCACACACACACACAAATACACACACACACACGACAACTAGGTGTGTCCTCCTTGCAGTGATGTTAAAGTAGCCAGGTATTTACGCTGCTGCTTGGCTTATCAGGTTTCAGTATCTCCCCTGAGGCGCTGTAACACAAAAAGATAGATAGCCATCCGGGCATGACCTCAGACATACACACAGAATGCACAAAGACACACACACACACACACACACACACACACACACACACACACACACCGAGGTGATAGCAACCCAGGCATGACGTCAGACGTTATCAGTGATTACTGTCTTACAAAAACTGTGATTAAACAGAAGCAAAACCAAACAACTCCTTTAGTTTTGTGAATGACGTTAAAGCTGCTGATTTTATTTTGAAGTGTTCTCGTATAGCTGTTCTAACACTCTGAAGCATCATTATTTGCTTTGAGTTTGTCTTTAGTTGTCTTTTCCATTGTGCATCGTTAAATTTAATATCTTGATGTTTTCATGGAAACACTGAGTTTGCTTTTGCTCTTTCACAATTGTCGCTGATTTCTGGCTTTTGTTGCTCCTTTATCTAAAGGTTTGGAATATCTCATTAGACAAAAAAACAGCTCCTTGATTGTTTTCAGTTATTGTCCTCTGTTCCCATGTTGTTCACACTGATATGCCGACAATGTGATCAGATCAGCACTGATAATGTGTTTGTGTATTTTTGTATTTAGTATGTGTTGAGTTTAGAATATCAGAGAGAAGAAAATAAGATGTAATCCAACCTGATTGTTTGTACAACGTGGTAGCCCAGGCCCTTGTCCCTGTTTTAAGATGAAATGTATGTAAATCCTGATAATTTAGCAGCGTGCACAGCAGTTGTTAAATTGTTGTCGGTGCAGAGCCAGGTGAGCCTGGCTTCACCTGGCTGATAGCATCTGATTTCACATCAGTTCTGCCTCCAGGCCCTGAGGCCCCGCCACCGTTTATTTAACTCTAATCATTTTAAGGCATCTTCTCTTTACCACCATCACTAGAAGATAAATCGAAGGAGGCCGAGTGAGGAAAGAAATAGAGCAAAAGAGAAGGCCAGGCCGAGGAAAAGATAAAGAAATGTAAATCCAGAGAGACGAGGCACACCTTAAGATTCTGATTTCTGTCCCCTTCCTGTCCTCTCTTAAGTCTCGTCTTCATCTTTGATATAATTTCATTTTAACCAGAACTGGTTCAGAAGCATAACACACTGGAACAATAATATGATGATGGGGTTTGCAGGGGGTGAAAGGTCAAATAATGTAGGTGACAGCTTGGACTTTGAAGTTTCGCAGCAGGTAGCACTCCACCTCCCCCCTCCTTCCTCATCCTCCCTCAGGCTCTCTATCTCGCCTCCATTCTCTGGCAGTCTGTCTTTCTCTCTCACATATTTCTCCCCCTTCTATCTCTTTCTCTCTGAATACCTGCCATCCTGCTTGAGAAGCATGACTTGTGTAGCTTTACACTGACAGATGATAATAATATGGAGGATTTTCAGTTGCAGTCTCTTCTACTTAGCCATCTTCATCACCTTTTATTTCCTACACATTTTTTAAATTTGAGGGCTCGTTTTTCATTCCAGCTTCTTGCATTGTACTATACATTGAATTTAAAGTTGTATGAAAAACTTTTTTACGTCCTTTTTTTGCTCTTAGAATAATTCTTTCCTACTCGTCCACAACTGCTAACTTATCAAGGTGTGCCATGAGTCAAGCATGCACTACACCCTGTCACATTTTAGCAGCAGAAAACAACACTTTTGGGGAGAGTTACAACAACCGAAGTGAGAAATAGATTGTTTAGTGAAAACACTGTGGAAGAACTTATTGCCTAGGGGATGAAACTGAGATGTGTGTGTGGTCCCCCCACCCCAGCCCCATTAGTTCAAGGCACACTGAAGCATTTATCGTTAATGCACAAACACACACACAAATATATATATATATGCATAAATGTACTTGCACCCTCACACTAGAATGTTACGCTTACAAAGTGTCACATTCACACACTCAACAGTTTTGGGATTAGTTCCTTTGCAGCTTTTTCACAGAGTCCCTGGAGTGCCAGGTCTGCACAGCACAGTGTCATCTAAAGACCACACATTTGTACCCCACATTACTTCACTCTTATGAGCCGCTCTGAAGACACCACTTCCAGTAGGTACCTGTGTGTAAGAGAGAGAGAGAGAGAGAGAGAGAGAGAAAGAGAGAGAGAGAAATAGAGTTATAAAGAAATTACATTCGGCAGAAAAGAATAGGGGGACAGATTATAGATACAGACAGAGGGAGACAGAGAAAGGGTCTATACTTGAGTTTTCTCTGGGGGTAAATCTTTAAAACCAATAAGATTTGTATATTCAGGTTATTTAAAGAAATCATGAGAAATGCTAGGAATGTATTTAGGAACTATAATCAAATAAACCAAATTTATTTTTAAATGAATGAAGTTGTGTGACATATAGGATAATAGTATATATTTATCACAGCAGCCATTTAGATTGGCCATTACAATCTGTGCGTTTTTATTGGCTCCTTATACATTGCCAGTTCAAGGCAGGACTTTAACACGGGTGTTATTCCACACTGTCAGTGTGTCAATGTATTTGAGGCATAATAGTGGGCGACCGTGTCTGTGTGTGTGTGTGTGTGTGTGTGTGTGTGTGTGTGTGTGTGTGTGTGTGTGTGTGTGTGTGTGTGCCTGTGTGTGTGTGTGTGTGTGTGTGCCTGTGTGTGTGTGTGTGTGTGTGCCTGTGTGTGTGTGTGTGTGTGTGTGTCTTTTACACATGCCTCTTGTGCTCCTGCAGCGCACTAATCTAGTGTAAAATCACACGCTCACAAACTTATTCTCTTTCAATATATAAGTAAAAAATTATAATAATAATAATAATGACCACAGAGTTTCAGTACTGTGCTTTTGCATAGTCACAGTGTAAAAAGGGCTCGCCCTGAAATACGTTAAAAAAAAACTTAATAAACATGTTAAACCAACTCAGTTTACATCATGTGCAGCCAAACCAAGATATCTTTGATCACAGACCTAACTATGCAATGGATACATAATAAACACAATGAATATGATAACTGGGGGTCATTTATTAGAATACTGTGGGCCTTATTTTGATGTGCTTAATATTATTGTAAAGGACAATATGTGACATTGATTTTCCATTTTAAGCGAAGTAACAGATGAAATGTAGCCTCTGGGCATATTTTGCAGCGGTCGTTCTGGCTGGAGGCAGACATGGATCGCCCCAGGCCGTCTTTCAATTCATCTCTTTATCTGAGGAAGCCTCATGAGGCTTTGTTATGAATATATTCTTATTATCTGTATTTTGCTCATTTAAGGAACAAATGTTTAATTTTTCAGTAATATTGAGACGCAAAAGTTATTTTTCTGATTAAATGGATTCTACAACTTCAAGATGAAACATTTTTTTAATTGTCATGTTTTCATCTGAAGAAGAACATTTGGTAATCACAGCTTGTAAAAACTTCCAAATGTAACGTCAACTTGCCCGACCCCTCGCTGAGGACCCCTTCCATTCATGTGTTTTAAGTTGCCCTCACAGTGGACCCACTAATGGCTCCTCTCATTCTTTATCTCTCTCTCTCTCTTTTTCTCTCTTCTCACGCTGTGCTCTCACTAATGGACAGATGGCATCCCATTGTTTACTGGGCCAAGGTACAATGCCTTATCGGCCATAGCAGCGGAAACTGGGCTAGCGTTTCTGCTTGACCCAGCTCAAATCTGCCTCCAAAAAAAGGAGGAGGGGAAGAAGGGTGGGAAGAAAAGGGAGGGAGGACGAGAGGGTGTGTAGAAGAGTAAAAAAAAAAAAAAAAAAAACTACTGCAATATGATTTTTGGCCCTCTGTTTACACCTCTTTGACCCTGGATAGTGTGTGCATTTCCGTGTGTGTGTTGTGATGGTCAAACCCTCCCCCTCCTCACCTCCCAGTAATCGAGTGAACTGTGACAGCCATCTTCATATATACTCTCACACACACACACACACACACACACACAAACACACACACACGCCTGGGGCTAGAGGTGATTTCTTGATGATGGGATGCAATCAGCTCACAGCCAATCAGTAATGAGCGTTAATCAGCTGATCGACTGGGGAAGAGGGGCTCTGTGGCGACTGCTTTCTTCAATAAGACTTCAAAAAAATAACAAGTACAAAAATAAAAAGAAAGATTCTGAAAGATTCATAGATTTAGTTGTCCAAATGAAAGCTCTGCTCCGACCCTGAACAAAAATATATAAATATATAAAAATACACAGCCACATTAAAAATGACAAGTCCTTTGACCAGTGGCCAAAACTCTTGCAATGATCGCATCAGCTTTTTTATTGTTTTGTTGACATCTTTGGAGTACATGTCCCTGTAGTTTTGTTGAAGTGTTGCTGTATTTTTTCTCTTAAATTTTCTAAATATGCTGATATTCCACATACAGTCAGTTTTCTTTTGTAAAACAACAGTTGTTCTCCTGTTCTAATTTTTTGTATTATTTAAAATAATAAGAACAAGAAAAATGTGTAAAGTTTTGATGAAGTTGGTCAACATGACGATAAGGAAATGACGTGCAATAAATAATCACAAGTTAACGCTCTCCAGAATCCCTAAAAATCTGAAAAAAAAAAATTTTCACATCAAAGTTTTTCTCAACCACATATTCTTGCTCTTCCCCTCCCCGGCCTCGTGCTAGCTCACTTATTCAGCCTCAACCAAATGTACACCGTCATGATGAAATATAAGTAATTGTACTTTCCTTAAATAAACTACTATCACAAACTAGACTTCATCATTAATCATATTCTCAATCCATTGATGCTAACAAAATTGAAGGCTACAGTACACAAATCAGATTATTTGTCAAGTCTGTTGTGCTGGTACAGTACCCAAAAGAGCAACCTAATCATCACCATAATTTAGGACCCCGTTTCACTCTCTCAAACCCCCTCCTCCTCCCTCTAACCCCTGAGGGCCACGGACCCGGGGAACTTCAATTATCCACAGCCCCTGTTCTCTTCTCCACTGGCCACTGAATGGTCAACAGGCTTTTTACTACTTACTGAGGCATCAGTGGCTTAATAATAATAGGAAACAATGTAAGCATGCAGGGAGAGATGTCTAAGGGGGGCCTCGGCTGAGAGAGAGGGAGAGATAGACAGAAAGCCAGAGATAGGGGTATCATTAGATAAGCTTGTCGGTTAATTAGCACGACTTCACGAGGAGGGGAGCCCCCTCCTGACGCCAACAATGGCCATCAGGCGTTAGCCGCCGTTGCCTTTTTTTTATGGTTCTTTGCAGACTCTACTGACGGGGTTGTTAAGCAGCATGGAGGGCATATGTTGCCTGGATGGAAACACACAGTCATCAGTCAGTTGCACATTGACAGAGAGAAAAATAAAAGTTTACGCTGCTGCAGAGGCGGGACCAAAGATGTTTCGCTCAAGCTGCTTGTTAGCCATGGACTTTAAACAGGATCCCCTTCGGTGATGGAGGTCTTTGAACTATTCATCAGGTCGACTGTGTGGGATGTCCTGAGAGCTGACGACACCGTTTGGATTCACAATACATCAGCTGGGGCATATTTTCCCAAAGACAACTGCCAAAAACTGTGCTGTGGGAGATGTAGAAACATGTCTCGAGGTTTATTATGATAGGATTTTACTCTTATTTAAAGGGTCACTTCAAATACCGAAAAGCATATTTTCCCAGTTACTCCTTGTGGTATCTGGCCTTGCAGATAGATTCAGTTATATTTGGCGGCACTTTCAGATCTACATTGGCAGTTGTAGTAGAAGCTAGAGTTTCTAAGAACAAATGCATGTAATGTACAGTATAGAGCAGCCAAAAATGTTTGGCAGTGGGGCTCTTATCATGTGTAACAATAACGTTTTTTTCTGGATGGAGATGTAAGAGAGTTTTTCAAATATCATTTTTTTTTTTTTAGATGTTTAACCACCAAAAAATATTTAACTCCACTGTATTAAAGAGGCAGCATAGGTTTGCAAGTGTGTGGCAAAGAATTTAAATCCAACACTACCAGTATGACTAGACAGAACTGACCATTTAAATGCAATGCTAAATAAACTCTCCACAAAGAGTTCAGGTCGGTATAAGATTGTAATTTGCAGTAAAGTTTACAGACGTGTATTCTGTCCATGAGTTTTTGCCAGTTCAGGTTTGTAAATATAAGTTCATAAAACTTAATTTTTGTACAAATTGTTTTCAAAAACCAGACGTCAACCCGCACTGTTTTTGTCGTTTTTGTAAGTTATCCAAATACATAAAAATAGGGAAGTCCCTCTGAGAGAGAACCCAAAAGAGCCATAAATAATGCATTAATTCAGCTGAATACATATTAAGAGCTTTGAACACTCCTACCTTGTTTTTCACTCCCTTGCCAGCTATTTGCATCGCATTGTGTGGTGCTCATTTAGTATTTATATTACTGTGTGCACTGGCTTTGTGCAGTCACTACATAATAGTCCACTTTTTTCCAATTAATCTCAAAAGATTTTTGTTTTGCCTGCAGCATATTCAGGGGGACTTACAATAGTAAGCAAGCACCCATACATCAAACACAAGTTCTCCTTTCTTTTCTTTGTGTCTTTCTGCTTTTCTTCCTCACACTCTTTTCTTGTCATTTTCCTGCTTCTGTTATACAAACCCTCCATTTCTGTTCTACCAGCGCCTGTAACCTCACACACTCATTCTTCCCCCTCTGTTAGCTTTACAGATTTTTGACCACGACCCCAACCTTCTCCCCCTTTTTTTTACTCTGTCAAGTCCCTTTGCCCATCCATTCCCCAAACCATCTCCCATTTTTGCCATCACCTCTTCATTCCTCCTCTCTTTCCCCCCTGCCCTCCCTCCGTCTACTCAGAGTGGTGGCTGAGCAGGCCGAAGCCCCGGGGCCAGAGAAGCAGCGTCCAGATCTGCTCTGTGTCGTGTGACTAGTTATTTTTATCTCAAGTCACTTTCTGGTCCCAAACAGCTCCCTCTCCACCCCTTTCTCCTCGCTCCCCCTCTCTCCCCTCAGTTTCATTGTATTTTCTTCGACTCTTCATTTTGATTTTTTTTTCTTCTGGTTTTTGGCAGACGTCCTGGTTTACTCAGTGTACTGTATTTACTTCTCACAAGAAGTGTAAGATAAGATGAGTGGGCAGTGTTTGTGTGCATACAGGGCTGTGCAAGTGTGCGTGTATGTGTGCCGCAAGATGATTTAACCGGCTTTTTGTCATTGATGTTGACAGGCATAAAGAAAAACCTGCTCTCTCTGCTGCTAGATGTTCCTGAAAAATCACAGAAAAGAAACACAAACACTGGAATTTAGAAAATTAAAAGTCAAATATTTAAAATAAACAATGACCTATGTGTCTCCACCACTTTAAACATACAGCTAGTAAAATAATGGATATCAGTATGGACATCTATGCTGTAGCAACATTTTATGAACATTAGAATCAGCTTGTCTGGATAGCACCTTAGAGACGTGTCCTGGAGAGTTCTGGGCATGTTGGTTAGAACAAAATATGTTGTCAGGAAAGAGGATAGACACACACACGCACACATACACACACATGGTCTGCTCTTCAGGAGGAAGCCTATTGTGCAGAGAGGAGATCGATGGAGGGGTCAGGCCATGTCAGCAGAGGTAAAGCAGAAACAAGCAGAAGATTGTTTTCTGGGTCTCTCTCTCTCTCTCTCTCTCTCTCTCTCTCTCTCTCTCTTCTCTCTCTTTCTCTCTTTCTCTCTCTCTCACTCTCTCTCTCTCTTTCTCTCTTTCTCTCTCTCACTCTCTCTCTCTCTCTCTCTTCTCTCTCTCTCTCTCTCTCTCTCTCTCTCTCTCTCTCTCTCTCTCTCTATCTCTCTCCCTCAATCCTTGGCTATCTGGAGACCCCGTTGGTCAGTGCTTTGCGTCAGGGTACAACCTTTCAGCTCAGGGAGAAGACACTGTTCACTCGCAACAACAAGTTAATTCTGTGCAAATGTAAAAAAAAAAAAAAAAATCTATATGTCAGCAGACCAGTTCATCATGATGCATTTAAAATCAAAATGTTGCCCGAGTGTTCAGAACAGTGAGTACACTTAGCATCAGCTGTTGTTTTACAGGATTATCAGCTGTTATTCTGCAGTTACTTCATACCGCGCATTTCTAATCAAAAGATTATTTGTGAATGTTTAAGAAACGTATATGCAATATTTTTTTAAACCCGTCCCTTAGATTTACCATATATGTTTGAGGGTTTGGCCTAATAATGTACTGAACAAAAACTCAAGCGTATTTGTTTGGTTTCAAGTCAAAAATATATTTTATAATGCTTGTTATAAGCCACATTTGCCTGACAAGTCAAGATGGACATCTTATTACAAGAAATAAAAGCAAAACAATAGAGGCCTTAACTGCTTGAAATAAGTAATACAATCTTGCAATGCAGCATGATATTTTTTACGTGTCTTGAAATGATTAAATATCTAATTTCAAGACACTTAGCAAGTAAAATGTGCTTGCTGTAGCAACATTTGATGGCTGCATTGCAAGATAGTATTACGTATTAAAAGTAATTCAGGCCTTGTTTTTTTGTTTTTTTTTCTTTTCATATGTTGTATGGCTTATTTAAAGCTTAACGGATAGTTCGACTAGAAATAAGACAAATGCGCTTTGTAGGATTTGAGTTGTACCTGGACTTTATTTCAGGCTGTTTCTGTTGTTACTAACCACACTGACTTACATGAGGATAGTATGAGTTAATGATACATACTATACAAGTTCATTATTTGTGTAACTTTTTATACAGTTATGGAAATTAAAGATGTATAAGATGCTATTCACCGAGCAATAGTCAGTAAATAGTTAGTCAAAATAAGAACCAGGAAAGCCAGTCGAGCTGTTCGTCTTTTCCAATTTCTCCAACTCATAACCCCTTAAATTAACTGACAGTGTAAGAGAGAAAAAAATAAAGAACAATTACACCATTAAATCTTATTTTACAGCAGATGAGAACTCCTGGAAAGTGATTATGAATCCAGTTATCACATGGCTGAATGCATTGCTCTGCAATAACGTTTAATTTCGCTTAATGTTGGTGGTTTTTTCGCTCCATTCCATCAATGGAAGAGAGCGCGACAACAAAAATGTGGCATTTAGTGCAATTAAACCGTAAAAGAAAGTTGTTCTATTCAATTTGGCCCATGATGGGAACATTCAGTAAACAGACATTAATTTTCTCTGGCTGGTATTTGCAAAAATGATAATGTCCGTTCATTGGAATGTAAACAATACGGCACTTAACTAAAAATAGATTTAAACCCACAGAACAGTAGCATCCTCTCTTCATCAAAACTGTTAATTCTTTCTGTCTCTTGCTGTTATTATCCATCAGCTGTTATTTTCATACACTGGCCCCTGAAGATAAGTGTGGGAAAGGAGCATGTGGTTCTCCACACCAGTCCTCCAACATCTCCCACAATGGTGTGCTTTGTCCACCTCACCTCCCTCCTGCCCTGTCTTGGGTGCTACATAAGGTTGGCATTGTGCTTAATAAAGTTACAGTGGCCCTAGGACGTCTGACTTCCCTTGATAGCAAACGCCCACACACTGGGGGTGTAACATGCTGAGACAAAAGGCCTCAAATGCCACTTTGCAGCAGCCAGGCCTAGTGCAACTGAAGAGGGGTATGCCCAAAACTGCAAACCAAGGTTAAATCAAGCCATGAAATGCAATTATCATTGATAAATCTAGCTGCATGGTGACTTTAAGATGTATTTAAAATAGAGACGATTCTGTCTGGAGGGCAGATCGTTGACATAGCTAATGAGTTAGCCCTGGCTGGCACCAAACCAAGCTAATGATTCACTTGAGCTTTCTTATGACCCTGAAGCCCTCATGTGCCCTGTGTCACATCTTTTTTAAGGTGGGGGTTGTGGGGTTGAGAAGCTGCAGGGATTCTCTAGCAGAGCCCAATGGTGTCAAAGTAAACAAGGTGGTGGAGTTTAAAGGTAAAAGAGTCTGGATACAATGATGCAGGAAGACATCCTCAACATTATTAAATTATCTGCAGTTTCATTGATGCTCACAATACAGGCGGACTGAAGGAAGTGCAGTGATGTGTGGGGCTCTGACAGTGATGGATTGGATGAGGTTAGGGTGGGCAGAGTGTTTCAAGACCAACCTGTGGCTCATTTAACAAACATTGCTGAGGATATGCTCTTTGTTATCACTACTGTCTTCTTATAACCCAGACATCCTTCACAAATGTGTAGCTATTCTTTAAATAGTGGTTTTCCATAGCTATTCTTTAAATGTGTTGCCATGTTCCTGTGATGCCCCATTAGATTGATGTTTATGAAGTAGATGTACATAAATACACAATAATCTGGGACAAATTCATTGGTAGTGACTTGCTGTATTATTTATTTATTCTTACTTAACATTTACTAACAGCATGATTCAGTTTTGTGCAACAATTAGCCTTTGTAAAGAACTGACTTTATTTAGCTCTTTCTAAATTTGAAATTGAACTTTTAATTTGCTTTTTACCACTGTGATCCTTGTGGCTAACACCCAGTGCAAGAATTCCAACACTTATTACCCCAAGATAGCGTGTTTCCTAGCTTTACAGATATCTTGCTGATGTCACAGCCAGCACATGGCCAGCTCCTGACTGATGGCATGCTCTCTTTCCCCAGAGCTGCCGGGTCCCCTGGTAGACTCATTCACCGCCTGACATAACGCTCCCTCGGGGTGTCACCACCAGAGCGAGTATATGTGAGTGCTTTAATGTGTGTGTGTGTGTGTGTGTGTGTGTGTGTGTGTGTGTGTGTGTGTGTGTGTGTGTGTGTGTGTGTGTGTGTGTGTGTGTGTGTGTGCTGTATCTCCCCTGTGCAGGTAGCTAACTGTGACAGCTCAGTCCACAGGTAATAGTCAGGTGGCTTAGAGGAGGACCCCTTGGGAGCATCTCCATCCACCAGACCCCAAGGGTTAGAGAGAGAGAGAGAGAGAGAGAGAGAGCGAGAGAGAGAGAGAGAGAGAGAGAGAGAGACACAGAGAGAAAGAGAGAGAGAGAGAGAGAGAGAGAGAGAGAGAGGCTTAAAAATTCCCAAGAAGCGAGAGTCGAATAGGTCAACCATCGAGGGGTTTCAGAGCTAAGGTGAGTGTTCCCCAGTGAATTGTACAATCGCCATTCACCCTACACATACTGAGTCCTCACATTTAAATTATGTGTTTCTTGTGTGTGTTTGTGTTGATACAAAGTCACGGAGACCGAATGAAGATGAATGCTGGGGCAACATCTGCTACTAAGGAGGTCAAGATCTGACAAGTGCATGATAAATGGCTATTTGATCCACTGCTTCCCGCCTCTACTTGGTCTAAATGAAGCTCTAGGACATGAAAAGAATCATGAAAATACCCTGATTTACAATACCATCACTTAATTACTTACGATATCTGAACATGGCAAAGACTAAAATGATAGTATTTTATCTATGGTTGAACATAAGCAACTGAAGCCTTTTGTTAAAGCATATACCCATATATGATAATATTGAATTGTCCCCTTTAGAATACTTGTTTTTACATTGATTTAGGGGCTTGAACCTAAATGATATCCTCTCCATGGGTATCCTGCTGCCTCTTTGCTGGAACATTTATTATACACTTCAAGACATTGATAAATTAAGGTCTCATATTCCCTGATACCTGTGCATAGACAGGTGGTGATTTGATAGCTGTTCTCAAGCTGCAGAGCATTACAGCAGGTGTTTGCAGGATTCTTAATAGCTCCCCTTTGCCTGAACATGCCTTGGCCTACACTGACAGTAAGTGTGCATTCAGGGGATGGATCAAGGTGGATTTGCACGCATGCTCTTCAAAACTTTTTTATCTTCCCAGACAGAAATCCTTGGTGTGGATGTCGAAGGGAACGGGAGGGGAGGAAGCTATTGTGTTGTCAGTTCCTCAAGCCAAACGCACAATTTGAGTAAGACAGTTTACTTGGTCGTGCAAACATTCCTACTCATGTGTCATGAGACGCCAAGACCTCTCCGATCTTGTGCTGCGTTGCCAGCGAACTCCCATTAAGACAACTCTCCGACAAGGCAACACAAACAAGAGTCTCTTCCCCTTGACTCTTCTTGTCAGCCTGCCCTTTATCACCCTCTCCAGCTTTTTATGAAGGGAGGCCTATCTTTGGACTATCATTATACATCATGTACACATTCCTCCTACCAGATGCTCCCTTGTGATATGCTGTGTGTGTTCTCCCCCTTGCTTTGTGACTCAATGGGCTGCTTTCTTCCTTGGTCGCATCCCCCTCCATCCCCACACAAACATATTGACCATGTCAGCCACAGAGTCCGTTCAGCTGGTGGGGACTGCTGGCTGGGGGGGGGGAGCCACCACATGATATTGAGTACAGCCCCTTAGCAGAAAACCACCTTTTTCGGTCCAAGGGGGGAACAGACAATGCTTTGTGATCCATGTAGAGGGAGCCTACCCCAACTATTAAATGCACTGACGCCCAGCTGCTTAAGCACGTCCGCCAAACTATTGACCATTGTTCCACGCATGCCTGCTTTAGTCACATCCCTTCCTTGATAGGCCCCCGGTGATGATCAATGGCCAGGCCTTGCTGAAGTGGCCGAGGGTCTGTGGCACCCCACAGGTCGCCATACTGGGCCAACTCATCTTGTGACTGATTGCCTGTCACTCTCCACCCTCTCCACACCCCTGGCCTGGAAGCGGCACTCGTCCTGTCTTGTCGGTTAAACCCTCACAGCAGGCCATAGACTCGGTGGTACTGGTTGCCGCCTTTGTAGGAAACAACAAGGGGCTTTTTTCCCCCTCAATGTCGAGGTACGCTTTTTATTGGCTGAGTTTGTAGGAGATAGGTGTACCGGCTCTTATGTTTTTCATCTTGTCTCCATTTTACGACAGACGTTAAAAAAGCTAATGTCTGTCATCTCATCTGTTTGGTGCAATTAAATTCTTCTTTTAGTGGTATTGAGAGGAGGCCTCAGCTAACACGTCCATCAGAAGAGGAGCTGCATATAGGAGACATGCTCAGTTAGACCGTATGGTCATAAAGGTTATATTAATGGTTTATGTACCCCACTGCAGCATTGTTAATGGCAAATGGCATTTACTGGGTGCTGCAGAGGAAGGCTATTCAATCCACTGTATGGTTTATCTATCATGTCAAGAGCTCAATAAAAAGCCTTCAGTAATATCAAAGGAGACTCAACACAAAGGCTCTACCCCTGGGCTAGGTTTAAACCTTCTCTTGTGTTCTATGTAACAAAATGAATAGTTTATATTTTCAAAATCCGTCTGAAATTAATCAAATTTAATTCCTCTTTGCGCCGTGCCTAAGTACTTGCACACGGACACATAGAGACAAACACACACCACAGTATGTCTGTGTGTGCGCACACAAGGAAACAAAGCGATCCACACAGAGTGAAACAAACCCTATTAAAAGAATTTCAGGGGTCGTTTCAAATCTGGCTCTGTGAAATAGCTCACGCCTGAACCAGCGACTGATTTCATATGCCTATTTGATTGTTTAGTGTCCCTTTATCCGTGATGATGTCATCAAAGCGAGTCCCCGCACTACAGCAGGACCTTGCTGGCTTTACAGTTAAGCGTTCCCCGCTATGCCGGCTGAATGCTGGAGAAGATAACGATAATGATGATGGAGGTTATCGTGGAGTAATTACTGTGCATGGAGGACTCGGCGCAGTGTGAATGAGTAAAACACCCAAGCGAGAGAGATTGAAAGAGGGAATGAGGAAGAAACATTGAAGGGAGGGGGTGTGGGGGAGTTGTATCTCTTAATGTGTCGCTTGATTGAAGTGCGTAAGGTTCTGAGCTAATTACATCCAGAACCGCAGCCTAGGAACAGATGCCACACTTGTGCATCAATAAATGCTTATAAGTAACTTATTTAGGGCTGCCTGCCATGCAAGGAAATGGCATGACTTAAAGCACAAGCGCCCGGGGGCTATTCTCCGGCTCTTTGTCTTGTCATCCTGCATCTTTTAAATCTATTCAACGCTTCAAAACAACACAGGCAGACAGCAGGGCAGGCAGAAAAAAAAAGAGTAGAGGAAGAAAAAAAAGATACAAATATTCACACTTTGCAGACAGTATTATGTGTGCTGTTTAGGTTGTCTGGCATCAAAGACACGTTGTCTTCTCTTAGATTTGTGAGCGGTAAAGGAATGGTAAGTCGCTGTTCTTAAGGCCAAGCTCCTGTTTGATGAAATGTAGCTGTTCTTTAAAGTTTTTAGATAAATATGTTTTGACTTGAGTGTAGAGAGATGCATTTGCTTGACAAGTCGGCGCTATGTTTTATTTAGCAGTTGGTGTAACAAACAGCATTAGGCCTAAATGTGTAAAAGAGACAATTCAAGGTTCCCCTACTGCTTTACGATGTTGTTTGGTGTGAACACAAAAAGTGTTTTGTTGTGTTGGTGGAGCACACGTTGACATGCCATCGTCTTTGCTGACCGCTGTGAGTGACAGATTCAAACAGACAGGTTGACTGCCTTGTCAATTCAACACAAGAGCACATATAGAAGAGAGTATGTAATCAAAGCCACACCTCAGCCTTCTGCAAAGATAACAGGCAATTAGAGCTGCCACTGCCGTACAGCTTTGCTCTTCAGTACTTGCATTTGATTGACACAATTAATTTCAGCATCAGTTCTGTATTGTTTGATGTGTATAGCTGGAGCAGCATATGATTTATTATCATACACGCAAACATTTTTAGCTGATCAAGCAGAAAGAGACATGCTGGCCACAAACCATGGATCTCAAAAATCTCTTTTTGTGTAACTGTTCACAATTCTGTATGTGTTTGTGTGCATGTTCAGGAGCATGCAAGTGATCCTTGCCCTACTCACAAAGCTATTTAAAGCAGCAAAGCAGGAAAATCAACTGTGTGTAACATTAAGGGCCCCTTGCACATTCCCAAAGATTTGCATACAGAGAGAAAGAGCTTCTTCACTTATTACTGTCTCTGCTACATGAAAGTCCCTGGAAATTCTGGTTGGTTTCGATCAGCCTGTATGGCTGACCTGTTCTGGAAACACGGCATTGCTTAACACAAGAACACTGATGTAAAAAGAAGAAGAAAGCAAATCCCACCTCAGCTATTTGTACTCTCTTCCTGAATGCGAGAAACTGTTTTGCAATTGATGATTGTCCCAAAGAATAATTAGACAGGTTTGCATTTTTCATGAGATTAATTCATGGCTTTCTAATGTGCGTTTTGTAACCTCACACTGAATATATTCTGTGCCATATTAACATATTTGAAATATGTATGATCTTTAAGGAATATGCCACATGTTAGTAGCAGGCTATGTACCCTGGGTTTAAGTATGTGAAAGCAGAATGCAAATGGCCAGGGCAAGAGTACAAGAATATTGTTCTCAAGTAAAAGTATGGTAACTTGGATTATATTTTACTTAAGTATAAATTCAATTCCTGGTCTATAAATCTACTCATGTAAAATAAAAATAAAAGAATTGTTTAAAATGTACTTAAAGTACTGAATAATGACTTTAAAACCTGAGGGGGTGTCTGTGGAGTTGGGTTGAAAATTAAAACACGATCTCCTTCCATCTCTCCTTTCCTTCTTTGCAGTGTGAAAATGACAATATGAATCTCCAACCAGCTGCTTTTATCAAAGGAAGACCTTTATAATAAAGTGCACTTCATCAGTAACTTCTCAGATTTCATATGGTATCATTACTCTGGCTATGATCCTTAGAGTTTATACAGATAGGTGTATGAAGTACTTCACAAGCAAACTATGTCAACAGTTCTACTGAAATATCTTATTTCAAACAAGGCCAACTAGTAGATCATCTCTCATCAGTAGAACTACAAGAAAGACAGGATCATCTTTTCAGTCATCATATAGACATAATGGTAAATATGATAGGGTATGATTTTTAACTGGAACTCTTGTTGGGAAAATTGTGAGACATCTGACAATGGTGAGACCACAGAGGTAGGCTATAGAAAGATCATAAAGCTATAGAAAGATGGCATGAATATAGTCTTTCTTCTACATGTTAGACTGTATATCTAGGCTTTGTTCTGTCCTGATTTTAAAAATGGAGCGCCAGGAGCCTAGGTTAGTGCATGCATCATGTACAGAGGCTGTAGTCCTCCAAGCAGGCGACCTGGGTTCAGATCTGTCCTGTGGCTCCTTTCCCACATGTCATTCCCTACTCTCTCTTACGCCCTGATTTCTGACTTTATCCACTGCCCATTCTCTTCATAAAGACTTAAAAAATAAATGACTTAAATACATAGAAATATTTATGGTTTGTATGCATATGTGTATTTGTGTGCTTATGCATTTAAGCACACATGCCTGTTTGCATTGGTGTGCAATGTATATATTTGCACACAAACATATACTGCATGCAATCAGTAGGTGTGTATGTGAACTGTCATCCCCTGCATGGACAAACAAAGAGGGGGAGGAGGTGCTGGAAGAAGCAGTGAAACATGGCTAACTTTTCCATGACATCACTCATCTGGTATTAACAGTGTTAACATGTCCTCTCCTCTCTCCACTGCCACCCAAATGAGAGGAGTACAGCGCAGAGACCATGCATGTTGTTGTTTTATAGGGGTTCCAAGTGGCCGGCCGCCAGAACCGCTGCTATGCATTTCCTCCCAGGGCTAATTTATCACATCCTTTTCTCACATATTCTTCTCCAGGGATGCAAGTTCTCTTTGGGATAGCCTAGTGCAGTATCCAGTTTGTGCTTTGAGGCTGATTTGATAATAGATATAGTTTAAACGTAAAGCTCTAAAGAATGAAGTGGACATCTTTTAGTTTGATCAACAGTATTTGGTAATGAAACATCATTTTCATGATTAATTAACTCAGAACATGTATATGTGCGTTCTTAGCATTAATAAATAATAAATACAAGATGCATAGTCTACAGGCACAGCATCTGTATTTTCATTAACACTCTATTAAGTCAATCTATGAAAGGAAAAGCTGGCGGATAAAAGCCTTTAAACTGTCAAACAATCAGACTTGAGGCATCGTTAGTACCAAAGCAGCTGGAACATACTTTCTCACAGTGTGGACTGAGTCTTTAAAAACAAGCACAGTATGTGATGAATCTGAAAAAAAACATAATCCAAGGTGTCTGATTTCACCTCCAGGGCAGCTCAGGGTGGGGGTGAGCAGCTCTGCGGAGAGGTACAATATTTTAATGCCTTGGAAAATTGCAGCCTACTATTTGTCGACTTGTTTGGACAGTGAACAAACACTCGTAGCATACATATACCTCCCAGCCCCACCTCTCTCTCTCCTGCACCCACAGCTGCAACTGCCACCCCCGATCGTTTTGATCTAATTTCCTCTTTTTTTTTTCTTCTTCCTTTACCTTTCCTGCTGAAATTGATTTCTGCTTGTTTGCTTTGGCAGTAATAAGATCAACAGTAGGATCATGTTTCAATGGCATACTACCCTGAACCCCAGGCAAATGATTTGTCCAAACTTAATAATGGAAATACTTAGGATGTATTGGGAGATGTAAACAGTAGTTGTAATAAAACAGTGCCGGAAGGTAAGGGCTCCTTTAAGTTGCAAAGCCTTTCCACTTATGTCGGCCGTACACACCTCGGGCTCTCCCCAAACACTGCGAATAAAATGTATCCCCATTTAGCCTGGCGAAAAGTCACCCAATAAAAGCTATTTAACTGGACTGCGGTGTGCAGCGTGGCATGTTCAGTCCGCTGCAAAGTTTGACCGCCAATGACAAAGCTGTCAACAGAACAGGAAACGGCTAATGCTTCACAACACCGACAATTAGTTTGAGTCTGCCACTTACACATATAGACAAGTCCCACTTTATTCTCGCTGTAATGCTGGAGTGCTGTTTCTTCTCTACCAAGAGGCACTAAGTAGAAAACCCCACGAAAGCAATGTGAAGATGGAGAACTTTCAGGTTTCTTTCACTGTGCATAGAGTCGCTGATAGAAAAGAATCATTACTATGATGTGGGCTGCTGGTCTCGAGTCAGTTCTCTTGTTCTGCTCGTTTTATACTGTAGAGGTAATTACTATGAGAGCAAGCATACACAGTTTACATGCAATTAAACTTACAGCAAAACATCTCTCTTAATCAGTCAACAAGACTTGATAGACATGTTAGGATATATTATATTTTTAAGAACTGTCTTCATCTACAAACAACTGCACAGCCTAAAGAATATTCTAAAGTAGCCAAAGTAAAGCAGTTTTGGGTAATATTGAGATTTTATAAGATATTTTCCTTGTGCGTCCGTTTCTAATTACACCCTGCAAGAGTTGTGTTTACAGGCCGTTGCCTCACACCTTGTATGCATTGGCCCACTTACATTCCTCAAAGTGAATTAGATTAGTTTCACTCCGTGCAGGATGGCAGAGTTACTCCCTGTCTTCTGCCCTAACTTGAAAAAGTATCCATTCAGGAAACGCTTTAAATCCTGCCTCTCCTTTCCCACAGATTTCTCCTCCGTTGTAGAAAAAAAACATTCTCAATAAAACCTTTATGTTAAAGGAGCAATATGTAAGATATTTATGGAATTGAACCAAAAAATGTACTTTGTAATATTATCAGACATTAAGGAAACATGCTATGTTTATGTGCTGGCTTTTCTGACAACAGTGCAGCAGCCAGTATGAACTCCTTCTAAGTTTAGATATCGGGTCTGAATGGTCTGTTTTTTTGTTTTGACCAGAGAAGGTATAGATGGTTTAAAGGCACCCCACACATGGCACCCCTCGGTTTGCAAGGCTAATGGCAAACCAACAGGTGTTGCAGGAGTGAAAGCGTGCAAGCAAACTGGTTCAGTCATGACTGATTCTACCTGACCTAAAAAGCCTCGGCATTTTTCTAATAAGCTGAACTTCCAGAAATGTGGTAAAACTTCGATGAATATCGGAGATGCTTTTGAAAAACGGAGAGAGGTTAGAGCTCAGAAAAGTTTCAAGACTGATGCGGAGCTGGCTAAACACTGAAGCTTCAGTGTCCAATAAATGGAAACTGGGCGTGCACATCGGCTCTAGGGAGGAAGGGGCGGGAGGAGACAGCCCTCTCCAATGTTTAGAATTTGAACTGCAGAAAACATTTTTAAAAGCTACGTGTCAGAGTTACATTTTGCTCCTTTTAAACCCACATAGACATATTAATGACACTCAACTTTTGATTAAACATTGTCTCTAAAGGTAACATTTTACACGTTGTTCTCATCATTACCCTGTGATTGAAATCAGTTGTACACTTTGGTGCCAACTCAGCATCAATCACTCATTAGACTTTCTCAAGCGTAGCTTCGTGACTGAATATAAATGTACCTTGACTGTTGAAACCAATCACAAAATTAATGACAATAGGAACTGTGCAGAGTGTGAGCAGATGTGAATGGGGAGAGTTCAAGGCCCAAGAAAGTTTCTGCAGCAGCACTCTGTTCCACCATTGGCCCAAAATAGACAGTTTCATGGCGTGTTAAGTTCTGTATCGTATCTACTGTTTTCTGCCACATGGAGTCCTTGTGACCAGGCCACAGAATCAAGATGAAGGTTTTGTCCTAATACAAGTTCTTAATGAGTTTTTCTCGCTCAAACACACAAATCGTTCCGCCCCAGGAAACACAAATTCAAACAGATGTGTTGAAAGCAAATTGAAGCCCCCATTCAAAGACAGATAAATAAACGTCCACTCCATGCTAACACTAATGCTAACATGTGTTTTGTGACAAATCTATCCTTCCAAAAATTAGCATTCTAAGTGCACAAAGACACCATTGAACCAGAAACCCAAAGTTTCTCCTGCTACAAAAACTTTAACACTTTAACACAAACAAATTGGATCTCTGCCTGTCCTAATCTGATTTGTTGTCATTATGTAGGTATTTGTTCCTTGTTTTTGCAACAAAAGGTGGCCTGATATCTGATGGGAGTGATGACACAAGAAAAATAGAAGCAGCAGAAATCAGGTGGTTCTTTTTGTGTCATGACATGGTGTGATGATGATTCTAACCCTGACATGTTTACAGTTCATTCATTATGTGCTCTTGCTCTGTCATGCTTTTTATCTCCTTCATGGCAGTTTTGATGTTCTGAAAGTGAAAATTCTTCTGCCTCTGTGGTGATGAACCAATAAAAAAGGCTTAGTCCATGATCAGTCATAACAAGGCCGATATTCATCACTCAGACGCAAAAGGACCAGTGTTTCTTCTCAGGGCTTTTCGTTTCTCACTCAGTGAAGCCAAACAGGAAATAAGTATAAACCATGTGATTTGGAACTGTCATACACAGCGCTGTTTCATTTTTTTAACCTTTGGTCTGCAGTAGAAATGGAAACTCTGAAAGTTGGTGGAAATAAACAGCGGGCGGACTCGTAAAACACCTGTTTGCAGTATGGGGGCCTGAAAGCAGGAGTTGTTAATAGCCGGCCATAAATCGCTCCCTCCATTGTTCTGTCATCAAGTTGCAGGCCTGCATTTCTCTGTGGGGTAAAACTTTGTTGAAAAGTATAACACCCCCCCCTCCCCCCCCTCCCCCCCCCCCACACACACACACACCCCACCCAGTCTTTGCTACTTTCACATCAAACATTTGTAAGTATCAATCACCACTTTTGAAATGGGAAAACAAACTTCTGAACGTGCAAATCGCTTTTTGATTATTAACTTCTTGCAAGTAATTTTGTTCTCTTCACATTAAGCATTTCATAAATGTGTTGTCTCCTTTTGTGGCACACAATCTGACCATAATTTAAATTAGTCACAGCCATTTAAACAAGCTTTTTGGGGGATTGCTGATATAGAGAATAATGCGTCTGCAGAAAACAACTGATTTATCAGACTTTAGCTGCTGTTGACCTTTTGTGAAAGCTCCGGAGTGCCAGCAGAGAGGGGTCTTTTCCCTAATCAGTCTTTTGACAACAAACACAAGCTGTTTGGGGCTACAGAAAGCATTGAAGGTGTGTGAGAGAGTGTGAGAATAGTGCCTTCATGTCTGTATCACCTGGACAAACTGGGTAAATCCCCCACCCCTTTTATTTTGTGGACGTCTCAGCCGCCTCATTGATACAAACCACAAGTCTGACAAACAAAGGAGGAGGCCGAGAGATTGCAGAGGAGGGTTAAAAAGAGCAGTCGCCACAGACAAGCCCAGACGGGACAGGAGGGAGACCTCTGGCCTTCCAACAGTCATCCCTCAGAGTCTGCACGGGATGAGGGGATCAGCTCACTGTAACAAGCTGCACAAAGACAGCGGGAGGAGCAGAAGGAGGAGAGCTGAACACCTGAGATCAGATCCGATGATCACTTGCCTGCAGTAAAGACTCGTCCCTGCATTCATTCTGCCTTTGAAGAGCCAAGCGCCACTGTGAGGGAAACATTGAGGGTTAAAAATAAAAATAAAAATGTGTCTTTTTTTTCTTTTTTTAATTCCTTATTGCTGATTATATATTCTTTCTCACGATGGTTTAAGACTTTTTGAGGATTAAACTGTAAAAAAAAAAAAAAGTCAAGTTGTTGATGAGTAATCTTTCCATTTCTGTTAAGTTTTGTTCATTTTAAAATTATCAATCGAAGATAGGATATATGAAGGTAAAGTGTGGAGGACATGTGACTACTGTGACTGAGTGAATGAAGGATACTAATAAGAGAATGTGTTTCTTCTTTTTCTTTTCGTAATAAAATAGAAACGACAGGGGCCACAGCTTTGCTACCTTCTCTGTCTAGTTAATGTTGGGAGGCTCTAATAAAAAGCCACCATGTGCCAATTGAGCGCCTACAATTAACAGATTAGAGTGATAAAGAGGTTGCATGGCTGCGAGGCACAGGGCCGCCTCCCCGGGCCCTCAGGGCTCCATGATGGGCAGGAGCAGAAGGAGGAGGAGGAGGAGGTGGAGGTGGAGGTGGGGGGATGAACCTCTGATGAAGGGCCCAGATAATCTCCTTCTTTCTCTCCCTCCCTCTCTCTCTCTCCCTTCCCCTCCTCCCCTCTCACTTCTCCTCCCCTCTCTCCCCCACCCCCTCGCCATGCAACCACCCCACCCAATCCCTCGCACTCTGTGCCCTGGAGCACCTTTCGCAAATACCTGCTCAATATTCCAGTTGGGGGTGCAGCAGTGATGGTGGTGGTGGGGGTGGGGGGTTCATGTGGTGTGTCTGCAGAGGGGAGATACAACACACAAAAAAGCGTCTTGAAACAAAAAGCGGAACATCTGCTAAAGCGATTGTGAGGTAAATATGTTTGACAATTATTGTTTACAGTGACAGTGGTAACAGTTTCAACACCCAAATCAAAACCCCACCATTTCTCTATTTGCAGTGAAACAGATGGGCCTACAGCGATCCATTAGCAACCTGTCAAAAGCTTTATTCTCAACTTACTTTTATGTCTCTGCTACTCCGCTGTGTGACTGAGCAGAGTCACTATTTGGGCATAATGATTATTATCTATTTACCCAGCATAAATCAGATACCTACCACTCATTGTGTATACAATTATTTTGTGTATCTCTTTCTTCTCTTGCCAGTGTTTACTGTTCAAGGAGAGCAGCTTGAGTCCACGTTTGTTTCTCCCTCTTCACATATTATTATTGTATTATTGATGCTGATACGGTCTATGTTGCACTTGAAAGAACCTGCGTAACGATTTTTTTTTTTTTTTTTTCCACTGGTTGTTGTTTATGTTTGTTTGCTTTAGCAGTAAAATACATTTGGGGCATTTCTTATTTTGTGTGAGGGCGATTATTCAACAATACAAATTATTAACAAGTTGGTTCTTTTATCTCACTCTGTGTGTTCTCACGCTACCTTAAGAGATCCATATGGGTTGTTATGAGCAAAGATGCAAAGCTAGGATGTGAGGATCCTAATGGAACCCGTCGACAGGGGTTTTATAAGTATACGGTATAAGAACCCTTTCCTCTGTTTTACACAACTCTTAGTGCAACACAGAATCAAACAACCAATTAGAGAAAGTTTAGAAAGTTATCTAAGTTGGGAATACATTTGGAAGTGTGTGTTTGTACACATTAGCATGCATGTGTCTGACACTGTCTGCAAGTGTACATCAACAAAGACTAAAGCGTTATCTACTGCTGCCTCTGTCACCATTTTTCCTAAGCACTGTATCTCTCTAAATACGCTCAATCAAATAATGTGTTGGGAATAATTAACCCCTAAGCCCCCATTGGTTCTAATTGGCACCTATTAGAGGGGCCGCATGATTCCTTGATAAACACAGTAGAGAGAGAGAGAGAGAGAGAGAGAGAGAGAGAGAGCGAATGGCAGCAGCCGTGGTGGGCGGAGGTTTGATTGGTAAGCAAAGTGCGGGAGCGATGCATACCGGGGGTAACCAACATTTAATTATCAATGAGGTTTTTTCGCAACACTTTAGAGAGGCCCCGGGCACCGTTTCCTTCAGTGGTAGTAATGGGCTCTGTTTAATGGAACTTGTGTTAAACACGGTGCTGCCACTGCAAAGCTTTGGCGTTCAGCCCCGGCCCCTTAGTTGTGGCTGCTTTCATTTAGGTGACGAGTGAAAGAAGGCCCAGCTCATTTGGGGTTATGCACTTTGGAAGTGTGTAGTGGGGCCAAGGAGGCAGAGAAAGAGGATGCACACTTTTTGCTTTTACATTTTGTCCTTTGCATCGGCTAACTTCTTCAGGACCAGCGTTAAAACATCACTCAGCTTCTTGGGTTGCATCGTAGAAGTACTCTTTCATTTACAGTTTTCCTTTTATTTCCAACAGTATTTCTCGTCTCTCTTCAAAGTACTTCAAATTGTTGTATAACTATTTCCAAATTTTAAACTTTCAAGCCACAGCAATGAAGCCACACTGTACGTCATGTTTGGTTGAACGTCACTCTAACGTCAAACTCCAGCTCTTAGTGTGGTTTCCAATCAATTCAGGGAGAACTTTATGTGATTAGTAATCTTTATTTTACCCAAACACACTCGCCTCTATCCTACATTTGACCCATTTGTTTACCCTACAGTGTCAAAAATGAATTTTTCTTTCCTATTTGCTTTGAACATGTGTTTCAAAAACACTGCACTATAGGTCATGAACTGGTTCATGAGGGCTCAAAATGTTTCCAGGCTTGCTATTTACTTTGCACACGGTGAGTTTAAAGCAAATTAACATCCTCTGTTACAGTCATTCACATTAATTATACACAATCAGGAAAATGTACTTTTATTTTGAAAGGCCATTGCTGCACACTGGCTTTCCGTAAGAGTTTTTCTCATCTGCCCTGCTTTGTATCATTTTAATGCAGAAAAATATTCAACCATTAAAAACATAAACATTGTTTTTTATTATAGAGAGGAATGATTGGCCAAATGTGTCATCAAATATACATAACCCTAACAGAGATAAATACTGTTAAGGCTGTAATTATAACAGAGTCTGATTTTGGAATCATGAGAAGGTTGAGTTACTGGGTTGGGCTTTGGCCTTCACCCTGGGCCTGAGGCCTGATCCTCCCCTTCCACCAGCTCTAGCATTGGGACTAACACAGGGGCAAAGGGAGCTTTGGGGCAGAGCCAAACCAGAGACTGACCCAGTTTTTCCACAGGGTTCCTGTAAGCAGACGGCTGGGATGTTCAGGGTAACCCTCCATCAACACCAGCCCCTGTAATCCGGCCGAGCATGTGCCAATCACAGCGAACATGATGACAAGCTCATGATGACACAGCCATCGTCCTCTCGCCTCTCGTCGCTGCCTGGACATCTCAAACGCAGGAAAACATCCCAGTGATTATGGCATTTCAGTGTCAACTGGCATGTTGAGTTTGGCCAGAATCTTGAGATTGACAATGAAGAGACAACATGTTTGTGAGCTCTGCAAAGTTTATTGGGAAAGGTTGAGGTTTTTGGCACACGAGTGTTCAGCGGTATCAGATGAAACTTGTTTGTGGAGGCAGACTATCAGATCACATTTACAACCCAGACGCTTCCAAAAAACCATGACGCATGAGTGGAAATGCATTGATTTTCTTCAGGTATATTATTTCAATTATATAACAAAGTAAGTAAACACACAAGACGGCTTAAATGCAAACTTAGCCTAGATTTAAATATTGGCAGAAAATGCATTACTCGTGTAACTTCACACTCTTTTCCTCCATTTTGAAAGTGGTCTTTTCCATGTTCCAGCTGTCAGGAGGGAATCCTTTTTCTGGACACTCACATAGAAGCATACTGGGAGAGAGAGAGAGAGAGAGGGAGAGAAGCACATCTGACAATCCACTGGCATGAAAGTGAGCCCCTCAAGCTAACAAATTCAGAGAGAAAATTACAGTTTTGCGCGTTTGTGTCAATATGCATGTCAAAAGGTAATTGGGAAATTGTTCTGCAATGTCAAGTCCTGTTGGCAGTGTTTAGCCTGTGGTAAGATCAAAACCATTTCTTCACAGGCTCCAAGAGGCCAGAGCAAGCTCTCTAACTCTCTGTATCATACAAGGCTCTCCTTTAAGCTTATAATGTGACCGCTTATCACAAAGTTATTACATTATTATCAGCTGAACGCAGGATTGGCCCAAGATGAACAAAAACTTTATTGTAATTCTGCATTGTCATGAAATATAAAAAACTTTATAGGTGCATTGTTTTAAACATGTGCTGTCTCAGCGCAGAACCATCAATGACGAAGATACAGAAAATCTGAATATGTTGAATGAACATGGTGCAGAGTTAACCCCTGAGGCCCCATTGGTTCTAATTGGCTCCTATAAGAGAGGGCATTTCATTTTTGACTGTCTGACTGTTTGGCTATCACTCAAAGGAAGTTAGAGAGCTTATTTTTTTCATTAGTGGGAACAAAATAACCTCTTATGATGAGTCATGTTTCAGTTTTCTAGTATTTACAAGAAATTGCAGAGCTGTATCAAGTGTTTTTAAATCCCTCCTGAGTTTGATTGTAAGCTGAGAAAAGCTCAACAGTACATTGAACGATCAGAAAGCCAAAGTGAAAAGAGACTTAAAAATGAAGATAAAATGATCACATATCCATTCCTAACATATTAATAAATGGTTTCCTATTGCTCAAAATGTGACCAAACACATTTCAACTCATTTTTAAAATACATAAGAGTAGCATTTTAAAATAAATACAGAGAAGACCGTCTGTATAAAAAGAAACAGAATTAGTCTTGCACCAACAATCACATATAATTGTATCTTGTTTTGTTCATTTATTTCAATATCCAAATACTGATTTTTAAAAGTAAATACAAGTTTACTGTAACTCTGAAGTCCACAGAGGTCATTGTGCCTTAGGGTGCTGCTAAACTTCCCCTCAAACATTTCCATCAGTTTGATCTGGATAGAAACGCTAACTTTTTACAATAGTTTTCCTGTTGTTGGACAGTATTTGTTATGCAGGATTCTGGTAAAAAAAAATTAAAAAAATTAAAAAAAATAAAACATTGTGATTCTTGAGAATGACAGAAATTAGATATAAGATGCATCAATGAATAATTCAAAATATATTATAAGCCCAAATGGCAAAGTGACGTCAAGGTAAATGTAGCTATATGGTACCAACCTTTCTTCCATATTTTATTTGTGGTAATAATATGTTCTTACCATTTTTCTGTCACACAAATAAATAATAGAGATGATCCTCCACCTCCTACTATTAGCTCCTGAGGTTCAGACATCATGTGGTCTCAGGGGTGTGGGCTAAAAACTGGCTCATGACCTTCCATAACAGTAGCAGCAAACCCACTTCTTCTTCTCCATCTTTCACCCTGACTCTGCATTGTTTAAAACAGATATGACAATCCATATGTGACCACATTAAAATCTTTACAGAGTTCATTTAAGGGGGCGGAAAAATATGAGACCACTTTTTTTTATTATTATTAATTCCTATATTTGTGAATTAATTCAGTGTATCTTCACAATCGGTCTCGTGGAGAATCCTTTAAAGTTGGACTCACTTTATTCTCTATTTAGAGCTAACTAGACATTGTTTGTTCCTCTGTCTCCACACACACAAAATAGCTGAACCCAAATAACCAAAAGCAAAAACATTCCAAAAACTAAATAGTGGCATTTGTAGAAATAAAGCACTGAACATCAGTCCACCATCCCTTAAGATATGGAAATAAATACTGTTGTCACTGCATAAGTGTTTATTTTTTCCTGCTGGATGGAGTTAAAAGTGTCTGACCTGAAGGCAGCAGCAAACCCATATGGACAGAATGAGCCCCATCACCTGGGATGAGACTTTTAGGTCCCTATCAAACTCAAGCTTCAGGGGGAGAGGCCTATGTGTCCTATGTTTCTTCATACATTGATTATTTTTTTGTTGTCCTGGAAAACAAACTGACAGTTTTTCAGGAAATAAAAATGTACTTCTCTTAACCTCAGATTCTCACAACTCCAGAGAATTTCGAAGTCAAGCTTTATCCTTAAAAAACATATTATTTAGGGGGCATCTTTATGTGTTCATGATTCAAAAGTAAGCAACTTTCACAAATTAAAAGTATGTGCTGGTGTGTTTAAAGTGGCCTTAAGTTATGGTGTTTGTTTCTCCTCCAAATTTATTTTTTTTCTTTTCCCTAAGTTTTCTCTGGAAAGATGAATACTTTTTTGTTGTGCTATAAGAATTATTGTTTGTAAGATATTTATTTCGACTTCTGTCTGTTCTTTTATATATTTAGACAAATGTATTATTATCATTTTATATTATTATCATTATTATTATTATTATTATTATTATTATTATTATTATTATTATTATTATTATTATTATTATTGTTGTTGTTGTTATTATTATTGTTGTTATTATTATTGTTATGTGTTGGGTCAAAAGGATAAATAACAAGCCAAACTTTCAGAGAAAGAGAGAGAGAAATAAAGAGAGAGAGACGGAGAAGGGGGAGTGTGTGTGTGTGTGTGTGTGTGTGCGGGGGGGCGGGGGGGGGGGGTTGTATACCAATCGTTAGAGGGCCCAGCCAGCGAGTTGATTAGGTTCGGGAGAGAGAGGAGCTGCTGCGGCTTTCTTTGCGCGCAGACACAGTCTAAGTCCTTTATCATGGGGAGGCACCGGCGTGGCCCCGAGCTATAGCTGGCCTGAAGCGAAGTACCAGAGAGCAGAAAAAGAGAGAGAGAGGGAGAAAAAAGCAAGGGGAGGGGGTGTCTATCATCAAACTTCATAATAACGCTTGGGGTTCGCCACAGCTGCGCAGTGACCCTTTTATTTTGCTGTGATGGAACAGATAGCTCCCTATGAAATAGTGTGAAATTATCATGTCTATTAATTCAGTCAGACATCCACGGCTCTTCGCTGCTCCCCCTCTTTACCCCCGCGTCTCTCTCTGTCTTATTCCAGCTCTTATCCGTGGAAATGTGTGATTTCCTAGCAAATGCTGCATTTTACTAGAGTGATTTTTCAATGTTGATTCGCAGAAAAAAAAGATAAAGGCTAACATTGGGGGTTAAAAACATCGCGTGTTTATGCGCACAGTACACAACACAGGCCCATAATGGATGTTTGGACTTTCTAAAGTTGCAGAAAATAAACTGTGTATGTTTGTTAACCCATCATAGAAATATATATACTATTGTTCCTTTATCGAAACAGCTTTTGTAATGACAAAAAATGTCAACATTGAAGCCAAATAAAAACTGGTATACTGTCGATTAAACACCTGCTGTTTGCGCCACAATTTATTCTATTTCCCCCCAAAAGTTCCACTTCAAATGTGTTTACATTTACGGTTTGACACACTTTTACTTCATTTCTTGGAAGTGTTATTTTGAGAATATAGATTTTCAAAAAAGTATTCTTACAAATTTAAAAAAATAATAATACTTTTCCAAAATGCTGGAAAAAAGGGTCTATTATCATTAATATTATTATTAGTATTTTTACATTTTATATATTATTCATATTGTTATTATTATTATTATTATTATATTTTATATAATATTATTTGTGTTAATTTATTTTTGTATTATTATTTGTAGTTTTGAGTAGAAGTACTATTACTGTATTTTTACGTTATCCTGGAGGTCATATTATAAGTTGTAGAGTAAATCTGACTTTTTATTGGCCCTAGTCTTTTTTGATTTACTGAAATTGCTTGGAGCTTTAAGAACCATCTGGGAAACTCTATCTCATGTCATTTGTCACTTCATTTTTGTCTTTTCCTAACAACATATTACAGCCACTGCTCTGCACAAATCCAAGCAACTCATAATCAGCTCAGTCAACTCTCTGCTTGGGTGAGCGAGTTGATTTTCCCCTCCTGACTGAATAATGTTTGGTGCTCAGAATCTGTGAGAAATCTTCAAAATAGTCTGAGGCGCTGTAAAAAATAAATAAATAAATAAATAAATAAAAAATCACCAAAAAGTCATTTTCATTTGCAGTCATTGCTCATGCGACCGTTTTGCCAATACAGCCTGCCAACGTGCTGCACTGTCAATATTAATGAATATGGAGCTCCAAATATGATGACCTGACAGTAACTACAACATAACAACAAACGTTTTTAAAGGATGTGGCTGTGTGCTTATGAAGCGTGAGGGTCTGCTTTGATAAAAGGTCTGAGGTTTGATACAGAGAGAGAGAGAGAGAGAGAGAGAGAGAGAGTTGATTGAAATGGCGTGTGCCTGGCTGACGGGAGCCAGTGAGGGACAAAGCCCCTGCGAAGCCACGGCCACTCGAGCAATTATTCCTCCACGCTGCATTTGGATTAGTGCAATGGAAAGAAGCATATGTTTGGCCCGGGGCGACACTCCCCCCCTGGCTGACTGCAGAGGATGCAGGGAGAGAAAGAGGGAGAGAGAGTGACAAAAACTAGAATATAGAGTGCATTAACCAAGTGGGGAAACATTAACACTATTTTAATCCGCCCTTTTTCGTGCATTTCAGGAAACACAAGTCCATGAAATTGGAAGAAATCAGTGTTTGATATGTGACAACAATGATGACTGATAAGTGATGTCACAGTGCAAAACCCTTTGTTTATGTTAATAATGCCTTTAAGAAACCATATTGTTAAATAAAAAATAACTTTAAATGTCTGGTGTGAATGTGTCCGTGTGCAGATGTTGCAGAACTAAAGAGTAATCAAAACCCTCTCTCCCTTTTTGTGAATGAGTGTGTGAGCGGAATAATCGAGCTCCTTGCAGTGCTCCAGGAGTCGCGCTGTTTATTCAAAGTCATTTAATGTTTTCTAATCGATTACCTAATGTCTCAAGTAATCAGGGCTGATTTGGTGGAGTCGTTGACCTCTCTTGGCTTCTGAGCTCTGACTCTCAGAGTGGGCAATGGAGGCCCATAGGGGGGGTCAGCAGCCAGGCGGGGGGTGGGAGGCAAAATGACCCCAAACTGACGGCTGATCTCAGAGTTGAGGACAATTAGCTATTTTGCGCTTCATTGCAAACTTTAGAGTCCCATAATTCGATTCCACCAATAACCGTATCAAATGTCATTTAGAGGAACCCTCTTGCCCAAGCCACTTATCAGGCCGGCAGTTTGAAATGCACCGTGGGTAAAAATGTGATACAAGCAGCTCTAATTGGCAGCAGAATGTCGATCAATAAACGGAGCATCTGTTTTATCAATGAGGGGAAAGTTTCCATCTTTGTGTGCACACTTATCTTTTGCAAAAAAACATTTTTAATTGATGCGTAATAACTCTTTTAACGCTCCCCCTAACCTCCACCACCCTCTGCTTTAATGTCAGCAGGACATGTGGTCTAAAATCAAATTCCAATCATACCAATGTAACATTTTTGGAAGCACAATGAGTGAACAAATCTGGCCCTTGTAGGCTTTTGCTCTCAATCTTCCCGAGCGGGCAAAGTAGCTCCAAAGCTTTGCCTGCGAGCGTTACAGTGCAGACTGTTGTAGTGATGGTGCTGCGGGGTAATTAGGCCATGCAGACACTCCTTTCACCAAGCATTGAGCTCAGCAGCTTCAGCTACATTCTTTCTGACCACAAACATGGCTGCTAGCATGAAAAAAGTCCAAGGCATACATGTGGGTGCAGCAGTGCAGCTGGTGGTGGATGAAAAGTTGCGTCTGATGCGCAACAGTCGAAGGCAATTTACATGAAAAATCAATTGGAAGTATAAGCACATATGCATTCATTCAGATTTGATACGAATCCTGGAACCAGATCATAAAATCTCTAAATCTAAATCTTTAAATTTCAAGTGAGTTTTGTGTCACATGACAGCGCACACTCCATTTACAGGCAGCCTGTCCTTCATTACGTCTCTGCAACAAACTATAAATATCAACACAGCGACAACCCAGTGAACCCTTTCTACTAGATAAATACTGTGAGAAATAAATAACAAAATAGTACACACTATGGGCTTCACTGTTTCCCTGCAGAAGACGCTTAATCACACAAAATGTACTTTAACCCCTATTTTATTCCGCATATTCTCCACAATATTTGATAACAACAGGCCTCACACTTATTAATTACTAAACGGGAATCAGCTGTAATTGGTTAAGTTGAGACAAGCAGCAGTTAAGGATTGAATTAGTTAAATTCAGCAGGGTATTGCTGACTGGCTCCTCAAATTTCAGACCGTCTTGTATTTTTTTTTTTGTGTGTTGCATAAATGGCTTTCGCTCTGAGGCATTATGAGAAACTAGCTCTACCTGTTTAAGATCAAATTAGGGTAAAATTACAATATGGTATTAAAATGGGATGCAAATTATAGGCTAGTATCAGTGTAAACAAACGACACACAATGGGATTTTGAGTTTCTTTTAACACTTCCAATTCCATTACGCAGACAGGCACAATTACAGGCCGCGATCCTCCTCATCTCACACTAATAATACGCACAAATATCCACCATTGTCACAGATATAGCACTATTTCTAATGCGTTCGTTCTACCCTTCAAAACCCTGTTTTCATTCAAGCAAACCCCGATAAATTTATTATATAACATTAGCATTAATGACACACGTGAGGGGCTTCCTTTTGAATGCTGGTTTAATACGATTGTTTTCCCCCTTAAAGTGACTATTTATGCTATTCCCTCCTCACATCCAACCATAGCAGGAGCAGCCGGGTAGTCTCTCCCCTTTATGAGTGAGCTATTGTGCCTGAGGACAGGATCCCACACACACAATCTGAAGCCTGAGCCAACAAAAACAGGGGCCTGACAGACAATGCCTCGCTTCACCTGCTCCAGCACTGTGCATCGCAATTATGCCAAGGACATGTACAGTTAGGCTTCATTCACCCTCCTGCAAAACAACAACTGCCTCAGAATTAAAGCAACCACGGCCCGAAAAGCATGCTGATAATAAATATGGCTGCAGAGATTGGAGGGAGGAGGAGCAGGGGGGTGGGAGGAAGAGAGGCAGTACAATATTTTAAACTGCATGGTTACCAGAGAGTGAAATGGGGAACGCAAGAAACAATACCAAGATGCATATATCACCACTCTGATTCATGCTCCACACGAGATTGATTTCGAGCTATAGGTGCCAAGCCATC
Source organism: Labrus bergylta (assembly GCF_963930695.1). Lineage (NCBI taxonomy): Eukaryota > Metazoa > Chordata > Actinopteri > Labriformes > Labridae > Labrus > Labrus bergylta. The sequence goes on from NC_089214.1 coordinate 18,926,646, forward strand.
AATATACAATCAAACTCAACTCAAATGTTATGCAACGGGCCTGTTCTCTGCAGCCCTGCACGCGAAATAAAGCAAAGGCCAGCGTCAGATTTGCTTTTACAGCCAGCGTGATAGCCACATATATATATAGTCCCAGTCAGCCAAACACAACGAAAGCAGACTAAATACCAGCCAGAACAGGAGATTGCTTATGAAAGTATTATAATTAAAATGTGCATAAAAAGCCAGCATGGTGAGCGCTGATTGTTCGTTGATTACACTGAGAGGCAAAAAAAAAAACACAACACATATTTGGTACATGTCTTTGAATGCAGCAAAGAATAAACTGGGGTGGTGGGGTGGGGGAGCCAAATATAGCCTATAACAACCAAACATTGCACACCAGGCCTGTATACATCTCAGAGGGTTTTAGCTGGAGGGGTGGCGCTGCGCACTTCAAACGCGCATCCATCCATTGTTGTGAGCCATTTGGCCTGCATAAGATCCTGTGCTCTGAACCAGGGAGTTTAAAGTAAGATTTTTTTTTATTATACTTGAGGGAAACAATGAGTTCAGCTGCTTATTGCAAGGAGCAATCGTCAGGGGAGACTTAAACTCAATTACTGTAGCCGTTCAGAATAGGAAAAAATACAGAAAGAAAGAAAAAAAAACACCCCTGCGTGTCAAGCAGTGAATAAAAAATTAAAAGATATGAATAATAATCGAGATGAAGCGTATCAAATATTTATTTTTTTTCTGGGCAACAAAGGACTATAATACATTGACAGGCATGGGAACTATTGCCAGCACATGTCTATACAATACAGCTAAAACCGCCTCCAATTTTGGACATTATCGGACAGAACAAGATATCAGGTGGTCCCAAAAAATGTTTTTTGAATGTCTTCCAACATTGAAAAAAAGACAATATTCCATTTATTGCTTTTATGGTGCTTCAAGGAGAGAACAAGAGGTGAAACGTATTCTGATTGGCACAACACATAAAAGCTTGTATAAAAACGAAAATAGAAACACAAAAAAAAGTTCTCCTCAGGGTCTCACGTATGCTCTGTCTGAAATCAAAACAAACTGAATAAGGATGATATATATAGAGAGAAATGGAAGTTTTATTTCTATTCAATTTGTTCACTTGCTTCAATGTCGCCTCAACATGCTACAAGAGGGCTGAATTGAAATATCCCAGAGAAATAAAAAATACCCCAAACTTCTGTTTTTCTAAGAACCATAAAATCACATGAAGAACTAACCGAATATTCAAACCCACTAAAACAGGAGGCACCAGATAAATAAAAAAAGAAGTTTCAACAGACGCACCATATTTACAATTCCCATTAAATTACACATAAATAAATATATACATACATGAACACTGATTCCCTTATATAACCGTGAATCGTGTTGAAATTCAAAAAGTTCAAGTTGGTCGCGTGGAGAGAGAGAGAGTCTACAACTGAAGTCATGACATGGAGTTCTGTGGAATTTCTCTTTGTTTTTCAAGTTTATTATTCACAATACTGATAAGAATTCATCCTCTTTTAGCTTCGTTTTTGTCACAATCGTAAAATTGAGATATAGAGGGCTTCGCTGGATTTCAGTCCATTCGTTGCAGCTCATAAAAAAACACGGGGAGTACATAAAAAGTCCTCTGGCTGAGGCAAATACACCTTTTTCCTCCCCCTGGAGCTGTTCCTCTGCATCTTTTTTTCTTTTCTTTTTTTAAATAACATTTCATATGCTTCAGCTGTTGGAAGAAGAAGAAGATTCTTGCGTCGTTTTCCAATCAATCCAGAAGTGGGATGTAAAAAGAAAACATGTAAAACCGCGCAAGATCAGGAAGTGGCATGTTTAACTTTATCAATAGTATTTATAAGGTATTTATAATATTTATATTGGATGTGTGGGGCCATGGCAAAGGGGTGGGTCGGTGTAGAAGAAGGGGGCCCCGGGGTTCGTTTGGCCCTTCGGTGAAGATGGGATGGAAACATCACTTTCTGTGCTTCTCGTCTTTGTCTCCGCCTTTAGTGCCGTTATCTGAGTGACTGTTGGGGTTGTTGTTGAGGTACATTTTGTCCATGGCTTTGATAGCCTCGGTCAGATAGTTCTGAAGGGCCGTGACGGCCGCGCACAGTGCCGGGGTCCCGAAGCCGTGCGAGATTAGACTGAAGTGGGTCAAACAGCTCTGGATTCCCGGTTCGAGGATGGGCTGCGGCCGTGAGTTTCCCAGCGGCGAGCGGTCCTGGGAAAGGAGGTCTGTGAACTCTTTGCACACTTGCCTGAAACAGAAAAAAAAATGGGTGTAAACAACCAGGACAATATCACAGACCCCTGTATGCCATGATGAATATCATTTAAACTTTCAATACGACAAAAAAATATAGGCTACAGTTGAAACAAGTCAGATTTGCTGAAAGCAAGCAAACAGAGCAAAAAGTCCTTCTTTTCTCTCGACAGATGAACTTATTTAAGGCTTATATAAAACTGAAATGTTGTTGATCTTTTCTCTTTCAAGAATACCCAGAGAAAATGTCCCGAAGCTACTAACAGGTGGGAATGAATTCCAGGGCTCGGGGTCAGATATTTTTTTCCTTATCATAAAAGAATACTTTTTGAGAGAGAAAATGAATCCAAATGACTTGTGATTGTAAAACGAAAAATATGTGCATGTAAAGTTTCAACTTTACTCTCTTTAAATAAATAGCAAAAACAACCAAAACACGAATTAATAACGTTATTCATTTCAGCTCCATTTACATGTCACTTATTTACAGTACATTGTAAATATATGTAAAATATTCCATAACGTATAGAAAACTGGAATCGTCCATTAAAAGATGAGATTGCGCGACCCACTCTCCATTTCATGCTATTGGTATTTTAATAACAGGCAAACAGGCTGTAATAAGCGGTTATAGCTGACAGCTGTTTGATTATAGCGGTCCATCATCAATATTAAATGCAGGCTTCTGCCTCGCTCTCCATTTTTATAAGCCATGCCCATGTTGCAGTAAACGCAGAGTAAAAATAACCAACAGCAATGGCAGCGGTGGATGAGACCCAGCTATGTGTCAATGTCACTGAAATCACAAGGCAAACACAACAGCGATGTGCGTGTGGATGAGAGGAGGGCCCAGGCAACACAACCAACAACAGCAGCCTACTTACAACTGCTCTGCACTATTGTCTTTATACTAGATAATAGAAGTCCAAATGAAGTGTCCGGATAATTAGCAGACATGCAAAGTGATGTGTGACACATTTGTGCGTAAAAATACATTTATTCATTTATTCGAATAATTATTATTATCTTTAATAGCTGTGTTTTAAGACTGATGAAATTAAAAAGGATGACAACATACAGTTTTATAGTCAAACATCTGATAAGTATTCACTTATTTAATTAGTTTGAAGACAACTGAAACTCCCTGACCCCTGAGAAAGAAACCAAAAAAAAGTGATAGAGAAGTAAATATTTGTTTGTGTGTGTGTGTGTGTGTGTGTGTGTGTGTGTGTGTGTGTGTGGGTGTGTGTGTGTGTGTGTGTGTGTGTGTGTGTGTGTGTGTGTGTGTGCGCGCGCGTGTGTGTGTGTGCGTAAGTGTGTGTGTGTGTGTGTGTGTGTGTGTGTGTGTGTGTGTGGCACAGACAGACTGGGAGATGCATTCTGTGAAATGTGATAATAGCACTTACTTTGTGGCCAATAGCATGTTTTTTCTTTGGACTTGTTCGTTCGGGTCGGAGTGCTGACGGTTTACATATTCAGCTACTGCCTTGGCTGGAAACTCGGTCTCACATACATAACCGAAATCTCTGGCAAGATGGACTGCTTCGCCTGAGAAATAAAAAGAAAAGGAAAAAAAAAAAACAGGTTGAGTGTTTTTTCTTTATTAAATATGGTCACATCAAAATTGAGAGCAGTTCACACTTCCTGCTTGGACTAACACGTGATTAATCTGATCTGAGCAGCGCGTGCACACAGCAGGGTTACAACACCTGTGCCTCAACAACATTAATGATGATGACAACAAAAATAAAGTGCTCGTTATGATAAGAAAGAACGCCTGTGAGCTGTCAATACACGTCAGGCTCTCAGCTTCAGACCGTGAGAACGCTTAAATATGGAGCAGGAACAATAAGTGGATATGAAATATAGACGGGGCGTCATGCTTAACACCATGTCATTGATTACCAATGCCTGCACATTATTGAAAGTCCAGCAGATCACACAGGCATGGGGAAGCAATTTTAAAGGGCTATACCTAAATCTCGTTCTATTTCTACACTTCAGCTCTGAGAATTTCAGGTTTCATTCCGTCCGAGTCCAAACTCGCCCCTCTCCTCTGTTTCTGGACTTTTCTTTCCCCCCCTAAGTCTTTGGTTTTAATTTCCTGAAGCAGTTGAGTTTTTACTGCGGGGCTTCCTGCCCATAAGCTTCTGCTCCGGAAGAACGCATGCGCCAATTAGCATCAAAGCTCATGTCCAGTAAACTCGTTTCCATAAAATGGAGCGGATCATAAACAATGACAGCACTTCAGAAAACGCAGTGTCCCTTCACTAAATAACCGTCTGCCTTCACCCATCCTACCCCCCACGTGCCACCACCTCCTTATTACCCGGAATCATACACTTCTCCAGGCTCATTACAATACAGCACAGGATCTCTACCAAGCACGTTGGATTCGACTCTCTCCCGCAGTAATGATTAACAGGGACCAATGAACCATCGCAGGGTTTCACCTTTGGAAAGCCACTGCGCACCAAATACCACTGCACTGAATAATAAGGTCCAACTCTGCGAGCAAAATGGATTTATACAGTCGCTCAAAAGCGCACCATATTTTGTCTAATTTATTCTTTAATAGACCAAAAACATATCGCTCCCAATAGGTCAGCTCCATGTCATTTGCATGCAACAAAAATGTTCACCAAAGCCAAAGCATGAGAAGTTATTAACGAATGAATTAAAAACCAGGCCCATGCTGCCATAGCCAGTCTGTATTAATGCTAGAAACAATGCATGAGGGTTAATAAATCAATCGACTTCTCATCCATGGGGTGATATAGCTCAGCGGAGCCCAATAAACAAGCAGCACTCAATAATTAACTGGACTTCAACACAAATTCATCCAGTGCGTAAACTAGGCCAGCCGTGGACCTGCAAGTGCGCTCCTGAAAGCGAGGGCCAATAACGCTGCAACGCCACGAGAATCACCAGCACTCTCTCTCTCTCTCCACACACACACACACACACACACACACACACACACACACACACACACACACACACACACACACACACACATCCTTCATGCTTTATTACTTGCGAGGCAAAGTCGGTCCACATTACACGGATGAGCGCATATGCTGATTTCCAACACAGAGAAAGAAAGGGAGAGAGAGAGAGAGAGAGAGAGAGCGAGAGAGAGAGAGGGGAGAAAAAAACTCCCACTTTTCTAGCACCTGATATCGCGGGAGCAACAAGAGTGAGAACGTGATTTACGGCGGCCGACTTACCTTCGACTAGTGACGTCAGCAAGGTGACGTTGGCTGCCTTGCGTCTTCCCGCAGGTAGATTCAAACCGATTTTATCTAGCTTCTCTCTTAAGGATCTTCCTCCGTTTTTGGATTTGGCCCTGGGAAAGAAAAAAACAAAAGTAACATTTAAAAAAAATATCCATATAAATGCTAGAAATGTGTATAAAGTAGATATGCATTTAGAAATCCACTAACAACACTCTCCTCAAACATGTTTAATTATTATGACCTTTAACCTAATTTAAATGAAGATATGTCAGCCTTGTTCACCTATTTTTCATTTATTTTACTTAATTAGACCGAATTTATTTTGTTTTGGCTTTACCTTGAACTAGCTTGAAAAAATAAATCCTACTGAAACATCCCAGTCTTTTCCACATGCAGACAAATACTGTACAAAATGAATAAATAAAGCCCTACTTAATAGGCAGCACTGTTACTGGCTGCGTGTCTGCAGCAGCACTTCAGTAGACAGTTCACTAGAGACCAATGTTTTCATGTGTAATGCCTTCACTGGGCCTATAGAGCTGGGGTTGAAACAGACTAGGCCTACATTAATTTGAGGGAGAGCGAGACACAGAGAGAGAGAGAGAGAGAGAGAGAGAGAAGTTAATATGGAATTTAACAGACCTCTCCTGCTTTAAATGCAGGAGCTAGGTGTCATGGTTGGTCGATTTTAATTATTCTTGGTACAGAGGAGCGAGAGAGAGGGAGAGAGAGAGAGAGAGAGATGCATGCGCACAGAGAGACTGGATTGGAGGGGAGTGAGGGAGTTCATACACACGCACTCTTAACAGGTAGATATACACAGTATGTTTTCTAACTCACCTCCTCAGCACCCCGCCTAGCAGAGAGGCGTTGAGGCACTCGGGCGGCGAGAGGCGTCTCTGCACCTCTGCAACAGTGACCTTGTACTTGGATGTTGAGCTGAGGAGGGACAGGCGACCCGGAACAGAGCAGAAAACCTCGTTGGGGTTTACCACCCCTCCAAAAAGACCGTCCTTATTCACGGGGATGGAGGAGATGTTGTTGTGCTTGGATAAAGACACTGGACCTATAGCCAGGGAGAAAGAGAGGGATGGGGGAAGCAATGAGAGAGAGGGAGAGAGAGAGAGACCGTGCTCAGTGAATTTCATGCAATGCAGAGCCTTAACTAAATGAGAAGGGGGGATTTAGGCCCCGGATTTAGAGTTAAGCACCACATGTGTATACTTTCAGCAACAAGGACATGCAAAAAAGAGACAAATGTAGGCCTATACATGGAAATAACACCAATAATTAAAAAATATGTTTGTTGGTGCTGATTCAATCACGAATCTAAGGAAAGATCAGTCTCAGTGTCAAAAAAAAAAAATCAGCAATATTTCCACTTATCAGTTCTTAATCTAAAAAGCACCGGTAAACATAGGCCATACATGCAGCAGCAGACAGAGAGAATCTCCAGTATCTGCGCGCTCATGCAGCCCATTTACGCGCTCGGCACAAAGCAACCACACCAACCGAAAGATTTGGTAAAGTCTACCTAGTCTGACATATCCTTGTATCAAGCAAAACACCGTTACCCGTGTGTGATTTCACACCGAGTGGAGAGGGAGGAGGGGGGGACTGAGCACCACTGGGCTTTCCACGGTTTTGGTGTGCAGTAACCGGAGACAAAGGGGACTGTGCGCCTTTGGATAGATCACTTGTGACATTAATGGCTCAGGGGAGCCTAATAGAGACAATAGGAGTTAAACGAACTCTTGAGATTACTAATATAAGAAGCCAATTATCATGTTGATACGCAGATAGACAGACTCAAAAGGAAAGAATGGAAAAAGACAAGATTAGAAGCAGAAAAAAGGAAGAAAATGGCGACATATCTTAGTCAGCCTGACAAACTCTTTAAAACCTGACCATCACAAGGCCTCCCCTTTAAACAGCAATTTCACCCAGACATATTTTTCATAGCATAAAAACATATTAAAGCTATGTAATCCAACAGCCTTCAACAAATCAGTAAGTGATTTTTTTTTTCAAAGCCGAGAATTCCCTCTCCTTATGACAGACTCTGCTCCATCCTGCGCTTCCAACTTCCATTTTAAATTTGACCATGCAGTGTGATTGCAGCTATTAGCTTTCTCCACCACGGGATCGTCTATAGCTATAGGTCTATATCTTTGACCATCAATACCACGGGGCCTTCAAAGCCCAGCAGCTCCACTCATCTCCCCGCTGCTCTGAAACGCTGACAGTAAATTCCATCAGCGAGAAAAAAGGTGCAGTCAGTTTGATGCACTTGGAAAGCATGTAATGAAAAATAGGCTACTGCGTATTAGGATCAGTCAGGCATTACCGCATTGCATCGAGTTCTCTCGAGCAGAATGGTGAATGGTGTGTGTAGGCCTATGTGAGTGTGTGCGTGGCGGTGTGCACTGCAGCTTGCAGAAACATGCATGATATCTCGGAGGAAATTGCTTACCTTTTTTAATTACAGTCTGGTCTGGAATGTGGATTCCTTGATCATCAACAGGCTGTGACACAAATGCACAAAATGGACAATTTCAGCACAAACATACCAGCCTCAGTTCTGTGTACGTGAACGCAACTCTGGATGTTGTGCACGAACAAAAGCCCGACACAATTAGCCATAATCAGAGAACACTGAGGCTCACTAGGCCCATACCTGTTATTATTGTCCAGCGGGTTGCGTTCATGGACGCATTACACCAGATCAAAAACACAGACTTAAATAACGAAGCTGTGTCGCCCCATAATCCTGACCTAATTTTGCCCTCAGATTGGCTCCACTCACAAGGAAACTTCTAATCTAGATTGGATAGTAATTACGGCAGCGCAGCCTATTAAAGGCCTATGAACTAATTAGAGGATTATTGGTGTTTGTTTCTGATTAAAAACTGCAGAGAATACTCAAAATAAGGATAGGAGTTATTGACAATTGTAGCGCTTTTTTTACCATGAATCTTTATATTATCTGAAGCAAATCCAACAAATTCAATTCCCCTGTTAGGGTGCATGCAATATAGTGTAGGGTTATTGTTTGGAAAGCTTTATCTTTATGGAAAATGAAAAATGTAATAAAGTCAGATGACATGTCAGGACGCTTGTGGAAATACAGGCGCCTTGTTTTGTTTTATCTGTTTAAATAATATACAGGCAGACATTAAGCATCCACATGCAATACGGCAAGTAAAAGCATTATGAAAATACATGGAAAAATACATTATAAATCGAGCTTTTTAATTAAAAAATATAGACTATGGGCAACATGTTTCTCATGGAGATCAAGGGATTAATTCATAGTGCTGACATTTATTTGAAAGATTGCACACACAAAAAGCTCTAACTCTAATAAAGCCGATAGAATGGCAGGGCTTTTTTGATATGGCTATTATTAAAATAAAATAAAATATTGTTGTTATTATTATCATTAATAATAAACCAGTTTTATCATTTTAAATTAGCTTTTGTACGAGACAAACAATCAGTGCCTATAAATCAAATAATTACATTTTTAACCGTTTTATTTTCTAATTAAGTAAACCCACTCACAAAATCAAAGGCAGGTAAACGCTTCCTCACCTGCACGTCTTCTAAAGAGTGAGGTATTCCATGGATAGGGATAGAGTCTGACAGTCCCGTGTCGATGCCGTGGCCGGACGGTAGCAGCACTTCCCTGCGGTACTCCCGGCACAGCTGGTGGGGCAGGCTGCGGTGCTGGTGCAGCAGGCCGCTCTCCTGACTTTGCCTCTGGCCCGGCCAGCCCGGGTGCTGCGGCTGCGGCTGGGCGTGCAGAGAGTTGAGGGAGTACGGGTCGTTGACGTGTGAGTAAGGGTCCTGAGACTGCGGGTAGATGGGCTGGTATGGTGGAGGGAAGTACGGGGGCTGGAAGTCCGAGTTTGGCGTGTGAGAGAGCGGAGGGGCGCTCGTGTAGGGACTCTGGCCCACGCCGCCCAGCTGAGGTAGCCTGGCTGTCCCATTGCTGGTGCCGTCGTGACGGTCCTGCAGCGAAGCACACAGAGAAGAGTGTTTTAGACTAAAGACACAGACTTAAATGTGTGTGATTTACTCTTTGTTTTAACTACTCGATGCTCTGCGGCCATTATCAAATATGGCCTGAGTATGCCACAAATAGAACAAGTCTGGAATCTTTCATTCAAATAATTCCTGCTGGTTGATTTTAAACAGCAAAGTTACCATTTAAACACACTACCTGTATGTGGACAAAGTTAAATAAAAAAACTAAAAACTAAATAATAGAATTAAACGCTGTTATGGAAATAAGCTTAAATAAATAAACAAGCATTGAATTATCTCAGCTTTTCCCACAGTTTGTATGCCTGCAAGCTTTACAAAACATTATTCAGCGACAAAAACAAATATCAAAAAAAAATCTGAAACACAAACAAATTCGAATTATCTGACACGCTAAGGCTCCAGCAACTTACCATCGCGGAAAAACTGTGCACTAACATCTGAAAGGATTTTTGGTGCGACTTAAGAAGAAAACAAACAGTTCAAAAAAACACTTTGAGTGTTTGAGGGGCGAGCAAAGGGATTAACCAGCAAAACCAAAAAATAAGCCCCCAGAAAAAGCCTCTTCTTTTCTCCTGTAAGATCACGCTGGCCCCGACGCTCAGATATGTGCCACAGCAGCAGGACGATAATCCATCAGAAACAAATGGTTAGATCCCCGCTGCCCTTCATCTGGGGCTAAAAATGCAGATATTCGGCGGTGCTGGTAGATTCGGGTCGAAAAGTTTCTCTCGGTAAAACCTTCTTTTTCTCCCTGCTCTCCTGGCTTCTATCACAGTGCTGCCGTCCCTTCGCCTGAGCTCATATTAGAGAAAGAGCCGCTTCTTCGTCTCCCTCTTGGACTCCTAATAGAACGCATTCATGACTATTAATATTACAGGAATACTTAATAATAAGGAAAGAATGGTCGGAAATCGGGCGTGAAGCGGAGGACGCAACTCAAGGCAGGAGTCTGCGCTTAAATGACGTCCATTGAAAGGAGGAATCAGTATATCTAATCAGAGATGGGGAGAGAGAGGGAGTGAGAGAGAGAAGGAGGGAGTGAGAGACTGTTGAGGGAGTGGAGAGAGAGAGAGACAAAAAGAGGGACATTCACTCCCGTCTGACGAATCAGAGAGAGAGGGAGGAGGGGGGGCATTTTAAAAGGGTCCCAGGGCCAAAGCGCAAAAGTGAAAGAAAGACATAGGAATGAAGGGAGGTGGACCAAAGACAGCAGAGGAGGAAGCCATGGAAGGAAACAATGTGCACCTCTGAACTGGGTGAAAATCCAGCAGACGACGCTATGGGCACTACGAGCGACTCATTTCTACCTCTCGTCCCTTTGTTTTCCACCTCAGACTCCGACAGCGAGCTGTCCTCCATGGGGCTCCTTCCTCTTCTCTTTCTCCGCCGAATTAAGCCACCGTCTCCTCTTCGACTCCCAAACCCAGTCACACTGGCTAACTTTAAACTCCGAACAGAATAGACGGAGAAAAATAAATCCCCACAGCCTAAGAAGGGCCGCGCGGATCCGGCGCTCAAACCAACTTTTACGCGCGGCTATAAAGAGCTCTTCACCTCTTCCTGTCGCGCAATTTTAAATTAAGAAAACAATACGATCTGGCCCGGCTTCAAAGGCTAATTTCATTTTTCCATCGCTACTACCGAGTAAACATTTGCCTGTAAATTAAAACAATGAGAACAACATGAGCGCAAAGGTGGCCAGCTTTTGTTTTCCTGCTCTCAGCCGTCCCTATCCTCCCAGGACACGGGCGAAAACACGTCCGACAGGCTCCTCCACTCCTGAACAAGCCCCTGATATTACTGCCAAACTTTGTCTATGCCCATAACAACAATCACTCAGTGTATGCACTTCACACATATATGCACACACGCGAAATCTAACGGCTCAAGTTGCAGCGATATTAAAAGTGAAGGGTAGCAGTCCATGTAATTCAAGCAGTGAATAAAGCAGACTCCTAAAGAGCTTCCAACTGTCATTTACTCGCAATATTTAATTTAATTTAATGAATGTTAAGCTTTTTCTTTTCTTTTTTATTAATTCCACGTGCCATTAACTATTATATTTTATGTGAGTTTAAATAGAAGACGTAAAAAATATCAAATAAATCACACGTGTGATTTCACTCATGCAACTATATTTAAATAAAATGATGTAGATAACTATATAAATTCAACTCTCACGTATAATGCAATGTAAAAAATAATATTTCATATTCTGTAATTGATATAATCTATATAAAAGTAAAAATGATCAACTCAAAAATCATCTCCAAAAATACACAAATAAAAAAGTCTCATATTAAAATAAATAAAAAAAAAACACTGGTCTAATCATCTTACTATTGAATTAATTGTGTTCAGTGACAGTTGTCAAAATAATGACATATTTGGATCAAAACACATCACATCCCTAAAATAAATATCCTGGTTCACTGCAAAATCTTCACATAAAAATTAAAGAAATCAAAGAGGAGCCCCTTACCTCGCAATCTTCATATTTAATGTTATCAGTTAATTTCCAAAGCATTTTCATGGGTTGCTGAGGTGGATATTGAGTTTAGGTATCGCCTTATAGTCTTGTTTTCACTCAGTGAATTGTGCTCCCCGCTCAGAAAAACTACTTTTATTGAAGCTGTGGGCTGCTGTCTGTCTTGCGCTCTGAGGTCTCCCTCTAATGGTGGAAGTGAAAGGCTGGAGCAGCTCTGTAATAACACTGGCACAGGGCCTCATTAGCATATCAACAGCCGTTTGATTCCCCCCCCCCCCCCCCCATCTACACACTCACACAACACCAATGGACAGCGCACAGGTAAATCTAAAGCAGCAAGACGCCACACACGCTTATTATTTCTACTGTTCAGTCAGGTGTGTGTTTGGTAAGTGTGTGTGTGGGGGGGGGGGGGGGTAGTCATGCATTGGGACCTGCAAGCACCTGGGACTGTTTCTCTTTCCGGGGTTTAGGAAAAACCAAATCAGACTCCTGAAATGCTATAATTCCAATGTGTGTTTGACTACAATTATTTTTTTATTACAGTTATCTTTTGGGCACAAGTGTAATACTTTCTTTTTAGACCAAGTCTTTCGTTTTTCAGGCTCTGACGCGAACACACCATGTCTATGCAAATACAACCCTGTCACATACTTTGTTGCCAGCCTTGATTTTTTTAACTCCCAAGCTGTTATTTTAATCCCATTGAGAGCGGAGACCTTGAGATGCTTTTCTTTTAGTGTTATGTTAAAAAGGTGAGCCATTCGGAGTGGCTCTACAGGTCCACTGACTACCTGTAAGGGCGCAGGCTTTGGGGGCGAGTGTAAATAATTAACACAACAACATGGCCTTGTTTCATTTGAATGAGCTGCAGGGAGAGCCTGGCTCTGCCCTGTCGCCGGCCGAGCCTTCACCTCAGCAGGTCGTGGGTCAGCAGACAGGTCGCCAGCTCTGCAAGGCGTTGGCCCCTCTGCTTTAAAACCTGGATTACCATTTTTGGTGGAGTTCCCTTTTTTTGAAAAGCAGTTGTTATTAATGAGGGTAGACGAAACTGGCTGACAATGACAGCTATGCAGGAGTGTCTCTCTGCTGGTCAGTTGTCTGTTGTGGTGAAAGGCTTTTAACGAGTGAGAGTAAAGTGTTTATGTTTCTGCAAAGATCTCAGGTCGTTTCAGAAAACAAGGCCAGGGTGTTAGTAAAGCCAAGTAAAGCTCTGTGGAAAGAACATTATGGGATGCTTTGTACATAACTTAAAAATGTGCTATCCAATTTTGATCAACGAATACTATAAGGGAATTACATTGATTAAAAGTTAAATTTTATTTTCAAAACGCAAGACACAATTTAGAGTAATGGTCGAGCTTCGTTAGAGCTCTTTTTTGGTAGAACTACGTCATGTCGTGTCTGTTTCCATACAATTCTAATTTGTGATCAGACTTTTCTGTGGATATAAAATGCGTCCATGCAACCTATAACAACATGCGATCATCGTCCTCGAGTTTTCATGGCAAAACAAAGAGATGAGCAGTTTGACATGTTAGGCTTCATCACCGCAGACAGAGTTTACCCAAATAAAACATCTTTAACTTCGTGGTATGATCTCCTGACAGATAAAATAACACAAGAGCTCCACGCCACCACCTTTTACAGAAGATTTAACGCTGCCTGTGCACCCTCCTTCTACATGGGTCGACACTTTGACAGTTTTCACTGCTCTTCCACAGCCGTCTCTTTGTCTTAAAGTAAGCACCACATACCTGCCATTCCCCCATTTTGCCCATAATTGACATTCTTTGTCTTCTGTTGCCTTTGGAGCCTTTTCAGTCGATCCGGTGCCGTGTCTATTTCATTAAGCCCTCGGTCTCAGAGTAAACCTTTACTTTTTTTTTTACCTGGTCCGGATCGACTCACCTGGCCATAAAAACGGTGCGGGGCCACCTGGTGACGCATGCGCACTGCTCCGGGTGTGGGCGAGAAAGGAGAAACTACCTTGAAAAATGAATCAGCCTTTTTGTCTGATGCTGTGTAGGACTGTCATACTTTGGCATCTTTGCCAGATTTAATGAGCCTACTTGAGATACAAATGACGAATATGAAAGCACTTCGAGAAATCGCTGATATTCTATCAGCCAGTAACTTCAGTTATGAAAATAAAAATGCTCGTTTAAAACCAAACAAAACGTTAACACATCAGGTACATTTGAATTAAAAAAAAAAAAAAAAAGACCATGCTTCATCTGTATTGAATGACAGGTAACTAAGGTTTATTAAACCCATATTCCAGATAAACTGTGTTAGGAGAGATTATTTAAAAGTGCATATGTTCAAATTTAAAGCTAATTATTTGGATAGGGGAGATCTGAAATTGTAATAAATTATGTTTGTCTTTGAATGACGTTAAAGTAAAAAGGACACACTTTCTCCTTTCTATCTACAGTGATTTGGTTTTGCACAAAAAACAAAAAACATGAATTCTCAGCGCAAATGAAACTGAGTCGAGTTAAAAACTTGAAGGTTAACTGCCAACATCATTACTTCTACACAGAAAGCTACCCTGCCATTGTGAGGCTCATTATTTATTTATCCACTGTTTATTTCTAATACATACTTATGTAGACCCCTCCGGCCATGAGCGAATGAGCTCTCCCTCTGTCTGTCTTTCACACGCGCGCACACACACACACGCACACACACACACACACACACACACACACACACACACACACACACACACACACACACACACACACACACAGAGGAGAGCAACACGTTCGCTCACATAGGTGATAATGGTGAAGCTTAAGTCCAAAACCCCCTTTCTCCTCTTTCAAGTTTCTGACGGGGCACACACATGCCGGATCAGATGGGACGCACAGTGCGGTGAACCTCGCTGGCAGACAGCTGCAATGATGTTTTCTCACATCAAACATTTACATTATACAATATTTGCATGTATTAGAATATATGACAATTTCCTCACAACAAAAAAAAATAGTATTCGTTGTGCAGTTTCTCAAATAGATCTTCATAACTGGCTTTGTTTTTTCTTTTTTTTTTGATTTCATAATTCCTCAGAAAATCTATAGATGTCTTTGTGGTGTTAATATTTAAAACACGCCTTCATGTTTGACTTCAAAGACGAACACATTTTAACTGCACACACAATACCTGCAGCTATATAAACCTTTGCAGGACTGGACAAAAGAGAGGGTGGTGGTGGGGGGGGGGGGTCAGAAATATTGTTTGGGGCTCTGCGCACTAAGGGAGGAGTACGTTTTTAAAGCAGAGCTGTCTGTGAGTGGGTTAAAGAGCGGGGTCCCGTTTGAATATCCAGCCTGTTTGTCTAGTACTTGGTTTCAACCACTTCCACCGGAGCACCGGGCCTCCGGCAACGTACAGCTCCTTAAAACTGTGAGCTGGGTTTAACAGGCACAGGCAACGGCTGCCCCTCCGGCGCTTAGTACACCCCTTTATAGTAAGAAAAATGAAACCTTATTATACTTTAAATTATTATTATTATTATTATTATTATTATTAATAATAATAATAATAATAATTGTATCATAATTATACAGGGGGTTTTGGTGGTACTGTTTGTACGTTTATTTTTTGGATCTAAGTTATATGTAGGAAAAGCTTCGAGTTGATCGGATAATTTTTTTTTCAGAAAGAGTTAATTGCTGAGTTTGCGTATTTACGCACTGGTCTTGTCACCAAAACGTATTGTTAAATAGTCTGGGAAGGGTCCCTGACGTATGCCTTTACTCCCATATTGTGAAGTAACATGGGACGTGATTGGACCCACACTTGGCCCAAAAGTTATGGAAAAGTTGGAAAATCATCTCTAATTGTTTTGATATAATGGTTTTAACCTGCAAAGTCAGCCTAATTTGGCGTACGTATGAACGCTGAAGACATCAACCATCCTGTCGCCAGCTGTTAAGGTATAGAAGCCCCATGTAGCTTTGTTTAATTTATGGATTCAGTATCTGCTAAGTCGGAAGGTTTCAGGCCCATTGTATAAATTGCTGCTCTCCGCGGAAGATAAATGGTGTTCCAGCGCCACCTTGCTTTGACAGAGGAGCGAGCAAGCGCCGCCAGTGGATTTAAGACAACATTGCAAGTAATTGAAACCAAATGAGAATGTGTGAGCAGTCAGTGGGCTATTCCAGTTCGTGAAGTAGCCAAACCGATGTCAGTCAAAAGGAAGTTGGCCTGGGCCATAAATGTAAATAAATCTATTTGACAAATATCCACATTTTCATCTTTATGCTTTCATTCTCAACTTTTAGAGTAATGGGCCCATTTTTATAATGATATCCGAAAAGGGCACCAATACTGAATCACAAAACCCAAAGCTTATAGTGTCTTATTCTGAATATGACTTTTTACATTTTTGTATTAAAAACACGAACATACATCTGAAATTGCATATGGCGAAGTAGTCCTGTTGAAGTCTGACAAAATAAGCGCTGTCTAAAAACGTAACACAATCTTATCCTGTGGTGCCATCTTGTGGTCGTAAAATATAAAGTCAAAGGAGGGCATCAACAGTAATGCATGTTGAGCTTCATAAATTAAGACATTTACAGTGTCGTTTATTTGCCTTAGGTAGGTCGTGTTTGTTTAGTCAGCTGATGAGATGATGAGGATTACTTTTTATAGAAACGGTGCGTAAGTGTGTAAATATATTTTGAAGTCATATTTATCAACGAAAATCCTCATGCATAATATTTTTAAAATCATGTACAGTAAGAGTTAGTGGTCCAATCTCCATCGGTGGGTTAACATAGGGAAGCTTTGTTTAAGGCCAAATCATCTTTGTTTTGGGGCGACAGAGCCAAATTATAGGATACTAAAAACAAATGCAGTGATGTAGGCTATTTTCTCCGAATTAATTAAATAAATAAATAATACTCGTACACTTAGGACCTTTCTTGTCTGATAAAGTTTTACATTGCTTCTAGTTTACAACTAAACATTATGTGAATGATCCAATATCTTAATACGTCATGACTCTTACCCCCTCCCCCCCTAAAATATTGACGTTAGTATCTAGGCTATATTATACAACATGTAACATGAATATTTTTTGTGTTATAGCCTTGTTTGAATGTTCAAGCACCGTAAGTAAATTAATTTTAATTGTATGAAAACAAGGAAGACATATAAACTCCTCTGTGATTAAATTTGCACGATATATCAAGCTGTTGCAGAAGCTAGAGTGAGATATCATCGATGATTAAAAGTGAAGAAAAAAAAAACATGTCATAGGTAATTCAGTTGGCTATTTTCAAAAATGAAAATGATTCAGACCAAACAGAATCTACCCAGTTATCCACATGTACAAAAAATATTATATATCTTATTTTTTATTTATTTTCACTATATATATTTTGTATCTTAAATATTACGCATTTTTTAGTAATAATTTCTTATTTCAATGTTATCTTGAAGCCGCAATCTGTTTTAAAGCACCAGGGACTACACTTCCCATCAGCCACTCTACCGTGTTTTTGTGTGCCAATAATTAGTGTTCGGTGGGGAACAGAGCCTGCCGTCGGTAGTGACAGAGGACAAATTGAAGAAGCAAGGTTGTATGCTACATTTGAGTCTCAAATTGTCATACTTAATATTCTGAGACGTCACTGTTGTATAACTTTTAAATACAATGGCGTTTATGTCATGAACTGAGAGTGACGATGCATTCAGTGTATTTAAAAAGCTTTCTTGTAACATATTGTATAAGTGTGTAACAACAGTGGTGCTAGTTTGTGCTAAGGCTTAGGCTATTTGGTTTTGGAACATCATACATCTTATCTAATAAACCAGACACACACACACCCTTCAGGGAGAGGGGGGGGGGGCACAGTGTAACGATTTGTCAAACAGACGAGCATTGCGGTGTAACGGCGAAGAGAAGAGTTATCGTATGCTCCAATGTTTTTATTTCTTCTGTTGCCTCAGCTAGTTTTATGCTATAGCTCTGTGCTTCAGGACTCAGACAGCTCCTTGAACATTTCTGCACCTGTGAGTGATATTAAGTTGAAACAGAAAGTCCTCTTAATTGAATAAGTTACCTTGTAGGCCTACTTTGAGTTCGTACACTAACTGGTGCTGTGGTCCTGACAGGTGTCCAACATGACTGTGGATTGGGTAGGTTATGGATACGCAGCTCTCATCGCTTCTGGAGGAGCCATTGGTTATGTGAAAGCAGGTGAGTGTTATGATGTAAAAGTAATATCAAGTTTTTAGGCTCTGGTGTTTGCTTATTTGTTTGCATGGTTTGTATCATAACTATTTCTCAATGTGGTGTTTACATTAGACCCTTTTCTAAATCTCCATCTGGCAGAATTAACAAGATGATTTCATGTCCTCACCTTGTTAAATATCAGTGATCATGCGAAGAACAAACAACCATAACGTACCTATCCATCCATACTTCAGTCGTGTTGCTGTAAGGCGCAGTTGTTGACCTTCTGTGTGACCTCTCTTTCAGGCAGTGTCCCGTCCCTTGCTGCTGGTCTTCTCTTTGGTGGTCTCGCTGGTTTAGGTGCCTACCAAATCTCCAATGACCCCAAAAACATTTGGGTGTCCCTGGGTTAGTACCCTCAGAAAAAAAAATCTGTATTTGGTGTTGTATTGAGGTAAAGGTAGAATGATTGTGAACAGTCTTATTTTGTTGTAACTATGGTAATTTTCACCATCACCCAATTCATATTTTACACCTCATGTTGGCTTCCAGCGACATCTGGAGCTCTGACTGGAGTCATGGGAAAGAGGTTCTATGGATCCAGGAAGTTCATGCCAGCTGGCTTGATGGCTGGAGCAAGGTACCGTATATCAATCTCCTTTATTCATCTAAACACTAATAACAATCGAGGTGAATTAATTAGATTTGATGAGTGTAACAGGATGTTGTTGTTACCTCTATGAGGGCAGATGTGCTCATTGTATAGTCAGATGTAGAAATGAGAACTACCAATAAATATGACAGTGATAGTAACTCTAGCAAATACAGATGTGTCTGTTCAGCACAATGTCTTTCTTTTTTTTCATTTGGTAAGCGTACAACCTCAAGTACAGTCTGGAGTCTTAAAGTTCTTGTCTTGTTTCAGTCTTCTGATGGTGGGAAAGCTAAGTCTCGCATTGCTCCAGAAGCCCCAGGAGTCCTGATGGAGGGAAGAATCGAACGTGTTCTCCAGCCCAATGTCTGAGGAGTGGCCTGTCAGCGTTTGTCATTTACTGTTGAATATTGAATATTATTTTGCAAATGATGCAGTAGTGTTTATTTGAAGATGAAATACAATACCATGTTTATATAATAATAATGGCTGTCTTGTCATTTCTTTTCCAATGAATGCATTATGCACCTTTTTGTTTTTATTTGTAAAAAAAAAAAAACTTTTACAAAATGTTCAGATAATTCATTGCTTAATACAAAGAGAGAAAGTTATAGCTTTGACTACCATTGCAATTAAAAGTATTTAGTCACCTGGTCAATAGAAGAAGAGGAAAATAAACATTTCAGAATGTATTGATAAATTATCGCTTAGGTTTTGTCATCAGTAATAAAACAATACTTGACCATTGCTACTAGGGTAAAAAAAAAAAGAAGGAAAAGCTTTGCTGTGTTTAACTCCTACTCAGAAATATCCCAACACTAACAGTAGAATTGGCGCATCCTGGATCTTTCAGGAATACAGTGGGGTTATTATTATAGACAGTATCAGGCTTTGTTCATCATGGCAACTGTGATCTCCAAATCACAGACTCCATACACCCTAACAGTTAGATCATACATGTCTCAGGTTCTCTAGAAACAAGGATTTGCTACAGTGGCATAACAATAGTCTCTTAAAAGAATGTGGGATTTCTTGTGTTCCAACTTTTGTCACTTTTCTTCCTACCCTCTACCTAATTTTTTTTTTTTTTTGAAAATGTAATTTGTTTCAAGGAACATGTAGATTTCCTCATTTACAAGTTCTTCCATGTTTAAGTATGAACATAGTTAAAACTTAAGTTCTTCCATTTTTGTGAACTACCGATTTCCACCGTATTTGGATGTCCAGTCCACTCTGCCATGGACGGGCTGCACGGCTGGAGCTCTAGTCAGGATGTTCCCAGAGTTTTTCCCAAGGGCTGCGTAGCTGCTCCCCTTCATCTGAGTCCTGTCTGCCCTCCTCCTCCAGCCCTCGAAATCTGGAACAACATGCATGTGAGTCGTTGTTCTCTATGATACTGAGACCATCTCTCTACCCAGCTACATATGTCACTTCAGTGTCCTGGGTGCAGAGACAGTCTCTTTACTCAGAACGATTACACCAACATGTAACTGTAAACTGTAAAGCTATACAGTTAGGTACAATCCAAGCCAAATGTAAAGATAAAATGTGTGCTCTATTAGTATTCAATCAATAGAAAACGATGACTCAAGCATGGAGAAAACAGCAACAACTAGAGAATAGAAATACCTTCATTAGTCTCACTCAAAGAGGAGTTAGAAATAGGCTTGGACAATGCAGATTTTGGTTTGTCTTTTTTATTGTCAGGAGATGAGGAAAGATTTACTGAAAGAGTGAAGAAAGGAGAAACAGTAAAAGTTAGGAGTGGAAATACTGCAAGTCAGTGATTGGAAACTTTATAGAAAAATGAGGAGGAACAGTTAGGAAGAGAGTAGCTGATCACACAGAGTAAAATACCAGGAATCATCATGTGTTTCATAGATAAGATAAAACCATACTTGTGTGCTGACCAGCCAAAGGGGCAAGCTGGATTCTCTGTCCCACTGAGCCCACCTCTTTCTTTTGGAATGACGGGATATAACCACCCGAGAGGTTGTATTTGGTGCTTACAAAAGTCCCTAAAAGTGAAGAAAAGACACAATTCATGGGTATTCCAAACACTCATTGTAATGCTCTCCAGTAAGACTTGTGTAAACTTAAAAAAAAAAACGCAAAGAAAGAACATTTTAGTGGAGAAAATCATTTTTAAAAGTTCTCAAATATGACCTCACTTCTGTTAATGTCTCATGTTAGGTTGTGAGATGTAGGTACCGCATATGCAAACCAATGACTAAGTTGAAGTGATTGAAGCCATTCCAGCGACACCATCGGTCTGCTTCACCAGCAGCCACAGATGGTAATCACTATAATTAGAGAAGAGCCTCATTGTCCCTTTATGAAGATGTTGTGGTTGTAGTGCAATTTACCACCTAATTCACACCTGGAGTTCTTAGTTCTCGGGTTAAACTGTGTATTTGTACTCTTGTCTCCCGCAGAGCTTTTAGCAGTTTGTTTCTTTCACATGTTAAGTCGTCAGCTGAATACCTAAAAGCTCGGTGCATCAGCCGGCATTCTAACTACTATGTTGATACACAGAGGAGCTTTAGCATGACAACAAAAACTTACAGTCACAGAGTCAGAGATAGCTAGATTAACAGTTCACTAAATGTAAACTCAATGAAATACCTTTGGAGAGATCGATTTTCTCAAGTATTCTTTCTTTTACAATAGCTTTCTCTTGAGGGCTATCCATAGATTTAGAGGCAGTTTCTTCTAGAGTCCCAGGAAAAAAAAGTAGAGAAGTAAGACATGAATGCATCAGAGGGAAAGAAGAAAAGGGGGAAAAAATAGAAATGATTGGAGAAAATTCAAAGAAAAACATCATGCAGTGTTGGTTAAGGCAACAGAGAAAGAACAAAAATGTTGTCTTAACCTGAACAACAATTTATAATCCTGAGTAATAGGTGAGTAGAATCAAAACAAACAGAGTGTTTGTGTGTGTCTGAGGGAGTGCGTGGAGGTTGGACAAATGAGCAGGGGGTTACAGTTAAGGGCCATTTAGGGAACACTAGATCTAACACTGGCCGTCATGAATTAGAAAGAGAGGAGGAGAGGTGAAAGAGAGGCAGAAGAAGAGAGGGAAGGAGGGGAGCACAGCGGGGGCTCATGTTGTGTGTCTGTATACATGACAAATGATTTATGGAGGTCTACGATCTCTAAAGTCACAGACACTCTGGCTCACTGCGAACACTGCTCTGTCAATGGCCCCATAAATACTGATCAGGAGACATTAGCTGCATCATTAGCATTTAGAGCTAATCACAAAGAGTGCAGTGTCCTATTATGTAACAGTAACTGACACTGACTGTCGCCAGGTTTCCACTGCCTGGTAAAATGAGGCGATTAAGGACGGTCATGGTGTAATCATTATTCATTGCTCTGGATTTCAAATGTAACTCCTCAGCAGACGTATAGTGTGTTATTTTAAACACTTTTTTATCGTGTGAGGGCTGAAATAATCACAGAAAATAAGTTAAATATATGTTGAGTCACAGAATGCTTGCATTTTATGGCCTTCAATTTTCTAAATTGGTTTTTGATCCCACATGAAATTCTTCTTTTTCACTAATATTCTGGAACACCGATTGGTCAGTTTATTTTCTACAAATGGGGGCTGTAAAACTAGTTGACAGATTACATAATTGTTCTGTTAATTTGTCCTCCTTCCTTAGCACGTTAGTGAAATCTGGGAACCTGAGTCCTATCCACTGCACACTGCGATCGGCCCTCTTAACACATCTACATAAGTCATCAGTCCTCACCTGCATTGACTCTGGCTCCAATTGGAGCGAGTGGTTTATTGATGGTGCTTGAGGAGTTCTCCCACAGGTCCCGTAGCGTCATACTACCCATCTCCTTATCTGCAGAAGTCTGATTCTTGCTGATCAACCCTTAAAGGCAACAGGAGTTGTGTTGTAAAAAATCTAATGCAAAGACTAAAATGAGCATGTTGCATTTTTTTAAAATAAAACTGGCAGATCAGGTTGCTAAATATAAATGGAAATATGCTTTATTGTTTTTATTGTTATAAGAATGATGAAGGATTCATTGCATCGAGCTGCGGATCACATTTAATTCCTCAATCTGTTACAGAGGCTTTTTTTCTTTTTAAAGGTAATTACAAACTTGATAAAAAAATAACCTGACATACAGAAAACAATCCTCATAAATAAGTTTAAGGGGAGAAGAGGTTAAGTGATGCAAGACCATTAGGAGACTATTTCTTGCTCAATGCTACATCATGGTGACTTTTCCCAATGATGAAGACGACCCAATTTGGTGTCATGCAGTCTTACCTGGCAAGTATCGTGACTGGCTCAGATAGTGCTGCCGAGCCGCGGATCCTGGAAGATTGGAGTCCATATGGCCCGCCTTAATATTGTTGGGTAGCTTAGTCACTGAGCTGTAGGAATACAGAGGTTTCGGCTCCTTAGGCCTGCAACAGAAATCAGTCTCTTCAAGGTCCATGCCCTGAAAAGCGTCTCAGAGTGCACTTTGTGAAGTCTCTATTGTGAGCTCTTATTCTGTGTTTGTTGTGCATTTCAAAATATATTTAATAGTTATAACAGACGGGGCTGAAGCTAATGCATGTATATTTATTGATACGACAATCTGAAGTCATGTTACCTTTTATCAACTCAGATAAAACATGGTGAATGACACCAGACCAGTTAAGATATGACATCACTTACTGTGGGCGCTGCTCCATAGGGGCCCTCTCCTCCTCTGTGTTCCCCAGGCTGGGTTTCTTGGAGATGGAGGCGGACATTTCTGAGGGGTCGGATTCCTCCCAACTGTCTGAGGTCTTGGTCACCGTCTGTCCCCAGCGACGACGGCCACTTTTCAGCACCCCAGCCCCACCACCACCACCACCGACACTGTTCTCACTGCCCAGCGATGCAGCTTTCTGCAGAAGATATTAAACTCAAAGTCAACACAAACAACCAATTTTCTAAATCTATTTGACCAACTTAACATCTGTGATAGTAGTCACATTACAAAATCAGTGACCAGAAGGACTCGTTTGTGTAAAAGTAGCATTTTAAAACACTTTTCTTGTGCAAAAATTATTCTTACATTTTATTGAAAATGAAATCAAGACACTCACTGCATTGCTGAGACCTGGTTTACACTCAGTCTGGGGAAGAGGGATCTGCTGAAGAGGCTGATGATGCTGCTGCTGCTGCTGCTGCTGCTGGTTTCTGGAGGAGGATGTGGAGGCTTTGGACTCAGAGGAAGACTGTTGGGGATCGGTCTTGGACTCTGATACTTGCCTCTGGCCTTGCACCCTTCCCTGCACCTTCACATTCTGGCTCTGAGGACGAGGTCCTAAAATTTGTCCGATCTGGAAATATGGATATCGCAGGGCCTGGACAAGGGGGAAAGGAACGCAAATCATTATTGTGAATATTCAGCAAGAATCCTTTTACAGCACAGTCAAGATTTCCAAACAATTCAAAAATGATTAACCCTGCATATACAAATGTATGAACCAGTCGACTGTGTAACTTGCATTATAAAACATGAGAGGAATTGAGCTGTAATGACACCAAACAAGGACAATTGTTTTCATCAAAGGCATGGTAGCATGAATTGTAAAATAAGTTCCATTCAGATGACTATTTTTGCTGACTAAATCTCAAGTGAAACCAAATTGTTCTCTTAGGATGAACTGAAAACAGATGTGCATCATTCACCTGGGAGCTGAGCAAGCAGAGGATGGAAAAGGTGTTGCCTACTCAGGGCCCACAGAGCAATTCAAGCTTCTCACTTGAGTTTAAATTATGTCTAACTACATGAGTGTTTCCCCTACCATTATATAAGGGGGGGGCGGCCTACCCCCCCAACGGCCCCTCCCGCCTCCCCTTGAAGATCAAAAAAATAATATATATATATCTATATAGATATAGATATAGATATTTATTTATTTTAGATTTATTTTTGGTCTTTTTGTGCCTTTAGTGTAGAGATAGGATAGTGGATAGAGTCGGAAATCAGGGAAATAAGTCATTTAAGGATACCTGCCCGATAGAACAGGACAGCTGTCATTAAAAGTAACGCATGGACACTAAGATTCCTTCAAGTATTTGTGTGGGCGTCCGTCTCCCCCCCAAAAGCTGTAAACCTAGGGGAAACACTGTACGTCATAACCACTGTTGTAGGTATTAAACACAGCACAGCAGCACAGGTGGAACATTAAGCACTGGCAGAGGGAGTGAAGTAAAGCTTAAGCACTACTTAAAATGAAGGATTAGGATGCTGATGCAACTGTTAATCTGCATGTACTGTAGCAGCATGTGCTGTACTGAAATAGGCGTTGTTGATCTAAAGAAGGTAGTAGTTCTCAGTTTAAACTGGAGTCCTGAGCAGTCTAGACCATTATGTAAACTACAACTTAACAGTCAGCCTTGAGGCTTGGTCTTGCCTTCCGTACCTGTACAGCAGTTGGCCTCTTTTTTGGGTCCCACTGCAGCAGGTCCTTCATCAGGACGATAGCCTCATTGCTGGCATTGGGGATGAGGGTCTTCAGGTGGGTCGGCACACATTGAGGAAACCGAAAGTTCATAGCAGAAGCTAGCTGGTAGCCCTCCGGCCAATCCGCCTAAGGGAAGAGACAATCGTTGGATCATTTATTATAATATAATATTCATTAATTGGATTTTTTTCTCAGATTATGTGAGAACTTTGTTTGGCAATTCACAACTTTTAACAAAAATGGCTACTTCACTAAAGTATTTTTTGAAACATACAAATACAAGATCCTCAACCCCAAAAGCAACTATTGTCTCAATGTAATTTGATTTATGTTGAAACCTCTGGGGGTCTCCCTGCTCTAAGACTATCTGACTACATCATGGTCATCATAAGAGAAAACATAGTGGGTGATTTCTGCACCATTTGTTAGATCTGGATTGAACTTGAAAAAATGTATAGTACAATATGAACATAGTAACGTTTACAACATTGTTACTGAGAGGTGGATGACTCATGTCTTGACCAAGTCTTACTAGAAATGGGTTCTGTGACTGTTCTCTGCAGTCAGAGTCAATAGAGATGGATTTGGGGAAAGCCTTTGAAATGAAGGTGAAATCCTGCTCAGCATTAAGTGAACTTAAGCTGCTTTACACCACAAGCTAATTTTCACCACAGAGAGAGTAACACAGCTCCTGCCCTTCTTACTGTTAATTTAAACACATTTTCCCTTTATAAATGTAATCATATCATAAATGATTTTATTTCATTTGATATCAGAACATGAAAAGTTTGATTAAAAGTCCAGATTTAATGTCAGTAATTTCTACCTATCCTCCAGTTTCTTATTACCTTTTTGACAGTGCCGAGGACTTGACAGATTTTAAAGACCTCGTCCACTTCACTGTTCCCAGGGAAAAGAGGTCTGAGGGTGTAGAGTTCAGCCATGATGCAGCCCACAGCCCACAGGTCAATGGGCGAGCTGTAGGTGGACGACCTGAGCAGAACCTCTGGAGCTCGATACCTGGACATGAAAAAGGAACATTCTCAAATAAACCACAACTGTAACCCACAGCTAAAAAAATATATAATGTACTTCTTGTATGCACGATTTTTTCCTGTTTTTTTTAATAGATATTGTTACCCAGTGAAGTACTTACCATCTAGTGGACACATAGTCTGTGTAGGGAGGTTTGGAGCGGATCTCTCTGGCTAGGCCAAAATCTGCTATTTTGACCAGTTCTGGACCCATGCATAGAAGATTTTCTGGCTTCATGTCTCGATGAAAGAAACCTGAAGGAAAGGTTTTACTGAGCTGAGCCAAAGTTTACAGAGTAATGTCACTTTTTAATGGGCAAATAAAATCACCAAACTACTACTACTAACTACTACGTTTTATATATTCATTGCAAATGTGCAGATTTCAGAAAGCACAAGAGAAGAAAGACTGAGCAGTTGCTGAATGGCTGTTTATTTTTTTTTTGCTCTTGGATGTTAGTGGTCCAGATTTGAAGGTCTGGTTAGTCAAGGCCTGAGAGTTATTATTTAAACACCCCAACATTGATTGTCTAACCTTAACCAAGCTATTTGAGTTCAAATGTTACATGTACAGTTTGTCCCTGTCCTTCTTCCTGCATCTCATCCCATCTACCCCATCCCATTTTTCCAACCTGGCGCTGTTCATCTTTGCTAAATGTTGCGCTCATGATGGATTAACATTGGGTCTTTGTGATATAGCAATGAGTAAAGTCTTTTACCTGCTTTTTGTATGCATGTACCTGCTTTTTGTAAAGTGCCTTGAGGTAACATTTGTTATGAATTGGCGCTATACAAATAAAGATTGATTGATTGATTGGCAGTCCTTTAATTACTGCATTCAGATATTCTGCATGAAGGCAGAATCATAAAGGGAAACAATAGGCTGTGTCTTTTCTGCATGTTTTTTTGTTAATGGGGTTGTGATGTAAATCATGCTTGCTGATGAAACAGGCACCAAATAGAGATAGGGTCGGCAATGCTATTTTAAAATATTGTTTTGTATGGATTGAGTCTTTTTAATGTTTCAAAGCATAAACACACCTAGTAAGAATACAGAATGAAACATACACATGACATGACATTCCATATTTCATGTATTGTTCTTTCTGAAGTTCATACTAAACTATAAGAGTTATTACAAACACACACTAACCCAACAGATGAAAGATCATGCTATTTATGAGCAGGTAAAAGAATGAAAGCAGAGGACCTCTTACCATGCTTATGTACAAAAACCATCCCAGAGAGCACTTGAAACATGATGTTCCTAATTTCATTCTCAGAGAACATCTTATTCTCTCTGACAGCAGAGCAAAGCCATGGAAAAGGAAGGAATGAGAGGTAAAAGAGAAAGAAAAGAAAAGCAGAAAGTGAGATCCTGAAACTTAAAAGCCTACTGGATGTGCGGAAGCATGGGCATGTCCAAGTTTAAATCAATCACGTTGGGGTTTTTTAGATTTGAAAACTTGCCAATCTACACGAGGCTTCCACAGATCCATTTATTAAAAAGAAGCAGAACAGTTAGTTAGAAAAGCAAGTTATGAGAGTTCACAAACTACAAGATTCTGATCATTTAATCTCCAATTTGGCAATTCAGAACCATGTTTGAAATATTCCATATTCTGAATCTTGCAGTATGCAACCATCCTCCTCACACTAGCAGGGCATAAGGGAAACACTGTACACCTACCATATTTGTGAATAAAGGACAGGCCTTGTAAAATTTGAAAGCTTATGTTTCTGATCACTGATTCAGGGAACAATTTTGTTCTGTAAAAATAAAAGTGATTCTTATGAGCCTGGTAATGCAAGTATAGGTACATAAACAGAATTGTCTTTGTAAGTCACTCAGTGGCCAAATACGCTGATAAACAGAGCATACATACGAATATACAGTTAGACATTCAAATGTGTAACACACCAGGGCTTCTTTGACCTGTGCATCTTTGTCATTTATAGGCAGGACAAAACAAAGTGTAGGTGCAGTGCACACTCTGGGTTTCCATCCTAGGAAAACCCACAAGACTGCCCCTAGAGATATGAGTCTGTTGGCAGCTGTAAATGTGTAACGGAAAGCTGATGCAGGTCAAGTTCAAAACATTTAAAATCATTGTCTGATGAGAGACCAACATAGAATATGCCAATGGAAACAATTGGGGCCAAGCCGATCACTCACAGGTAAACATTAAGTGAGTATGTTTAGCCATGTATGGCTTGTAATCCAGCAGGAAAATCCTGATAAGAAGCTGAAATTTTGTAACTTTACAATATAGCTATGATATTTTTAAAAACGACCATTGATTTATAGATCATGTACAAGCACTTACATTAAGTGTGGTGTTTCTTTTCTCACCTGTCCTTCATTAGCTGGTAGAGGTTCTCCTTCATATACTCAAAGACAAAGTAGAGGTGGTCGTTCTCTCTGATTACCTCCTTCAGTTTCACCACGTTGGCATGGTTCAGCTTCTTCAGGGACTGGTGAGACGTACCATTGTAGAAAATGAAGAATAATGAAATTCATGTAATGTTATTACTGTTTCATGTACATGTGTCATTAGGTGCATGGGAGAGATATCACATGACATGTTCACAATTACTAATGAATGATTTCCAGAGAATAGGAATCATGTCAAACAGTTCATGTTGAAGAACTGTTCAACGTTCAATGAGAGTGCTCAGGTAGATTGGACATTTTTAAGTTCTAACATGGCACAATGTAAAGTGTACAGTAAAGAGATAATGTGATTTTGTTACATTGTTAATTTGCAATATTGTGATTACTAAGAAACACAAAGAAAGCTTTATAACTGGAAACAGTGTTCAAAGAGCTGTTATGCATGATTGCGTTAAACCTTACCTTCACCTCCCTTAGGTTCATACATTCTTCCCATGAATAAAACTTCCTCTTCATTCTGTAAAGGAAGGTCAAACCAAGTGCGCTCAGATATGTATCACCTTAAGAAGAGACATCACATTCAGCAGGCAATATAAATTACACCCAACATACAGTGGTGTTATCTTTTTAAAGGACTCCTTTGTGCGAAACCAAGAATATTTTTGTAGTTTTTGGGGGTTTCTCTACTTTCAGCTCATTCATTTCAACAATCACAACAAACTATCATTTGTAAAGTAAAATAGATTGGTTTTCTAAACTGTACAGGCTTTACTGTTCATTGTTGTGAACTTGAATGAAGTGTAAAAACCTTGCTCCATAAATTAAAACCACACACATACAGGACACACCTCTGGTCGTGTATCTTCTCTGACCAGCGTTACCTCTCCCTCCAGCTATAATTATGTAAGAGTTACAGAACGAGCTAATATCTTGTTTCCCTCTCTCGGCACCTGCCTGTTTCAGTTGCTCCCACTGCAGTGACAGTAACCTGACACACTCCTTCTACTTTCACTCCCTTTCACCGTCACCACTTGTATTGTCTTGCACGGTAACCAAATGATCAACCAGTGGACTCATCTCCCCGGTTTCTCATCTATTATTGAACCCCGCTGCCATGCTGCTGAAACAAAGGCATGTTGGCTAGTTTGTTTGTCTTGGTGAAAGACGGAAACCAGAGGCGCTTAGTCCTACACTTTACTTCGTTTCGGTTCTTTTAAGTATGCTTTCATCCACGGCAGTGTATAATTCATGCAAGAAAAAAAAAATCAAGTTTTTCAAGAAATACAAAGAGTCTGTCAAACTTTTGAATAGAGTTTCAAAGAGAAAAGTTTTTTCGCCATAAATGACCTACATTTCAAATTTAAAATACTTTTTTACTGACACTGACAAAACACTAAATACTAAAATACTAAATGCCTGTGTGGGTCACCCAGGTCCAGCTCAGTCATCCAGGTCATAGTAGTGCAAAGTTTGATCCTCAGGAGACAACTGGACTTGGTGTAAGTTCATTCAAAATGCTTCTTTAGACCAACCAAGTCCTGTTGTCTTTGGGATGAAACTGGATAATTGATCTTAATGTGGAAATGGAAACTTAAGAGAGCCATCATTAAGCTGAGCTGAGCTTGATATTAATGTCAAATTCAAACATTACTTTTTATTTGCAGCTGCTGCCAGGAGTCTTTAAATGGATATGAATTACAAAATAATAATGATGTTTCTATGTGACCTACAAAAGCAAAAATTAGCAAAAGGAACGCTCATTTTTTTGTGATATTTGTGAATGCTTGTAACCAATGCCAACAGGCAGGTGCCAGACAAAGTGAGTTACATCACACTGCATGGGAAACTGAAACTCATAGACATTTACATTTTACTTATTGGGTTCAGTGATTTGATGATATTATGGGTTCTTTTTATTGTAAACTGAGAAAACACTGAGTTTGCTCATTTCATATATATATATATATATATATATACACCACCACCGTTGATTCCCCTTCTCCCTTACTTAGCCTGGAGTTTTTAAAGTCAAATTAAGTTGTTTTTTTTGTGCTGTTGGTCCACATAACCTTCTTTTTAATGTAAATCTGCCCTTAAAACTGGATTATTAAAACATGTTGACTATATAACACTTTAAAAACAACTTGCCTCTCTTTTATGTTTAAGTAACCAAATGATTGTATATCAATATACAAAAGACAAGCTGTGTTTTAACCTTTATGGTAAAAAGAAGCTCCTCACCTCTTTATCGCCACCAGCTCCCCGGACTCATTGCTTCTCCCCATCAGCACACTACCATAGGTGCCGTCACCCAGCTGCTTCAGGGTGGTGTAGCGATTCATCATCTCTTAAGATGGGGTCATCAGCTTGCTAACTTTCCTTATTCATCAAACAAGATGTGGACATGCAGTACTCCTTCATTGATCAAATGTCTCGTTTCACCGGCCTCTTCTCCAGAAGTGCTCAACAGTTCTTTCCCTAGAAGGTAAGGTCTTCACTTGGCGAGTTTGTCACCACGCTCACCAGTTCTTGAGGTTTAACTCTCATCTTGCAGTAACTGATCCTTAGATAGAAAGGCAGGATCCCGGTGTTGTCGGTCAGCCAACAGTCACTTCTGTGTCTTCATAATCCTTAAGAGACAGGACATAAAGAAAGAAAGAAATCAGCATCAGATACAAAACAGTCTCCTGCAATTCCAGAGACAAGCAATGACTGGCCTGTTTTGCCCTCAGTGGGGTGATTTAGGCTCCCACACGACAACTCAAGGGAGATGACACATCCAGCAGCAGGCAGATTAGGCCCAGAGGGATGTAAATAGGACATTACACAACGATAACCTGCATCCACTCCCTTCCACCTGCCTGGTGAGAGGATGTTATTGACGACACGGGGGGTAACTGATTATTGGTAAATGATTTTTGAGGCAAAACAAAAAGAGTTAACAGACTCAGAATAGCCTGATGATTTACCTCCAGCGCAGCTGTAAACTGGTCTGTCCTATGCTGTAACATTGCCCTAAATGTTTCTCTAGGTTTTGTGAAACATCCTTATCACGTATGTTATTCACACATCAAACACACTGCATATCTGAGGGGAAAAAAACAGAGACGCCAGTTTATCCTTTTGCATGAAGGATTTCAGTCAGGTTGTCCCACACTATCCAGTGTCACGCACAAAAGCGAGTGAAAGTCTGTGCCTTTGGTGAAATCTTATTATGTATTTTATGCTTTCCCAGATGTTCAACAAAAATGTATGGATTACAGCTTTAAGGATATGTTGTACTTCATTATAATAACACAAGAATTAGATGAATCAATGCCACAACTGTACCCTAATTCTACAAAACACAACATCTACAGCAAGTACAAAGCAAAGAAAACTGCTTCTTTTGGGCAAAGTGTGGGAAGTAAGTAGGGCATGTCTCTTGTGAGTAAATGACCTGCTGTGTTTTAGGCTAAAAAGTCAATGCTGCTGCAGGTAGGGCAGCTAAACA
Organism: Labrus bergylta; assembly: GCF_963930695.1. Taxonomy (NCBI): domain Eukaryota; kingdom Metazoa; phylum Chordata; class Actinopteri; order Labriformes; family Labridae; genus Labrus; species Labrus bergylta. Next base: position 18,958,943 of record NC_089214.1, read on the forward strand.
AAATGAGATTACAATGTATTTAGTTTTGGGACTCCTGATAACTGTTCAATTAATAACTCACCATGTGCCTATTATTTCACTTTTGTCTTAAATGTAAATGCTTTTAAGATTCACTACTCATCTTTGAACATTGGAAAGGCTGTTCTCAACTTTCTTTCTTATTACCGGTAAAGGAAGGCATTATTTCTCTAAGCAATAGCTTCCTGATATCTGAGTCTCAAGGGACAATAAATAAATAGTAGCCTAGGTGTTACAGGTTCAGAATCTGGCTAGCATGCACTCAGCTCGAGACAATCTGCTGGTGAGGGATTTAAAGGGATTGAGCATGTCTTTAAGCCACATGACATTAGGAGGCCATTCAAGGTCAATTATAGAAAACATGTAGACATTTACCTTACAGTTGTAAAGAAACAGATTACGTTTAACTTTTAAAATGATTACGTGGTAACAAAGGTATTGTTTACAAAAGTAACCTGTTGTCATTCACTTTTAACCCAAGTTAAGAAGAATCAACTTCAGTTCACTATAGTAAGGCTACACCTTCTTAAAATGAACAGGGGAATAGAAAAAGTGACAGTGACATTAGTGGCTGCTGTCAGCTTTGACAACTCATCCCCACAACCATTTTTGTTCAGGCCCTATTCCTTTCTTTTGCCAAATAGGTTATTTCATCTGTGGTTTTAAACTCACCATTTAGGGGTTGAGTGTCTTTCCTGGATCCTATCTGGCTCTGCTGATAGACCAAGTGTCCTCTCACACAATCCACATAGTATCCACAACTAGCTCGTACGATAAGCCGCTCTGTGTGTGAGTGTGCTACTGGTCTCCATGGAAACGCGCACACAAACTCAACGTTTGTTTAGGTTGACAAGTGGACGCAATGCTTTGTGGGATTTGTAGTCCTTGCAAGCGTTTGGCGTTACTGCGGAAGTGAAAAGCCACAGCCCGAATAAACTAAAGCTTCAAATGTTCAATCTTGGCTCATACTAATACAGCGCTTAGTCTTTTATTTATAACTCAAATACAACTTTTTTTTTAAAGATTCGAAGGAATTGTTGGTAAAAAGGTAAAACCCTTTGAGTAAATGCTGCTATACTTTCTGACAAATGCTTGAATTCAATAAATAAAAATGTAGGCTAAATAGTATGCTTAGCCTATCTATTTTTTTTTTTCTTTTGCAATAAGCATTCAAGTCACTGGATTGGTTCGGTAGTGAGGGCTCTCCACATCTCTGCTGCAAAGACTGTGGTTAAAGTTCTGCACCAGCAGGTGGAGCTGTAGCGCTGCGGCTTTTTATTTCCAGGTCGGCCAATTAAGTAATAAAGACCCATAGCCTACCCATCCCAATACAGATTCTTTAAATAAATAGGCGTAGCTTTTAGACAATTATCCTTTTTCCCAACTACACTAGGTCGAGCCTTCGTGAAATTTCTACAGTTTCTGTCAGACCAATGAAAAGCAGCGAATGCATTTAGAATACAATGCAATGCAATGCGCACCAATATGCTTTAAATAAGCTATATGGACAGTCATCCAGTCTGCATGTTATTATTGCTGACTCTTAAACACATTAAATTAGTCTTCATGTTCAGACGACTTTCCCATCGCGGTGTGTAGGTTACAGTCTTTGGGCTCTATGTGCTTCAAGTGCTTGTGACAAGAGGAGGATATTTACCTACAAAATCACACACACATTAGGCAGGTAAGCTAAGAAGCAGGGAAGGAGGGACAACAAAGTGGAACTCTCCCTAAGAGGATTAGGTCGTTAGCCAGCCTGCGGTCTTTTCAATGGATTCCCGGTTCCCAGAGCACATTTTAGCAGCACTCCATGCAATAGCCATATCGGACATAGTGTGAGAAAATTGGTGATAATGCATCCTGTCCCTGCCGAGTGGTGTAGGCGACTGATCCGGGGATTCTGATGGATTACATTTGATTTTAAAAGATGACGTTAGTTTCTACCTGATGGGAGCGCACGGGAACCCGTCGCCGGGATTGCACCGGAGAGCGGTTTCCTGAAGGGGGGTTTGTTGAGAAGGTAACGCGGTTCTGACATGAAGACTCGACCTGCGGGGATCGGCAATGCCAACGCCGACTGGATGGGTTCGCTCCCGTCCAAGCTCAGTGCCATGCCCCTCAAACACCTCGCCGTGCCTGGTGAGCCTGTCGTGCGTAAAGATGTTTTGGTCACTCAGTTCATCTGTCCAGCAAACTATGACACCAATGTGAACTTTTGAACTAGAACATCAGAGCTACAAGAAAAGTGATGGTGATGCTAAAATACACGTCACCTTTATCACTCTCCATCTGTCACCCGTTCTTAATTTTCTGTTAATGCTGCCTTGTTTTAGGCTACCTCTTCGCCCACTGGCACTATATTCTTTTATCTTTGTCAATGTATTATTGTCCTTACAACCCCTGTATATTTTATGTATTTGTTCAGTTTTCCTTCTTGAAGATCTGCTCTCTCTCTCTCTCTCTCTCTCTCTCTCTCTCTCTCTCTCTCTCTCTCTCTCTCTCAGGTTCTCACGATTCCTTTACCTACTGGGTGGATGTGCACGCTCCTGTGGGACCAGATCAGAAGGCATATGTAAAGTACCTGGCCACCATGTTCAGCGTCTTAGCCAAGAAAGTCATGGTGAAATGGTCCATGACTCAGGTATTAAGTTCAGATTACTAGTATACAAACCCAAACATGTGTGGTGCAAAAGAGCTTCCAAAATATTAATAACACTTTTTTTTAAATATTCAAAGTCAGTGCATTTTAAAACACAGGTTTTTGTCTTTTTAGTCAGCTGTTGTGTGTGTTGTTATAAATAATGTCTATTCTTCCTAGAATCTGACATTTAAAGAGCAGCTGGATGCAGGAATACGCTACTTTGATCTAAGAGTCTCCTCCAAACCAGGTGAGCCTGGAAAAGAGATCTACTTCATCCACGGCCTGTTTGGACATAAGGTGAGCAGCAAAGTCAGTATTCATTTAGGTATGTATTTATTTAAATCTCACAGTCTGTTATCATCCTTTAATATGTGTGTCTTTCCTGATCCCAGACCCTAAGAAAGTCTCCTGTCCTGGAACGATCACGTTTTTATTTCAACATTGCTTCAAATATGTTGCCACTCGTTCAGACTTCATTTTGTCTCATGTAACAATCTGAACAGTGATTTTGTCCAGCTTGTATTGTGTTCTAGTGGCCAGCTGATGTTATTAAAGGGAAGGTTGTGGCCTTTGAGGCCACAAAGGATCAACAGTTGTTAGTTTAGCTGTAAACATCCCTCTTCTACAGTGGGTCATTCTGGTCCCCTATAAGACACAACGTCTTGCCACTGGTAGTGTTATATGAGATGTGAGTGTTTATGTTAAGGCTATGACAACATCTAAACGCACCATAAGAATTAGATCTTACTTTTATATTTACTTGTAATTATTTGTGTGTTTGTGTTTTTCTCATATCTACATGTGGCCTTTGTACATCACCTGTAGATTTGATGCGGTAAATGGTCTCTAACCTTTCCCTCTGATTTCCCCTAAAGGTGAGGGATGGCCTGTTAGAGATTAACAACTACTTAAGCAGACACAGGAAAGAGGTGAGAAGCAAGTTAAAGTGTTTATTTGAAGTAAATTTAGAAGAAGAAAAAAACATGGATACATTAGCATGACCAGAGATCCAACTGACCGATTCTGATTGGTTTTATTTTTTTAAGATTGTCTTTCTAGACTTCAACCACTACTACGCAATGAACGCAGAGCATCACAAGTACCTGATCAGCATGCTCCAGGAAGTGTTTGGCAGCAAGCTTTGTAACAATGGTGCAGTTGAGGGCATCACCCTGGACTACCTGTGGGAGAAAGGATACCAGGTGAGCTCAAAATGCATCCGTAGAAGTGAGAAGTGATTGGACAACAATTCTATAACATCCAGACCTATTAGTACGTGGACTATGGGGGTCATTCAAATGTCATTTTAAAGAACATGGAACGCTATGCTCATCTGTTTAATCTTTAACTAGAAAATCTTTATAAAAGATATCTGGAGGTTATCATCTGCATCCAGGGAACAACAGATTTTTTTTCCCCACTGCTTGTGCTTGAATGCACCTGAATATAAATATGTCTTTACTCGTTAGCCCAATTAACCCTTTGGTCAAGTAATCCCTGAAGCCTTTGACTTCTCAGGGCAGGAATTAGTTCTGAGCGTCATCCCATTAACAGTTGTTCCACCATTTCCCTCACAAGTGTTCAAGTGTTGTTTATATCCTGTTTATATACTTGAAATGCTTATTTCCTCACCTTAACATATCTTCATCTTCTTTTTACAAACAATACACGAGCACAAGAAGAAACATACACACCCGTTAATTACATTGCTCCAGGTGTATGTCTGCGGATTATTTAAATACTGTCAGGTGAATCTGTAACTGGCTCACAGTGTAAAGGAGTAGTAGTCGGAGAGAGTGCAGTGTAAGTAGGTGAATAGGGCAGAGCAAAGAGGAAAGACAGCAAGCCAAAGCAGAAACATCTACCAGCTGAAAGCCTTTTCATCTTTCTTGTGTAGTTGAAAGTGCACGTTCACTTCTGAACTGTATCTACTTACAATTTTCTTTGATTCTCTCCGCAGGTGATTGTATTTTACCACCATCAATCAGCTCAGGATATCCCAATCATGTGGCCAGGCAACAAGATCCCTGCTCCCTGGGCCAACACCACTGAACCACATAAGCTCACACAGGTCAGAAAAACAACATTCTCTGATAAGGACCTGCAAGCATGCATGCTTCTTTTATCTCATTTAGTGGAAATCAATACAAAATACTTCTGCAAGATTAGGGATTCAAGCCAAAACAAATTTTGTAATTTCTTGAACTGTCTTGACTTTTAATCCTTTGCGTCATCAATACATTTGACCTCTATGTGTGCATAGGTCTCTATAGTTACAGACAATCTACAGCTATTATTGCCTTCTACACAATTGGCTTACTATCAACATCCCATACAAATACTTTTCTCTGCATTCTTTCATTCCCTTTTACAACTCTTGTTCTGTACTAAACTCAACAACAAATCTACTCTATTTAATTTTCTCAATAGAGTAGAGACTTTTATGGTGTAATTGTTGTTTGTGCATTCCACTGTATAGTTCCTGGACACCACGCTGAAGGAAAGAGCAAAGCAGGGCTCCTTCCATGTGTCTCAGGCCATCCTCACACCCAGGGTCAACACAGTGGCAAAGGGCCTGGTCTGGGGGCTACGCAACTACCTGGTCGAGAGGTCAGTGATTCAATTAGTTTTTTCTTTTAAGATTTATATTTGGGCTTTTGCCTTTATTTGATAGGATAGGGGATAGAGTAGGGAATCGGGAGAGAGTGGGGAATGACATGCAGGAAAGCCGCAGGGCCGTCTGCTTGGAGGACTATAGCCTCCGTACATGGGGTGCATCCTAACCACCAGGCAGTCTGCGCCCCATCAGTGACTACATTTTGGGTGTTTTATGAAAATGTGTGATTGAGGGAGAAATGGTGAGATGTTATCAAAGTGTATATTTAAATGAATTTGTATGTCAAATTCTGTAGTGGTTTTGATGCATATACTTAACATTGCCTTGACTTGCCTTAAAACCTTTAAGATGCAGCAGTCCAGCTGTGTGTAAGTGTGTATTTTTTATGTCAAACATCTTTGGAAAACGACCCATTCATTGACTCTTACGTTCTATGTTTTGTCCTTACATGGTGGCCAGCAGAGGGCAGTACACTAAATGTTGGAAATGATTAATTGCATCTTCATCCATACTTGCAAAACGTAAAATGAGAAGTTGTTGCCCTATTTCGTTTCAGGGTCAAAACCAAAAGTACAGTTTAGTGCTTCAATGGAATTTCCTTTAATATATCTTCAACAAGTCCATGCTTTCACACAAAAATTAAAGGTTCAAATCTGATTAAAGCAGAGCATGTATGTTTTTGATATAGCCTACATATGCTTCAACACTGCTGTGTCACAGTCTATGAAGTGAACATTTAGGATGTGAGATAGTTAAGAATTCAAACTGATGTTCCATCAAATTGATGTGGGCCTTGTAGCAGACCAGGGTGGAGAAATGGATGACTCTTTTCTGACTGATGGTTAATGAAGCTTTATTTTCTTTATGCAGTGCCATTCATTTTCACAAACACAGCGTAAGAGCTGCACAGAGAACAAACATAAAGACAACCATTACACCAATCACATATTCAAGCTAAAATATATTAATTACAATATAAACAAGACAACAGATATATAAATATTAAGTTCATAAAGTGAATTTACAGTGGTTCAAACATTTTAGTCTAGACCTACCCAGTAATAACAATTAAGCATTTTTCTATAAAAACCAAAAATATAACCATTAAATCACATAGGGGGATTGTTCAATGTAAGGTACTGATAAAAGGGCTCATGTTTAGTAACCGGACAAACATTTTTCTTTTACATTAAAGCAGGTCTTACAGGCCTCAATTAACCAGGGGCTCAGATACCGTCGCAACCATAGACTGTAAATATTACAGTCGCAACACACTCGCCCAGGAAAATACAACGCAACGTAACAGTAAAACATCAAAGATTACAGAATTTATACCTTGTGCACCACCTTCCAGCAGGCTCCAGCCTTACAGTCTAGTAAAGTTTGGAGAATGGACAACTGTAGTTTCAATCAATCATTTCATGTGAATGATTCGCTACCTGCATCTGCTAATATCTGGTGTAACAAGCAAACTCCGTCTTCAAAATTAGATAAACATAAAACAAAAACAGATAAATATACACAAATAACCAGAAAACACTACACTTTATATTACAAAAAACTTTAATCATTCTAGAAATACAGTATAAAGATGATTTGTACCTTGTGCACATTTCGAGCAGGTTGATAAAGCATGGAAAGTGGACAACTGGGGTTTCAATCAATCACTTCATGTTAATGCTTCCTTACCTGTACCTGCATCTCTTTAACATATCCTGTGGAAACAGGAAACGGGTAACAAGCAAAACCCGCCTTCAAAATAAGAGCCCCAAAAACAGATAAAGCATACACAAAATCGCAGGAAATACTAGACCTTGTCTTGCAACCACAACAAAACAATAAAAGGCGTACATTAGATTTTTGTATTTTATAAATTTAAGGGGTCTTTTAAACAAGCCTTACAAATGAACCCAACAAGGTAAACATAATGTTTCTCTTTATCCTCTTAATGGGTCCTTGACAGGAATTATTCAAAAGCTTTGTCAGTATTTTTGTTATTATAGATCGTCATGCATCGTCTCTCTTTCTATTAGGTTGATTATTATTGTCATGCTCTACTGGGATTGGCTGTTTGGGAGCTGTGAGACCAGTGATGTGACTGGCTTAGAATTGATCTATAAATCTAATCTAATCTAAATAGATTTATATTCCACTTTACCCAGTCCTTTACAGTACTGCACCATGCAACCATGCACTTGCAAGATTAAGTAGGATATATAGAGTCATTTCAGTGACAAATACTGAATATCACATACATTGCCTCTGAGAACCTGCCTTTCAAAAGTTAAAAGTTCTTCTTTATCCCTAGCTTCTCTATTAAAATATTAACACACAGTTATGACTTTACTGGTTCATTTTTAAGGATAAATTCCCTCAATCGATTTATAGACAAAGGATCGTAGGGAAACACATTTTATCTTGGAATCTTATATCCTAATTGATGACTAACTTAGTTGCACAAACTTGAACAGTCAGTCTGTGAGCCTTAGGTGGAAATGAAGGTGGAAATCCTGACCTACAGTACACCAAACCCTTACATGTGAGAGAAGCCGACTCTGTTTGTAAAACTCCTGCGCGGACGCTCTGGCGAGACAGGAGGTGGCCTAATTTTGCACTTCCAAGGAAATGGGGTTGTTTATCTCTGCTGGGTGACTTCCTGGTTTTGTTCTGCTTGTGGCTCAGACAGAGAGGAGAATTTTAGGGTGTTAGTAGTGATACAGCTACAGAGTCATGGCGGGCGTGTGCACCTATGCCAGTTACCAAAACAGACACTGTTTGAATGCAAAGCAATGATTATGACACAATAGTGGAAAAGAAGTATTTTGCTGACAAACACAAACTATGCTCCTCTTAACCCTTTTAACCCAGAAAGACATTCACCCAAGGAAGAGCTCATTAAAGTTTGACAATAGTATTGTAATAACAAGAAACCATACAGAGAATGAAACTTGGCACTTGGATATTTTAAGTATTTTTGCGAGCCAGGGATTGAGGCTGAAATGATATCCCAGTGATAGGCTGTTCAGTTTAACAAAAATAAGTGTAACTTTAAACCTCCTAATGCATACTTTCTTTTTCTTTCGGCTCTAGAAACCTGCCAACCATCATGTCCTGGGTGGAGGCTCAGAGGCCGGGGGTGGACGGGGTCAACATCATCACCTCTGACTTTGTGGAACTCACAGATTTTGCTAACATTGTTATCCAACTCAACAACCTGCTGCTGTCTGAAAAGGACAGCAAGTCAAGATAACACATGTTTGCACAACTGGACAAATTTGTGCTTACCAATGCTGGAAATAGGATTGCAGATTCTTCCACCTGGAATGATTCAGTGCATGAGTCCTGCAAATTGGTTTCAATCAATGTGTTTTTTTAAATAATTATACAAATGTATAATGTTAAACACCTAAGGCATTTTTTTCATCATCAGAGAGAAGGTAGCCATTTCTGTATGAAGCAGGGATTCTGTAGACATTTGAATGAAAAGTTGTACACCTTAAAAATCACTCAACTTTGATGGCTTTTTATGACTTTATTAGAGAGGAGGACAGTGGATATTGTAGGAAAACCATGATGAGAGAGTGGAGAATGACATGCAGCAAAGTGCCAAGTGTCAGAGTGGGACCCAGGCTGCCTGCTTCGACGGCTATAGCCTCTGTACATGCAAAATAACCACTAGGCTATCCAGCCTACCCTTACCCTCAACTAACTATTAGAAACATAAACATTTCAAATTTAGTTGCCCGGGCAAAACTGTGCTCCAACATCATGCAAAAAGTCCAAAAGAGGAAAGGAATCCGTAGATAAGATCACAGAGCCCGGCCCATACCAGCTGGCTTCATCATATTACTTTCCCATCACCCCTGTTTGGAGTAAAACTTGAAATATATATACTTTATCTGTAAAGACGAGGTCGCCTACTTAAAAAAAAGTTACCTGGACTGTGATCATATAACAAAAAGATTGTACTGTAAATATGATGTTGATATATATGTACATTAAAGATTATATTTTAAAACAAGGATCACGTACATCATTTGTTTTTTGAGGTTTAAACTTGATTTAAACTCACATGAAATAAAGACTTGGATTGAAAAGGGATTGGATGACCAGACTTCTTAAACACCCAACATTTTGTTAGAAAGTATCAGAGGAAAATGCTCAGCCAAAGAAATTGCAAAGACATTTGTTTAAATTGCATTCTCAGTTCACCTATAACTGTAAACAATTAGCAAGTAAGCTGAAGTTTGTTTGTTTTTGACACAGTTTTTTTCTGATGGTGAATTGATAAAAAGAGAAAAGTACAGCTGCAGACTATTTGTGTTGTTAAGAGTCCCATATAGTAAAATGGAGCCCATAGTGGCAGCTCTATACGTTATACTTATAGTTGGGCTTTATAATTTGAGAAAGTAAAGCAGCGCACCTTTAGCTGGGAAAAACAGAGAGGAATGTGTTGGAATGTGTGCCACAATTCCCATAAAACACATTGCCCATACATACGCACAGCTATAAATGTTTATGTTTATTGTGTTTATTCTCAGTTTACCTGGGCTGGACATGCAGAAATAGAACCAATGTCCAGGCATAGAAAAACATTCACTATACGACCATGTCAAGTCTGCACTGAGATCCATAAAATAGACCATGTTATAATAGCAAAGAGCAATATGCCAACTTATTATCCCATGAAATGTTCTGTGTGTGTATCTGTTTCAGTGTGTGTGTTGACTGCTTGTATGTGTGTGCCTTGTGGGCCCGGTGATTACTATGCATGACACAGACAGTGACAGTCGCCTTGCATTCCTGAGGTCAGAGAGGAGAAGAGAGAGAAACGGCAGAAGAAGGTGAAAGTGATTTACAAAGCAAAAGAAGTTAGATAGCAGGAAATAAGAGAGCAGAAAAATCAGATGAAAAGCAATGGACATGAAAAAAAAAAAACATCTGTCTTATTTTCAGCAGCATCTTCTAACAGGAAAGTAAAATGTTTCTTTTCATATCAACTTTGCTATTTTTTTTGTTCACTCCCTTGCTCGCTTGTGTGAAATCGCCTTTACTGTCCAGGCCACATTGTTGACATGTTTGACTGTGGTCACCCAGCACCGCGAGGTGCACACACCAACACCCACAGTCACAAGCTCAGGCACTTTAATTGTGGAGTAATTACACATACCATCGAAGGCAAGTGGGAGAGTGGAGAGCTGCGGATCCACTGATGGAGAGCATTCCTTTGTTGTTTGGATTGGTCCTCTCTTGGTCACACACACACACGCACACGCACGCACGCACACACACACAAACATTCACTCCAGTGGATCCCTATTGGCTTCCCAGGTTTCAAAGGAGAAGGCGACAACTCAGTCATGATCTTCAGGTTGTAATGGTCTCATGAAACTGCATTTTAAAATGTTGGCAAGGCAAGATCATCTTATTCTACAAACATTCTCGTCTGAATGGGGTGCAAACATTGAACTCCAAACTACTTCAGCTCCATAGTATATGGTGATTTAACAAAACAAAGCTGCACATTGGTTTATACAACCTTTACTTCCCCACAAGTTAGATCACACAGTCCAGTGGAAACATTTCTCTGTATTAATCAAAGGCAGACTTGGCTTCTTTACAGAAAAAACACATGTTGCAGTTTCCAGTCTCTAATGATACAAAAAGATTTTGGTTTCAGTTCAAGTTTCATTGTCACACTTGTGCTTTGGTTGCATGGTGTGTTTCTGTTAAATTAAGATTCATCATTATTTTTGGAAGCCATTTATGAAGTCGTACAAAGTGGTTAAACACTAGTCTACAAATACACTTGTGAGTAAATGGAGTTTGAGTAACCATGGCTATATCCCTGGTATTAGGTGATGTCAGTGACCAGTGAGTCGACTAAGTCTGACACATCCATTACACACAGATTTGTTAGAGCTCTCTTTAAGACCATGATGACTGTGGAAGTCAAGCTGCTGCAACAACAAATTATACTGTACCTTATACGGGGGGGGGGGGCATGACTATGCTCCTATCTTACTTAGCCAGTAAAAGAGGCAGTCCTCCAATTATCTGTCATTACTTTGTTATTAAAAGCATGTGGCTTGAATGTTTTTACCCACAAAAATACTCATAGCCAGACATCCAGTGATGATACCAGATTCCTCTGAGATTAAATGAACTGTCACATTCCATTTGTAGTGGTTTCAATTTAGAGTATTGATGTAAAGTAGTTTAGATGCTGATTCACAGGCTATTTTGTGCAGTACAATGGACGCATTTATGTACAAAAGAACAACCATTTGAGCATAAAGGTTTGACCAATGAAGACATATTTTGAAAAAGAGTCAAAAAGCCATTTTTGAAGGTTAAATCTCTCTCTCCAACAACTCCAGAGTTCCTGCTCAGCCTTCTGGGATCACATGGGTGTTCAGGAATTCACTTGGGAATGCTGTCAAACATTCGGCGACCCTCTGAAACCCATTGGCCTGGGCATGATGTCATTACAAAAGCTTTATAGCTCTCATGCTAGCAAGCATGCATGGACTCTTAATAGCCGCTTAATGGCTTCTGGAAACACTTGACATGAAAGAAAGTTTAAAAGGGAACTGCAATTTTAAGGAGCATTAAGAAGATAACACTTAGCGGGTCCCTTTTTGAGGATCCTTTGCTCTGTGATGGATTTCTTTATATCCAGCCAAAGTGTACACAAAGCACGTGTTTTTTGATATATATGTATGCTTTAAAAGCCCTTGAATGTAACCAAGCCACTAGGTCTCCATACATACCAGGTGTCATGAGGAGGAGCAGTGGAGAAAGTGGAGCAGGGCTGGGTGCATGAGCTCTCTTCCTGTTTATCCACAAAGAGATCCTCGCAGTGCCAGAGAGATAAGATCCGGCTGCCATGGATAAGCATGTGTGTGCATGTCCTTTTGTCTATGTGTTAGTCTGTACACAAACCCTACTATAGGTTTCAGTCCTAACCAGAGGACCAGTCTAAGGACTACATTTATCATTTTCCAGCCATAACAAAACACCGCAGTTGTGGTCAGTGCGTAAAGCCTCAACAAAATCCTGCATGACTATGGTTTCATTACAGTTCTGAATGATGCCTGTTGTTTTCTTATGTAAGCTCTGTTGTGTATTGTGGAATATTCTCAAACTTCTGCCAAATAAAATGACCTAGCTCTGATGTAAAAGAGCTGGCATCTGCTCCAGCTCCATGATGTCCTCTGTCTGATGCATGACAGTACATGTCGCTGAGATTTTTCAGATGGTGCACATAAATTATGTGAATAGGAGCCTGACACCGCTAATGCCTAAAGCTAAGGTAAGGTGTGTGTGTGGTATAAAAACACCTGTTTTCATGGTGTTTGTGAAAATAACAAATTTGAAAGTTTTTCCCATATTACTTCACTTTGATGGAAACATTCTATACGTTAAATTGCATGTTCTCTATTGACATAGTATCACATTCAGGAAGTCTCTAATTGTTTTGGTTTTCCTTTTTTTATTGGTTTGTTTTTTAATCGTTTAGGATGGAATAAAACCAGAAGCACTGATTTTAATCATTTTGAATAACCCCTCAAATCTGTTAATTTTTTACAATATATTGATCTATGGTGGGTAAGGTTTACTACAAGATGGCTAACGTTCATTTTCTGTGTATCAAATGCCATAATCATGAATAATGGTTAGCTTTGAGTTCCCAAAGGATAAGTTATTCATTATTTATTTGGATTTGTAAGCTGGAGACTTCTACCAAGCCTATTACAAAAGTTGTATTCAAACAGGAATGTCCATACTCTAAACTTATCACCCTTTATCCCTGATTTCAACTTCTTGGAGAATGACATGATCTGTACCATTTTGTTTGGGCACCAGTCTGGATCTTTCCCACGGACAGATTCCTTCAGAAGAACCATGGGCATCAGGTCTGGATTGTGTCCTGTGAAGGGAGAGTAGACTGCATTCCTAGTTTGATATCATAAGCCAAACATGCTTCTTACCCTGATGTATTTTCATATCACTGCTGCCAAGTGAAGGAGTTCTCTCTCTCCCCTTCTACCTCTCCTTGTACCTTTTTTTTATCCTCCCTCTCCCCTCCCCTTTTCTACATGTCTTTGTTGTCTCTTTGAGCCAGTGAGCACAAGGGGTCAAGAGTAGGTGGTCTGTTAACACCTGCACATTATGCTGAGTGTGTGTGTGTGTGTGTGTGTGTGTGCGTGGATTTGTGAGCGTCTATGAGAGAGAGAGAGAGAACGAGCGAGAGAGAGAGAGAGAGACAGAGAGAGAGAGAGAGAGACTCCCGCCTCTTGTTCCCTCTCTAGCTCCACTTCCAGCTGTTTGTTAAATTCCTCCACACGTCGCAATTGGCTGAGGCCGCCGGCTTTTTTACGTTTGTGTACGTTTTGTGTTCCCGTCATGTGTGTGCATGACAGTGTGTGAATGTGACAGAGGATTTTTTTTTTTCCCCCCCACCAGACTTTCCAAGCTGCTAATCAGGGAATGTATTCGTTGTCAAGAAGGAAACTGTAATCACACCAAGAGAAAAGGAAAAGGGACAGACATTTCCCAGGACTTTGGTGTGAGGGTCTTGGAGCAGCAAAGTAACTGCGTCTCTTCCACTGCACGATGACAGAAGTGGTCAGTCCACGTTCAATAATGGTAAGTGACTTGTTTTTGTGATAAATCGCAGTTATAAATGTTCTTATTATATTAAGTCTGTGTTCCTTTAAAATATGGTGACATATTTAATCCCTTTCATGGTGTTCCTACAGCAGCTAATGTTTGATCCAATGCTCTGGAAGTAATTTGTTCCTTAAGTGGTTGATAAGCTTGAGCTACTTTAAGTCGTTTGTTTCTGAGCAAATAAAGAGAAACTTTTGTTTGTTTATTGGCTGACTAAATGGAATTTTTTTACATGCTTTTACGAATTGCCCTCTATTTGTACAATTGAATCTGGTCAAAAGGGAGTAGGCTGCAGAGATGTTGTGTTTTTGTTTTCAAGTGTTGTCTGTTTAATGTCATGTAAGATATTGTTGGTGAGTGCATATAGGAGTAACCCCCATTCCAAAAAGAATCACAGATAATCAGACATTGGTGGATGGTACAGATACTCCCCCCATAAATTATTACATGACTCGTATGTGGATCTACATCTGTTTTATCACAGCATCCGTGCACTGTAAAGAACACAATCAAACACTAGAAAAGCCAACCAAAATGTAAGAAACCAGACAAAGATTTTTTTTCTCATCAGTTCCAACCTCTTTAAAAAGTGAGGTGTTAAAGTATTGACATATCTGAGGGGCATATGTGTGAGTTCGTAGGGTTGGCGCATTGTATATCTACATTGATTGTATTTGATTGTCCTGCCAGAAAACAATATACAGTGTGACATGTTGGTATGTCCAGTTACACAGAAGCAAGTTGTACAGTATGCTGCATGTTATGTCACTGGATGCTTAGACTCTGGTTTTGTCTTCGGTGGCACTCTACTCAAAGAGAATCACATCTGTGTATTTGGTGTCTTAGAGAATTACTTTATGTTGAAGTTAAGATCTCCACATGTTGTTTCATTCCTGCAAAACAGCCAACGCAATGCTAAGCTAATGTTAAAAACATTCAACCCGTCATGTTGGCTCTGACCATGATGTGGAAACCAGTAGATATGTACAACAGACCTGTCATAAGGACTCAATGTACCAATAGTCTATTGTAAATGATGGGAAATGCAGATAAAGGTCAAATATTGAACTTAAACATGGTCATTTTTTTTTTAACATTTTGCAGGAGTGAATTCCAAACATGATTTCAGGATATCGTTCTAGCATTTTCTTTGGAGTAGGCCTGTGCACCTTATATGTTAACTAAATTGGAGGCCATTGTTGCTACCGCAGGAGCCTTACAAAAACTCTTCCATTAATCTTTTTCATCTCTGGATTCTTTATCCTCTGTGTTTATCCATTTCCTTTCCTTTTATCTCCCAGATCCCCCGACATTCGTGTTATCATACGCTCCATCATTCTGCCTCCATCTTTCTTTACTATCCAGGAATAGTTCACAGTTCAGTTCACCCGCTGAGCTAAGTTACTCATGTGGGTTATATGTCCCTCTACAAATTCCCTGTCCCTCCTTGTCTTTTTGTCATATCCGGACCCTTAGAAACCCAAACATCACTTGATCCCCTGCATATGGTGGCGTAGGTAACCCAGGCTCTTCCTTAAAAAACACACACCCTCTTAAGAAATTCAAGTTTCCTCCAACTTTGAGTCAGCTGCAATAACAATAGAGTCTCTTTCCTGTGAGGATCTTGTATTTCGGTAAATGAAGAAAAAACCCTGATAGGAGGGTGAGAGAGTTTGAGTTGGAGGACAATGCTGGTGGATGTTTGTTGTGTTTTAAGCAAAGGCTCAAGGTCAAGCTGTCTTAATCTGCTCGTAAAGTTTTCACCAAAACACAAAAACAAATGCAATAATGGAAACACATACAATCACAGAAACATGCAGACAAGATTAAGTTAATTTAAGTTTTTTTTTTTTAGAGACTAGTTGCAAAAAAAGAGAATTATTGTGTGCCTATAAGTAAAGCCCATGTACATGTGTGTGGTGTGTGGTTTGTGTGTGTGTGTGAGTGAGGGAATGTTGACCTTTATGGTGTGTGGGCATACTGAAGGCATAAATTAAATTAATTAAAGTTTTGTTAAAGACTTAACTGCACACAAAAAATACAGTGTAGTGTAGAGAAGGGAGGAAGATAACCCCAGTTAGCCCGACAGAGAGAGAGGGACTCCATATTAAACAGCATCTGTGATACAATGCTGGCTTTGTCAGGTGGGAGGAGGAGAGGGTAACGCTGGAATGTAAGGGGAGGGGATGTTAGTGAGATATATAGAGGGATGGAGAGAGGGACAGATAAGGACAGAGGCAACGAGACAAATCAGGGAGACTGGCGAAGAAACTGAATTGAATGTTTTTAAAAGAGAATTAAACTCAACGAGAGCATGAGAGAGGAAACTGGCTGGGAAGACTAGCCTGGCCTGCCAGAACAATCAACAGATCCATTACCTCTCAATTCATTTTTTTTTAAATACGTTTTTGAACGCTGACTTTGGAAGACCAACATTTTTCTGGACCACCAACCAATCAGAGAAACAAAACATTGGGACTGCTAAGCTAAAAAATAGCTTCTTTGGCTTCTAGAACCAGACATAACAAGGACCGTTTTTTATGATATGATTAAGCAGTGAACACTAAGCTGTTCCATAATGCAACTGACCAACCAGTATGTAGTATTCCAGACTGTTTCACATGAGAGGCTGCCATGTTGGTTGTTTATGAAAGTGCTTCAGTGGCACTAAAATCAGCTCTATTCTAGTTGAAGTTGTGAATGAATTGACTTGAATCTGGTCAGATTGATATCTGTCTGAATGAATGGGAGCCAGACACGTCACCGAGAGTAAATAAAACATGTGCGCACACATTTCTACGGTTCCCAGGTTATGGAAAGATAGCTTTTTTAAAACGAGCCTGATTCAGAAACAAAAAAGACAGTGATTGTACTGAGGGCAATTGAGAAAGAAAAAACAAGATTTGTTTTTGGCTTGATAGAAATGAAAAGAAAGAGTCAAACACAAAGACATATGAGACCCTGGTATGACTCCAATTCATCGCTTTTAATGATTTTTTGGTCATTGTAAGAAATTGGAAAACTGCTAGATGGTGGAGTCGTGAGGAAAGGTGTTCAAATATTCACCTCAACACATGAAAAACTTCTCCTCAATGATATTCTGCTACCACTTTAATACTCTGATGACACAGTTGGGTTTGCAATAAGGTTAACTGAACCAATGAGTATCTGCGTCTTCCTGAGATTCTTTATCTGATGTGTTGAACTGCTATCTTTTCAAACGTGTCTGATGCTAACAACAGTTAGTTTTCATCGTTGTAGCAAGATTACGGCCAAATTGAAAGTCGCTGCAATTCCATATAGGTGTATTACTGTATTCCAGGTCTTATCTCCATCAGTTGGTGAACCCTTTAACCATCATGTTAAGGAACTGCCTGGCTTGGAAAATCCTCTGCCCAATACCAATATGGACTACTTTAATTTAGCAGCATCGTGCACTGAGGGAGCAGATTACCAACAATGAATTTATAGATTTAAAATAATCTGACTGTTTGTTCAAACACTCTGTTCTACCTGCTTTGTAACACTATGTTTGATGTTACCATATCTTAAATCTCAATCACAATATTCAGAATATTCAGTTTGTACTTTCAGTTTGCCTTGCTGACCAAAAACATTTGATTCCTCTTGTTTTTCCTTGTTTTTGAAGATTGCATCGTCCAGCTCAATACTTGCTCAAAAAAGCTTGTGCAAGTTACTTAACTATCCAACCTGTGCCCTACATTATTCTATTCCAAATAAGTGACATCCACCCCATTGGGACAGGCCTGAGATGTGGTTATATAAAAAAAAAGACTGCAACAAAAAACAGACAGCAACAATAATGCAGAAAGTACTTGAAACAAGAGAAAAATCAAAACAGATGTTGAGGAAATAGAAGCAGAGAAGGGACTCAACATGAAATGAGGGATGAAAGCAGAAGGAGAAGAAAATAAGAAGATGAAACGAAAGCAGTTTGAGAATGCTATGTCTTTCCTTAAGGTTTTATGAGCTCTCGTTCTTCCACCACTTTCACTTTTTTCTTGACCCCATATTTTTCTCTGCTTCGCTCTATCTCCATCTCCAGATGCAGGGGGAACTCAGCACTTTAGGGGGACTCAGCTGCTCTGCAGATGGGATCAAAGAAAGATTTTGTGCTTGTACACTTTCTTGTTCTTGGGTCCTTGTGGTTTTATAATGTTGTGTATTTATGACTTTGTTTCAGCTGGTGTCAAAGTATTCAAGAGGAAGTTGCAGGAGTACATCAGATTGAGAGTCAAGTTGGTTTTATAATCATGTTGGGCCTGTGTGCTTAGGATAGATACCCATTGGACAACTTTCCCTCAAAAGGAAAAATTAACCTTTGGAAACTTTACCAATCTCATTCTTTTCCAGCAGTATTTACCCTCATCTGCTTCGCATATCTCTAAATGATTACCTTTGTAGGTCAAAGATTGTCTATATTTCCCAGATTTAAGAAAGAAAATCACCTCGTTTAAGACACTAGATTAAGTGAGGAGTTGAATCTGATGATTTTTAACTTCAGAACACAATTGCAAGTTCTTGGAAAACGTCCTTGTTCTTTAAATCATAGGTGGAGAGCAACATCTGATAAAAGTAATTCTCTTATTATCAAATATTCTGTTATTAAACTTCATTGTAGGCTAGCTGTAAAGTAAATGTTGCATCATGTCCTCTGATGTTTGGTCAGAAACAATGTGTCGACTTAAAGTCGTGAAAAAACTACAGAAACCACAAAAGCCTGAGAATTGAAACTCAGTTGTCTTGTTCCTCACATATTTGTCATTCACACTGAACTGTGTGGTGTTGTTAATGAATAGTTAGGTTGTTGGTTAAATCCTTTGTCTTTGGTTGTCACAGGCCTGTTATAAGTCTCAATCATGCTTAAATCTGGAACGACTGAAATGATTGGATGGCTTATCTGCCTGTTATTGTGCCTATGTGCTGACCTGCCTACCTGCTCTCGATCTGACCTTACACTTATTAAACATAGAGGACTTGCTCAAGCTAGAGCTAGCAAGATGTCATAACAAAAAAAGTGTGATATGGTTAGCTACAAGAAAGCTAAAGGTAGTTTATATTCCTGCGTTTGGTAATTAAAAAAAAGACAAAAAAAGAGCTTTAACATTGTTTCAGCTGGATATCAATACTGTAGAACACACTTGTTAACATGACAACATAATATCCTCTCGTAAATGAGAAAATCACACTGCTTTCTTTTTTTATTTTACTTTGATAAGCAATTTTTATACATCCACTTAATAACATGTAGTTGTGCTAAAATGTTAGCCTTATTTGGGGTCTCGTTTCTGGCCCTCTGTAAATGCAAGTCTAGTGTTTATTCTCTTTCTCTGTTTCCTTCTCCACGGACTCCTTTAAAGCATCATTTCATACTCTTCTGCTTAAAGATGTTCCCAAGCTAGTTCGTTTTGCTGGTTCACCACAACATGTGATCTCTATCGAACAGCCATTTAATCCATTATTGATATATTTATATACAATGATTTATATATTTACATTTAACATATTTAAAGGCCGGGAATTAGAGGCAACAGGCTTCACATTTTTTATCTTTCTGTTTATGTGTTCACAAATTGTTGTTGGCTGCAAATTCCCAGACCATCCAATCATTTCATACCTGTGCTCTCATAGCCAGAGGCCATGATAGCATCAAGTGTGGTGGTTGGAGATTGGGATACCAGAGCTGAAATCTGAAAATCTAGAAGGGGGTTGACACACTTCACTGCTTTACTTAAACTAGAGTACAACAATGCAGATGACTTGTCTTGACCTGCCCAGATTGGAGCTCACCTGGGGAACAAATGCAGGCAAATGGGGCGGGGGTGTTAGCAACTAAAAGGTGAAAATAAGGATGAATGATGCGTGAAATGGGCATTGGGTTGATGGGAAATGAAAGCCATAAATGGCGAGGGAAAAGCCTTTTTCATCATACTCAAAATAGTCTCCCTTGGACTTTAAAATTTGCCTTTGCATTTGTCCAGCTGATGTTGCCATCATACACTGTGTGTTTGCTTTGTCTACACCAGGTATGAAAAAAGAATCAATGGAATGTTGGGCCCTCATATCTTCAAGTGATAACAAAAAAGAGCTGATGTGTGACTTTATTTGTGGATGTTTGTGCATGCATAGCGGTCAGACGGGTGGCTGAAGTGCAAAGAATAGCAAAGTGTGTGTATGAGTGGGTTTGAAGGCAAAAAGGGTGTCAAAGCAGCAAAGGAAGTGACCTCAGAAAGGAAGTCGGCGCTGAATTAGAGGAAGTGGTTTGAAGCTGACTTTGCTGGCTAAGATTAAAAAGGCAGGAGGAAGGGGCAGGGAGAGGAAAAATAAAGAGAGAAGAAGAACTGATGGAAAAAATGGGTAAAAAAAACACAAGAGCGCACTCCAGTAAAAAGGAAGAAGAAAGCTGGAAATAGTGTGAGGTGAATCTTGTATATTATTACAGGATTATTACAGGATAACAGGGAGGAAGGGAGTAAAACAAGGAGCGAGAAGAGGAGGAGGAAGGAAAGGAGGTGGCAGAAGGTGGAAAAAGGAAATGTGGTTGAGGTGGTTTCCCATGTACTGTAATCATCTCTGCTTTGGTGAGAAGCTTTTCACTCATTCATCTGGTGTGTGCACATGTGTGTGTGTGTTCCCTTTAATGTGTATGTGTGCACACAAATAGAAGCAGGACTGTTTTGCCTGGGTTGAATTGTAGGGTACTGCCGGCCTTGTTCTTGGCACTGCATCTGAGTGTGTTTTTGGCAGTTTTGATTGAGTTCTCTTTTATCTCGCTCTGTTTTTCATTCCTCTTTATAGTTGATAATTCTCCTCCTTTTAATGCCTGCCCTACTAGTGTCTGGCATCCCGCCCCCTCTCCCAACATTCAAACATTTTCACTTGATTTTTTTTCCGTTTATCTTTGACTCCACTGCAAAGTATTTCAAAACAAGGATGGATAACCTGAAGCCCAATTAGTGGCCCCTTGAGGCAGAAGTGTTTTACAATCCAATGTATTGGGTGAAGCAAACAGTACTGAATATTATATACTGCCCCTTCCCTTGCTCTGTACAGCATGCCCTTGACATTTTCCTGAGTTGCACACATGACCCTTACAGCAAGACGTTTTCACGGTCGGACGGGAGGTGTTTCAAGTCACAGTGCAATGTTTCAACATATACAAGATAGCATGCAGACTTTTTACTGGGGGACCGGCATTATAAAAGTCTGGAATAACGTGGGGTAGAAAAATCTGGCTGTTTGCATTCACACATACATTTCACCATACAATTTGAGGAACTTTCAGAAGTGCAGATCATTTTTGAAAGGGGCTAGATTTGTTTTTAATTCAAAAGCTTGCCCATAAGAGCAAGAGGAATTTTTTTTCAAGTCTCCAACGCTTATTTTCCTTGAGTGCTTAACAATCTGCCTGATTTCATTTTGTTATATGAATTGGAATTGTGACCCATCCTTTCAGAGTTGTGTGGACCTGTGATGTAATGGGTAAGATAGAATAGAAAAAAAATGTAACTCACATGACACAAACACTTTGAGAGCACCAGGCGGCGTGATGATAGACCATAAGCAACAAGTTATGGGAACTCTGTTTTCATGAAACATTTCTGCCAGTTCTTCCCACTGCAGCCCAGCCTGTGTGTGCCCTTGCATGTGTTTGTTTGTGTGTTTCCTCTCAAGTGGTATTTTCCCCATGGAACACTTTCACACAGGGATAACCTCACATGGCAGCAGCTGGCCGGCAAAGCACACTTGTTTTTCTTTGTGTGTAAGTGGCTGTCATTGGTACAGATGTGGGCACAATGTGACCCTGCTCTTGTCTATATAAGGTCTGCTTAGTTGGGGAGAATGTTTATATACCTGGACACTCTAAGTACCAATGAAGGCTCTTAATATGTTTAAATCTTTAGTTTATTTAGAAAAGTCATATTTGTGACTTAATGTCTAATTTTTTTTTTTTTAGAACATATAAAATAGACGTAGAAATGTAGAAAAAGCAACTATACACATTTAAATATAAAATCTAATTATTCAAGACGGAACCTAAATACACTCATAGATAATTAAATAAAATGTTTGGTCTGAGCTGTTGTTCTGTTCTCTCCATATTTACTGCAGGACTCTGAGATGATGTTCCAACCAGAGTCGGATCAGATGTCTCCAATTGAACCCAGGGTAAAGACCCCCCCCCCCCCCCACACACACACACACACACACACACACACACACACACACACACACACACACACACACACACACATCTTATTTTTATTACTTGTAATAAATCCATTTTGTTTGAAACCGACCTCTCCACCCTGACTGATGCTTCTAGTCTCCGCCCCTGGACCTGATCGACACAGGGAAAGGGCTGAAGGTGCAGACGGCCACACCTCATCTGGTGAGCCTGGGCAGTGGGAGGCTGAGTGTGGCAATCACCCTGTTGCCCCTAAAAGAAGGTAACACAATCAACAAACACACTCTCCTACAGCACACTCCATGGGTTAGAAGGTCATACAGTAACCGTCTCCCATCCCTTCTCCATTCATGTCTTGAAAAATCCCCACCTGTGGAGATACCAGACCTCTTTTGTCATTAACTCCTTTCTTCCTTCCTTTCTATCAGCCTTCTAACATTTTTATTCCATTTCCCTGATTTACTTCGTCCCTTTTTTTGCCCTCTTTGCATAATAGCTTAATTTCCATGGTTACCTGAGAGGTGTTATTGAAGAAAGCGGTACTCTTTACTAGGTAACAACAAGGTCAAGACCACAGCCTAAACTACTTTCCTCTTCAAGATTCCTTTAGACTAAAAAGAGATATTTACATACTCTACATTCACAACATAATGTTTTTTATCATTGTGAAAATGACGCTACTTAACATTTATAGTACAGGCCGACCCAACAGTTGACCATGCCATTTAGAACAACACTTTGCAGACAGACTGCAACACAAACAGCTGTCAAACATGGGATGATGACTCAAACTACTGTA
Source organism: Labrus bergylta (assembly GCF_963930695.1). Classification (NCBI taxonomy): domain Eukaryota; kingdom Metazoa; phylum Chordata; class Actinopteri; order Labriformes; family Labridae; genus Labrus; species Labrus bergylta. Next base: position 18,981,903 of record NC_089214.1, read on the forward strand.
TATGGTTTTATGAGTTCCTGCTTTAACAGAGAAAAGAGACAAATTCTATTCAACTAAAAAAAACAGAACTCCACACTAGCCTTCAGAGAAGTGATATTAAAGTCAGTTCAAGCTGTTTTCTTAATTTTAGAAATTGCCATACATGGTGATCATTATGTGGGAACACGTACTTAACACACACTCATATGCAGGGTGATAATGGTGATGCATTTATAGTTATTTTTAGTTTGTCTGTCATCAGCCATCCACAGGTGTCCCACACTCTCCCTCTATCACTTTCCTCACAGACTCAAACACACACTCATCACATCAGCAAGCTGAAGGTGCCAAAGCCTAAATACTATTCCAGTTAGTTTGCCAATCACATAAAGACAAGTTGATGTAAGCAAAGACACAGTGATGGACATGATAAAGACAAAATCATTGATTGTATAGCTGATAATAGTGCAGGATTCTGTGGATAGATGCAGTAGTTTTTACAAAGTGACTAACTTCAAGCTGACCAGATAGAGTGTATCTGTCCATAGACTGATATTGGTAACTCTCACATGATTGAGTGAGCATGTCTTGTATGGATCACAGAGCTGTCTTTACATTTGTAATACAAAAAGATGTAAAGAAAGCCAAAATAATCTGAAAAATGTGTATTTGTGTCATCTGGTCATTGTTTTTATTTGCATTATTGCACAGAAAAGGTACAGACCAGGACTTAAAGAGATCAGACCAAAGGCTACTGCTTTAGTAAAGTCAACATTGTGATGATTCATATTATAGTTCTTTGTTTTTTCTTAGTTTTTTTTTGTCATAAGCACTACCACATTACCACACTCTTTCACAATCGCTCAGCACGATGTGCCCTCCTATTTCAGAGAGGAATGTTCGCAATGTGAATGAGCCGTTTTAGGAGAACTCAAGATCTGTTTTCTCTGGAACATTCATTGAAGGAGGATAAAAAGTTAAAATTCATAAAATTAACTAAAGATCTCAATCTATCCAAATACAGTAGTTCAACCATCTTTTTTTAAAATGTAACTCCTCAGTACTACTTTATGAATATATATTATCTAAAGCTTTTCATGTCTATGAAACCAAATTGTTTTCTAGTTTTCATTTAACTTTAATCACATGTGTATTACTTGATGTTCCAGGAGTGACCCGCATAGGCAGAGAAGATGCCCCAGTTCCTCAAGACATCACTATCCAGGGGCCTGGCGTCGAGGCGGAGCACTGTCTCATTTTTAATGAAGGTTGATGTCAGTTCTCTTTCTATCACATGATTTCATAAGGCCTCTGCTAATGCACTTGCCAAGGCTTAAGTGTGTAATATATTGTGGTTATTAATGGCCCAGTAACAGAAAAGGCTTTAATCTTAATGTATTATCTAAATATATCACAATTGTTTAGAACTGAATTTACTTCAAAGTTTTAATAGTGAATTGGACTGAATTGCATAACACTGTTCCTCTGACTCTATTATTGTCTGTAACACAGGAGGGGTGGTGACCCTGGACCCCTGTGGACACCTCTGCAGTCTGGATGGAGTCCAGGTCACTGTGCCTACACCTCTCACACAAGGTAAGATCATAGACCGTTATACACAGTCTCTGGGTAGGATACACACACACACACACACACACACACACATGCTTTGAAATGTTGCCACCTACTGGTCATTAAAGGAGGTAGCATTAAAGTTGGCTCAAATGCATGGAGTGAGCCAACTTGCAGTATTTCATAACTCCAGTGTGTGAGAAAGAGAAAGAAAGAGAGAGAGAGAGGGAGAACGAGAGAGAGGGAGAACGAGAGAGAGAGAGAGAGAGATGGAGAAAGAGAGAGAGAGAGAGGTTAGTTTGTGGTTTGGTTTACTTGCGTTCCTTTCAGTGTATGTATGACTCATATGGGCACAGTTAATATTGTGCTGACATTTTGCATGGAAACAGCGGGGTGTACTGTATGTGTGTGTGAGTTTCTGTGTGTATTTTCACATGAATGTATACACTAATGTGTGTGTAAGCATCTCAACATGCTTGTGTTTTGAATGAAGCAGTGCATGTGTGTGTGTGTGTGTGTGTGTGTGTGTGTGTGTGTGTGTGTGTGTGTGTGTGTGTGTGTGTGTGCCCCTGGTTTGGTTTAATTTGTTGTGGTTTGGAACAGCTAGATGCTACAATGAGTCACAGCTTCCAGCAACTGCAAAGCATGCTCTTCTAACTCTGCACTGTATAGAGTGCACAAACTTACAAAACACCCATATAAATGTAGCAGCCTCAAAATATCTAGTGAACTCCTTTTATTATCTCTCTGTCCATTCATGTCCACGTGCCAGTCTGTTTTTCTGTCTGCCAGATATCTTGATCTGTTTATCTCCTGTCTGTTCTCTATCTTCTCTCCTCTCCAGGGTTCTTATTTGGGGTTGTTTCAGCTGCAAAGCTCCCCCTGTTTCACTATTGCCAGCTGTAACAATTTCCACTCCACCCGGTTTTCCTTCCCTTTCCTATTCCTTTCCTTTCCCTTTCTTGTGTTATTTAAAAGAGCATGCAGTGCATTGGCTTTTCCCGAACCATGTGTCCAGCCTTTACTTATGCGCTTTTGTCATTGTCATTGTGTCCTGTGTGACTGAGCCATTTTAAGTTAAATATTGACAGGCCTATTTATTTTCCCGTTGAGCCTGGCCGATTCAAATATTGACAACATTTTGGTGTGCCTACGCACACAAGGCCAGGGTATTGTGAAGCAGCAGGGGTGCAGAAAGGGACTGAAAGACAAAAAGGGGTTAAAAAAAAGTCAAAAGGGCATGGTTTGGAAAATTATGGAGGGAGAGAGAGGAAGAGAGGGAGAACATCTTTCAGGAATATCCAGTGGCCTTGGATGCTCTGGGTTGAGTAAGTCTAACCACACGCACACAAACACACACAAGCATTTACGCACGGGACACATACACAGTTTGGGGCAGCCTGGAGATGATTAGCTATGTTTAGGAAGTGATCTGTTCTGTATTTGGACTTTGGAGCCTGACCTGAAATCACATCAGCTTCACTCCCTTACTAAATGGAACAGCTGGATGTCAGTCTTTAAACAGTGATCTGCTCATAAACATATGACACAAATGTGACTTATTGCATGGCAACAAAAATAATTACAAACGATCAGTAAGCAATAAAGGTTGTCTTGTGCTTTTTATGTAATGTGTATTAAATCTAATAGTGGGATAGCATCTTTTTCTGCATTTCAGATCATGTGTCAGTGGAGAAAAACCCAATTTCCCAGCATTCACACTGGTCTGTGGCAAATGCAAATCAATCTGCTGAACAAAACAGCTTCACAAATAAGGCCTCTCTCCAGTGTCTCACATACACAAGAAGTAGGCTACACATGACAAAATAAAAGGTAGGAGTGCAAAGTTCTACCAAAAAAAGGAAATATCTGTTATTTGCTCTTCAGCATATCTTACCTCTAGAAAGTCTTTCACTTTGTCTCCAGAAAGTCTGGCTGGCTTAGCTACTAACAAGCCCCTTAACTACCCTTCCTCTATTGTTGTTTGCCTCATAACAAGTTAAATTTAATTATTTTTAATGTAGATTATTTGGTGTTTAAATTGAATAAAGCCAGCATGTTAACGCGTGTTTTTGGTCAGTTTTCTCAGCATAAGCTTTGACTTGTCCTAGGTACTTTGAAGAGAAAAAGGAAGGAAAATAGGTAGGTAGACAAAGAAAAGCGGAGGGGGCGTCTACCAAATACCTCAATGTCTAATGGCCTTTGAACCTACCAACTACCAGTAGGGTATATGGCTTATATGCGGTTAGTAGAGATGTGTTTTCTAATTGACAATTAACATTTTTTTCTATTTTCTTTGCTGTGTTGTTCGCTAAAACAGTCGGTAGTGATAGCATGTTTTTTGACAGTTTTAGACACCACGTTGCTTGGTATATTCTTTCTGAGGTTCATCCCCCATTCAATGAAAGTTGGTACAGTCCGGGAGACAGACCTGTAGATGGTGAATGCAGCAACTTTCTTCCTCACGGAAAGAAGTCGGGAGAGTAGACATCCTGCGGCTTTGGAGGGAGGCAAACAACAACACAGGCATCGGCAGAAGTAGTGTAGTTAAAGATTATATATCGTTTTACATCTTTTTTATTATCCATGTAAAGGTTGTCATGATAATTTGGCTGAAGTTCAAAGGAAGACGATAATTGGTCCTGTCGGGATAAGTGCTCACTGAATGGGATTCACAAGGTTTGTAACGGATTTTTAAACTAGCTCTTATCACTTAAATTATACATTTAATCAAGTTTTTAACACTTCTAAATTATTTCATTGCAGACTTCTTTATATTGGCTCTTTGTTTTGTTTCTTGAATGACATTGTAGCCTACCATTGTGCAGTGACGACGAGGTATCTTACAGCTGCTGTAAAACACATCATCTTATAGTGCTGTAGAGCTACTAGCGGTATTTTAATGTTCATACTCTTCACTCTCCCCTTTATACTAACATTAGGCTACTTGGTTTTTAAAACGATGAACACATTTTATTGCTATTTTTAAAGGCTGGAAATGTTTGTTTTTTAATCTACATTGTGTACCTAATTTGAAGCTTTGTCTATAGACCTAAAAAGGCAGCAAAGAAACAGTATGTGCTCAACATCTGATATTATTGATTTTTCTTTCTAAAAGAATCAAAATTCATGGCAAAGAAGCCATGGAGGTGACAATTACATCCATCTGTCACTTTAAATCAAAGGAAATACTAAGCTAAAATCAGTAATTATTTCCATTTTTTTTTTTAATTGAACGTTTTTTTTTATTTTTATTGGGGAGTAGTGTAATCCATGCTACTGTATCAATGCTTTTTGCAGTCTTACTTTGGAGGCATTTTAGCACATTGACTGCACCTTCAATGCAAATGACCTGGGTGTATATGCATGCCCTGGGGTCACACATTGGCTGGCAAGTTCACAGACCAGTGTGACTGCGTATGACAAAGAGAACTAGCCTGTGGCTGCGAGGACAGGTTTAGGATACTTGACACCTAAATACAAAACCTGCTCCATTGTCTTGGATGTTATTGTGTTCTCAAGCCGTTTTCTGCCGGCCTCTGGCACATTTTTTTTTTTTGCCTTTTAGCAAATATTATATTGGAAATAAGTTAATAAGAAATATGTCCTTGTTATCAGTCTGCACAGTGTCCAATTTAGCTTTCTTTCTTTGTTTCAGATGTATTAGTTTTAAAGTGTTGAGACATGTGGTATTTACCAGGCATGCAAACGCTTGGATGAGTTTGAGATAAAGCAGTGAAAGATATCTAAACCTCTGAGCCTCTGGTTGGGGGCCAGATTATGCATCTGTGTGTGTGTGTGTGTGTGTTAGAATGAGAGAGAAAGTGTGAGTGACTGATCTAATCTACAAAGTGTCCCCAGAGAAAGAACAGTCTGTTTTTTTTATGGTGTTACTGTTGTACCCCATGTGCCCCATGCAGGGTTAATTTGTGGTTTTTGAGGCCAATTAACATTCCCATTGGGACCATTGTGTGTCTTTTCATGAAGAAGTAAACTCAACATCAGTTCAGTGCTTTGACGATTACAGAGCAACATTATGAAGGATACTGTTGTTCTTCTTCAAATGATTGATACTGTTTGATTGTAAGAAAGGGGGATATTTTTTAGGTTGTGTTAGGAACTTTTGGATTGTGATCACTGCTTTGGTAAAAAAAGAAAAAACCTGATCAATTAGCAGGCCATGTAGGTCCAAGCACATGTTCAACATGGGATCTTTGTAATTGGTTTATTTTTCATTCTAACCTAATGGTCTTAAATTGGGCAAATTCTCCACTTATGTTAACTAAATAGAGAAACAGTTTTGAGTTCCCCCTCCCATAACATTGTGGTGAGAGAGTTTAATTTTGTTCTCTCAGATCTACATGGGAACAGAAACAGGCACCAGGCGAGATACAGCTCCTACATCTGTGTCATCAAAGACTCTGAGGTCTGACTTTGTGGATCGCAAACTTTAAATTATCCTATAAATGTATACACAGACTTGTTTTCAGTCTGGTTGTTTTGGAGAGGGTCTGTCAATAAGTGTGTATGCATCAGGGGGTGCATGCCTCGACATGGGAGGCAGACTCAATTTGCTAGTAAACAATTAAACACTTAAATTAAACCTGTTTTGTTGTGGATGTCACAAACACACACACATGCTGCTGTTATTTATTTTTGCTGAAGATGTGAAGGAGGATAGGATTAGTGAGTGGTTATTTGTTAGCTAAGAAGTCCGGGGAGGAAATTAGAAAAAGCAGAGGGGTGGGGGTTGTGAACAAATCAGGTCGACACACTTTACCCTCCACTTTAAAGGTGGCACATGGCGAGGCTTTTGAGGGGAGGAAATTAGATTTTTACAAGAGCTGGCTGCTGGCAAAGAGAGGGAGTGTGTATGTGTGTGCTTCTGTTTTTGCTGTTGTGCTAAATACTGAGAGTTACTGTGAGTCACTAGGCAGTCACCGTTATGAGACACATTTTCACACACACATACAGAGAATGACAACATTCAAAAGACAAACACACGTTACTCATGTGTGGCAATAACAAACTCTTGTATTATTAGGCTTTGCTCACGTCATCCCTTTGTGTGTGTCACAACTCTTCTGATCTCTCCGTCATGATGCTTTTGCTTCACAGTATGTATGCACCCAAACCTGTAGGATAGTGTTTACATGAGTATGTATTTGAGACGTTCACAGTCCAGCTGTGTAGACTAAACATTCCTTGCACTGTTTTCATGTGTGTGGTGCAAGCTTCACCTCACGACTTCACTCAGATCTCCACCTGTGCTGGGAAACTACAATTATCAAGAACTCCTCTCTGGGAACGTCAAGGCAATGTTTAGACAGATAGGACCCCTCTTAGTTAAACTATAAGCCCTTATTTGGCTATTAGCATTTTTTTTTAGCTTAAATAACTTGCTGTGGAACTAGACATAGAGTGAGAGTAAAAAGGAACGATTACAATAAGTGAAGGGAAAAGAGAAAAAAACTGGGATATTTTTCCACTCAGTCTTTTTCCATTCACCCTCTCGCTATCCCCCCTCATGCCTCAGTGCTTGTGTCTGACTTCAGGTCTAAGGAATCTGATGTAACTGTAATGGAGCTATTAAGAAGGTGCTGTTTTAGGCTTCAACACACATGTGGGGGTTTACAGTACTGTAATGCTTATTTGAACCTTTCACCCGCAGAGGTGGTTTTCTGTATCCTCTTTACTCCTCAAAATGTGCATTTGGTGTTGGGTTTTCATTTTTTTGGTGCCATTTTTCACTTTAATTCTCCTTTTGTGTGTGTCAGCACTACTGCTGTCTCTTCCCCTCTGAGGTATTTGGACAGCTGTGTCTGGCTGTGTGTATTACAGAGGTTGCGACCCTGACATCTTGTTTAATACCTGGCCCTCTCAGCCTAATTGATGGCCAGAGCAAACACAGTGGTCTGGGATGGCTGGCTATGCACCAGTGCCTGCAAGTGTGTGTCTGGCTGTGAATAAATATTCCAGGCTTAAACAAATATGAAGCAGTACTCATGACTACCTCTTCATGCTTGGAATATATAATGCCTAATATACATGTCAACATAAACTAGTGTAGTAAAGTTAGTTCATATTGTTATACTCGTTATACAACTGTCTGCCTGACTGTAGATCACTCAGTAAATATCTGCTGTTTCTTTATTTGTTTGTGTGTTATCTCTCTCCAGGTTACTCATTGTGTCTGGGTAAATCCTATTTCTTCCGGTTCAACCATCCAGAGGAGGCCAGCAGAATGAAGAGCATGCTTCCCCAGAAGAGCCCTGTGTCTGCCTTGGCTTACAACACAGGTAAACAAACACATGAAAGCACAAACACACACTAGGGGTCTGCTAAACCTCTTCCTTAACCTCTAACCTGCACCTGATCCCTGTCCTTTTTTCCCTTGATATTCTCTCTGCCTTTGTTCTGCCACATCATCATCTTCTCTTCCAGCCCCTCTCCCTCCCCTTTTATCTGTTCTATATGAAAGTCCTTCAATTCCCACCTGTAGATCTTCATCTGCTTTTTTTGATGAAACATCAGACCCCCCCCCCCCCCCCCCTGCCAGAGTATAAAGTTACAGGTAGACAAGACCCACACAGGTGTGTGAGAATAGGATCTTAATTTTGTGTGTGTGTGTGTATGTGTTAGAAAGACTGAAGGGATGGGGGGAGGCAGGTATTTCTCTCAGTTCTCTCACATATCTTCCCTAAACATGTGCTCTCACTGTCAAACACATGTGAAAACTTAAAGTCAAAGCACATTGGAATGTTTTTGTCATCTGGCGCTCCTCCGTTGCCGTGGTGATACTTCTGTCTCTTTATTGATTGATCGGGCTGTAAGATAGGTGTGTGTCTGTTTGCCATAATCAGTGGAATCCTCCCTCCGTAAACCCCTTACATAAGGAGCGCACTCCTCCCTCCCCAGCTTCCAGCTCTCATATTCACACATTCATGCACACGCTTAACAGATTTTCTATTGCGCTATGCTAAAATCGTCACCATCATCATCCAGATCGCCAAGACTCACACACTCTAAAACACGCTCCTAAGGTGAAAACTATGAGCTCAGCATTGAAGAGAATAGAACGGAGTTGATGCACACCAGGCCTCCTGTATAAATCTGCCCATGTATGGACACTAACACCCTGAGTATGTGTGTCTAGCTGTGTGTGTGTGCTTCTGGATCTTATGATGCCTTTAATTTTCTGCCCCATTTCTCTCCACCATGTAAGGTTAGACGTTTTCTCACACTGGCTTATAATCAGCTATGATGTGCACTTTTTGGTGCTTTTGTTTTGTTTCTTTTTTCTTTTCAAAATAACCCATCAAGTAGTGTTAGTTAAGTATTCTCACTTATGCTTGAACATTTGAACGCATATGTTCACTCTTGGCATGTGTGCATATGTAGCATACACATAATGTTTTTCTCAGGCGCAGGCCCACATATGTCAGTTGTTGGAAAACCTTTTGTGTGTGTGTGTGTGTGCGGGCGTGTGTGTGCGAGCGTTTGTGTCAGTTAAACACTGGGTGGTCTTCAACATTGTAATAGGTCCTTTTCCACTTAAATCCACAAATGAATTCAGCAGACTGGACGGGTTTCTCAGATTTTGATTTCCCTTACCTTAGTGTTTTACTAGTGTATTTTTGATGATGGAATATTATATATTTTTTCAATTTGACTCTTAAAATAAAATAAATCAAGTGCCTTTAATTTCTATTGTCAGCATTATTCTGCCAAATGAAATTTTTTTTTTTTTTTGCTGATTTGGCTGCAAGATTTTTGGAGAAGGAAGTAAAAACTGACTGTCAGTTGAGGTTTTGAAAAAGACCCCCTCATGGCTAAAATGGCTTTAAATAAAGGCTTTAGGAAGGGCGGGGGGCCTCCTGAGAGTAGTCAAGAATATTTTGTGGTCTTTTTCATTTCCCCAAATCCTACTCTTAGAAACTGAAGTCAAAAAAGGGTTGCTATGTTTGTGTTGGATCTAATGGATGGTTTGTCAGAGGGTGTATTTGCATGTGTGTGTGATTGGACTCCTATTCTTGGTGGTTAGCTACCATTTTCAGATTGTTTGGGTTGAGTTTGTCCTGCCAAGGCCCCTATCTATGAATAGCTGCTGCTTCAGGTACATACACAGGCCCACTCCCCCCGCCTCATACTCTCTTCTGCAAGCATTTATGCCCCTGCCCCTCCCTCTTTTTCTTCTTCTACCTTCTTTGTTTCCTGCTACTGGTATTGTGTAGCTACATTTTCCAAAAGCTGAACAAATACACTATGTTACATCCATCCATCTCTCAATAGTTATACTTTATACTTGTACTTTGTATCTTCCCTCCTTTTTGTCTATTTTGTTTACCATTAATATATTCCTGTTTTCTTACAGGGTAATTGTAACCCCATATTCATCTTTTGAATTTCTTTCTCAATTTAACTCTTACCCATCTCCAGACTACCTGAAGTTCAGTAGTGACTATGGTCATGCAGTGGTGGGTGGCACTAGCAGTGCTAGAGGCATGCGATCAGCCTCTGAGCTCCGAGACTTGATGGACACCCTGCAGCGTAAGAAGATTGCCCTGGAGAACAGCCTCAGAGCCAACGGGAACGCCAATCCTTCCTACTTCAGTGTCACACAGGTCAGCTTTCATTGAGCTCCACATCTGAATGTATTATTCAGCCTTCTCTGTCAGGCTTATAGAGTCTGTATGGTAAGCCAGGATGTTTGTCTTGGGCTAAGCAGGGTTTCCTGATGATCTAAAAGCCCAGACATGTCTAAATACTGCTTACCTGTTATCACTGTCACAACTACAGTGTTAAACAGCAAAATAATGCTTATTCATTATTCCTGTTTATGTGACATCGCTTAAATGAGGTACCATTAGATGCAAAAGAGTAGTATTTATTGCTCTAAATTTGTCATATTTTTAATGCATTAGATATTACAGTATGTGTTTCCTGAGGTAACATCTGTTTTCCCTTTTCTACCAGTCTCCTCCCACCTCACCGACCACCAGTCCCGCCACATCATCCACAGCCTATCAGGAACAAGCAAGACGGTTCTATGGCTCAGATCGTCCTCCCATGTCTTTGAAATCTGCTCCCCCTCCTTCCCCTGGACGTCGATCAGACCCTTCTTCTTCCTCCCGCACCTTGATCAGTCGGAACCAAGAAAACTACAGCATTGGCGATAGCCGACGGCTGCACAACCCGGGCTCCTCTAATTTACTGTCCACATGGAACGGTGGCGGTTCCTCAATATCTGTGGATGGTAGCAACACCCTCCTCCTGACTCTACCTCCATCCTCCACCCGCACTCCATCAACAGGAGGTGCGGTCAGCATGCCCTCAAGCCCACGTCTTGGCCGCCGTAGCTTTGGCAACCAAGAGCCATTGCCCAGCAGTCGAACCAGGAAGTATTCGGCGGGCTCACTGAATGGGATGATAGTTGGTGGACACAGCCGCTCCCTGCCACGCCTCTGCCCCTCTACATCTCCCCGTGACAACAACAATGGAGGTCTGACCCTGTCAACCTTGCCCCCACGGCGATCTGATGTTGCCGGGGGTTATAAATATAGTAAAGACTATTACAACAATCAGAATGGCAATTCTGACCTCAACCACAACTCCAGCATCTCCAGTCAGCTTTACTCCAATAGAAATCAAATACAGAGCACCAACCAGGGGGAAGGTGTTGTGTCTATCTCCCTCTCTTCCCCTAAGAACGTGCCTTCCGTAACTCCCTCCATCTCTTCTACAACAACCCAACCTGACGTGACCATCCCATCGAAAGCAGGGGGCTCCTCTTCTCCTCGTGTTGCCAAAAAACTCAGCCTGACCTCCACTAGCTCCGTGGGCTCCATCAGCTCCTTGAGTTCCATCCCAGCAGAACTGGCAGGTCGTGGAGTTACAGGAGGAATGGATGCTTATTTGGGGGATAGGAGAGGGGTAGGACTAGAACTCAGCAGTGCCCCTGGGCTTGGATTTGGCGAGAGGAGGTCTTCATTTGGAAAGGCGGGTCTAGAACCTGGGGTGGGGCTGGGTGAGAGGAGGCAGTCATTTGGAAAGGCTGGAGTGACCCCACCTGGGGGTTTCAGGGAACGAAGGGGGAGTATCAGCTCACTGAGTGGGAAGGAGGAACTGACAGACTACCACCAGAGGCAAAAAGGGGAGAGACTACGGGAGCAGGAGGTGGAGAGACTGGTGAGTTTGTTTCCCTCATAGCCCCATTGTCCAGAAATTCAAATTACGGCAACGTAATGTCAGATCAAATTACACTGTGTAGATGAAGCCTGTGAAACTGCATCCAGTGGTTTAGGGTGTAATTTATTTAAGATTACAGATTGGCAGACTTTTGACAGAGTAACTATTTGTTACTGTTAGATTTATAAATGTGGAGATGAAAGTTGGAAGGTTGAAATCACACAAAGACACAAATGTCCTGGAATGACTTCAGGAATGTCTCCCTTCATACTAACCTTCTTCACGTCCCTTCAAACACACTCTCCCAGGGAGTAACACACACACACACACACACACAGTTAGGTCCACCATTACACAGATGCCTCTGGCTGCTTGCTGTGTAATACAGCACTATTCTTAACCCTGTGCTTGCTACATGTGTATGTTTGTGTATGTGCGGTGCATGTTTGTGTCAGTCAACTGGAGGTTCGCCCAGTGTGGTTCGGACCGCTGAAGAGCCACAGAGCACATCAGTAAGATGTCGGTCAGTGGAACCCAGAAGATTAGAGAGCAGAGTTTAAGTGTAGCAGGTGGATAAACATACAGATGCTCAACATATAATGACAACTGGACTCATAAACTCTCTCTCTTTTTGTCTCTCTCTTTCACACAGCCATATTCTGCTAAGTTGTCTTGTGGTTAAATCTGTGAGAAATAGTTTTCTGGAGGTTGTACAAACCAAACTGCTTATCAAGCTTCACACTGGTTTTCAGTTCGCTGCCAGATATCTTTGAATTGAAGTTATACAAGATGGAGTACAGTGGGCCGGCCCTTTTGCCATGATTATGGAGCCAAACTGAAAAGTATCAAGATGGAAAATGTACCTAACCCCAGCAGTTTTACATGATTATACAGACAATTATTTTTTAGTGTGTATCCTGATGTGGAAGCTTCTTGTTGCTTAGGTTACAAGATGTAATCAGTCTCAGTGTTTACTGTATACATTTATTTGCATTTTATGTTGATACCAGTTTCTGTGAGTCCATCTATAGAAAATGTTGTCTGACCTTAGTCTACCCTCTAGTGGTATAAGAGAAACTCTGCATGCTGTCCATACTTTTATGTTATTAGGTTGTGTGCATTCACAGCTTTATCTGGATATAACCTGGAAAAAAACAACAGTGGACAAGGTTAGATCTTGTGTCATTCAGGGTGGTCATCTTACATGCATCTGTTGAAGTCAAACTACGTTTAAGTTATTTTATTCTGTCTTTCCATTCTAACAAGTTTGCATTTGGCAAAGCATTTTCGGCTTAAATAGTTTGGAATTTAAAAAATACAAATACGAGTGCCACAATATCAATGTTGTAAGGCCAAGAGGAAGATAGAGACAAACATTGGAATTTAGATAATGTCCATACTCTTTCTTTAATAACTTTAATAACAAGCACTTCAGAAAGATATCAGATTCATTTAACTCAAATGCTCCTCATTAGTCAGTCTCATGCACCAGATTATTTTTCCCTCTTCCTTTTACACTTTCTTCCACTTTTTTTTTTTTTTTTTTTTTTCCATTTTCTTTCAGATATTTTCCCCCGCAATTTATTCACTATTGGCCTGGCTTTCCAAATGGATATGTCTCTCCCTTACTCTGTCTCTCTCTCTCCTTTGTGTCTTTGTAGTAGTAGACAGCTGATCACTAAACAGACTCCAGAGACTTGTGTGCATTAGAATAGAACAAGGTGACAAACTGACACAGGCTTGTTTAGCCTCTGGTTCATATTACACTCTATAAATGGGTTGTGTATGTTTGTTTGTGTGCATTTACACATACATGCAGTATTTTTCCCCTGTTAACTAATTATTTCTATTAATTCGAATACATTAGTTTTATATTAACTTTTCCTAAAATGAATGCATGAAATGATTATATCCTATTTAGTGAAACAAACGCTTCTGAGAAGCATCTCTTCAGCCTATCTGAACAGGTAACTTCAAAAGCCTATAACCTGCTTCAAATGCCTTCCTAGAGGACAATTTCCCAGAAAGTGTCTTGTTTTCTTAGTGTCAGTACAGCAGACACATTCCTGCATTTGGAGTCATGGCCTGCTCTTGTGCACACTTCCTATAGTTGACAGCTGTCCACCTTCTTATTAGCCTACTCTCTCTCTCTCTATCTCTCTCTCTGTCTCTCTCTCTCTATCTCTCTCTCACACATCACTCTGGACCATACCTTTTTTTCTAACCTCCTTTCCGTTTCTAATATCACATACAGAGGCATGTTGTGCGGCTTACACACCTCTCCCTCAACAGAAGTTACTGCTGAACCTATGAGAGGGTATTTTGACTCCCTGCAGCCCCTGTAACTCCCCATATAGCTCTGTTAGGGCGGTGAGACCTGTAGAAAGGGGAACTCTTGCTCTACGGATCCTACAAGGATAACAGAATCGTCTTTCTATTGCATGCATATCGGCTCTATTGTGTATGTTAAATACATACAGCAGTTGATGGTACTGAGCGTATGTTGGACTAAATGAGGACATTTTAAGCGGCGTGACTGACTTCTGCAATGCTTCCTCAGGTAACCTGAGCATTGGAAACTTTATTCTATGATGTAAAGACATAATAATACTGCAGCAGTGGAGCTGTTGTGACTCTAGTATGGAACATGTGTGCATTTATTTTAACATAAGGCCTAGGCAGGTAAAGTCGAATGTAACGTTGGCATGAGCTCAAAAATGATCTTATGTACTGGTTTGAATAGTCAAATGAAAGCTTGAATTGAGGTACACACATTTGATGCCTATTAGACGAGTCTCACCTTTTTATAACAGGATGTATGTAGTTTACAGATTATCAACCATGACAGACTTTTGAAAATTGTCTTTGTTACTTAGGACAGGGTTATACTTTATTTGTGTTGCACCAAAAGCTCTATGCTGTGTTGAGGTTATTGCACTGACTGAGGTGAAACCAAAAGTGTGTTGACTTTTGGTCAAAAAACACTACTAAAGAATATTGAAGCCTTTCAAATGTACTTCCCTAAAAAATAAAAAAAATCTCTGTTTGTGCTCATCTCAGGAGCGGCAGCGGCTTGAGACCATCTTGTCTCTGTGTACGGAGCTGGGTCGGTCTGAGAGAGATGGAGGTGGCACAACTACTGCTCCGACTTCGGCTGTAGCAGATCTCCAAAAGATCAATCAGGAGCTCGAGAAGCTTCAAGTGAACGACGACGACGATGACGACACACCATCAGTCTTTTCGGACTCCTCGGCTTTTAATGGAACCACAGAGAATGGACACACCGTCTCCCCTGGATTAGAGAATGGTTACTATGACAACGATCTACAGGTACGACAGAGACGCAGCAGCGGCGGCCAGCGAGACAACAGGGCAGAATCCCCTGCTGTCAGTCTGCGAAGCTTTGGCCCCTCCCCTTCTCCTCGTACACAGAGGAACAATGAGGTACATTTATTTGTACATATGAACCCCCCCTCCCCCTCCTTAAAATCTCTGTTGTCATACTGTATTAAGTATTGAACAGTTGACTGATACCTGAATTAGCAACAGACCAACTCAAAGGTCACTTCTTAATGCACAGAGATGTATAAAACATACATGTTTGCAGGGTCCTACCCCTATGACCCTCCTCCTTACCAAGGCTTAGAAAAAAACATTAAACCGAGAAAGGGAGACCTGAGTGCACAGATTGGTTCAATCTAGAGTTGAGAGAATTGCTGAACAGGACGTGATTTTCTTTTTTGGTATATTGGTATTCTGTTTCATTCTGTGGTTACAGACTGGAGTCAGATGAACATTGTTGACAGAGATTATAATCCATAAACAATCTGTTTGAAGTGGCGCCAATCCAGTTTAAATTCTGCCTCATGCACATCCTCTGTAAGAAAAGAGTGCAAGACTGCTAAAGTGGCACCTTTGACTTTGTTCAGCCTCTTTAAAGATTAATCCGGATTAATGTGGGAAGTGGTTATGTGCCCTGCTCTTTTTGGAAAACAGAAGAGTCACAAGTATCAACATACACATCCTTCACATACACAGATGGGAGATATTTACAGCCCATTTATTAGATTAGAGCAGGCCAAGTGTTACCATTCAGAACAGGCAGCTGGTGTTTATGTATGTGGGTGATTGTGTGCTTGTGTCTGCACACATTTCTTGGCTGTTGAAGAACAAAAGTTCCTCGTAGCAAAGGATGAGTAGAATTAAAAATGCTAAGTAGACCTAGTTTCCCCAATTATTGAATTGATAGTCAATATAAATTATGGCCATAAATCACCAATAACAGGTATCATAATTTAGATCTTATCAATGGTGCAATCCTTGACTTTGTTGATAATGCTGTTTCCAGGCTCTAGATGAAGCTGCTCGTTACCGTAGACAAGAAATGAGGCCATCAGAGGAGGAAGTGAGGCGTGTGGAGGAGGAGAGGATCCAGGTGCTGAACAACATGGAGGAGGTGGAGCAAAAGATCAAAGAGCTGGACAACCAAATAGAGGAGTCTTCCCGAGAGGTAAGAAAAATATGAAGAGGGAGGGTGGGGGGGGGGTTCAATAGATACAACACTTCTTTTACCTAACTTGTTTGTGAAACTGAAATGATATTATGTAACATAATGTACAGATTTTAATTAAAGTAAGGATCAACCAGGTATTCAAAATCAGTTCTGTTCAGAAAAATAACAGAAGACTCAAATGACTTCCTTACTCGTGTGTTTATCCTAGGTGGAGGTTGAGCGAGCTTTGGTGGAGGCAGAGATGGAGTCAGAGGCAGCTGCTCTTCAGCAGGAAAAAGATGCTTTAGAGGCACTCCACAACAAGATGGCCGACCTAGAGACCAAGTCCCAGCAAGAAAAAGAAAAGGTATTTGACAAACAGTCCTTAATTGTAAATGAAGAATGGCCAAATGGAAACCTCTCAGAGATTCATTATGATGACACAGCGGCCAAGAGCCTGTTAACATTCAGGCGAGTTAAAAGACAAGAGGACACTTGAAATGCTGAAAGAACTAACCTGAACGTGATTAAGACATTTGATGGTGCACTGTGCAAACAGATTGAACTTCTTTGCTCAGGCACTGGTAAGTGATATTACTGTGAGTTAAGAGTTTTCAACGTATGTATGTATGTATTTTTCCTCCAAAGGTGTTAGTGTGTGTGTGTGTGAGACGTTGAAAATAAATGTGCTATGTTGAGACTCTTATAAATTAAGGGGTCATGTGACTTGCTGGTAGGTGTTAATCCTTCTCATGCCGTCTTTGGTCCAAATATATATCTGTTAATAATGCCCAGGGTGTAGTGGTCACCAAGTGTTACTATCTTACACCCTCTCCTGCTGAGGGAGCGAGTGTGTGTGTGTGTGTCAGTCTACAGTTCAACCAATATATGGTATCATTCACTGAGTGTGAAGTGTAGGTGGAGAAACGTATTGAATTTGTTGTGTGTACGTGTGTTTGGATGTATGTGTTTGGTTTGGGTTTGGACTGAGTGGTTGCATCATTCTGAAACGTACATGAACACACACCCAGTAGATACTGTACTATAAAACCTCATCATGATACAGAGTGTGATTAAGGGAAAGAGAGGCAGATCAGTTAGAAACCAACTGTTTACTTTCTAAGACTTACTTAAAGGAAGTGAAGGTGAATGCTTGGAAAGGTTTGGGTGACTGTATTTGTTGCGGTATTCATAAAAAAACACATTCATCTTTTCATCCATGAACTAGATCATTTCCATTCAATCAGAGAGGAAAAATGACAACAGACAGAACTCATGGCACAATTTTCATTCTATCTCCATGCCACTCCATTTCAGTTTAATTCCTCCTTAGTTCTCCATCCCTTAGTATTTTATTTCTCCAGCTTCCCCGCCCTCCCATCCCTCTAGGCTAATCTTGCTGACCTGGTTGCCGTAGTGACTAACTGTTGCTCCCCCTGTCCCACTAACGCTGCCATCCTCTCTCTGTCCTGTGTATGTGTGTCTGTTTGTATGTGCACATAAACAAATGTGTACATTGGGTGTGTGTATGGGCATGTTTGTGCATCTCTGTGGACATGTGTGTATGTCAGGCGTGCGAGTTGCTGCAGGCAGAAAGGGGCAGAGTAGAGAGGTTGGCTCAGATTGTGTGTGAGCAACGCTCCCAGCTGGACAGCTGCCCTGAGGCCACCAAGGAGCCCCTGCAGGAGCAGCTGGCCAGGGTCAGTACACACACACACACACACTTCACAAATATCGATCAGCTTTGTAAGTGATCCATCTTTTCTATAATACAATTAATCTTTTAAAAAGCTTCTACATTTTAGTGTTTTGTTTGCTTCGCTCATGTATGTTATGGTGGGCAAAATATTAGGAACACCATTCAATATAATGTACTTGAAAAACATCATCACCCACTTCAGATTTAATGTCATATATGAAGTAGAAGTATCACCTTTCTAAACTTGCAAACAAAAATGTAAAATGTAGAAGTTTTGTGAAAGTAGATTTTATGGGAGGACTTTTGTATTGGATTGTATAAAATTGCATAGATGGTCATTATTTTATGGCTGATCTATGTGTACTTGACTAATATATTCATTAGAATATATATATTTTTTTTCCTTTGTTTTCTTTCCTATGTTTTTTTTGTTTCCTTTCTGCTTTTCTACTTAATAGTGTCTGTAAAAGCTCTGCATGCACACTCACAGAGAGGGAAACTCAGAAATTAACAGACGTATGTGTACATAATGACTGTTAACATTTGAAGTTTATGTATACAGAAGATCACAGACCCAGAAAAAAAAGAGCCATGTGAGGGCTAGCATACTATGAAATGCATGTGGACATGCATATAAATGTATTTTCTTAACTGAGTGAATTGCCTGGTCCATGTTGTTTCATGTTTTCTCCTCTATATTTCTAACCTTGTTGTTTGTCTACACATCATATTGTTTTAATAAAGAGGGTGAAGCCTGTAAGAGTCTGAAATATGATCAAAATAACTTTAGAAGTCATCGTAATCTGTGTCCCTATTATGAGCGTGCAACCTGCAACTCAATTGCTAGCCAGGATGAAACACTTTAATAGCCAACAGAGCCCCCTTGTGGTCAAACACTGAAACTGCCATACAGAGAATGTAAACACAGTAATAAGAAAATATGCATGTCCAAATGTTTGATGCAAATAACAGAAAACATCCACTTGTTTTCTATCATTTGGGATTTTAACTTTTTTTCGTTACATCCATCACAGCTGTAGTGTCTTATTTTAAACAAAACCAATTTTGTGCTTTATAGACTGGGGATGAATTTGATCTAGTTTGGGTGTGTTCTTGTCAATGCAACAAATCATTGTCCAATGCATGTCATCATTTTGGACGCGTCGATCTGTTTGTTTTACCTTTTCCTTGGCTTATGCCCCGCATAACTCAAGACTCCCCCCACAGTTCAGCAACAAATAAGAGTTACACATGTTGGCTCCAACAACAAACCTACAAGCACACAAAAGTACAAATTGTGGAGTCCAGAATAGAAACAAGTTATATTTGTAAAACCTAAAGTTGTTTGCCAGATTTAAGATAAGAGGAATCATGACTTATGCTTGTGCATGAACACACACAACAGAAGCTCACTACTCTTCACCAAGGGAACATGAGGAGAAGGTTAAAGGGAGAGAGGTGTGTCTACATAAACTATGGCAAGACTTTCCTACACCTGAATGTGTGTATTGACAGACACCAAACAATCCACCAATCAATCAATTCATGAATCAGCTATCCAATCTGTAAAGGTCGCTGACACGATTACACAGATGACTGCAAACTCATGATCAGAGCCATTTTATTTTTCTGGTCTTTAATTTACTTAAGCTGCATGTGTTTTCTCGTGATGCTCTGTTCTCCGTAATCATTTGTTTACATCATAGGAGTCTCAGTTTGTCTATAATTTAGAAGAATGCTTACAGTGTGTCCTTGTCGCATGTTTACTATAACTGGTTATGCTTTGGTGTCCGCATGACTGCTCAGTGTTGGAGAAACATCTGGGTTCTGTGTGTCTGGTTTGCATCACCTGTGTCAAATCAAATGTATTTGGGTGGAAGGCTTACAGAGCTTACAACCAGTGACAGGGGGTTTTCAACTGGAAAAATGTCAAATGTTCAATTTTAAAAAGGACATTTTTAACTGAAATCAAGTAATGTGTTAGACTGTTCATGAACTCTTGAATGTTAATCACTAAATCACCACTCAGCCCAGTTTTCACAATGTGTCTGAACCATAAAACCTAATGTTAATTACTGCTTTATTGCTGTTAAAATCCTTATTATTATTATTATTATTATTATTATTATTATTGTAAAATAATAATTGTATTAACATGTATTTAACCACCATTCATCCCTCTTTATGTATGTGTGTTTCTCAAATCCTTGTTGTACACTGGTGTCTTTTCTGAAGTTTGTTGCTCTCCTCGTGTGCACTGGCCTTCCACAGTCCTGCCTGTTTATCCCTGCTTTGTTTTCTCTGTGTGTTTGTGCGTAGGACTGTGAAGTGCTAGAGACGGAGACAAAGCGTTTCGAGGACCTTGAGTTTCAGCAACTGGAAAAAGAGAGCAGGCAGGATGAGGAGAAGGAGACCCATACACAACAACTCCTCCGGGAGATAGCTGACCATCAGCGAAGCACCGTCACTCGCAAGGTAACCGCTGTCACAGCAATTTATCCACGCCAGAAGACATCTTCAGTTTGCACTTCAATTACAGACAGAAAACATTGATAGATTCAACTGATAAATTGTTAAAAAAAAAACTTTGATGAACAGCTTAAGTGAGTTTAAATTGGTTTAAAAGAAGCTTTGGTATTAGTTTTAGCAACATGATCTATAAGGGAGCTAAAAACATGTAACATATTGTTTTTTCTTTTTCTTCAGGAGAGACTATTAACACTGAAAAAGCAGGCAGTGCAGATTACCCAGCAGGCTCAGCGAGAGAAGGAGAGCTTCATGAAGGAGAGAAGCAACCTTGAAGCAATGCTACAAAGGGTAGGAGAATTGTCATCGTCTTGTATTTGATTTATTATTAATATGAAAAGGGGAAGGGTCAGGAACGCTTTTAGTTTGAGTATCTTTTGACACGCCTTTTTTTTTCCTTTAGGAGAAAGAAAACCTCGCCACGCTTGAAAGAAAATATGCTGATCTCACCGGTGGCAGAGGTTTCACTCTAAGGGAGGTAAGTTTGATCGACAGCTGTGGGAACAGAGAATGAGAACTGCCTTCCCCTTTTAGCCTCCTAAAGTAAGCAGGATCCTCCTCCTCC
This sequence comes from Labrus bergylta, assembly GCF_963930695.1. Taxonomy (NCBI): domain Eukaryota; kingdom Metazoa; phylum Chordata; class Actinopteri; order Labriformes; family Labridae; genus Labrus; species Labrus bergylta. The sequence continues at coordinate 19,002,924 of NC_089214.1, forward strand.
TGTCTAATCTCTGGGGTTTCCTTCTCTACTCGTTAGGAGAAAGCCTTACTGGCTGATGTGTGTCAGTCTTTTAGTCATCGGTGCCATTACAACACATCTGCCACATGTCCTCCTCCAGTAAACATGTGTGCCCTCTCATCCCTCCTTTCCTCTATTTCTCTCAAGAGTGCTGAGGTACTTTCTTCTTATATTTCTCACATGTCCCTCTCTGTTCTTCTCTTTGTCCAGATTGTCCGTTCTCCTCCTTCTATCTAGTTCTTTGTATTTCCTCCCCCTTTTTTCCACTCGTTATAACTTGCAGAAACAGTTTGATTCATTTGATGCACAGCTCATACTCACACATATTAATTCCGTGGTAACCTTGTAAGAATGTCTTTTGTCTCGTGTAATCTTCTCAGTCTGTGTTAACAGTGTAATAACTTGTTTGTGTGTCTAAACTTATTTTGATGTGAAAAAGCTGCAATCACAGAATTCTGCATCGTTCTAACAAAGTTTTGTGTTAACATATTAATAAGGCCGACTGACTTCATGCAATGCCTCACCCCTTCTCTCTTCCCCACTCTCAACATGATACCTTTCAGGGCTATGTCACAGTCAGTGAAATCAATGAGCTTTACTCACAGCTTGGGGGGGAACTTAAACCCGCCCCCGCCTCTGCCTTGGCCAATGCCTCTCCAGAGTCCACCGCAAACCCCTCCCCTGATGGCGACACCTCAAAACCACCAGAGGATGAGGTGTGTGTGTAGAGGTGTAAATTGACTGCATATGTAGTGCAGTACAAAGACGTAGATTTTGAAAAGTGTGTGTGTGAACAATCGTGTGATTTTCCCCAATTTCCTTTCTTCTTCTGCACTGTTTGAGTTTTCTGACAATTTTCCTTTCTTCTTTTTCAAGCTCTGTCATTCTTCCTCACCTGCCGACTGTCATTCCTCTTCCTCCTCCTCTTCTTCTTCCTCCTTTTATCTAAATCCCCGCCCCCTTCCCAAAACCCCCTCTGTGCATTGGCCAGAGAACATGGTGTCATATCGAGACCCCTCTCCCCTCCCTGACTCCCCCCCACCTCCCCTTCCTGTCAAAAAACAACATCACCGACACAGGCAGGTAATATGTGTGTGTGTGTGTGTGTGTGTGTGTGTGTGTGTGTGTGTGTGTGTTTGTCTGTGTGTGTGTAAGTTTCAGCCACTGAGTGAGCGCCTTTTCTTGTTGTAAGAGTTATGTAAATGATGAACAATCGATAAATAGTTTACTGTGTTCGTCCCTTCCCTGTTGTGTCGTTGTGTGTTGGATCAGCAATTCCGTTTGTTGGAAGAGAGAAAGAGGTCTGAGAGAGAATCCGGCTCCCACCTAAGTGACACCCTACCCAGGAAGAGAAGCACACCCACCATGACGCCTCAGTTCACTAGCGCAACACTGGGACGCAACTTCTCTAACAAGGTATGCACATATAAGAGGGTCACGTGAATAAATCCACATCGATTATAAGGATGCCATCATTTTTCATATTGGTCCAAACGTTTCTTTCCTGTTTTTTTTATTCTATTGTTTTGTGTATTATAATGAAAGTAAAGAAACTACACACTGTGTCATTTTTTTCTGAATACTTCAAACATTGTTAATCTGTTTTATAGTCCCACCAGCCGCTGGTTCAGAGCACAAGTTGTGGCAGCATTCTTCCAAGAATTTTCTCCCTATCCAACAAGGAGACTGAATCTCGACGTCTGCATAAAGGTACACACCCTTCCTCACATGTACGACCTTCATCTGATAGACACAAACACAAGAGTAGTCTGGAATACATTTAATTTCCCTTACACAGACTTTCTGAATGTTTCATTATCCCTCTTCTCTTACTGTGTATTGACTCGCAAACATACTCATCTTTGGGCTTTCACAGAAAACAATGCACCATATATGGTGATGTCCACATTTTGTGTGCTGTTGTGCACCTCAGTTTTGTTTTATCTAATTTGTTTATCGGTCGTTGGAGATAACTCAGGAATGTAAGTAGTGGAGGGGCTGTTTCATCATGTTGGTGCAGAGTATATATTTCTGTTTGTGTGTCAGCATTCAGCATAGGTTCTGGATTCAGCTGTTACAGTTTGAAAAATGTAATAATAGTTTAAAATGACTGCTTAGAAGTAGATTTCCTCTGAGAAAATCAGCTTTTAACTCCACAAAGTGTACCGTAACACTGCCATATTTATGCTGGCATTTGCTTTTGATTCCACATGTTGCCTCTTCAACTTGAAAGATGGTCTGTAACCTCAGGGAAGCTTTTACCATTTCCGATTTTGGATGTTTTTATGGTCTGAGTGATTGAATGAAAGTTAAAATACTTAAGTGTATCTCAACCACATGTTTGAAACAGTTTTTATATTATAGACTTTTTTATTACACTTTCTCAGGTTAGATATCTTAAAGGATCTAGTCTTCTGAGTTTGGTGGAGTGTGTGTTGTAAAAGAACTGCTGTGTTTTCCGGACACACGCATGTATCAGGTCCCTGAGTCCCTTTGGTCCCTTGATCTGGCTCATCAGATGGGTGGGTCTGCTGCATGGGGAAGATGCTATCAGGTCTTTCTGTTTGCTTCTTTCTGTACCCAGAGGCTGAGTTAGTCTCTCTTTTTTAATATCTGCTCCATGATTTTGTCAACATTCCTGCTCTTGCTTTGGAGAACATCGTCTTTTCAGACTTCTTTGGACTGCATTAAATACTTCAGGACTTTGTTGTACTGCATGTACTCATTTTGCCGACTTTTTCGTTGGTTGTACGTTTGTTTGTGAGTCCTGCATTTGGACACAGATAGCGTCTTTTATCTTTTCTCTGAATGTAAAAAGAGCTTTTCACGCTGGCGGGGCTTTGTGATCCAAAATTGCAACCATCTGTGCAACCTGTTGTCCCAGATGAGGCGACACAGACAGGTAACTAAAGTGTATGCAGAATGGAGAACAGCTCATGCTGTGTGTGGTAAACATCTCTCTTTTTTTTCTTTTCTTTTTCGATTTTCCAGGTCAGCCCAGCTCCCGAGCAGCTTCCCAGACCAACGTGTACCTCGATGCCTTCGGTTACCGTGACAACCAGGCCTTTGACACAATGAGCATTGACAGTACTGATTCTATTGAAACCAGCATCTCTGCCTGCTCACCTGACAATGTCTCCAGGTCAGTGTTCACAGTAGCTGTTTTTGTGCATGCACAGATGAAGGTCTGTACTGTGTCCTACTGTCACGGTTGTATAAATGTAATTTTACTTGAAGGTTTTAGCGCATTAACATGAACCACTGCTGCTCCCATCACTCCTTTAGTCTGATGTAAAAAAGGTTGAGAAACAAAAGGCAAACTGTTTTCAAATGAATAGGATATGACAAAAGACAGAGAAATATTAAAACTTGAAAACACAAAAATGTCCCTTTGTGTCTATAATATGAAACATTGACTGAAGGAAGGAGATGGGGGGGGGGGGCAACCAAGAGAGTAGAAAGTGAGTTAATGTAAAAAGTGTGTGGAGAGGTTTCCCGCCTTGCATGGTCCCTCCTTAGGGAATAAGATGTGTAGTACTGTGTGTATTGTATGAGTTAGCAGGGGACTCTTGATTAGTGTTCCAAGGGTCAGGTTACGGAAGACGGAAAACATGAAGGTGTGTGTGTTTATGTGTGCATATGTGCGTGTGTTCAGTCAACCCCCACTGGTCCAGATGAACTGAGTAAACCAGTATAAATGTGGAGGTACATTTCAGGGGTCCACCCCCCTGTCTGGACTGAAACCATGTGTGCTTGCTTTCCTTCTCTCCTTTTTTACAGTGGTTGCATCTGTCTTTTGTCTCCCCTCCTCTTGTTCCTCTGAATGGTATGCTCTTGGTTTCTGCGTAAGGTTTCACAGTCGCAAACCATTTGCAGATTGACCTCTCTGCATTGTAAGTTTTCCTGGAAGAGAGACTGCCTCAGTGATCCTCGGTATGCTCTCAGTCGGACTGTGTTGTACGGCCTTACATTGGAGTGAAAGATGTGTGCAGTAGAGTCTGGATCAGTGCTGGACACAGAAGTAGTTTGAGGATAGAACTGGATTTCTTTTACATCTTGTCAGCGATGTATCCTGATCCCTGGAGTTACAGGTGTTGGAGCAAGACTTCAAAAACTCTTAAGTAATCCAAATTCTCGATTAGAGAGGTTTGAACTGGACTGTTCGACGATGACCATGAGTGCGATTCCCTCTCATCGACGGAGGTAAGAGAATGGAAGAGGAATGCAGGAAGAGGGGAAAAGATGGATGTTAAAATGAGGTTGGAGAAAGTTTAGAGTCATTTATTTCAGTTTAGAGTTTATTTTATTTAATATTATTGAAGTCGTTACAGGGAAAAGTTTATTTCGATTGTTAATACAAGTACTGGACTAACATTTTGCAAACAATGCAGCCGAAAATACTGATGTAAGTAATTATGCCCTTCAGTCATATTAAGTTGTATTCTCTGTTAGATTTCACTTCTTTTTTATTTCAAATGATTATTTGAGTACATTTGCAGCCTGCAAAAGAGAGAGGGATTGAGATGTGTGGTAATGATTTTGCACTAAGCTGGCAGATGCATTTGAAACAAAAACCAGGGAGCGGGAAACTTTTTTTGTTTCTTTTTTTCAAATCTTCCCTCCTGATCCTTTTTTCTCTTTTTTGATTACTTCGGTTACCCCACTTTTCTGTCTCTCTTTCTCTGTCACTCTTCTTTCCTTCCTGATTTGTTTAGACTGAGTCTAATGTGTACCATTCATCTTAACAATGTTGTGCCATCATCACAGATCAACACTGAGTATCCATTTCCTCTGGCCCTGAGTGTGTGTGTGAGTGCTTGAGTGGGTTTGTGTGTGTTTGTTGCCTTTTTAGTAGGAGCTTAAGCAAGAAAATGAGGGGGATGATTATAGAGAACGAGGGAGGAAAAATATAGTTAAACATGACAAACACACAAAATTCCTTCCTTGTGATGTCAGTCAATGCATTTCATGTGTAGACCGTGTGCTGTCTCTGAGACCTGAAGCTAGACAAGGCGGCTGTTTTCAACTAAACACAGACAGTGACACATCAGATAGTCAGAAAGTCCTGTGTGAAGAGACAGCTGGTCCAATCCTTACATCTTCTTGATTTTCAGACTTTCCCACCATAAAAGGCCTTCAATCAGTATGATAACAACTTTTTAATGAGGTTTCTCTGTACTTCAACCACTTTGATCTTATTTCTCAAACATGGATTGATCTTACAGTGGACTCGTCTTTAAGTATTTCTGTAATCTCACTACGTTGGCACTGACCTGAAGATTCACAGAAAATGTAACACCTGGAAAAACAGATGGAGAACTCCATCTGGATTCAGTTTGTCACGCTTGCTGCGAGTGTAGCAGGTTTAATTGATTGACTTGGCAGCTGCCCAGTTTCATTACATTTCAGTGTATTTCATGTTCAACCTCATGAAAGTTGATTTGGTGTTTGTATTTTCAAGACCATGTTTCTAATGTGTGTGTGTGTGTGTGTGTGCCGCAGTGCCAGTACTTCCAATGTGGCCAAGCTAGAGGAGATGGAGCGTCTGCTGAGAGAAGCCCAGGCAGAGAAGATAAGCCTCATAGAACACAAGGTCACTACAAGATAAAACCATAATCACAGTTACATCCCTTACAGTGTATTAATAGTAGAGACAGGCCATGTATGGAGAGCCTGAACTGTCCCTGGAGTTACATTTATAATAAATATGTCAATTTAAACACAGAAACGTCTTTGTATGCTAACAAAAAAAAATATAGAAACTCTGTAAAATATTTCTGCGATTATTAAAGAAAAAAAATGTAACCAGTCAAATTATTCCTCAGGAGCGAGAGATGGGCATACGAAAGCAGGCACTAGAGGAGGAGCGGAGAAGAAGGGAGGACCTGGAGAAAAGGCTACAAGAAGAGACGTGCAGACGCCAGAAACTCATCGACCGTGAGGTGAAACTGCGAGAAAAACAGAGGGCACAGGTGAGAAAGAAAAACCATTTCATGGGCACGTATAAAGACTTGTGCTTCATCTTCATTCAGAATCTCTCACTGTGTGATCCTTCTTTGGTAGAGATTGTTGTCATAACTCACTTTATCTGATCTAGATTGTACCATGTGAAGAATTCATAAAGGACACAAAGGATGTCATTTCATTTTTACCCCTTAGATCATTTAGATTTATTCACCTTTAAAGTAGTTGACCTTTCACTCTTTGGACAAATCTTTCCATCTTGTTTCTGTAGCTGATTTATGTATGTTTCATGCATACTCCCCTCCTTCTGCATGGTTTCAATCATGTCTGGCAGGTTATAGTATACGCTTCATCCATCTTCTTTTGTTCTCTGTCCTGGTTCATCAGCTGTTGGCAGCAGATGAAAGAACTTGAATCTGTCTTACCATATGATACACATCTGCATGATTACATAAACACCTCATTGTTATTGCATATTCCATCTCCTCTGCAATGAACCCTTCCACTCTTTTCCCTCCAGTCCCGGCCGCTGACACGATACCTGCCGGTGCGAAAGGACGACTTTGACCTGCGCGCTCACATTGAGTCTGCCGGCCACAGCACAGACACATGCTTCCACTTGTCCATCTCAGAAAAAACCTGCCGTGGCTACTTGATCAAAATGGGAGGCAAGATCAAAACCTGGAAGAAACGCTGGTTTGTCTTTGACCGTAACCGACGCACGCTCTCCTACTATTCAGGTAGAACAAGCAGCCTCCAAACTACTACATACAAAAAATACATTTTTATATTTTGTAATTCCGTTGTTCAGAATGTTTTATATAAAATATAAATCAATGAACTGAACATGCTACACTTCATTTCCTCACAATTGTGTTTCTATATTTGTATGTTAAAACACCCATCATCTTCTGCAGACAAACATGAAGCCAAACTGAAAGGAGTGATCTACTTCCAAGCTATTGAAGAGGTGTATTATGATCATTTGAAGAATGCACATAAGGTATGTGTGCATTTGTATTTATGTTGCTACAAACATGTTTTATGCAGGTATCTGATATCTCTAATTCTGACTTTTCCTTCTTCCTGTCACCTCTGCAGAGCCCTAACCCGTCTCTGACCTTCAGTGTGAAGACACACGACAGGGTCTACTACATGGTCGCTCCCTCTCCAGAGGCTATGAGAATCTGGATGGATGTGATCGTCACAGGTGCAGAGGGGTACACGCAGTTCATGGTGTAGGAACATGTGCCATCCTGCTGCCGTGACCCTTTCTGGCTTTAAAGACTTCCGTTTCCCATTTTATCTTCAGATTTTGAAAAATGATGAACGGACATTATAGTCACACATGCTGGAGAATTGACTCATTTTCTGTTCTAAAGACAGTGGCCTCAAGACACTCGAGATTCAGTTCTCACTTAAGAACAGTTCTTGCGCCTTATTCAGGAGATGTGCAGGGTTTACCCTCCCATGCCGGTCCGGGTTCTAACTCCAGAGAGGTTATTAAGTGATCTATGGCCCACTGTGGTGTCATAGAGTAAACTCATGTGTACATCAAAAGAGATTATTGTCAAAAAATGTTTTAATTAACTCTATTTTTCACAAGATTAATAAAACCCATTCCCTTAAATCATGGGCAGAATGTGACTCAAAGACAGATTGGCTAAATGAACCACTTTTAATAAATACAGAAGTGAATCAGAAAATGGATTCAGAAACGTTTAATGCCAACCAATTAACTTTTTCACCAGAACAATAGAAATTTTAAAATGGGTTCAACCAATTCTAAACAGTTTTTGTTGTGTTTGTGTTAAATAATGCATAGTGATTTAGTAAAGTTAGTTTTATTTACTTTCTTTTGTTTTGATTAAACTCCATATATCCTTACTGTGGCATACTCAGGTCTTAACTGTGGATGAGCATGCAGGCTCAGTATGCTCATGTGTGAGTTTATACACAGTCACTAAAGAAGTGCCTGTTCAGACTTTATGTACACATCCATTTACTGGGAGCTTTGAAAATAGCTCCAAGGTGCTATTCTTACACACTAATGATTTTAATCACACCTTGTGTAAAAACATTTAGATCAGGGTGTAGGTAAGCACTCATCTTTGTGATTATCTGTTATTTTTTAATGTGGATTTACCGCTCTGAGTTTACAATAATGTTACCACAGACTCAGAAATAAAGTTCGAACAACTGTCATAATATAGTTACTGCAGGTGATTTTTTTGTTTTACATATATATATAAGTATATATATATTGACTATTAAGGGTCTACTTTTTCGATTTGTACATTTTGTTTCTAAGTTGTAGTTAGTTTTAAGACAGTTATTGTGCATGATCAACTCATGACTCCTATTTGTGCCTTTTTTTAATCATATTTTTGTGACAGTATTTTAACATCAGTGTTTAAGGGCTCCATGTATCTACATTATAAACTAAATGCCAAGCTATCTGTGCTGAGGAAACACAAATGTGGAAAGATGTTCCTGAGTGGTTTTTCTTTTTTCTTTAAGAAAGTAGGATTAGGTTGTCTTTAAATGTGTTGAAATGGTACACACACACTCAAGTAGAGGCCTTAAGTCATCAAGACCGACTGACTGATTATTGTGCTGCTCTGGTCCACGAGCTTTTAATGCATCGCTTTTATTACCACTAATTCAGCGCCAGCTATTCCACTTTGAACACTAAGGCTGCTTTTTGTATCGTTTATCATAGTCTTGCCTCTTGGCATTGTATTTCTGTTCTGTTTTATCGACCAAAGTCAATGTTTATGTGGTGAAATGTATATGTGGTTGCTTTGACTTCTCTTTCATCAGTACAGTGAGAGAAAGAGGATATCTGTTTGTGTTTTTAAGACGAGTACCTGGATGTTTTCCACCAACAAAAAGGGGGCTGTGATAAAGGAAGCGTCATGAGCTTTACTTCTCTTGGAGTTATTATTTTTTATGTGGATTACACTGTATTTATGCCATAACCAATGCATGTATCTTAATTTTATATTCCCTTAAGAATAATAAAAAATGATATATTTTACCTTTTATTCAGTGTTCATGTTTTAATGAGAAAATATACATTGCCTCTTTTGCTGGGATAAGTGCACTGTTTTGACGACAACAGTCACTAGTATCAGGCACAAGACACAAGTTATAAAAGAGAGGACTAAATTTAAAGCATTCAGGTCTTGGTTGAAAAAACAAAACTCATCCTCCTCTGATTGATTCACAATCGAAGTGTGGTTAGCAGTTATACATTAGCCTACATGTAAGGTACACTTTTCAATTTTTTTATTAATTTAAACATTAATTGATAAAGACCTAGTTTGAATTGAATAAGGTATCCAGCTTGCATAAAAAAAATCACAAAGTAGCACTTGTTTATCTAATAAAATCCTTGGGGAGGATCCCAGACCCCCTACAAGGCCAAGGCCCTTCAAAAAGACTCAATGACTTCAGTCCTCTCACATAAATCAGCCATGGACCTATTCTGTAATCTCATGTCAGTAAAGTAGATCTCTATTGGATCACTGTGTTGTATAATTACATGGGATTTATGTAAAAAAAAAAAAATACATGCTCTGATGATGATAGATAGACTACCAGGAAGAGCCAAAAGATTGTCTTACGAGTGTCGGTACGAGTTATGAACATGGAAGTGGAGCACCACCATGTGGCTAACAGCGGTACTGTCAGACTCTCGGCATCAGATACATAGTGAATGTACTGATCCAGGCCTAATGAGCAGCACTTTGTACTGTTATAACTTTCTTCCAGTGCTACAATGTAACAGCCTACATACATAACATGAAGTAACAATGAAGTGAATGGAAAAGGATGACTTAAAATACGTTTCATCCCTCTTTGGTTCAGGTGTACATGTGTGACTGTAGCCTTAGAGCCTTACTCATTGGCTTGCTGGCATATCCCATCATGCTTTGCGGTCCTACTAAATAAAACAGTTTGAGGAAAAAGAGGTGTGGGCGGCTAAATCCTGTAAATCGGAGACGGCGTTCATGTTAAATTGTGCGGGCAAAGGAAGGGCTCTACAACAAATCATGCACGGTGCAGATTTGATCCGCGTAAATAATAACCTACCACCGCAACCCTGACTTAAAAACGCCAACTTTATCAATCATATAGACTATGTTACCTCAATGTTAGGGTACATTTGAGGCTTATGTATCCAAGTGTTTAGCAGCTCTTGCCCCTCGTTCAATTTATCAATCGCTATTTAATTTCGCAGTAACGCTGGTATGAATTAGCTCATGATATATCAAGTGAACTTGTTGATATGTAGTTTGTACCTTGTCTGTCACCATTATTCGTAAGCCTTTCCACTATGTAGGCCTTCTAACAAACCCCTTGAAGTCAACAAATAGAAATATGAAAAAAAACATTGTAAACCGTGAGTGAACTCAGTTTGACAACGAGGTGCTATATATACTCTTTGACTTGCTGTGTTTTATTCGGTTGGTCCGATGACAGTGCGATTTCAAATGAATGCTACAGTCAGAATCAGAAATCCTGTTTCTCCTCCCTCTCTCACTGTCGGCCTCGACCAGCCTTTTGATATTATTTAGCCAAAAGTGTAAGTATGCTGCCAATCCTTCAGTTTAGCAGGTGAAGCCGTCAGACTTGTACACACAGTGACTGATATTTTGCAAGATGTAGCCTATACTGTGTAGCTGCACTTCTCATATGTAGATCAGCTGAAGATGGTCTGTATTCAAAAAAACTAACTCTGCCATTGCACTTTAAATTGCCACTTCATCTGTTTTGCCACTTGGTCACTTTATCTAGTCACTTTAAATTGTTGTTACTAGTTTTAATGTTTTTCAATCAGCTTTGCTTGTTTGCTCGCTCATTTAAACTATTTATAACCACATTATTGTCTTTGCATTTAATCTCATATTCCAACCTCTACATTTTTCATTCTCATTTGACTTATCTAGCATCACAGTTCTAGAGGAAGAACATTTTCGACTCACTGTGTACTTTTTTTGTATATGGTTGAAATAATAATAACTTGGCTTGACTTGTAGGCACAACAAATGATGCATTTAAATGACTAATGAATTTCACTTGATGTACTGGTCAGTAAGAGTATAGGCTTCCTATTATTGAAAATGAAATACACTTCAAATATTGTTTTATAGTTTGAAACCATAAAAAGGTAGCTGTGAACTAAATAATGCAATTTTCCTATTTCCCAACCCTCAGTAAATTTTGATTGGGTCACCATTGAGTTACCCTAAAATACACTGAAACATAACACACCACTGTGTTCTTTAAAGTAGGACACTTAAGAGAAGTAAAGCCCGGATGTGTTGCCTTACTTGGGTCTTTTAGGTTTCAAACAACAACATAATTCTTAAGGGGGGAAAGTGTGTGTACATACACATTATGGGATTTTCTTTTCAGGGTAGGCTACATGAAAGGCCTCTTTTAATTTTTTTCCTACCTCAAAATGTTTGCACAATGCAACTGTCAGCTCTGACTCACCTGTCTTTTACTGATAACTGATAAAAGTACAATGTCAACAAACGCCTCGGTAAGGAACCATTGACAGGCTGAGTTTGCACATAGCACAGCAGATGGTCAGTGACTCTGTTCACATGCTTGCATGGATTTAAGAGTTAATATTTTCCAGCAAGTTTGGGGTGAGGGTCAAGTGTATGTACACTTCTCCTTTGTTCAATACTGAATTAGGATAAAAGGACCATTTTTATATTCACAAGTTTTTACACTCATCTTTTAAATCTGTTTGAATCTGTAAGTGTTCTGGGAACTTTTTTAATTGACAACAATGTTTGAAATATATTTTTCATATAACACCATAAACCATTGGTCTGAAGCAAACCAGTTCACAATATTGTCGGCCTGACTACATGTCTGCAGTGTACACACAAGTCTTGCTCCTTTAAATCATAAAAGTGTAACTTCATATTGCTGCCACTGGTCATTTAATCTGTCATCTGGCCTCTGATCAATGTGCATGGGAGGGTTCCTCAATATAGCTGTGGACCAAAACCATAATAAGTCATTGGGAGTTGAACCTGCTGCTTTATGTATTCCATGTCTCCCCTTTTTGTTTTATCTGTTCTACTTATGTGGCCTATATTTTCTTCTCATTTTATTTCAATTTGTGGAGTGGATGGGTTGGATTACAACCAAACCATGATGTGTCATGTAGAATAACCACCCTGTGAATCCTTGCCCTCTCATTTGGTCATCCAGCATTATAAATTGTAACACGCATTGCATGTAGGAGAAAAAAAAAGATGAATGTAATTTAGGGCATTGACAGTTTCAGTGAATGGGATGTTAAAGGATTCATTGATAATAAGATCAGTGGGCCACGGCTGCAGTGAGTGCTTCAGCGGCTATCCTGTCTGATTTCTCCCCTGGATCAGTTCAACAAGCCTTGGCTATAAATAGAAACAGTGAGTGTTCTTGGGCAGACCACTGTGGTAGTGTGTGTGTGTGTGTGTGTGTGTGTGTGTGTGTGTGTGTGTGTGTGTGTGTGTGTGTGTGTGTGTGTGTGTGTGTGTGTGTGTGTGTGTGTGTATCTTTAAGAATTCAGCTGTAACTCGAGCCCTACAGGCTAGAGAGAGAGAGAGAGAGCGAGAGAAAGAGGGGGGGAGAGAGAGACACCAGTCACCCTTCATCGTTTTTATAATCGAGCGTCGAGCTGCATGATCTGCACCTCTGCAATCACGCATGTTCCGTGTTGGGTTGGCTTCTCGGTAAACAGCGCAGCGCTGGCGCAGGCAAACAGCTCCGGGCTCGCTGCTGCTGCCGCTGCTGCTGCTGCTGCATCCCCCACAAGTTGTTAGCGTGTGTGGAGGCAAGAGGCGGGCTGGCTTGTTTATCAAAAATGACTCGACATGGCTGTGGCTTCTTCTTTCGCTCAACACACTCGGCTTTGCGAGCGACCCTGGAAACCATGACACGTTAAGTGAGAGTGAGGCGCAGATCATCTTGATGAAAGTCATAAGGTAAGTCAACTTTGGATCGTGTATGTTTTCACACCACGGTGATATTTTTTTCTTCTTCTTCTTTTCTTCCTCCACACATTTCCCAGCAACAGCAGCTGGCCAAGCCAATGCGACGTGAATTGGCCTTGTGTGTGTGTGTGTGTGTGTGTGTGTGTGTGTGTGTGTGTGTGTGTGTGTGTGTGTGTGTGTGTGTGTGTGTGTGTGTGTGTGTGTGTGTGTGTGTGTGTGTGTGTGTGTGTGTGTGTGTGTGTGTGTGTGTGTGTGTGTAGCCTACCGTTCTCCTTTAGAAAAACCTGTTTACACCAACAGTGGGGGTTGTCCTGCGTGTTTGTTTTCGGGTTCTTTTTGACAAGCATCTCTAAAATGCGATCCGGGGATGCACATAGCCGAGTTATTTTCGTGGAGCGATCGTTTCCTCTCGTCTTACGCAAGCGCACGTTAACCTTGTGTAGCCTACCAGTCGTTATAGAAACATTCCAGTGGGAAAACGGTCTCCTCTGTGGAAATAGACATCACTTACAAGAAAATGAAACCTGTTTTGTAGGCGGGTCCAAACACTCAGACAATAAATCTGAATAGGTCTGAATAACACTGCATGTAGATTTGAAATTAACTCCTCTTAACTCTTAATGTTCACTTTGTAAATGCATTTTCATGTACAAAGATTTGTATGATGATTTTTTTTCCACCAGTCTGAATTGTTTTCATAGTAATAAACACTTTCTATGAAACATGACAGGTCTATCTTTTAATTAAGGCAAAACAAGTCCTCCAGGCGGAACAGATTTTAAGAGGAAGTGTGTGAGCAGGTTGTTTTCTCTTACCTAAGAAAAAAAAAAAGAAAGAACAAACTGGTTTTATTGTTTACGTCTTATCGTTGCTCATAGTTTCGTTGGCTCATTAAAAGTGTTGCAAGTTCACCTTTTGACTCTGCGAAAAACACCGTCACGACAACAACCAATGTGTTTGTTCAAAAGTATTTTTGTTGATGTGTTCTTGTCTGCTGAGACTGCTTTGCTGTCCATTGTGTTGCAGCTGTTTCCTCTCCTTAAGTGACCTTTGTAACCGTTTGCCCTTGGTAACAGGGTCATGCCCGGGACTTGCAAGATACAAACATGCATGTGTGCACCTTAAACAATCTTTCACTGCTCTTTGTAAGGATAGCTGAACTTAGCCTTACTTGGACATGTATATATCCCCTCAGTAAAAGTCATAGAATAGGCTCCTTAAGTGCCCATCTTATAACAAAAAGTCTCTCTGCCCTGCAGCATGCTACATTAGAGTTCTGGTGCTTACTGCCCACTAATGCATTACAGGCAGGCACAGGGGGAGGCCTCTGTAGAAATTGGCCTTTCAGTTCCCCTGTGGCTTTTTTCTTGGCCACAGTGCTTCTCTGAAGTTCACTGTTTGCCTTTAAGCATTTCTTTTTGGAGTAAGGCAGGAACAAAAGCATGTATAAAAACACAGGGGCCAGAGCTCCAGGGAGGGAGATGTGTGTGTTTGTGTCTCTCTCTTGGGAGGTACTCTGTTCTACTTAATGGAAGATGTAAACGTGTCTTTAAAATTAACTTGATTGGCCTCTTTCCAATGGGCTGTCACAGCCAAACCAGCCTTTATGGAGAGAGCTCAGTGCATTACTTACAACAGTTCAATACACTGGCTGCAGTGCACCTCTGTCACTGACATACATTCAAGCCAGTGCATGCGGAGCTGATCATTTGAGACCTTTGTTGTCATATAAAGAGCACTCACATTTGATCCACATATAGATATGACAAATAGATTTTGGGGTGAATTTAGGTCATGGTAAAGGATTAAAATACACATCCTGTCCCTTTAAGGCCTTGATTTTTGAATCACACTATAGCTATATAATGGATAAACCACTCATTACTTATCACTATGCATTGCACCCAAGTTTTACTCTGCTAAGTAAAAAGGGACCTCAAACATTAGCCTCTAGTAGATGATCCTGTGATAAGGATTTTTACATGTGTAGACATTAAGAAATGTGTTATTTAGTTTTTAAGAAAGCACCACTAGTCATTCCAAAAATATTAGAATTGATGTTTCTGTTTTGTTCAAAGATAGTATGACACACATTTATTTTGTAAAATTGACCAGTCATGACATGCTTTTGTTTAATCATACACAAACTGGACCAAAATAAAAGGCTTCTTTTTTGGCATGTTTGTTTCCACAAAATTCTCATCCTTACAAAGCAGGGTCAATGCAATCCAAATAATGGAGGATTTTTAATGATGAATAATGATGTATGCAATTCAAATGTTTAAACATAGGGGTTCAGATCACTGATTCAGAGCCGGTTTAAGAGAGAGACAAGTTTCACTCCACTGTGTACCGACCAACAAAAGCATTGATGACAGTGGTGGAAAGTGACATCTGTGAAACATGCATGTGTGCCAGGATGTGCGCTGCTCTGCTACATGCAGCTATAATCACGAAGTACTTGTAGTTAATAATTGACATGTCCTCTCCTGCCAGTTATGATAATTCTGACTCACTGTTGTCATCAAAGTTTGCCAAATACACTCTGTGAAGCTCTGGCTGACCTAAAATTATAAAGTAACGGCAAATAAAAACAGAGTCACTGACACTTACGCATTTTCTTTTTTGTTTTTGTTTTCAGACCCTTGAACTGACACAATAGAGGGTGGCAAACGTACCTAGTTTCCTTTCTGACGTTTTCCCCTCCCTCTCTCTCTCTCTCTCTTTCCTACCACAGTTGGGTTGGGTGGCCATGGACCCATTCAGCCAGCTTATCCTCACCATCTCGGTGACCAGTTTCATCACCTTCCAGTGGCTCTTCCACAAAGTCAGCCCCTGGATGTCCACGCGCATCAGTCCCGGCTTCCTCAGCCTCAGTGACAAGCAGAAGGTGGAGTGGAACTCAAGGTGACCTGACGTGAACCCGATGAGTCGCCATGTTCACACGCTATGTATAACCCAGAGTGTCACACTGCTCTCAGCTCACATATTGGCCTGAGGAAGGGTTTTGTTTCAGCTTGGTACAAAATTTCTGCACTACACAGTCAACCCCCACATTTCCTGTGACACAGTTTCTGGCTCACTGGTAGGATGCCTCGTGTATTTGTCAATGTTTGCTCTACTGGCCAATGCAGCAAGGTGCCGCTTGTGATTTTGCATGTAATGAAATAGTGTATTCAATATTTTTCTTTCAGCTTTTGGTTCTCTGCATTTGGTTCACATTAAATTCAACGCATCCCTGATTGACAGCTAAAGCTTGATTCATTTTACCGATTCCAAAGCCTACAAAATGTGTGTGTGCGTTGTTGCTTGTCTCCGTCATTCCTGTAGAGTTTGGTAACATTTAGTCACCAGTTTCACTCCAGACATCTCTTGAGTACCTGCGGCATGAGCAGCAGTAAGGCTAGTATTAAACAAATCCACATTTTTAAGTTGTAATCCCTGAAGTCAGTCTTTTTCAAAGAAGATTTCAAATGAATTAGCTTCCTGTAAAACCCTTTCTTATGCACTCTTCCACTGATACTAGCATCGAGGGAAAAAAAAACGATACGTAAAATGAAAGTAAATATAAAAGCTTTGCTAAACTCTCTACTGTTAACATCCGGCACATTTTGAACAGACACCATGCTGTGTCACCTTAGCCCTACCATACTTAAAATAATACTAAACACACCTTTTTATAAGGCAATGAATGAGGACATTTTTGTTTCTCTTTTGTACTGCATTAAAAAGTGTTTCCACATCCTCACTGTAGCAACAAGTAATACATTGGATGAAATAGGCTACAACAACCTTCCTCTAAAAGTCAGATTAACCTTGTTGCATTTCATCACCAGAACAATTTTATCTTCACAAAAAAGATCCGACAAGCAGCAACGCTCGAGGGGCGCGGTGCTCATACTGATGACTCGATTATTTGATCAGGAAACAACGGAGTGTCATCTGTTGTCAGGCTTCTGTGTTTTTTTTGGGGGGGGGCATGCTGATACTGACTAGAACAACTAGATTAAAATAAAAAGGAGAGAGAGGAGTGTGTTCGTGTCTTGAGGGAAGCAGAGAGTCTGCTGTGATCTTGAACACGATCAGAACAGTGAAAGCTTTTTACCGTCGATTGAAGGCCATTCACTCCAGCCTGCAGGGTCCGACTTCCTTGTGTCACTCATTTTCATTTCTGTCGCATACGCCGCTTATTCCACATGAGAGCACTTGTGAAATTGAAGTGATCACATGGTTCACGAGCAAAATGAAAATGAAACGATTAGCGTAGACGGATCCAGGCGCTGGGGGGGGAATCCCTGCCCGGGCTCATGACTTTGCAGATCCTAATTTAGCAGTCTTCCAGTTAGCGTTGCTGTCATTCTGTCGCACTGATGGATGCTAAGGACTGTCTCACTGCCTTACTGACTGAATGGGACTGTGTGCTGCTCTGCCTGACCCCTCAGCAGTGTTTAATCTCTTACTCTAATTGGTCTGCATCTGTGTGCAGCCCTGACAGGCAATCAGTTGATTCACTGTGCGTACTAAAAATTCAGCACTCTAAACCACAGAGTAGCTCCAAGGCGCTTTCCGTGAATGAAGATGAATATTCATTACTCCTTTTTGGAAAGTGTATCGAACAGGAAATGACTGATAAGTCACACAGGAGTGGAACGTCACATCTGTCTGTGCTTGTGTTTCATTTCAGGACGGTGTCAACATTTCACGCACTGTTGGTGGGAATCTTCTGTCTTCACATTTTGATGTTTGACGACCCCGTCAATGAAGACCCAGTCTGGTGAGAGTTTGGACATGAACTGCATTGTTTTAACCGGTCACTTTCTGTGCTGCTTATTGTTGCTCAGCTTTTTTAAACAAATATGATCAGGCTCTGGCAGGAGGGAAGTATGCAAAGAGTTTTCTTTTTGGTTGGGGGGGTTGTCCCCTTTGACCCTTTCTCAACCCCCAAGCACAGGAGTAAAAATGTAAAGAATGGATTAAGAAGTGTGTTAAGAAGGTAGCATCCTCTGCTAATAAGCTGACCTTTGATTGGGTAACAAAGGATTATTTCCAAAGCCAAGGGGTGATGTTAGCATCTTCGGCAGCATTTTTGGTTCAAAATGATGATATCTACCTCTGCATGACGAAAAGGAAAATAAACTTCTTACTGTAAGTAAGGGTTTACTTATCCATGTCTTACCTTGTTTTCTTTTTTGATACTACCAGTAATCCCAGAAGTCAGAATTAACAAACACTTACAGGTGACGACACAAACCAACACACAATGTTTTGCTTTTTTTTTTTTTTTCAACAGGGGAGATCCTACACTGGTGAAGACTAATGTTGCCATCACAACAGGCTACCTCATATCTGGTAAGCATGAAATACATGTTTTGAAAGTTAGACCTCAGACACGTGTATGTATGTACAGTCATTAGCTAAACAATTGTAACAAACTTTATTTTTATATCAATTTGTTAATGAAATATTTAGGGATTTAAAAAAAATAAATTATTAATCAGTTGTATGCTCTTAAAAATGTTTCGATTGTACCGATGACATTTGTCTCCTTTCCCCTATACTTTTGTTTTTCAGATCTGCTGCTAATATTTTACTATTGGAAGGCGATAGGCGACAAGTTTTTTGTAGTTCACCATCTGGCAGCATTGTATGCTTACTACTATGTACTGGTGAGTGCTCTATTGTCCAATAGCAGAAAGTGCAGGCAAGATGGGAAGAAGACAACCAAGGATGAACAGCTCTGTCCTTTCAAGCTGGGTGTTTAAATGTAGTGTCCATTTAGGAAGGGTCCATGCAGCTATACAGCACTGGCTGAGAAGGGACAAGGCAGGCTCAGCATAGTGTGTGGTGTACCCCAAAACTGTGAGAATACAACAGAAAAAATGAGGATTTGGATGGTTATGGATCAATTTTGTGTGCCTGAGAACTTTGAGCAGAAATGAAGCATTTGCTTAGGTAAGTTAAAGAGGTCATGAACCGACACGTTGCCATATTTTTGTCCGTGAGACAAAGACAGAGAGAGCTGCAGTGTTTGTTTTTTTCTATTTCTGGGGAGTTTTTGCTGTTGTTAGGTTGTGTATGTTTTAAGTTGTTATGTGTTCTTAAGCTCGCCTGGAAAAGCCCCTGAAGTCCCAAAAAGTAAAAGTGCTTTTACATTTAAAAAAAAAACTTTTTGGGACTTCAGAGGCGCCGCAGATTTAAGATGTTTAGCACAAACATCTTAGTGACAGAATGAGTAGCACTGGTTTCAAGTTGACACTCAGGTTATACGAGCGTTCATCGCAAAAGCCCCTTCACAAAAGAACATTATGATTGACCTTTGTTATGCCCACATTTTTTGCAGGAAGGCTGTAACAAACGTCATTCTCTATCACTTTTGGTCAATCAAATATTAGCTCAGACATCAACCTGATTATAGTATCATTACATATTGAACGCACAAATAGGCGTCTCATTGGTTAACTGCTCAGCTGGTTTATCTTTAGATCTGGTGATAGTTTGGTGTACTCAGCATTTAAGGGCAGTGCTGTTCACTCTTGGTTTAATCTGAAACCCTCTAGGTCGCCAGGATCTGTGGATAATAATTTTAATAAATGAATGACTATGGTATTTTTTGCATGGAATGCTCAATGATGGTACTGGCTGATGTCCCCCCTCCCCCCCCCCCCCTCACTTTGTCCTTACAATCTCTGTGCTTTCTGTTTGTTTTACTGACCCCCTTTAATGTTGTGTGGCTCTGACGTAAGCTGAACGTGTCTGAGCTTAGTGCAGCTGAATGCCTAACTGTAACCACTGTGTGCATGCTGGCAGCTCTGAAGCCTCTTACACAGACAGGGTTCCTTTCTTTTTACTGTGCATGCAAACAAACAACCACTTACCTGCTTATCTACAGTACTTTCCACCTGTCTGTCGTTATGCCAGAGCCTATAGTTCTGCCTCTTCTTTCTCTTTCTTACACTCCTCCTGCATCCCCCTATTGAGGGAAATCTGACTCCCACTCAAGCCACTCAAATTATACCGTCCCAATGACCCCTATATGATAAAGGGCATTCCCAGATAGCCCCGCCCCCCTTTTTTTATTTCACACCATGTTGAATTATTGTATTGTCAGGTGTAATCTACAGGTTTGAAACTGTAATAGAGTTACTCAGTATTTTGACTCATATCATATACATTTTGTTAAGCAAATAGAGTCCCCTTTGTTTCCCTTCAGCACGTGTCATGTTTACATTTGATACAGAAAATTGAGTTTTAAAGGAGGTGTTCGCACACCCAATTACCTCATGAGGTAGATGCCTAGGACATCAAACTGTCACTCTGAAAAGAGAAAATCCCGCTCACTACTCTTGCTGAGCATCACCAGAGGGATCAAAGCTTTGTGATTTTTTTCTAATAAACTGGTGATGCTTAGCAAGAGTAGTGAGCGGGCTTTTTTCTTTTCAGTGATACAGAAAATAATGCAGAAATCATGCAGTGTGCATTGCTCTGTCTCCAAGCCCAGTACTTGAAAAAAGCTTAACTTTGTCTCATAATATGGATCCGTTTGACATCACCTTCAGCAAGTGGTTTGGACACATGTTTGATCTCAGTCCTGTAGTCCAGATTTACAATCCTTGCCATGTCAGCATTCCAGTCACTGGCTGGATTAATTTGACACGATATTACAATCTTACTTTTTCTGTATATGTAGGTATTTAAAAAAAATAAAAATACAATTAAAACAGTGTCACTTGGTTGGAAATAAACTAAGATATTTTTTTACTGACTTTAAGTCCAGCCCTTCACTTGGAGAAACAGTGCAAGCACTTGTATCTGAAACAATTATGTAAATGACATGAAGCTAGCCATACTGTTACTGGACACTCATTACTGTTCCCTCAGACCAAATCCACATGGGATAAGATGAAAAACAACCTAGAGCTAACTATATTATTTTGGTCATAATACATTAACTGTAAATCATTTTCCAGTTTTTTTCCAGTTTTGTGCCCAGTCAAATTGTGTCCGATGTCATTTAAGTCTAAATGTGTTGAGTGTGTTTATGTGGAGATATTCTGGTCAAATACACAATAAATTCCACCTACTCAATACAAATTTAAAAAATGAAGGCACACAGCCAAAATGAAGGCTAAAAGAACTCTATTTAGATTCAGGAAACCCTTTATTCAAAAACTATAAATTAGCTACATTTCCCTGGCTTGTTGGTATGTTTTGATTATTAATATGTCACTCACTAATGTCTTTGTCAAAACTGTTTGTTTTTGTAATTTAATTTGTTGTTTTTGTTTGTTTGTTTGAACCTATTAGTTTTTTTCGAGATATGAAACATAATATAAATAATAATTCCGACATATATATTAGATGCACGCTTCTTCTCAGTCTTCTAAGTGTTGCTTTCGATTTTGCTTCCAATTGTGGTGGCATATTATTTATTTTCTTCTTCTAATATCTCTGTCTGTATGTCTGTCTGTTAATCTGTCTCTGTGTCCTCTGCTGACTTTAACATAAATAGCCCCTTTCCAATACCCTACATGCAAAAACTACCAACATCAGGTCGGGTTGTGTCATCCCGTTCATGCAAAAACTACCAAAATGGTTGTGTGTCATTTTGAAAACCCAGAGCAGGTCTTGATCTAGATTGGGACTTCTTTATTCCTGTCTTGTCTGCTGCTATTGCTGTTGTGTTGCACTGAGCAGATATGATGCCCAGTCACAGTATGGACTTACCAGTTCCTAGATGTACTAGCATGCTAATGCTAGGTGGAAACTTCACATCATATGGTACAAAAAAAAACTGTAACCTGTTTGTGTCGTATAGTAAGTATGTTTCACTGCAAAGCTTTTGTTTCAGCCGTGATGGTAAGTTTTCCTTTAAATGCATTCAACATCACGCTGCTAGCCAAATAGCACTGAATTATTTGTTCTGTGTGCACATTTGAGTGAAACTGAATGCTGTGATTTTGGACTTAATTTTGAGGTTTAAAGCCTGAATTTTTATGTTCAGGGGCTAAGCAAAACCATAATGACGTGAGACACATATTTAAGTGCAGTGAAATCACAGCGCTCAGTCTCATAATGCACCTTTTAACATGGGAACACCTAATTCAAATGTGTTTGTCTAACAGCACTTTTCACTATTCCAGTCTGTATGCTTAATATTCAAGGGTTACAGCTGGTTTCCATGTCAACATCTGCAGTGTTTAAGACGGGGTGTCCTGAATGAATGTTGGTTTTAAGATCGTCTTCAGTCAATCAAGCAGCTACTGAACATTTCAGGAGTTAGATATATTATCATAAGATCACTTCAAGGCTTCACAGGGGCTTGTGTCCAGGGTCAAAAACAGGTGTTCATAGTTTCCACAGACATCTGGAATAGTTTCCACATTGTTCCACTATTAGATCAGATACAAGCCGAGTAAAACCTGCTGAAGATGATCTCAAACCAACACAACATGTGATTCAGGCCCTGATCGTCTAAACAATGACATGTCTAGCAGTAAGTGCTTCTTACTCTGCATGGCTTTTGATTGCTTCCTTAAACAGTGGCTGGCTGACTGTATGGATGTACCTGTATTTTCAAAGGTTGTTCTGTGTTTCTATCTGCTCAATACCTTTTTAGTGTTGCAGTGGTATTCACATGCATTTCATTGCTGTGTGGTATTTGCAGTGTGTTTTTTTTAAACAAGACTTAAAGTATATTGTTATTGCATTGATGATTAATAATTAACTAATTAATAGTAAACTATTATCAATTAATACATGCAAAAATGCTTCAATTAATATGAGCATTTTTCAATAGCTTTTCGTGTGGAGTTGTATTAGGTGCCAGTTGATTTACTTCTTAAGGTTTTTCAGTATAGTGGCAATCCTTGGCTAAGAGGGTAGTTAAGCATCAGGTTGATTTCCCTCTAGATTTTCTGCCCAAAATTTCCTCCTCCCTAGAGGATAAACCATTACTGTATTCGACAATTGTGCTGTGCCACGCACGAGCAAATGTGTCAACAGTCCACACGAGATAATAGTAAAAAGCGATGAATTGACATGTAATGTATGAGTGCATCCAAGGAGATTAACCCTTTTTGATTCAAAGACGTTTCAGAAAGCAGCCACTGCAAATGAATGGCTTGACTTTAAATCAAGTACTGTTCCGCTCATGTTAAGTAAACAGACTACATTTATAGCTCTGATGCACTCTATCTGTTACTTTGCACATCACCAGGTCTTTATTCTCCTGTTAAAGGAATAATGGCTTTCTGCTCACACAAAAATTCAATTTCATCAGGCTGAACAACTAGGAAGTCAAATTAAATCACAGTCTAATTTTGGACCTTGAAACTTGAAGGAATAATTGTGAGCCCTGAAGGAGTAGGCTGCTTTGTGAGATCTGACATAAAGGTCTATATTTAGTGGAGACTCCATCTAAATTTAGACCTTTGTTCCCCCACACTGTTAAAGTATTTATTGTAATATGAACATCATATGGTTGGGTTTGCTGCTGCTGCCCTTGGAATTGTAGACGTGCCTTCGGTGTGTAGTAACTCTAAGAAGGAGGCAGACAAACAACAGCTGTATGCTTTCTGAATTAAATGATTTGGTGTCTTCTTGTTGTCCCTTTTCATGTTTTCTTGTTTTCTTGTTTTCTTGTTCTTGCCTCGTCCTTCAGGGTCATGGAATGTTGCCTTATTTTGCTAACTTCCGTCTACTAGCTGAGTTTTCTACACCATGTGTGAACCAGCGGTATGTATCTGCTCACACATGACCTGGCCGTTTGAGTCTTTAAATGCAGGATCAGTTTACAACATTTCTGGAGACTCCACGTCAGATCTTGTGCTAATTGTTAGGAATTTAAATTACATATAACCCATTGCTCTTTGTGTTCAAGTGATTATTTGAGGGTCTTACAAATCCTGTTTAAACCATTTATCTGGATTAAGTTACAACAAACCTTGGAGAAATGTCCCATAACATTTTGTATAAAGTGTTAAGTTACTCTTGACTGTCTTAGCTTAGCATACTCATATTTACTTTCTTTCCTGTGAGAACTGTTTTCTTAACTTTATGTTGGGTTTCAGCTGGTTCTTTGAGGTACTTGGTTATCCCAAGTCCTCCCGGCCCAACATGGCAAATGGTGTTGCCATGGCCGTCGTCTTTTTTATGGTCCGCATCGCCGTCATGCCGGTCTACTACAGTCGTATGTATGCAGTCTACGGCACGGAGGCCTTCTATCTGGTGCCCTGGGGAGGCCGCGTAGCCTGGATCGGCTCCAGTATCTGCTTGGACATCATGAATGTCATGTGGATGCATAAGATCGCCCGCGGCTGCTACAGGGTGTTGCAATCGGCACGAAAGAGCAAGTCTTGTGCACCTCAGGAGAACGGGAAGATGGATTAAGAGAGCATGATGTCGTTGTTCAGAAAACAGACCAAGAGGAAATGACATCACTCTCAGTGCATCGGCGAGCAGCAGCTTTGACACTTGCCTGTCACTCCTGGAACGAATGTAATGAGATTTGACGATGGACCGTGTAACTGGCCATCCCTAAGCCATGAAATGACCTCTAAGCAATACCCCTTGTGCATGGCCAATTATCTTTCTCTTGAACAATTTCCCCCCACACACACAAAAGGGAGCGTCCTGGGAACAATGGACTGTTTGCCCGTCCACAAGTTGTCAAAAAGTTTACTTTCTTAAAAAAAAAAAAAAAAAACCTGCTGAACAAAAAAACTTTTTTTTATTATTACTGCAATCCAGTTTCAGAATAAAAGTGACGACATGCAAGTTAATTTTGGTGACATAAAGATTTGAGGGATCGTTGAAAACGTCCAGTGATTTCTCCATAACGGTCAGTGCCATACAAAATCATCATCAGATGCCTGTTCAAGAGAGCATCAAGCATCTGTGTTTTTTTCATTATATCTCATGAGGAGTTTGCAGGAAGCAGAAATTGCAGGGATTTGACTGGCACATGATGGATTTACATAAAAGTGCTTTCACAGAAAAGAGTATGGAGCCAGGATTTTAAGGAGTAATTGGAATATGTTGAATATGTTCTCTATTTATTGTCTTGCTTGGTATGAGGTGGACCCTTTTTTTTTTTTTTTTTAAAGATACCATTAAAGATTACTGTTTTATCCAAAAGGGGACTTTTGCTTAAATTAAATGTTAAAAGGGAAACTGAATGTCTAAGCTTTGTTTGTACACTGATGTTGAACATGCAAGAATATTATTTTTCCTTAAAGAAGTAACAAGGTGACACCAGATTTTTAAATAGCATTGCATCAACAAACACATGTTGCAGACACTGTTTCGTAGGACACGGCTTTATATTTATTTCACATTGCCGGTTAGGAGGCTTGGTGCCAGTTCAAAGTCAGTGTCGCCTATAATGACTTAAACAGATAAAGAGAAACTGCTTTAGTTGTCCATCCAGCGTCAGGGTTTTGAAAGAGTTATATAGTTACTATCACATATACTATTTCTGATATCTTTTCAGGCACAAATGTTTAAATTGACTGACCCCTGGGCAACTTTTGCCAACAAGCCGCATGCTACTTTGTTTTCTTTTTTCATGAAGGCACTGGACGTTTTATCCAACGATTTCTATTCAGTGTATGATTTCATGACATTCATTTGGAAAAAAAACAGACTTTCTTTCTGAAGTTTTGATTTTTGTAAAATCTAAGACATGAATCAGTGTTTCAGATAGCTATAGCTCTGTGTATCATTTTTTCAGAGCATTGTGCTACAAAAAGCATCTGCCTCATGTTACATATGATTTTCAATCAGCTGTTTAACACAATGTCTACTCCCACATTTATTCATCTGATGGATACAAGGCTGTGTTTATTTCAGGGGATACTAATATATATATATATATATATATACAGAGGAGTAGTGAATATTCACATGAGAATATTTTTCTTAAACATGTTTTCTGACAAAGCCGTTTTATGTGAGTCATAGCTAAACTCTGAAAACAGGAACAAATCTTTTCAAACCTTTTAAAGACAGATGTATCATTTGTTCACATTAGAAGTAACCATTCATTGATGATTTACAAAACATGTACTTGAATTTGAATTGTAAACATGTCTTTATATGAGCTGTACATCAAAAAGCTGGCGTCAAGTGTTTTGTGAAACAGAAAACAGGGATTGCTCCTTTTTAAAGCAAGCCTTGCCCTGTTCAGCATTTAATTTTGTTGCCTTTTTAAAAAAAAAAAAAAAACAACAACTTATGATTGCACAGTGAATCTTTTTTTTTTTTTTTTTTTTTTTTTTTTGTCGCATCCAACTCCTCACGACACTGAAAAATGTGTAGTTTTTCAGTGATTTCACATTTGTGTTTTTCATGTCTGATGCCTGTCCAAAGTGATTCTTTGGCCTTTGTATTGGATCACTTTGAAATAAGGAATCATGGCTTTCTGCGGCTGGTTGCTTGGTTGTTTTTTGTTTTGTTATGATTTTACTGTTTCTAAGATTTATTTCATGCCAGTGCTCAAACCGTCACTACTCCATAGTAAAGTTATTTTTTCTCATCTCCATGAGCATACGACTGTGCCAACCTGCAACCATTGTTTTTATGGTTGACATTAATTCTGCTCACTCTGTGGTTAGTCACTGTACACTAAGGTCATTTTAGTTTGGCATGGTTAAACAGTGTGAAAGCCGAACAGATAGTGTGTTTGGAACAGGGAGCAGGAAACAGCTGATTATGGGTTGTTGTCATCTACATTACATGTAGATATCACTATCTCACATCTAAGAGCCAGGGTGTAGTGTTTGTTGATATTTTACCCGTATTAAATAGAAATCATGCATTGATTTCAGAACAGTGGGCGACTTCTGGTAGAATTAGGAGTGGCTCTGTATGCATGGTCAATATGGTCTTCTAATTCATGCACCCTCTATAGCTGCATGTGGTATTGCATGGGGATTGCACTGTAAACAAAATAGCATATACATTTGCAAAACAAATTCTGTCTTTGTTTTCTATCTGTTAGTACATGTAAATAATGTTTTATTTAAACGTTATTCTTGTACTGTGCCACATAATGTCATTCACAGACGGTGATAATGATGTCATTTGAGCATCATAAAGCAGATATGAAGTATGATATCCAGCACAGAAATAATAAGAGGGAATACTTGAATACTAATCAGCACAGTTTATAACAATCTGGGCTGTGCAAATAGACATTAATTCTGTTAGCATTTTGCATTATATGCCTACCGTTGTCTTTAATTTATTAATTTAAGAGAAGTAGACATAAAAAAAAAGCAGATGCTATGGGGATACAGAGAGCGTGGCGCTGCTGTCAGCTAAACTGGTGTTGGTGTTTCTGTTCTGAATGTTGTGTGGAGGAGAGGTGGGAGTAGGTGGAGTGTTTAGTGACATTCTATGAATGTGTTGGAGAAGAGAAAATATTTGTCATTCACATTTTATGTTGTTATTTACAATAAATACCAAATTAACTGATATTGGGTGTATTATTTGGGTTGTTACTTGTTCTTGCTCTTGTTGTAAATGTGGATTCTTTTTATGCTGCTAATGACATAGATAAAATCATTATGACAGATTTTAGCCCTCATTGTCTTTAAGAACTTTGCTCAACTTAGCATTTGCGTGAAAACATTAGTAACATGTTTAGTATCAATCGATTTTTAAATACCAATCACCCTGTACTTAGGTCACTGAAAGTCCTAGCTGGGGGACTGTTAGCCTGGCCATTGGTTTCCGCACTCCAAGTACACCTTGTGTTATCCTCAAGGAGAGCGGCCCGATTATGGCTGGTTCAGATGAGTTTTATTCCACTGCAGTCAAGAGAGATGGTCACAGGGACCTCTGGAAAACCTCTCTGGCTCAAGTGAGCTCAGTCCATCTACATATAGAGGATTACTGAAACAAAGGCTAATCAAAAGACAATAGATGGAAGAAGACACGTTGTCTTTCTCTGAGGGGGATTTTCTGGTAGGCCAAACCCACAGGGAGGTTCAAATTAGGTTTTCAAGTAGCTGCAGACACAGTCCCCACTACACATTTATAGAGGCGCATAAGTAATGATTTACTTCTGTATAAGTCTAGATTTGTTTGGGGTAGGGGTAGGGGGGAAGATACTGACTCTATCTTTAAAACAAAAAGGGCCCATGAATAGATCCTTGGCAAATGCCACATATCTTTCTACGGTCAGATTCCAAATATCTAGAATTGTGAACAGCTAGAATGTGACTGATTAGGTTAACTCATAAACTTGAACCACCTTCAACCAATAAAAGGAAACAAAATAGCAAACTGTGTTTCATGCTTGTGATGTGCTATACTAAATTTCCCTTCTTTCACCAGCAGGGGGCCTATAGGCGAGAGAGTGGTGTTGGAGTCCAGCTCCCAGTACACAAGTTATCAAGGCTGTACAGTACGTGCCCGTTGATTATTCTTTATCTAGCAAATGAGCTAGTAACCAGAATATCTTATTATTACAATGTATACATCTGCTGAGCAGAGTTGGTTAATTTTAAGTAAAAAAGCTCAAATGTAGTGTAGCAGACCTGAGAGAGCAGTTGAGTGACTAACAAGTAAGCCTCCATAAACATAAATGTAAAATTACCATCATCCTAATCAGAGCCCTCTTGACCTCATTAGCTCACAACTTTTTTTAATTCCATGCATGAAACACCTCAAATAATTTAATGTATGACACAAAGGCAAACTGAAAAGCTTAATATGCCAGTCATGGTTAGTTTAGCATTATAAACCTGCAATCCCTGCAGAAGTCAGTGGCCCAGTTAAGCCACCCCAGTCAAAAAAGTCTGGCTACACCACTGTTGAAAGGCCCAACACACAATTCTTGATTACAAATTGATGAAGTGACAAGCTGTGAGCCTTAATCCTGGGTGGATTGTTAAAAAAAACAATCTAATTTGATTTGGCAAAACCAGCAGGTGACAAAATGGCGTACAGCTCTTTTTCAATCTGAGCATAGTTGACTTCGCTGTCTGACAGTGATTTAGACGCATAGCCAATAGGCTTTCCTTCTTGCAGTAGGACTGCACCTAGTCCATATTTCGATGCGTCAACTTGCAACCTGAGCTCTTTGCTTGGGTCAAAGTAGGCTAGTATCGGACCTGGTTCACGTGTGACTAGCTCCTTCATTTTCCTGAATGCTTCGTCGTGTTATGTATCCCAAACAAACTCACTTGACTCCTTTAAAAGGTGTCGCATGAGGGCATTGATGTCTGAGAGCATGGGGGCAAACTTTGACAAGTAATTAACCATGCCAAGAATAGTCTCTAGCTCATCTTTATTTCTGGGTGGCTCTATGTCTCTTACAGCAGAAATCTTTGCTGGATCAGGCTTGATTCCATCTTTGGAGATGTGGTGTCCAAAGTAGCTGACCTCTGTGGCACACATTTTGCTCTTCTCTGGGTTGAGCTTGACTCCTCGCTCTCTGCAGCGTTGCAGCATTGCACAGAGGTTTTCGTCATGTTCCTCTTTGCTTTTGCATTCTATCAGAACATCATCGACAATAGCAGTGACGCCTTGTAGACTTTCATAAGTCTCATCAACTTTCTGCTGAAACTCATCTTGAGCTGATTTTAGTCCAAAAGATAGGCGGAGAAATCTGTATCATCCAAAAACAGTGTTGAAGGTGGTCAACTTGGATGATTCCTCTGTGAGCTTGAAAGCCTAGTGGCCTGACCTGGCATCCATGACACTGATCAACTTCAAAATGTTTTAATGCCAAAACAAGTGCTAGAGCCTCTTTCTCTATTGTGGAGTACACACGTTGATGACGGTTACATTTTTTTGAATAATAGGAGACCGGGTGTTAAACTCCATCGTGTCCATCCTGAAGGAGGACAGCACCCGCTCCTACGTCACTCGCATCAACCGCAACTTTGAAAGGGCGTTCAAACACAGGCGCAGCTAAAACCGGAGCATGAGTCATTAAGGCCTTTACACAGTCAAACGCGCCCTGACAACTGTCAGACCACTCGAAACGTTTCTTGGGACTCAACAGGTCGGTGAGCTGAGCCGCAATTAAAGAAATTAAAAAATAAAATAAGGTGCGATGCGACTCTGATAACTTTCCAACAAATATCAGAAACCTTCGAAAATATGTCTCCTTGAAATTACTAAGTTAATGAGCAGTCTGTTTTCTCGTGTAGCACAGCTGTGTAATGATATAAAAATATTTTCACAGAGCCATGATGTCCAAAAGGAAGTCCAGGATAAAGCCTGTCGAAGATGCAATGTCATACATTCTGTCTTTGAGAGACAAGCCAGTTCTGCAAACCAAGCCTGGTTTGCGGAAAGATTTATCAACAATATCAAAGGTATGACCTCAAGCCCTTTTGGTAGCAAAGTACAGCATTGCATTTCTAAATACTATTCATTAACACACACATTTGGAATGAAGAAATATTTAGGCTACTTGTCAGAAGATATTTTACAGAAAAAAACTGGCTTCAATCTGCTGCTTTGTTAAAATCCAATGCGTTCAGGTATAGGCATGTCTTAATAAGCCTGAATTCTATCAGAGAAGTTTCATGTAGACACTGGTGAAATCAAATATAGTCAGTTAATTATTTTATGAATGTAAAAATAGGCCAGTCTTCTATTTCCATTTTTACATGAGTTTTTACATCGAAATGGATCATAAAGTCATGTCTCGTTTATATTAATTCTAGGCTGTAAGCAAGAAGGCTTCTGCTGTGGCAGTAGAAGCAAACACGTTCCCTACAGTGCTGACTTCCCATGAGGATTCAAAGGGAGATTATGCTGGGGCACAGGTAATAAAGTAATGTGGATAATGCCGTTACAATGTCATGATTTGGTCTTTTCTAGTTTTGTTTTTCAGTGTTTAGTGTTTCTTCATGTTCTAGTGTGTTTTGTTCAGTCTTGAGTTCTGTGTGTCCTCAGTGTTTCTTGTATTCCTGCCTCTGTATGTTTCCCTGTGTGATTGCCCTGATTGTCCTCACCTGTGTCTTGTTAGTCTCAGCTGTGTCTGATTCCCCTGTGTATTTAGTCTCTGTGTTTCTTCCCTTCCGTGTCAGTTCATTGTTGCATGTTGTTGCATGTAGTCTGGATGTCGTTTGTTGGTATGTCAGTTTTTTGCTCGTGCTCCTCTGTGGCTACCTGGTTTTGATCCCTGTGTTTTTTGTTGAACTTTTGTAAGTAAGTTTTGTTGCCTTTGGCCTTTTTGTTTAATTAAATATTTTTGTTTTTTCTGCACTTGGGTCCACCTCCCTTGTTTTACACACCGTACCGTAACATACAAAATATGTATGTTAACTTACACAACACTATGCAGTTCCGAACTGTGTGGAAGGTATAAGCATTGTTTTTCTGGTGCAGGTTATCAGTCAAAGTTGCAAGTTTTATTACACACCGTACTGTAACAGAATGAACTGACCTGGACAATGGACCCAGCGGAAACCTTGGAGGGAATGGATCCTTTTTCAAAGGTGGATTATTTTCAGTACTTTTTTCGTTTGTCCCAACACACTGCTAGGGCCGAGCAGTCTCCTTGGACTGGAACTCGGCTGGCTATTTTTCCTGGAACCTGTGGAGGCCAAAGAAGAAGGACTGGAAACCACGGAACCCGTTGTCCTCTCCTTCCTCCACTGCCCAGCACCCCAGAGTCTCTGCCTCAACCCGAACCCCAACCCAGGCCCCAGCTCAAGCCTCAGCCTCCCTGTACCTCGGAGCCACGGCCTTCCTGTGTTCCAGCAGAGCGCTGTCTGCCACCAGTTACGGCAGGGCGTTGTCTGCTCCCTGTTCCTGTTCCAGCAGAGCGCTCTCTGCCACCGGTTGCGGCTGAGCGCTGTCTGCTTCCTGTTCCTGTTCCCGCAGAGCGCCGTCTGCCTCCTGTTCCTGTTCCCGCAGAGCACCGTCTGCCTCCTGTTCCTGTTCCAGTAGAGCGCTGTCTGCCACCAGTTACGGCAGGGCGCAGTCTGCTCCCTATTCCTGTTCCGGCAGAGTGTTGTCTGCTGAGCCACGTCTGTCATCGGGGCCTGCATCTGCTGAGCTGCGCCTGACACCCTTGTCTCTGTGGGAAGCCCTGCCCACTCCTAGGACTCCTGTGCCCTCGTCTGAGGCCCTGGCGACTCTTGCGCCGTCATCAGAAGATCTGCTGACTCCTGCCCCCTCGTCGGAGATCCTGCAGACTCCTGCACCCTTGTCGGAGATCCTGCAGACTCTGCCCACTCCTGCGTCCTCGTTGGAGGCTCTGCCGACTCCTGCATCCTTGTTGAACATCCTGCAGACTCCTGCGCCCTTGTCGGAGGTCCTGCAGACCCTGCCTACTCCTGTGTCCTCGTCAGAGGACCCGCTGAGTGTGCCTTTCTGTGACTCCTGTGCTCTCGTCAGAGGACCCGCTGATTCCTGCTCCCCCGTCGGAGGCCCCGCTGATTCCTGCTCCCCCGTCGGAGGCCCCGCTGACTCCTGCTCCCCCGTCGGAGGCCCCGCTGATTCCTGCTCCCCCGTCGGAGGCCCCGCTGATTCCTGCTCCCCCGTCGGAGGCCCCGCTGACTCCTGCTCCCCCGTCGGAGGCCCCGCTGACTCCTGCGCCGTCGTCTGAGGCCCCGGCGACTCCTGCACTGGCGACTCCTGCGCTCTTGTCGGAGGTTCCAGCGACTCCTGCACCGTCGTCTTAGGCCCTGGCCACTCCTGCGCTCTCGTCGGAGGTTCCGGCGACTACAGCACCGTCATCGGAGGATCTGCTGACTCCTGCACCCTTGTTTTTCTGGTGCAGGTTATCAGTCAAAGTTGCAAGTTTTATTTTTAGGTTGATCAGTTGCAGTTGTCAGAGCTCATTGCCATCTTGTTTTATATAGCTTAACACCAGGTGACATACAAGCAGGCTCCTGCAGTGGAAAAAGAGACCGATGTTCTTCCTGTTAACACTAGAACGACCGGCATTCTATCACTACTAGAAAGGCCATAGCGGTCATTTTGACTGTTTACAAATTATTTGCATATCATTTCATTATCAAATATAAGAATAAATGGATCTGTAATGTTGTGAAAGGTATGATAAACTTCAGGACACAAACATTAAATTCTAATGAATTTGAATAGTTTATCGAAAACAGCAGCCGGCGTTTTTTGCGAATGGAAATTATCTCTGTATCATTCTCAGGTTCAGAGCCAGTGTCAGATGAAGTTTCGAGAGACCAGGAGACATCACTTTCCGTATCCGAACCTGCCTCCATCAGACTCTACCTCATCAAGGCTCTGGAGCACGGCTAAAGCCTCTGTGGCAGCCATCCTCCTCTTTTCTGACATTTTGTTCTATTCTGTTCTAAATCAGATCCTAATTTACTCTATTCTGCCTTTTCAATGTTGTTTAATTCAAATGTATGTCTTCTATTCTTTTTACATGATTTTAGGCGGGTAAGCTTTCTATATTTATTTAAGTCGTTATAAACAATAGTTGCTAGGCAACAGCGATGCGCACCTTCAAGTAGTGGTGGGCGATATAACGATCTTAGATCGTGAAGGATTTTAACTTGCTGACGATCTGCCAAAGCAGGGAGATCATAGAACCGGACTAATGTGTTTATTTTATCATGCTGCAGTTTATGCTCCGCAGAGGTGAAAAGTAAAGTCCGCAAAAATAACTCCATCTCGGTTATATGCAACTGTTCTGATATTTTTCCAAACCGACACGCTGTGAGCAATAGTGAACTTATCTGCATAGTGTGCAAAGTTAAGATTAACCTACATCTCAGATAGCGACATGGAGAGACGTCAACAGTCAGAGACAGACAGGGCGGCGCTCAGACAGTCAGTGATGAGAGATATAACCCCGGTGTTTAAAATGTTGCTGTCGGTGTTTCCTGCTCTCTCTCAGTTTTTAAAAGTTACTATCATCCTCTCCACCCGAAGCTCACCTGTTGTGATAACTGAACTTATAGGGATTAGGCTAAACGACGTTACACGTTGTGTTCAGCAGGCAGGTGAGAGTGAGTAACCATGGTGACTGTCTGTCTGTCAATCAACAATGTCCCACCCCCTCTATGAATTAAACTCTTCTGTCAGTAAAACTTACTTTGATCATGTGTCACAGAATGAACACATTCTGTATTATGTTTTATTATATTTAAACAAAACTAAAGTTAGTCCAATGATGTCATAAAAAAACAACAAAGGCTGCAGAGCCTGTATGAAGCTCGAGCTGGAGGAACTCTGCAGGGCTAAAATAGAAAAGAAACACAAGAACTTGAAGTCTACATGTTTTTAAATGAATGCATCGCTGTGTTAAAATGTTCCTGATGAACATTAAAAGAGGACCTCAATTTGATCACATATTGATCAAATTGAGGGAAAGACATTTCTGGTGCTAAAGATGTTCTGGGTGAGACCTCCAGACCTCCTACAAAGATGTTTTTCAAATAGATTAAACTCATCTGCACAGTTTTTGTGCATTTAAAAACATTATACAGGGAAATAAGTTTGGTTGAGCTGGTCAGCAACTTACAAATTTGTCTAAACAGTATGAAAAACATTGTGATAAAATCATGATATGATATTTTTCCCATATCGCCCACCTCTACCTTCAAGAGTGGGAAAAAGTAGCGAATACTGAAATGATACACTGGCTATAATGCATGCAGTCAATATGACCGCTATGGACTTTCAAGGTAGAAATACTTTTGTGTTTTGTGTTTTTGATAAAATAACAATGCTAGAATAAAATATAGACACATTTATTAAAAGTCATGGTCCTGTAGTTACACAGGTTTTATTTTAAGTAAGTTACTACATTACAAAATAAAAAAACAGTCAAAATGACTGCCTTGGTCTTTCTAGTGTTAATCTGTCTCTCCATGATAAGGATGAGGATGCTAGCCCAAAGGTAGTTGAAAGAATGAATGTGGTTGAGTTCTGGTACAGGCTACACTATTTACTTGACTGACTAGTTTTTATTTGACTTCCATTTGGTCAGTTAACTCGTGATACACACTCACATGTTCCTGTGCATGTCTTCATGGGGCCCTCTATATTACTCTTCCTGCAAGAGATTATTCCAATTTTTCTCTTCCACACACACACACACACAATGTCCTCATGGGGCCCTCCGTATGGACCTCTCTGACAGTGACTGTTAACCTATAGGACAACACTTCTCACTATACAAACTAAGGGTTTCACAGTACAACTAATGCACTTTATGAGCAACTGCATGGTGAAGAAAATATTTTGAAGTGAGATCCCTTTTTGGGCCTCTTTTTTGATGTCAAGATAGGGAGACCTATAAGAATGACCCTCATGGGGCCCACTGTGTGGATCTTTCTTTCTGTGATTGTTTATCAATGGGTGACTCCTCTCACTTCTAAAGTTACCATTAGTATTCCCACTTCTAATTTTACACATTCTAAACTGATGTACAGAGGACATGGGGGCCTAGTGGGTGTTAGGTGTGCGTTTTCTACTGCAATTTATGAGGTCTTCCTGTAAGTCTCTTGTGGATGCTGCTGAGAGGCTCCTGTCCCTGTCTGATGATCTTGTTCCTAGTCCTTACGATCTTGTTCAAGGGGTTCAGTTCAGCACTTATTGCTCCAAACCACACTGGGTTGGTAAAGGTTCCTCAAAGCATCCGTAGAAAGCTCAGAATACTTTTGGCTGGCCCAGAAACTCTAGAATAACAGTTGACTGCTGCTCTTCAAAATAAGCTTGTCGTTGATGGGGTTGCCAAGATATCTACACCCTTAAACATGCTTATTTTTACTGCCTTTTACCTCTAGTGTCAGTTATAGTCGAGCTCCAAAAAGGCATCTGCTTATAATGTCAGGCACAGGGGCTTTATTCGCATGTATTCTCTTGAGCACCCCCTTAGTATTCCTTGGACGAAAACTCTACATATATCAGTGTAAGGTTGGTACTCAGTTCCTGCCACTCCAGTTTGCAGCTGTGCGTAGGTTGGACTTCAGTGTTTGGAAGTCCAGCAAATGTCTTCACACCTTTCAAGACATCCCTGGTTTTGGCCTCTTGGAAAACCTTTGTCTTTTAATTCCTGTCTTATTTAATTTTTTAGCCTGCCTTGAATAAGTCAAGCCTCAGTCCTGTTGTCTGAAGCAAAGACTGATTTCCATTTTGTGTCTTTCAAATTGTTAGTGGTCCTGGATTCTCATCATTATCACTTTTAATACAATAACCATGTGTTCACAAAGATAATATAATTTGTGAGAACATCAATAGCTTCCGCCACACTTGTCTGGGAGATGAGCACTTCCCAGTCAGTGCACTCATTGTCTTGCAAGGCCTCAGTGGCCTCATTGCACAGTTGCTTTTTAAAAATGGCCTCTCTTTGTACCCAGTTGCTAGCATTACAGAGGCACAGGAGTCAGAAGATGAGGCCAGTGTGATGTAGGGATGCAACAATACAGCCAGCCCACGTTTCAATACGTACCTCGGTTTTTTGGTCACGGTTCACAGTTCGGTTCTGATGGGTCGGGCTGTTAAAATGTTTCCAGTGTTAAGTATTTTAGGCAAATTTTACAGAACAGCAATGGATTAAGAAAGAGAGTTACTTTTTTCATATTAAAACTATTTATTTTACTTTGAAGCAATTCAGGTGCTCTTTGTTGTTGCCTAGTCGCAATTGTTGCATGCCTAGTTTGATGTCACTGCCAGACAGCACCTCTGCAGCATCTGCCCGAAACCAGAGAAGCTCTGCAAAAACTAGAGATGAGCTGAGAAGAATAATGTACAAATTCTTACCAGATGCCAGGATGGCTGAAGCCCAGGGGTCAGAAGATGAGACCAGCACCGCATCACTACTAGAAAGCACCTCTACAGCATCTGCCCAAAACCAGAGGAGGAAGTTTGCAAAAAAGAGAGGTAAGTACAGCACAATATACCACTGTTTTCTGTAAATGCATGGTTGTGACCTCGTGAGGGAGAAAAGATGTGAAAAAAGTTGCGCAGCCAGCCTGGTCTGTGTCGTCGTCTTTTCCAGCACAGTGTGCACTCAGCTTTCAATACACAATGAATGGGGATGTGTTTTTAATCACGTCAGGTCACAGTTAGTGGCTGCTGCACCCGCAGTAATGACGGCGCGTGTTTCTGTATTTTATACTGGTATAAAGGTCGCACCGGTGTATAAGACGCAGCCAACTTTTAAGATGAAAAAATAGGTATTAAAAGTGCGTCTTATACACCGAATTTTACAGTAATATTTGACTTGAGTTGAGTTATATATGACTAAGCCATGGATAAGCTAACTTTAAAAGACCTCCATCACTTGGTCTTTATTAGGTTGTAGTTCTATGACACTTGTGTCCAAAAGATAAGGCACCCATTTAGTAAATGGTTGGTTAAACTGTGTATATTTTTCTGACTGTGGGAGAGTCCTGTATGGTCTCTCAACCAAGTCAGTACATCATTGGATGACCAATTGAATCAATCTGATAGTATTTCAGTTCTAGTTATGATTTAATGTTCTCAAAACTCTGTAACTTGTCCTTTTTATGCCCGTTTAGGTAAACAAACTGCTGTTAAAAGAAACTGGACACCAGAAGAATGTGCTGCAGTACAAAGACATTTAAAGAAATTCATTGTGATGAACCAAGTCCCAGGGAAGGAGGACTGCCAGCGTTGCATCGATGCAGAACCTCAAGCCCTGAAGAGCAGAGACTGGAGGGCAGTGAAATACTTTATTAAAAATCAAATTTCTTCTCTGCGAAGAAAAATAGAGTGAAAGTGTTTCACTGAATGAGAAAATTATGACCTTGTAAACTAAGCATGCAGCAGTTTTTTATATGCTGTTTTCTCAAAATAACAAAACTCTGGCTTACTTTATATTATAACTTTCTCATAATGTTGTAGGTTATTTCATCATGCGCATTACACTGTTGTAATGTAATGCGTTCATTGTTTTGTAGTATGTTCAGATTATACCATTATGAGCTTTGATTACATTAAAGTAATTACATCATGTGT
Source organism: Labrus bergylta (assembly GCF_963930695.1). Classification (NCBI taxonomy): domain Eukaryota; kingdom Metazoa; phylum Chordata; class Actinopteri; order Labriformes; family Labridae; genus Labrus; species Labrus bergylta. Next base: position 19,040,858 of record NC_089214.1, read on the forward strand.
AGTTACATTTTTATTTTTAGTTGTTACCTAAAATGTTTTAGTTAAATATACTATGTGTAGTTGTTCTTCTAGAAAAAGTAAAAAAACACACGCACATCACTTATTTAGGTGCTGAGTGGGAAAAATACTATACATGCAAAAAAAGGACTCGCAACACTAAAGCTCCCAAATATAAATGTGTTTATTTGCTAAAAGTGTGTGTGTGTGTGTGTGTGTGTGTGTGTGTGTGTGTGTGTGTGTGTGTGTGTGTGTGTGTGTGTGTGTGTGTGTGTGTGTGTGGATAAATTTGAAGTCTCAGCCAGCTAATTAAAAACTTTAAATTAAAATGTTTTCTGCTTCTTAGTGTGCCAAGATTGGACCCTTCAACCAGGATCTCAACCAGTAAAAAGAGTCTCAGTATTTAATCAGAGTTCAACTCGTGCTATGACAATGATTTATTGTTTCTTAAAAAAACCTTTATAGTCTGATTAAAAGAAAATTAAACTCTCTTACCTTTGACTTTTATTTGAAGAGGATCACAAATAGCATTTGTCCTGAAAGGCCAGTTCATGATTCTGAAGTAGTATACGCCTTCATATGTCGTCTTCATGTTGTAAATCAGAGTGGTGCAGTTTTTCATTCTCAAGTTTCCAGTTATGTTCATTTGAAATTTGTTCACTGTGCCATCACTGTTAAAAACCACATTGTTTGGATAGGAGGTCTCTTTGTCTTCTTTAAACCATATTCCAAATGTTTCTCTTGTGTTGTCAAACTCTTTTTCTTCTTTAACACTAAAGCTACATGGGATTTTCAGACAAGTTCCACTCAGTGCTTCCATCTTCTTTGGTGTAGTGATGAAGAGCGCTGACCAATAAGTCCGACATTCATCCGACGCTTCTGTAAAGCAGACCATCAGTTATTATAATGTTGAGCAGGATCTTCATATAGAGGATGTTAATGAGAGTCTAAGAAGTAATGTGGTGTGCTCTGGTCTTTTTCTCTCTTGTTCACAAAGTCAGTCTAAAACATTTCACTTTTCAGTCGGGACATGAAGAGATGAAAGAAGAAACTCTATCTGCACTCTTCTCTCTGCTTTGTTTCTACAGGAAGTTCAAACTGTACAGATTAAACATCTTTGAATGAAAGTAAGTGAACAAACAGCTCACCTGAAAGAGAGAAGACAGTCAGTAACATGATGGCTGTTACCGTGTTCACTGACAGGACTGCAGTAACACCCATCACCTGGAATTAAAAACTAAGTTACTCTTCAAAGTCCTAGTTAAAGAGTTGGATGAACAAAACAGTCATTTTCACTTAAAGAAAATAAAAGCTGCTGAAAACTAAAACGATAAAACATAAATAGCAGTCATAGCTGATCTTACCAAACAAACCTCCAGGAGCTTAAACAGAGAAAATGGAGAAAAAAGACGATTTTTAAATTTCAGCAAAACTGCAACAAACCAGTCACCTCGCTGCTAAGACACAAAAACCACAAAAGATTTCTTCCTTTCTTCTTGTAGTGAGAATGAGGAAGTTAGTGTTTGACACCTCTTCTTTTTTATTTAAAAAAAAATTGGTAGCATCAACTAAAGATGGACAGTTAAGAAGAGGAAGAGAGAGAACGTCACCCACTGAAGGACCCAGGTTAGAACTGAACCTGGTCCACTGAGATAAGGACTCATGCTTTAAATGGTACATGCTCTAACAAACGAGCAACATGGCCCTCAAGCTGTTGTTGTATCTTTGTCTTATCTAGAGGGCCTGTTGGTTTAAAAGTATTAATGTGGATAATAATGATCCAGATTTGGTTCTTTCTATGTTGGGTCATGTGATCCAGCTCATTTTTAATCCCTTTTTTAGCTCAATCATGGATTTGATCATCCTGATCCAGATACAGACTCTTGGGGATCAACAAATCCAGATCATCAGTCCTCTAAAAGAGACTTCACACTCCATACTTTTCCACAGGGCGCACAAAACTTAAAACAAACTGGAACATGCTCACAGTCACTTTTAATGTCATATTTTGTTTTGATGTTAATGCTATTTGGTGCAACATTTTATGTGAACAACATCACTAATTTCTTACAATCTTAATGTGTACCTTATCTACTTTGTCAGTGAAGCAGTACAGCAGGAAAAGAGCCACAGGCCGCCCACTTGAAGGAGGACTATACTATCACTGATCTTTTTATTACATATGGAAAACAGATTTGGATTCAAACCCTCAAAACACAAAAACTGGAAAAGTCATTTTTGTATTTTCATCATCTCAAATGTCTCTTTTCATTCATCCTTATTTCTGTTTAGAACATTGAAAGCTTTCCATACAAAGGAAACAACATCGAAGCTAAAAAAAAGAAACCAGCACAGTCCTACACAATGTCAATGCCCTTCTGTGTGAATGAGGAAGTTTGCTTCTGATGTTTTTTTTGTTCAAACTATTTTGCTTTTTTTGGATAGGTGCAGTGTAAGATGGACAGTTAAGTTGAGGTAGAGAGAGAATAACAGCAAAGGGACCAGAACTGAACCTGGTCCACTCACTGTGGTGAGGACTTTAAATGGTACGTGCTCTACCATCTGAGGAACTGGATACCCCAAGCTTTGGCTGTATGTTGAGGTTGTTTATTTTATTGGTTTCATGTTTTAATGAGTGTATAATTTAGTAGAATATTGAATACAACATACATTAGACTTCTTAGTAAATTTAAGAAAATGTAAAGACATGAACAACTTCTCCTTTGTACTTACATTTCATATCACACTTCTTACACAGCATCATCAGTTCACTTTAAACCATTTCTCTTTAACCAGAGAAGTGGTCATGAACCACACAGTGACAAACCTAACACTTTTCACACGAGCGTTTCCTTGCACTTAGAGTGTTGTGGTTTAACACCATTGCAGCCCCCCTCCCTTACTCTCTTGTATGTGTTATTCATTTCTCTCTGTTTCTCCTCTCCTGTGTGTCCTGAGGTACATGGCTGTGTGATTACATGTGGGTGTGGTTTTCTGTGCAGGCAATCTCCCTCTCATTACCGGCAGTTACCTGTCTTGTTTTGTATCTGTTACGACGACGTGCTTTAACTGAATCTTTATTTGCAGTCGTGTACTCTGTACATTCTGGTGAAGTCTTACTAGGAAGGTGAACTTCTCACACATACTAAACAGAACAGGCTCCATCTGCATACACTGCGGACCAATCACAATCAGGCTCAGTCAGCAACCAATAGGAACACATGTTACTAACTTACAACACAACAGTGTTGCTAGGCAACCACAATGATATTCTGTGAGAATATTACACCCCCCTCTTAGAAAAGATAGACGTAACACATACTTTCAATGACAGTATACATGGCATAATGTGCTGTTAGTGAATAAACCCAAATCAAAATGTTTAGTAAAATCAACTCTGCATCAGAATACATCACAGCATATAACCAATGAACATTTCTTTTTTCTTTAAGGGCAGCGATCTGCCTACACGCTTTTACATTAGTTTAGAAGTCCAAAACAGACCTGGGCTTTATCTCTTGTCCGTACCTGGTCTGGTAAGGGACAGTGTGAGGAACTGTTTGAGGGACAGTTTCACTTGTGATCTGTGAGGTGAGTGATGTGGGACTGTGTGGTGTTTGCTGCTCGTTGTCATCAGGTTGTCTGTCTGTGTGTGTGTTGGGTGTTTCTTTTGTGGCAAGAAGGTGACGTCTGTTTCTCCTGTACTCTTGTCCTTCAGGTGTGTGTGGTAAGATCTGTTTGGGCGCGGTCACACTGGCCATCCGTACCGCGCCCAAGCACGCTTCAACGCTAAAGTCCAGTGTTACCGCTCCTTATCGTGCTCAGGCGCGGTACACTTCCTTGGCTTTGGCACACTTCGGAGAGGTGTGCTTCGACACGGTACACTTCATGCACGAGCACGAGCACGAGCACGCGGGACGCTGACAGCCTTCATTATGGAGAAATCCAGAGTTCCATGGCTGTATCTGACTAAAATGACACAATATAAGACACAAAGTAGTTGTCATGCTCCGTGTTGTTCTCTGTGTTGTGCAGGCGGCCGTGCGGCCGAGTCCGCGTGGACGCCCGCAAATCGGAGAACAAATAATTTATTTATTTATTGTTGTGTCTGATTAAAATGGCTTAAAATAAGCTGTAAAGTCAGTAAAGTAGCTGTCATGTTCTCTGTGTTGTTCTCCGATGTGCGGCTGCGGACTCGCCTGTGGACTCGGCCGCGCGTCTATTTTATTTTGTAATTTATTTATTGCTATGTCGGATTAAAATGGTTTAGAATAATCTGTAAAATCAGAAAAGTAGCTGTCATGTTCTGTGTTGTTCTCTGATGTGCAGAGGCGGACTCAACTGCGTGTCTCTTTTTCTCTCTCTCTCTCTCTCTCTCTCTCTCTCTCGTCTGCCTTTTTGTAAACTGAGCACGCTTCATAATAACATAAAGCGTGCATGTGTTGTATTACGACGTTATGTACAAGAGGTAATCGTGCTGAGGCACGGATAGTCCTGTGTGGCTGCGGGCCGCGCTGGCCAGCGGGGGAATGGCACTGCATGGAGCCAATCGTGCTTGGGTACAGCACGGTACGGATGGCCAGTGTGACCGCGCCCTTAGTGTCAGCAGGCTGAATGATGACTGCAGGCTTCCAGTATCCTGGATCTTGGAAACGGATATTTTGTCCTTCGTGCAGCTGTGTCATCTGCTTGGCTGACCTGTCATAATATCGTTTCTGGGTTTGTTGCTGATGAGCTCTCCTGGTATGAGCACTTTGTTGGCTGACGATCTTGGGCTGAAGCTGCTTGTGGGTGTTGGGTAGGATGGAGCGTAAGTGACGACTCATAAGTAGCTGAGCTGGTGATCTGAAGTTGTCAACCGGTGTGTTGTGGTTCTCTGGGAGGCTCAGATAGGCATCCTTGTGATCAGCTTTGGCTTTTTTCAGGAGTGACTTGGCAATTTGCACAGATGTTTCTGCAAGACTATTGCTCTGGGGATAGTATGGACTTGTGGTGATATGGTTAAACTCCCATGTTTTTACAAAGGTTTCAAATTATTTACACTTGTACTGGGGACCACTATCTGATACAACAGTCTCTGGTATGCCGTGTCTGGCAAAAGCTGATTTCAGTTTGTGAATGACAGCAGAGGATGTTGTGCTGTGTAGCTTGTCAAGTTCAAAGTACCTAATGTGATAGTCTGTTGTGACTATGTAGTTCTCATTGTTCCAGGTGAAAACATATATAGCAATTGTTTGCCATGGCCTATCAGGGATCTTGTGGTTTACAAGGTGCTCTTTAGTGTTTGAGGATCTGTGCTCGAGACAGGTGGGGCACTCTCCAACCATTTCCTCAACCTGCTTGTTCATCCCGGGCCAAAACAGGATATCCAGGCTCTCAGACTACATTTTTCTATGCCCAAGTCAGAGGCATGTATTCGAGACAACATCTTTGTGCGTAGTGAGGCAGGGATGAGGATTTTCTCACCTTTGAAGATGATGTCGTTCATCAGAGACAGCTCATCACAATGATTCCAGTACTCTGTGATGCTTACAGCGCATTGGCTACATCCATTTTTATCGTATTTGTTAGAAGCATCAGCTGTGTGTCTTTTTCAGTCTCTGCTCTGATTTCTTGTAGCCTGGTGTCGCTAATAGGTAAGTTACTGTACACTGTGTGCACCTGCATGTCCATACCTTCTCTGAGGGTGTCGTTGTGGTCAGACAGTGACTTTCTGGAGAGCGTATCTGCAACAGGAATGTCTTTACCTGGTCTGTGGATGATGGTGAAATCATATCTCTAAAGTTGAAGTATCATCCTCTGTAACCGTGGAGGCGCTGCTGTCAGTGGCTTTTGCCTGATGGACTCAAGTGGTTTGTGTTCACTTTCCACGATGACGTGACTGCCATAGACATATTGGTGGAAACGTTACATCCAAACAAAATGGCGTACAGCTCTTTTTCAATCTGAGCATAGTTGACTTCGCTGTCTGACAGTGATTTAGATGCATAGCCAATAGGCTTTCCTTCTTGCAGTAGGACTGCACCTAGTCCATACTTTGATGCGTCAATTTGCAACCTGAGCTCTTTGCTTGGGTCAAAGTAGGCTCGTATCGGACCTGGTTCACATGTGACTAGCTCCTTCATTTTCCTGAATGCTTCGTCGTGTTATGTATCCCAAACAAACTCACTCCTTTAAGAGGTGTCGCATGAGGGCATTGATGTCTGAGAGCATGGGGGCAAACTTTGACAAGTAATTAACCATGTCAAGAATAGTCTCCAGCTCATCTTTATTTCTGGGTGGCTCCATGTCTCTTACAGCAGAAATCTTTGCTGGATCAGGCTTGATTCCATCTTTGGAGATGCGGTGTCCAAAGTAGCTGACCTCTGTGGCACAGATTTTGCTCTTCTCTGGGTTGAGTTTGACTCCTCGCTCTCTGGAGCGTTGCAGCATTGCACAAAGGTTTTCGTCATGCTCCTCTTTGCTTTTGTCCTCCATCAGAAAATCATCGACAATAGCAGTGACGCCTTGTAGACCTTCATAAGTCTCATCAACTTTCCGCTGAAACTCATCTTGAGCTGATTTTAGTCCAAATGGTAGGCGGCGAAATCTGTATCGTCCAAAAACAGCATTGAAGGTGGTCAACTTGGATGATTCCTCTGTGAGCTTAAAAGCCTAGTAGCCTGACCTGGCATCCATGACACTGATCAACTTCAAAATGTTTTAATGCCAAAACAAGTGCTAGAGCCTCTTTCTCTATTGTGGAGTACACGCGCTGATGACGGTTACATTTTTATGAATAATAGGAGACCAGGTGTTAAACTCCATCGTGTCCATCCTGAAGGAGGACAGCACCCGCTCCTACGTCACTCGCATCAACCGCAACTTTGAAAGGGCGATCAAACACAGGCGCAGCTAAAACCGGAGCATGAGTCATTTACGCAGTCAAACGCGACTTGACAACTGTCAACTGACTCAACTGGTCGGTGAGCTGAGCCGCAACAGCAGAGAAGTTGCTACGGAAGCTAGGATAATACCCTGCCATCCCCAAAAAACGGCGGAGCTCAAGTCGCGAAGAAGGAGCAGGGAATGACAGGATAGCCTCTACTTTAGAGTGCACCGGCTGGACTTGCCCCCGACCGACGATTTTTCCCAGAAATGTAACTGTACCCTGGCCAAATTCACATTTTGCTAAATTTAGCGTGAGATTAGCGTCATGCAGCCTGTTGTATATGTTCGTCCCAGGTGCTCAAGTACACCACAATGTTGCCAAGGTACGCCTCACCCCCCCCCCCTCCACACCTGAGAGCACCGTATTAACCAGGCGCTGAAAGGTTGCAGGTGCATTTCGCACACCGAACGGCATCATCGTATACTGCAAAAAAGAGTCAGACGTAACAAACGCAGAAATTTCCTTTGCTCGAGGAGTTAACAGCACCTGCCAGTAGCCTTTTAGTAGATCGAGTTTTGTTACAAAGTTAACACTATACCGACATGGTCAACACAATCCTCAACTCGAGGCGAGGATAACAATCCAGTTTAGTGACTCCGTTCACTTTCCAGAAATCCGTACAGAAACGATCAGAGCCGTCAGATTTACCCACAAGGAGGCACGGCGAACTCCACGAACTACAGCTGGGACTCCAGCATGTAGTCAACCTGATTGTTTAGACAGAGACGTTTGTCAGGGTTGACTCTGTAAGCGTGTTGTTTTATCGGGGTTGAATCCCCCACATCAATGTCGTGCTCTGACACATGAGTTTGAGTCAGAACATCAGAGAACAAGGAATTATGAGATTTTTTTTTAAATAAGCACATCTTCACGTTGGACCTGATTTAAATGTGGAAAACAAGCATCACGTTTGGACAACATCTCAGATGGACAGCTCCGGTGCCGCTTTGACCCGATCGATAAGTTCAGCACTGGACATCGCCAAAACTGCTTTTCTCACTTCACCGAGGGGGAGTAAAGGAGCAGCATGTCTCTCAATGTAGTGCTTTAACATTTTAATGTGACATAATCTTGTAGGTCGCCTATGTTCTTAAGTGGCTACTATGTTGTCCCGGTCATTAATTTTGTCCTTTATTACATAGGGGCCGCTGTAACGAGCCTGCAGAGCAGAACCGGGAATGGGCAACAACATTAGTACTTCGTCACCTGGGCTGAAACTTCTGTTTTTCATGTCTTAATGAAAACACAGCTTCAGAACATTCAGATATAGAAAGTTAAACATCAAGGCCCATTTTCACAAACATTCTGAGAGTCCTCTCTGAGACCTCCTAACGTCACTTAAAAAATCCTAGAGAGGATTATTGGCTTAGGAGTGATATGGGAACATTCTCAGAGCGACTCTGAGCACGGAAGGGAGGAGGCATAGTTGACCCCGTTGCTATTTATGACATATTGTTTTCAGAAGCTGTGATTGGTTGATCCAAATAATGGAGAGAAGTGCTCTCTAGTGATAATGGACATAGACAGACAGTGAAATCCATAGGGCTCTATCATAGAATCAAGTCAGACATTATGTTATTATGAACACTATGAAATAAACATGTGTGTGATAATTATTCAAATGTACACATGATGAGAGTTATATCAGCATTTATTAGATATTGGATTTACCTGTTGAGGTAACCAGGAACTCAACATGCATGTCTCACTTTGCACTGACAAAAGTCTAAGATGGACTCTTAAGGGCTAAGACGCTTTGTGAATAAGTTGAATCATTACAATGATCTAGTCTTAAGTTTAAGGGGAAATTCTTAGAAGTTGTCACGAGGAGCAACTTTTAGTATTTAGGAGGCTTCATGAATAAGGCCACAGCATTACATTAAAAAATATCTCCTTATACATTTAAGTGGGAAATAGGGAACAGACTACTTTCCTCTTCCTGCATACTAGCAAGCTTTGCATGACGTAAATTACACATAATACAGATGATTAACTAATAAAGATCATAGAAGGAAACTATAAAAAAGCAATAGTACATTAAGTTAATTCATTTATTACACATACAATTCAGACTATAAACATATTTAAACATTAAAGATTATTTTTCTCAGAATCAATAAAATATTCCTTCAGATTTTCAGTTTCTTCTTCTTATCAAAAGTCTCACTTATCATCCTTGTTTGTCTTTTGAAAATTGTTTTTCATAAGAAATAAACAGCATGACAAAACCGAGGTTCTCCTAATCGGCACCAAATCCACAATTTCAAAACCTGACAGTTTTTCTCTCCCTGTTGATCACTCCTCAGTTTCTCTCTCCCATCAGGTTTAGAGTCTGAGTGTCCTCCTCGACAGCACACTATCCTTCAGAGCTCACATCAATAATGTCACTCGGCCCGCTTATTTCCATCTACGTAACTTAAATCACCTCCGCCCGTCCATCACATCCAACAGTACCTCCATCATCGTTCACACCCTTTTTAAATCTCCCATCCTCACTGTTCCCCCTCTCAAGTCCAACCACAAACTTCAACTGGTCCAGAACTCTGCTGCTTGCATCCTCTTGTGACCCCCCTCCATTAATCACATCGACTTCAAGATTCTGCTCCTCACCTTTAAGTCCATCCATAACCTCGCTCCTCTCTACCTCTCTGATCTCCTGCACATCAACACACCCACCCTCACTCTCAGGTCTTCACACCACACATCTGTAATATTGACTCTCTCTATTTTTAAAGCTCATCTCAAAACACATCTTTTAAAACGAGCATTTTCTGTCTGATCATTTTCCATCCTATCTCACAAAGATTTCATACTCTGTAAATTTCTATTTTTAATGTTCATTTGATGGATGTATTGTTACTCTGTTGTTTTTATCTCTGCTTTGTAAGTTGACATGGAGTGCTTTGAAATGAAATGTATTATTATTATAAAAGAAGCTAATATAAAAAATAATTACAACAACAATACCATAGACCAGCACAGTCCTTCACAGTGTAATGATTTGGCTGCAGTACATTACAGTATTTTTATGTTATCTGCCTTTGAACAAAAACATCCTTCCTGTCGTATCCCATCCTTTGTTCATCACTAACCTGCTGCAAAGAAAAAACATTTAATACAGAAAAGAGAAATAGAGATATTGCATTTAAGATGAACATGAAGTCATCCTCTTCTCCTTCATGAAGCTTGCATCATAACCACTCTGTTGACATAGTCTGCTTCTTCTGCGTCCTGTTTGAATGAAACAACACAGAGAGAGCGGTGTCAGTGCTGTGTGGTGACTTTGATGCAGCTACAAGAGACAAAGCAGCAACACTTGGACTTTATCTCTGAAAATCAAAGTCAGTTTAAGTTCTCCTGAAACACTTTTCACTGTTACCATCTGGTCTCCTGTCGCTGCTGTTGGACCTGAATATCTGAAAATCATTTTCTCTGGATCAATTACTTTATGTGACTGTGTTGATTAAATCTTCAAAGAAAGCTACTCAGATAACTTCTCTCTTTTATAACACATGCTTCAATCTCATTTTGTAGAAAGAATGATGAACCTGTCCTCATCTAGTAACTCACCTTCACCTGTTTGTTGAAGCATCTTGACTTTAACCAGCTGAAAGAAAAAGAGATCAGATAAAAGAAATAAGAATCAAACACTTACACTGTAAAAATAAAAATGCAATGAGATGAATAACATGAGCCACAAATCTTCATTTCTTATGACAGTTTGTCTCACCACTCAAAGATGATGACTGAACTGCAGAGCAGCACGATTCCCAGGATCTTCAATGTAATGTGGACATCAACCCCAAACAGATCGGAAATCAGATTTTCTGGAACAAGACATCATGATCACCTGCTACTAGATGGAAAAAGCTTTTCATAGCTGTAAGATATCCTGCACTTTAATTTAATCTTTTAACCTCTAATGTGAACGTCTTTGTTTCATTTATTTATGTAGCATTATTACACATGAATTCAGTAAGAATTGTTTTTAGTGAAAACAAACAAATGTGATGATTCAGTTCTAAATTTACCTGCAAATCTCAAATGGATCTGTGGTGATGTCTGATTACCAAGATCATTCATGGACACACAGTAATAAACTCCTCCCTCTGTGGCATTAAAGCTGTAAAACTCTCCTTCAGATACGATCATGGGTCCATCTCTGCTGATCTTGAACCAGGTGAAGCTGCTGACAGGAGGATTGGCTCTGCTGGAGCAGGTCAGGTTCACATGAATACCTGCTGACACCAAACCTGATGGACTGATGGACGCTGAGGTGTTTTTAGGAGAATCTGAGGAAAATGTTAGATAATTGTATTTCATTAAAAACAGCAAACATCTTTAAAATCATCTCATTCTGACAGGATCCAATAACAATCTCTGGTTGTCTCACATGAAACTCTGAGAGTCTGTGTCTCCTCTGCTGTCTTGACTTCTTTTCCTTCATTCACAGGATATGTGGCAGAACAGGTGATGTTGTATCCATCATGTTTGTCCGTCAGAGTGATCTGCTCCTGGATTTTAGTCGTGAAGGTTTTATCTGGGTTTTCCTCCATGTTGTTGAGAGAGTCTTGTTTGAGAGTCCAGGTGAGTTTAGGAGGGGAGAGTGGACAGGGAGTGGAAGCTGAGCAGGTTATAGTGACAGACTCCTTCTCCTTCAGATCTCCTGAGATGATTAGTTTGGGGCTCGGAGGAGAATCTGTGTGTTCAAATCAAACAAAGATTACTTTAACCAATAGACTAGCTGACAGTGACTGTCCTTTCTAAAATGCTTTTCTACTATACTCTTCCCAAACTTCCAGCCACCGCCTGTCATCATTACCACGTTAATATTCTGTCATGGAAACTTCATGGAGGTTTATAATGTCATATATGAAAATGTGTGTGTACTTTGTAAGAAGGAATGGTAGGATACTTATCATTGTTACATTGTTAGTTTTTTTTGTGTGTGTGTGTGTGTGTGTGTGTGTGTGTGTGTGTGTGTGTGTGTGTGTGTGTGCATGTATATGTTTGTGTGTGTATGGGAGAGGAGGGGGGGGGGTTGAAAAATGTTACAAGGAAAAAATGGTCCTAATGATGTTAAGACAAAAGCTGACAGCACTGTAATTAAAAACTTTAAATTAAAATGTTTTTCTGCTTCTTAGTGTGCCAAGATTGGACCCTTCAATCTCAACCAGTAAAAAGAGTCTCAGTATTTAATCAGAGTTCAACTCGTGCTATGACAATGATTTATTGTTTCTAAATAAAACTTTTATAATCTGATTAAAATAAAATGAAACTCTCTTACCTTCGACTTTTATTTGAAGAGGATCACAAATAGCATTTGCCCTGAAAGGCCAGTCCATGATTCTGAAGTAGTATACGCCTTCATATGTCGTCTTCATGTTGTAAATCAGAGTGGTGCAGTTTTTCATTCTCAAGTTTCCAGTTATGTTCATTTGAAATTTGTTCACTCTGCCATCACTGTTAAAAACCACATTCTTTGGATCGTAGGTCTCTTTGTCTTCTTTAAGCCATATTCCAAATGTTTCTGTTGTGTTGTCAAACTCTTTTTCTTCTTTAACACTAAAGCTACATGGGATTTTCAGACAAGTTCCACTCAGTGCTTCCATCTTCTTTGGTGTAGTGATGAAGAGATATGACCTTGTAGTCCGACATTCATCCGACTCTTCTGTAAAGCAGACCATCAGTTATTATAATGTGGAGCAGGATCTTCATATAGAGGATGTTAATGAGAGTCTAAGAAGTATTGTGGTGTGCTCTGGTCTTTTTCTCTCTTGTTCACAAAGTCAGTCTAAAACATTTCACTTTTCAGTCAGGACATGAAGAGATGAAAGAAGAAACTCTATCTGCACTCTTCTCTCTGCTTTGTTTCTACAGGAAGTTCAAACTGTACAGATTAAACATCTTTGAATGAAAGTAAGTGAACAAACAGCTCACCTGAAAGAGAGAAGACAGTCAGTAACATGATGGCTGTTACCGTGTTCACTGACAGGACTGCAGTAACACCCATCACCTGGAATTAAAAACTAAGTTACTCTTCAAAGTCCTCGTTAAAGAGTTGGATGAACAAAACAGTCATTTTCACTTAAAGAAAATAAAAGCTGCTGAAAACTAAAACGATAAAACATAAATAGCAGTCATAGCTGATCTTACCAAACAAACCTCCAGGAGCTTAAACAGAGAAAATGTAGAAAAAAGACGATTTTTAAATTTCAGCAGAACTGCAACAAACCAGTCACCTCGCTGCTAAGACACAAAAACCACAAAAGATTTCTTCATTTCTTCTTGTAGTGAGAATGAGGAAGTTAGTGTTTGACACCTCTTCTGTTTTATTAAAATGTTTCCCTTTTTTAGTAGTGTGTTTAAAGACAGATATGAAGGCTATATTAACCTATAGGTCCTGATTGGCCTCGGCTTCAAATGTGTTGCTTCAAGGAGAGCAGGAGACGTGCATTCAGTTCACCAATCATATTTATTTAAAAATGATATACTTGGTGCTGGAGTACCTGAGCAAATAGAAAGCAACACAAAGCTCAATAGAAAGGTATTTTTTATTTTATTATAATAAATATCTAAAAGTTATAGCTACTGATTTAAATAAACTATAACAAATATAACCAGACAGGGTACTTACCGCAGGGAGATTCTATCACAGACTCCACTAGATACCACCACGTGAGCTCACTGTGATCACTAACGCTGCAACTTACACTGCAAGAAAAAAGACAATCTTCCAAACACTTGAGTGTCCACCACCAGCAGGCCGACCACACCACATGCAAGAAGTGGTCTGGATCCCATGCGTACTCCCCGCAGCGCGTCCCCGCAGCCTACAAATAAAATAAAACAAAGACAAGCATGAAGTCCAGTTGGTCCAGTTTCACATAAAGGTTACACATTCATGGGTTTAAATATGGGCAGGTACGCAGTAAATTATCCACCACAACATGGACAGTGAGCATAACAACCATGGCCGAGTCCAGTTCAACAAACAATCTCAGCCAGACGACATGGATGAACTGATTCAGGCAATGCAGCAGTCTGACACTCGTCTATAATGAGGAAGACATGGTAAACATCATTTATATAAACTAGATAAAACACCTTGGAAGGAAGATCCCTCCTTCATTATCAGTTAAAGTTACCTCACTCAATCTGAGGCCCTGATTAAAGGAGACACCTGGAAGGTCAGCAGGCTGACACTGGGAGGGAGTCAAAGGCTGAATTTCCTAAAGAATTAAATCACATTAGTCATAGGCCTACAATTAATCATACAACAACAGTTATTTGTAGCCTACCTCTTCAACATGAGCCTACAGAGCATATCAGTCAGGGTAAATCAGGACACAGCTCATTACATCTGAATGAACAAGAGAAACCTCATTAAGTATCTGACCAAAGCACACAGTCACTGTTTCTCCCCAGAGCTCCCTTACCGGCACACACCAAGCAGTCCCACCACACATCTACCAGGAAACTCTCCCTCAACCTACCTACAGAGGGCAGTGTTCTCAGCTCACACATCAGCCCTCACAGGTAGCATCAACTAAAGATGGACACTTAGAAGAAAAGAGAGAGAATGACACCCACTAAAAGACCCAGGTTAGAACTGAACCTGGTCCACTGTGATAAGGACTCTGCTTTAAATGCTTCATGCTCTAACAAATGTGTAACATGGCACCCAAGCTTCATTGGTTCCAAAGGCTTGACCAATTACCTCGGATCATTTGGCCCCTTACAATCTATGAGGTCCCAACTTCAGCGTTGGAGAAGCTGGAAAGAGGGGTCACAGGATAGATTAAGAAGTGGCTTGTAGTCCCACACTGCCTGACTTCCATAATTCTCTATGGAGATTATGTCCTTAAAACTGCCCCTCAGCAGTCTCACGGAGGAGTTCAAATGTGCTAAAGTAAGACTTTAGATGACACTGAAGGAATCCAGAGATGCAGTGGTGAGGAACAACGCACCAACCCTGGCAGCAGCGGAGCAAATGGAGACCAGCAAGAGCAGTGGAGGAGGCAACAGCTGCCCTTAGACATGCAGACATCGTGGGGCATGTTCAACAAGGAAGAGGAGGATTGGGTTGATCATGTTTTACCACCACATGATCATGTAGGCAACACAGAGACACAATATGTCCTAGAATCTGGTGTTATGTGAATTGCAGCAAAAAAAACAAAAAAAACGACATAATTACAGACGTCTCTGCTGAGGTGGAGAAATATAACATGTCGGCATTCTGCCTGCTCGTTGCCTCACATGGAGAAGTGTGCACATCAAGCTTTAATTCCCTCTTCTTATGTGATAAAAGTTCACTAATCCTAACGGTGACATATGTAAAAGAAACATACGATTACAGGTTATGATTAAGGTGAACTTTTAACATTCATCATACAGAGGCTGATTCATAACAAGACCAAACCAAATCCATTCAACCACAAATATACAGCTGTTCCTTTAGTGTAAATATCTCTAATAATACGGGTTGGGGTTGTAACTCTGGCCGCTGTAGCTACATTTTTTATTTAGATGAAAGATCTGCATTAAGTACTATGGATCATCACAAGGTGTTTATTGTTTTGCTTTTAATGCAGCTGGAATTGTAAAAGTTGTCATTGTTGAAACTGGACTAAATTAAATAAAGAGTTTCCACAATCAATGAAAAAAAATCATTGCATTGACAATAAACAGAATTGTGGACTGATGAAAACATTTAGTTGTAGAGAGCTGTGCAGCTACAGTGGCTACAATGATACAGTGGAAGGACTTGTTCTCATTAGAAGAAAACAAACTACCTCTGGTTGTTATACTTCCCCTCTTTTTATATCCAACCACTTCTCTTATAGGCTTATCAGACACTCACAGATGTAGTTTCATCTTCTATATAACATCAAACATGTTGAACACACTGACATGTCAAACTATTTGTGTTTATTAAAATAGAAAAGTGAGATGTGTCTCAGTTTCCTTGTACTGAAAGAATTACTAACAATGCAACTTTATAACTTTCTAACATTTCCCAAGGCCTGATGAGAAATGCTTCAAATGATCAAAATGGGTTTTTTTTGTTTTCCCTTTTCTTATTTTCTTTTTCAAAGTCGAACGAACAAAAATAGGGCAGCAAGTCGAGGATACCCACTTAAATAATATTAGGCGTCTGGCAAACGAGGGTAACAAAGGCTGTAAAGTCTGCTTCTAAGGAGGAAAGTGATACTGTGGATGGAGTAACACCAAATAGTGCAGTCATAGCATTAGGTGCAATCGGTTTACCAACAACCTTTGAAAGTGACCCTAAGATGTTTTAAATGTTGTTGAATCAGAGGTCATCTACACTGTTATAAAGCTGTCTCAGTACTGCTTGCCTGTTCTGCCTCTCTGTCACTTCCTTTAGCTGCATTACAGCTTCACTGCATTGCTCCATCCATCCAGCAGATGTCCTCGTTTGGAGACACTCAGCCCTGCACCATATTTACTGTCTCTTTTTCAGACAGTATTGTGGATGGGTTTTTTTTTATGATACATGTAGTTAACATCATAATTGTTTAAAAATATAGAAGTTTTACATCTTCATCTGGTTATATTTTTTTCCTAACTTTAGCGTAGAGATCGTCTGGACTGCCAGCAGTCTGTGCTCCACTGTTTCCTCTCCCGGACACTTTGACTTGTGCATACAGTGTCTCCTGCTGCTGTCCTCGGTCCTGTACCGAGTTAAAGGACTCTTCATGTCTCATCTTGGAGAAATCTATCTCTCCGTAATGGATATTTTCTTGTACTTCTTCCTCTGTTTTCCTTGCTGGCTCCTCAGCAGACATCTCTTCACCTGGTTGACTCTGAAAAAAAACAAATCACCATTAGACCTGTGGGTTGAATACGGTGGCCGGTAGGGGTCAAACGCTCAGCAACTGATTAAACGACATACATATAGAAAAACACGCAGCATGTATAGAAACGCTGCACATTCAAAAGCAAATGCAAACTACCACAACAAATGCAAAGACACAAACGCGCTACAAAGAGGCAAAACAACTGCATAAGCATCAAACGCGCTGCAAGTACAGAAACGAAACTTAAGTCAAAACCAAACACACACAACCAGAAGACAACTGCAAACACAGAAACGCTGCAAGTTCAGCCTTAAACGGAAGTGCTGCAGGCCTGTAGGGGCGCCGTGGATCTGTTTAGTTTATATACTGGAGAGAGTAAGAGAGACAGCTAGGATCAGAAAGTTATGTTTGGATAGGGAAGTTGTATCGTTGAAGACACAGGATAACTTCACTGTTACTGAAACGCGATGATTAAAGCGAGTCCGACCGGGATTTTGACATCGGGGATGAGAGTGTGGGTCTGTGGATGAGAGTGTGGGTTCTGTGGCTGCAGCCCCGGGATGCCTGGAGCTAGTGCTAGCTCTGGGGCTGTGAGCTCCAGCTGCAGCTCATCCCTCTGCACCCGCTTTACCAGCCTGACACTTCGTGCTTTCACCGTCCCCAGTGTCCGGGTTGAACTCACTACTCATCTCTTTGCTACAGTTTAACATTACTCCCTGTCATCAAACATGTACCGGGGCTGCTCTCATTGAATCCCTCCTCAGGTCGCTCACAGATGCGGGAGGGAGACGGAGAAGCGGATTTATTATCTAACCACCGGGCTATGCCCCACTTTCTATTATAGGCTGTTCTGTGCACAAAGGATATGCAATGCCATGTGCAATGTACATTATCTGCTTTAAACAAACAAACAAAAAATCTCTCCTAAATACAGGTTGTTTGTTGTGTAAATCTTTAAGTTTGTCCACTTTGAGGTGAAGCATTTCTAATTTCATTGAACAGTTATATACTGTCCATAAAAGCTTTCTGTTACAATCTTATTGAGATACATAAGAAAAGTCCACAATTCCTATACATATTTTATTTTTTTAATCAAAACAACACCTCTGCATAGTTGCCAGTTTGTGGAAACCCACGTGCAGTTTTGACTCAACCCACCAGAATAGAACCACTTATATCTTCAAGACGATCAACCAAGGGGAGAAGGAGATCAAGAGAGGAGAAATACTCAGTGAGCAAGAGACAGAAAAGAGAGAGAGAGAGTAGACTCCTTTTGGGGGAAGTCAAAGTTCTTCATCAGAGGAGGAGCTATTTTTCAAGTTTTCTTCTTCATCAGAGGAGGAGTCATCCATAGACACCGTTTGCAGTCCCAAAACACTTTGGTATATTGTACGTGCTGCACCCCGCAGAGCTTGAACTACGGACAATCTTCTCTTTAGCAGACAGAGTAGCCCCTCACGTCCTCTCTCCGTCAACTCCTCGGTGCTGCCTGACAATAGGACATTAAATTGAATTTAAAACAAGAAAAAAAAAAAAAAGCTACAAGCAATTTCCCAAAAATATTTATTGTACTTACTTTGCTGGCTGATGCCTTCAGAAAGCTGGGATGAAAGCTCTTCAGTCGTGCTCCTCATGTACTCCCAGTGCTGCTTGACTTCACATACCACCATAACCTCCTCTTCTTTCAGTCTGGTCAGCAGCATTACCTTGTCATGAACGCTTTTTTTCTTTGCCATATCGCCATGTCCTGCAATTCATGACATTAAAGTGTTATCAATAATCTAACGTTTCTCTCAAGGCATGTGCATCAGAATAGTGTATTCAGTGTCTTTCAACATTTGTACTCTGAGATAGAAATTTTGGCTAAGCAACACACAGCCAGGCTTCTCTCCCATGCTGCTATCCCAGTACTTCAGAGGGGCAGTGATTGCAATACAATAGGACAGTCTGGAAATTACATTTAGTCCAGAACAGAGCCGCAAGACTGGCGCTGAACTGTGACAGAAGAGCTAATATCACCAAAATGCACTTTACTTTATGTTGGTCATTGGTGAAAGGAAGGACTATCATTTCTCTGCTTAACTTTTTTAGAAATATTTCAATGCCAAATATTTTGTTTGATCAATTATTCTTTAGCTGCAAGTTATGACTTCAATACCAATCATGCTTCAAGAAGTCACTTTACACTTACACCAGTCTAACCAGTAATACTGTTTTTAAAAAGAGTTTAAAGCAATATCTTATGTCACAGAGGCTGTTATCATTACCGCTGTTTTAATTATTTCGATTTCTGATTTCAGTATTTGCTACTTAGGTAGTGGCTAATGGGGATACTTAACATGAGTTCATTCAACCTTGTTGCCTCTTTTCATAATCTAGAGGAAAAAGGATTTTTTTTGTCTCCCTGCGTTGCCCGATTCAATTAGGGTGTGTCTCAAGCACTTTGCAACACCTAAAGAGAAAGGGCAGCTGATTGCTTAGACTCAAAGTGGGCAGACAGGATTTAAAGACAGAAATACGCTCACCCACTTACAGACTAATGAACATCATTATGAGCAAGTCTAGGCTACTACAAAACAGTTTTTTTTATGAATGCATCGGCTATTTTGATAATGTATAAAAGGGTACTGATTTCATTTAGTCACTTCTTGAAAAATAAACAAATCTTCATTGGTGGTGGCATTTTATCTCACCAGACTGACGATACAGCTGATATTTTCACTACTTGATGCTCAGATACAGTCCTTATGGTCTTTTCCAAGTCATTTTGACTGGTTGATCCTTCTGAAGAGAATTACAAGATTAATTCACACCAATATCAGTTTCGATCAACCCCTTTTCATCTTACCTAGACCAGAACAGAGCCAGTGTTTGAATTGTGCAAAAATGAAAATTTTCACTGTAACTGCTGTCCACTGCTGAACATCTGACATGTTGAAGCCCAGTCATATGAAGTTGCTGTACTGAACTTTAATTTATTCTTGAAAGGAGTTCTAAAATAGCAGGTGTCCCTTGAAACGTAGATCTCTGACGGGACTAACCTGGATAAATGAATGTAAAATAAAAATGTTCACTCACTCACTTACCTCTGGAAGCATGGACCCTTCATGTGCTCAATCTACTAGTGGACACGAGAGTGGGACCATTCAAGACATAGGTAGTTTTTATGCTTGTTTCCTTACTTGTCATGTAGTGATTAAGTTTTACCCTTGCTTTATAACTATAACTCCTCCCTTTATTTTAAAGGCTCCCTGATCCAAGAAGTACAAGACCTCTTGGGACCCACTCAACAACCCGCCCCATCACTTGCAGGATTTGAAAATTTGAAGCACAAAATAAAAGTGAAGGGAAGTGAAGCAGCTGCATAGACAAGCTAATTTATGTAGTTTTTGATTTCCTTGCCTAATATGCAGTGTCCTCAATTTCCCACAGACATTCAACATTTGTTTTGACAGACTGTACAAAGGATTTCAGAGGCGTCCGAGGACCTTAAGAAACTCACCGCTGAGTTGTCTTTACAGGAGGACGTGTTATGTGTTACTATCACTCTATAACCTTGACCCACTTGTGACAGTCACATGAAACCTCATCCTCCCATCCAACTCGCCTGCAGTGATTTTTCCTTAATATGTTTTTCTCACCGATGGATTATTTTACACATCCTGTCAGATGGGACCTGCAGTATACCAGTAGAGTCAAATCTGGTATTTCAACCAACAGAAACAGTTTTGATTATTTCAAAACTCAAGATCTTTTATGTGTTTATGTACAAATGATACAGTGCATTGCAAGAACAAATATATTTCACGACAACAGTAAAGGAAACATTTATAATTCAAGTGGGTCAAGGTTATAGAGTGATAGTAACACATAACCGTATGTGTGAAAGTGTAAGTTTTAAGTGAAATAAGCGCTTTAAGTAAAGTTCGTATAGGTATTATTTTTTCATAGACATTTTTTTATTAAGTTTCATTTTTGGTAAACTGTGTTACTTGAAAGACACAATGATGCTGGTATGCATAATAGCTATGCAACAGGTTGGCTTCTGTCTTAAAAAGCAAGATCAAATTAGTAATTTTTTAAATAATGTGTTATAATATATTGTACCTGAGTACCAGGTGAAAACCCAGACACACAATGTTGTTTAGAATTGGCCCTTATAGCTCTATTCAGACTGCCACCTCAAGGCACAAAATGTACGTCCCTGTGACGTTTCGCCTTCCATATAAATGTCAAGTTGCTTTTAATGTCTTGTGTGAAGCATTTTCAATAACATTGTTGCTGCTTTATAAAAAACATACCATGCCATGCCTGATCATAAAGTAGTAATGTCTTAATTGAGCCACTAGAGGGCAGTGTTATCATGTTTTTTAATCTCTGGTCTCTATTGAGATGTCTGGAAGCTCAATAGATCATCTATACACATCACCTATGAAAAAAAAAAAGGAATGCAATGAAGTCTGTGGATACCTCTGTCAGGAAATATGGAGCAGTTGCTTTCAAAACACTGTTCATGTTTCTGCACTGCCTTAAATAAAGGATCACAGCTTCTTAAATTTTAGCATGACCCACATCTTCAGGTATACCATTCCCAAACACTTTTCGGATAGAGCACAGGGTAAAATCAGCAATATTTGTTTTTCTACTTTAGGCAATCCACCTTATCGTCTCTAAAAACCACTATTTAACTTGAGTTGACAGGATAAAAGAGATAGCATATACAATCACTCAGTA
The DNA here is from genome assembly GCF_963930695.1 of Labrus bergylta. Taxonomy (NCBI): domain Eukaryota; kingdom Metazoa; phylum Chordata; class Actinopteri; order Labriformes; family Labridae; genus Labrus; species Labrus bergylta. The sequence goes on from NC_089214.1 coordinate 19,062,347, forward strand.
GAATATTGAATCACTTTTAAAATACTTTCACTGAAATCATGGGAACTTGGTCCCTAGAGCAGTAAGGTATTGTGCAAAATGTTTTTATCAGTATCACAAACACTGATAAGAAATACCTACCATTAAGCACTTCAGAGAGCCAGATTTGTTTGAGTTGGATATGACCTCAGTGAACTCAACCTATGTGTAGGAGAAGAGAAGCGTTTTTATTAGTGTGTGTATTAGCAAACTATAAAACTTAAAAAACACCTATAGGATTTTTGTAAATCAATTTTGATGATTGGAGTGATTGTGTGTAGATGCCTTTGTGTTTAAGGATATTTATGGACTGAATAGAGGTTGGTGAACTCATACTAATCTTGCAAGACATTAACAGTCGCTGTAAGAGTGATACATAAAGTACATACAGTAAATGCTGTATGAGAATCAAAGTCACAGCTTAATGAATCAACAAATCTAGCTCTTTATCTTGTGAAATGTTCTTTTCACTTCTGTTTTGATATGTTTAGTCAATGTATCAGGACACCTCTATTCAGTGTTTGGTTTTGTCAGTTTTGTGAGAGTTTATGCATTCAGTAAGGGGAAATTGCCATACTGCTCCACACAGTGATCAAAGTGCAGAAACAATGTTAGATATGTTTCCTGCTGGCAGGGTTTGAACCTCTGATTGAAGGTTGAAGACTGACAAGCCCCTCCACAAACATACACATAAACACCAAAGCAAGAGTACATGACACATTTTGTCACTTTCATACATTAGTCTTCTGTAAGAGGTTGATAAGCCCTTTATTCAAAATACGACTTAAATAAAGTGTTTCATTTCCCGCTAATGCTTTCCTTTATTGAAGTCAATCTTTAAATGATGTATATTGTAATAAATCAAGAACAAGTCCCTTTTAAGTGGGCCAGGAAGGGTCATAGCAGCCAGAGATAAAACACCTTTTGTTGCTGAAATCAGAAAATCTAAATTTAAAACAACCTGAACTACACTCTCTCAAACAACAGAGAGCATATCCAATCTTACGTATAGTCGGAAAAGTGTGAGCAGCTCCTGTTATGAAACAGGTTGATAAATGTTTACAGAAATTATGAAAGTGCCATCTTCAAGGCTGAGTGGGTGGAGACATGAATTTCTGCTGGTTGACTAAATGGTCCAGAAGATATTATGCAATTTACGTTTTGGAGTTTTTGTTCCTCCATTAATATAAATATATAATTTTACCTGAAGGTTACTAAAACTACTTTAGTAAAGCATTTCATAGTGAGCCAGTTATCTTTTGCAGAGGCTGTTTAACAGTTAGGTGCTAAAGCTACAATCCAAATGACAAAGTAGTGTCTGCCTCCTGTATCATTGCAATACAATATTTGGGCAATGGCCAGGAGGATTTCTGTAAACTTAATTGAACAACTGTGATTTTGAGAGCAGGGCCAGTTCCTGGGGTCGGCCTACACTGGCTTTGGCCCCCCCGGGTGTAAACCCAAAATCCTAAACTGCGGTTGCTATTGCTTAGCATACACTTGAATGACCTTTGAGAGCTACAAATCAAGTAGGATTTAGATAAGTCAAGGGAGTATATCAAGATTATTCTGCGGACAAACTGGTCATCTCAGGACAGGTTGCCCTTAGTTCTGAGAAATAAACAGAACCCACCACCCCCACCTCATGCACACAAACACACACACATAAACTACTATCCAGACAAGAGGTCAAAGATGTCCTGCAGCTGGCAGGTTTTATTTACCTGGAAGTCATAAAATATATTCTTCCAAGAAAACATAATTACACATGAAAATAAAACAAGTGATAGTGACAGCTATACAGCAAGTAGGTTATCATTATTTCCTCTGATGTAATTGCAATAAAGCAATATTATTATATTATTGTAGTCACCACAGCAGATACATAAGGTTAAGGTCTAAGGTCATACCAAATTTACACTGTAATTTCTTGCAGGCATGTTACACCATTGTTTTATAGACTCTGTTACAGTATAAAAAAATATAGACAAGGGTTATAAAGAAATCATTATCTAGTATTATACTCATACAAATAAATTAAAAATATAAGGCCTTACAAGACAAATTCCTTGTATGTACTTGGCAAATAAAAACGATTCTGATACTTGTGTTGGCCAATGAATGTTGGTTACAGATTATGCAACCTCGTCACAGAAGCCATAGGTGCTCTTACACAGCAGCTAAACATTTTAAAATAAGACTTTTTTTAAAAAAAAAAGCAAATATCGAATGAGACGATTATGAAACAAGGAATGCTTTTAAAAAAAAATGTATTAATGATTTTTTTTAATAACGGGTAATTAAATAGCAAAAGCAAAAACCTAGAAACACGCACAGTAAAAAAAATGGATGACTAAGAGTCAAAGTTGAATGCTGTTCTGCGAAATGAGCCACGATATGTCTGTGCAATCACCTTAGAGAACGGTCCAGAAAGATAAGTTCATAGTTCGTTGCCAACCTTTCCAAGAAAGACAAGTAAACTTGAAAGGGAGTGGTTAGCAGCGCAGTATATATTTAGACACCTCCGAATCTTCTTCATTGTAGCCCACTGTCTGCAAACATGGCAACACACTTCTGTACGAACGCCGAGGAGAGTCCGGAGCCTCTGAAGGCTGAAGTTAAAGGTAGCGTCTATTCTTACACAGTTAAATGGCATGGAATTACCTAATTTAAATACTCAAAGTGTGTGCTTCTCTGTGCTTTTCTTTGTTTAGGGACTATTCCCAGCTGGCTGCAAGGCACATTGCTGCGCAATGGCCCCGGCATTTTCTCTTTAGGGGACACCAGCTACGACCACTTCTTTGACGGGATGGCCATCATGCACAGCTTCGCCTTTAAAGATGGTGGGTTTTGCTATTCTAATTTTTAAAGCATAGTTGTGCAATTTAAAAATACTGTTGTATCCATTATTAACCGGAGATCATGCTGAATGTACATGTAGAAAAAAAAACCCTTTTTGTTTTACAGGTGAAGTGACCCACAGGAGCAGATTTCTCAGAAGTGACACCTACAAAGCCAACATGGCTGCAAACAGGATTGTTGTCTCTGAAATGGGGACAATGGCATATCCAGATCCCAGCAAGAACTTTGTTTTCAAGTAAGCATACTCTTAATTGAATTTAGACCAAGTTTCGAGAATTGCATTACGTTTTTGGTTCTGTATAGACTTGGTTGTAGTTTCTGCGTAGTTCTGTTAAAAGCCTACAGATGTAAGTTTCCTCAGTGTTTCTTGTCTTGTGTTCATTCCTTCCTCTGTGTGATTGCCCTCATTGTCGTCTCCTGTGTCATTAGTCTCACCTGTGTTTGATTACCCCTGTGTCTATTTAGTCTGTGTCAGTTCATGGTTGTTTTTCAGTATTGTAGTTGTCTGTCTATGTCAGAGTTTCTAGTGTTTCCTTGTTTTCCCTTTTTTGGCTTTTGTTTCTTGTATGTTTTTTGTTTTGCATCTAATCTTTTTGTTAAAATAAGTAGTTTTTTTTCAAGCATCTGCACTTGGGTCCAGTTTGTTATCAATCTTTGACACTTCTCTAATCTCAAGCATACACACACACACACACACACACACACACACACACACACACACACACACACACACACACACACACACACACACACACACACACACACCACAAGCAATGACAATAATGGCACATCACATATGGGGTTCTTAAGGATTGTATTAAGATCATGGTGTCCGGTGGAGGAGCGCAGCACCTCATGTGACCTCGCGTAAATAATGGAGCCAGTGGTTAAATTTGCTTTACGCAGAGAGAAAAATAACGAGTTTGGTTGAAAAAATGGCTGGGGAGACACGGATAAGATGGATTGTCTGTTCTTTAGCGAGAGCTGTATATATTTTTTTTCTTAAACTATCTTGTTCTTTTCAGGGCCATTACCTTTCTCAACCACACAGTGCCCGACTTCACTGACAATGGTGCAAGCAATTTCATGAAATACGGAGATGACATTTATGCTACCTCTGAAACCAACTACATCCGCAAGATTGATCCTGTTACCCTGGAAACTCAGGACAAGGTAACATTGTCTAGGATCCTGTCACTCAACCACGGTCTTCATTAAAACCCAGCACAAGTCTATTTCAACGCCTTCATTTAATGTATTTCACAGGTGGACTACTTGAAGTACCTGCCAGTAAACCTGGCTTCATCCCATCCTCACTATGACAAAGAGGGTAATGCTTACAACATGGGAACTTCAGTTGCAGAGAAGGGGAAGACTAAATACATCCTGTTCAAAGTCCCTGCTGTTTCTGGAACAGGTAAGCTTTCTAAAACATATTTTTCCTGAACCATGGTTGCCCTCTTCTATCAACGGTAGTTATCAAAAGATTACCATATACCGTGTGTAATGCAACTGTAGAATGACACACGTGGGCCAGTGAACGTGATGTGCTAACATTATGGGCTCTAATATCTCAGCTTTGTTTCTGATAAATGTTCAATATTATCAGGACAGCTGAGGAGTGAAACAGACCGTGACCTTTGCTTTATAAAGGGCCAGTATGAGACTCAGGGCCATACCGTCTCATATCCCCCTGTAGCTTCAAACCCAACACTTTAAATTCTGCAAAATGTAATTTAATATAATCAGTTTGACAATGTTATTTTACACATGCACACATGTAAGGCACCTTTCAGCTGCTGAGTGTCCAACCTTTTCTTTTAAGGGTCTAGGAACTCCCTATCACTACTGCGCTTTAACTACACTTTATCATGAATTAACTGAACTTAAGTTTTCATATACAAACAGATGAAAATAGTGCTTTCTTTAACCATTTCTTTTCATTCCCTTAGAGAAAAACAAGAAAGTTCCTGTTCTAAAAAATGTGGAGGTGATCTGCAACGTTCCCTGTCGCTCTCTGCTCCAACCCAGCTACTACCACAGCTTCGGTATGACTGAAAACTACTTCATCTTCATCGAGCAACCTCTGAAGCTGGACATCCTCAAGATGGCCACTGCATACATGAGAGGAGTCAACTGGGCCAGCTGCTTGAAATTCTGCCCTGAGGAAAATGTAAGGTGTCTCTGCTGTCTGTGCTTTGTTGTGCTCTAGATTTCTTTTTTTTCTTTTTTACTGAGTGCTTTCTTTCTGAATATTCTTTTACAGACCCTGATCCACCTGATCGACAGAAAGACGGGCAAAGAGGTCGAGACAAAGTACTACACTGGATCAATAGTCGTCTACCATCATGTGAACGCTTTTGAGGAGGACGGTCATGTGGTGTTTGATGTGATCGCTTACAAGGATAACAGCCTTTATGACAAGTTCTACCTGAGCAAGCTGAAGGAAAGCTTGGATGACTCCTACTCCAAACCAAAATACAGGAGATTTGTACTTCCCATCCGCTCAGACAAGGTAGCTTATTTTGGAAAATTTAAAATTCATTCATGCTTAAAACTCTGCCAAAATGTAACCTTTTAACTCACATGGTTTGCTTTTTGCCTGCGGTTTTGCAGGGCATTGCCGTTGGAGAGGACCTGGTGAAACTGAAATATACAACAGCCAGTGCTGTGAAGGAAAAAGAAGGCAAGCTGACGTGCCAGTCTGAGGTGCTCTGTGAAGGTATAATCCATTACACTTATATAATTATTTTTTTTTTTTCTATTGTTCAAGGAGGCTTTCATTTTACTTTAAGTATTTTATTTTGAGATGAGATTTTTTTTTTTTTTTTTTTTCTTTCCAATCAGGCTTTGAATTACCACGACTGAATTATGACTTCAATGGCAAGAAGCACCGATTCGTCTACGGGAACTTTGTGGAGGAGTCTGCTTTGTCAAAAGAGGTAACAGTCCTTGTTGTTTCAGATTTTAGTGAAAGAAGTTTCGGTGGGAACATCCGTCTTTGTGACTACTTGCAGTCCCATAAGTGTTATTTGCCAAGAGAGATTTGCAGACTCTTAAGGAGCAGAGATATTAAATTCAAGGCTGTTGAGAAATACATGTTCCCTGGCAACATTGTTTTATCAGAGGGAGGAAGCCATTTACAGAGCTGAGATATACAGAGCAAAAAACACCAAAGGCTGGCTGTTGAACCCAATGCCATCTCCATCGGGTGTACTTGCACGCCAAGGTATCTGAAACAATGAAGAGAAACTCTAAAGTCAGGGTGGCTTCAAAGCGTCTCGCTGTGTGTGTCCCTGCATACCCACTGTAGAAAATAAAAATCCTGCAAAGAGGAAGTTACCAAAGGAAACATCCACTTTCGATCATTTTCATTCATTCCCACTTGAAGCTTCATCCCAACAACAAAAGAAAGCTTCCTGTTCTCTTTAAATTAGAATGGTTTGTAGATATGAGTATTGCGTGCGTAAAAACCCATGTGAATTAACTGCAGGACAAAGAAAAGGAAATAAAACAAAGCATGTGTAATGGTGAAAAAAAGTAATTGCAGAACTTCCTTGAAGGATGATGGGGTCCCAATCATTTAGTTCAGTTCTAGGAAAAGATTTTAAAAAAGCCTTTTTAGAATTGGTTTAAAATTACTTGAAATAAGAACTTTTGAAGCTTGAGTTGACAATCATCATTCTTTGAACCTCCCAAAAGTACAAGAATAGTTCATGTTTCATATATACTTACTTATAAAATATTTTTGTCAAAGGAGCAAGACTGATCGATTTTTTTTTTTTTTTTTTAAGATTTACACATTATACTATAATAATGAACACAAATGATTGAGATGTTGACAAAGTTTTGTAAAATCACAACTGCAGTCATTTGATGATGTAATTAAAAGATGTTTTTACTCAACATTCACTCATACAGTCTGAACTAAAATTATTTTACAGAGATGCTTTTTTTTTCATTCACTGAGTATTCAGAGAAATTGAATCCACTAATGAAACAATAAGAATATCAGGATTTAGACTTAAAAAAAAAGGAAGTTTTCTGACTATTTTCCAAGGAATCAGTCAGCCTGACCTGATTAATGTACACCCGACTTGTACTGAGAAAAGAGCTGGTGCCAGTTCATAAATGTGGAGAGCCAACTGTGCTTAGATGGTCTATTTTACAGCTTTATAGCTCTTCCCCAAGTTTATGGCTTGAAGGCAGAACAAACTGCAGCTTATGCAGTTAATATACTTGACCTTCAGGCTAGTTGCTAAAGCATCAGGGAAGAAAAACAATGTGTTCATTGGCTACGGTTATCATATTTCAAACCTAATACTCAACGTCAAAACAGAGACAAAGTTGAATAATAATCAAACTGTTGCTGCATGCTGATTATCCCAGCTTCTGTGAAGGTGTTTTCAGAAGCAGTTTCAGGAATGATGAGTGCTTATTTTAATTGCTATCATATGAGTAATTTATAAGGACTGAGAAAGTGATTTATCAATTTTTTTCTCCTTTATGAATTCCTAACTGTAGGTTGGGAAATTGGACACAGAAACCAAGGAAAAGCTTAAATGGAGCGAGGACAACTGCTGGCCGTCAGAGCCTGTGTTCATCCCCAGACCTAATGGAGAGTCTGAAGATGATGGTGAGGACACTTTGGTGTGTGTGTACAGCACACAGGTCTGATGTGATTCCTTAGATATTTTAATCTAACAAAGACCTTCTGTCTTTTCTTTTACAGGTGTGGTCTTAACATCAGTTATCAACAGCAACCCAGGCCAGTCCAGTTTCATCCTCCTGCTTGACGGCAAAACATTCAAAGAAGTGGCTCGAGCGTACGTGAGCACCGTGCTCCACAAGGATATGCATGGGCTTTTTATCCCACAATGAAATCAGTTGGTTATGTTCAAACGGCTTTGCAAAACGTAAACTACCTTTCCTCTTTGAGCTTAAACCGACTGTATGAAAAACTAATTTCTCTATGAAAGCTTTTGAAGAAACTGGCAGATTCATTTGTTTCCTTTGGATCAAACCTTTGCTTATGCTTGTATATTTATAAATATATCTGTATCTCTGTTATGTTGTCAACATTATTGTATTGCACTGTTATTTTACTTGTGCTTGTAACTTTTCATTTAAAAAAAACAAATCTAGACAGTATGAAGATTGTCAGACTCAATTCAATTAGAAAATCTGAATGAATTCTGGAGTTCGATCATACAGTTGGACACCATCTCTCTTTTTTTTTTTTTTTTTTTAACCATTAGGCTATGTTGATTAATCACCTAGCTTTACAGATCATTATCTAAAATAGGTTTACATTTAATTAAGTCTCCACCAGACCTTGAAGAGACAGAGAAATTCAATCCACAAAAAGGATGTTTTTTTTTTTTTTGTCTGAAAACAGGTTAGCTGTGTTTGAAAGTAAAGTGTGTGCCAAAGTGACACTTCTCTTGTGAAAACAAGGTTGTCTTGAGGTGTCATAAACCCCCGTCTTCTAGCAAAGGCCCCAAGACTCTTCACTCACCGCTGCCTGTAGTCCCAGGAAGATAATGCAAATCAGGCTGTATTGCATTGCAGATAGACTTGTTGATTAACAATGGGAAGGAGATGATTTCTGGTCGAAAAGTGGATTCAAAAGACTTAAAATACTCAACCTTAATGCAAGAAGACAGGTTTTAATAGTCACTGCAGAGATCTTCAGACTATCTCAAAGCACATTTAACAGCAGTGTTGAGGCAAGATGAAAGCATACATATTGGGCATGCATGAATTCACCATGTATAGATATAGACGATTACAATTGTATGGAGAAGAAATGTATAAAACACAACTATAAGAGGCATTCTCACTCCTGAACTCTTTCCTGTTTCATTAAGAAGGAAAACAACAAAAGATTATTCTGATGAAAATGTTGGAAGAATTAGAACTGGATACTTCACTCCCACCATTTCACCGGAAACCAAAGAAACACCCTCTAAGATGATAAATGATGTTAACCCCTGTTATGAGTTTCTTTCTGTATTTTTGGTGATTTATAAAATTGAAACTTTAAAACATATGTTGTTTAGTTGTGCAGATGCAAGGTTTTTATGGGAATCATTTCAAAATAAAATTTCTTTAAAAAAAGCTCTTAAATATATTGAAATGTAAAAAGCTCAACATATAAACTACAGGTTTTGATTCCAGATTAGACCTCTTACTGTTTTTCTTTTTCTTTTGTTTTTGTTTTTTTCTATTTCTTTTCCTTGGTTCTTGCTGAGCCTGTTATAGCGTGTTTTGTACCTTTAATTGTTATAGCCACACTGTGATTATAAATAAATGCGACCCCCCCCAAGGGGTCTGGACCTTTGGAAAGTATACCCCCCAGACAGAGTGTTGTTGAGGGTTAGATCTTTAATCCCAGAATTAGATTTAGACCCTGGGTCCTGCAGATGAAATGCACAGAGTTCCTCAAACCAGAGGAACTATCTGTCAGAACTTGGGACCTTTTGAGGAAGGTCCCTAGTTCCAAAGGAAAGTTCCTTCGGTCAAAAAGGGGCTTCAGTCAGCAGGTGAACAGGACACCCACTTGCTGCTGTTTTTTATCCTGCACTACAACAAGCCAAATGCAACGAAATTTGGTTCTTATCTGCACTGTAAAGTACAAGTTCGAATGACAATAAAGAAAGTCTAAGTCTAAGTTTAAGTCTATATTCACCCACCAATGACAGATTACGTCACATTCATCTACAGTGTAAAGGCATTCGTTTCCTGCTTGGGTATTACTTTTTAAAAAGGGTTAGGATTTGATGCACATATTATTATTGACTCTAAATATGTTAAAAAGTTAAACAGACAAGTAATGCAATAACTTGGACAATGTGGCCCTTCTGAAGCATTTTTCCAAACTAACAGAAGACAGCAATTACTGTAAACTAGTTTGTATATGTATTTACCACCATCTTTTGCATATCATAAATCCATATTGTCTTACCTAACATAGGCCTTATCTTTGGTCTATACATGTCGAGGACACGTTCCATCACATGGGCTATTGATCAAAGTTTCTAGCCTCAGCACGGAGCACAGATCACAGCACATGGCACGATAATAATGTAACAGTATCTATAGCATAACAGAAGCTTATCAGTCATCACGAAACTCTAATGATGGTGGTTTTTCAGTGGCTGAACAGCAAATCTGATGTTGACCACTAGAGGGAGACAACGGCTGTTTTTAATCAGGTCAACAGAAGAAAAACTTCTTTTCACAGTTGGGATTTAATTGCACATCAAAACTACAATAGTCAACAAAATCAAATAAAAAGGTCAATCACAGTGAATTCAATGATACCGCAGTGTTATATATGTAGATAAAACAATGTGAGGGAGGGGGGAAAAGATGATGGGATCATAGTTCACGTACAGTTAAACGGTGCCTTCCATTAAATCACACTATATCAAATTAAAGTGTTTCATTTTAATCAAATGTAACTGGCATCTTACCCAAATAATAAGTCTTTTAACAGTTCAAAGGTGAGTCTAGATAGATTGGTACAAGAGGAGGCAGTGTCTCAAAACAAAATGCAAGTATTTAGAGGGGTAGTTATTTATGATGTTGAGTGATTGGAGAAGAGTGAATGCAGCATTTATAAGTATTTTGTCCAACCATCAAAAGCCATTCTAACAGACATCCCCGTCACAGTGAAATACACATTCATTACCATAATAAACTATAACACGGTATAAAACAATGTGGTAGTGCAATAAGTACTGTCAGTGTTTTAATCAATACATTTGATACAGAAACATCCTCACACACACACACACACAGTGGGATTGGCTTAAAGGCAGCGTATGCAAAGATACTCAGGAACTGCTGCCACATGGACTTCCTGTAAGTAGACTAAAAAATATTTCTACCTATGAAGACAACTTCTGCATCCGTCTCAATCCCACACCAAACGTCTATAGACTTCTCCCCTGACCAGCTGCAGTGAATTAATGAGATCATACTATTTGATTTACTAAGTATCAAACCTGATTTAGTTTTACACAAGATGTTTGGAACGGCTGGAAACTTATTTTTTTAAATTCTTACTCTAAAAAGTATCAGCAGCCATCTGAGCATCTGACATCAAAGTCCACCTCAGAGGGATTTTGTGATCTCCACATACAAAGTTTAAACGTTCCCGAACTGTAAATCAGAGTTAGATCAATTACAGATTTTTATTTTCTTCTTAAATACTTAATATCAGGGGGACAAATCCATGTATTGTACATGTTAAGACCTAGAATAACCCCTTACAGTATTTTGAATCTTTACAGTTCATCGATGACTTGCTCTAATATTAAAATGAATTTAAAATGCTGCGTATAGGGAGGAAAGTGTGCATTATCTAGTATACAGTATATCATAGATACATGCTGCCTTTAGAGGAATTGGAAACTAAACAAGCAAGTGAACATTTGCTTGAACTCAGCTGAGGTGAATTCCATCTGTTGTTTGGGCCAGATTTGACCTGACTCCCATGAGGTATTTAAATGTTAGACTGCAACATGATTCACTCATATTTCTTTCAAATCCAACCACGACTGTCTCAGACACAATGCCTGACAAAGATATACAAAAAAAAACAAAAAAAACAATACCACTCTCCCTAAGGTGTTTTGTTTATCTTTAAAAAAGACACATAGTGCAGTTTTGAGATCAAGAATATACAAATATACCCACAAAAAAACATTGAGGGAGACCGGATATAGCCACAGTGTGTACTGATAGATGGAGTAATGTGTGTTTGCAGGCAATGGTGCAAAAAGTGTAGAGGAAGAAAAGAATGTCCAATCACACCATGTTTTTCCCCAGCCACATGGGGATGATTGATTTCGGAATAAGGGAAAGTACAAAGTTGAATTCACTTAAACCTTCCCCTAAAGCCTTTAATGGCCCGTTTTCCTCCTCTCCTTTACTCTTATTAGGACCAATGACAGTCAAACAGCTGGTTATGGTTCTTTATGTCAGACTGCATCATGCATAATATCCAATCTCATATCAGCAGCTACGAAGGAAAGGCAGCAAGGGAAGTAGGCTTTTTAACATTTTCTACACATCCAGGTGCAAAGCGAGAACTGAAGCACGTTTGCCTTAAAGTGAGAGATGACTACTTTATAGCAAGAGTGTGGCAGTGCAGGATTCTTCTGCGTCTCTTCATAGTCTTTAAGTGCAACCGGCCAGCTAGAGGCCGAGCATTTAGGGCTCAGATAGAAGAAGCTGTAGTTGGAGTCCACACTTGTCAGCAGGCCTATGCCGCCTAGCTGCCCTCAGCTTGTGTCTCCTCTTCTTTAGCTGGAGTGTCCTGGCTCTTCTCTGTGTCTCCACCTTCATCTCCTGACGGACAGAGGGAGACAGAGTCAGTCAGCTTCATGCATAAGTAACTAACACAGAGGCAGTGAGGCGAAACAGGTTGATTGAATCAGCGAGTAAGTCAAACATGAATAAAGCAGGAACACAAGTCACCAAGGTAGACCCACAGAAAAGTCAACTCATGACAGCTCATCTTATGAAGAGTAGACCAAAGGAGCGCATATTTGTAAATTGAGGATTTTATATGTATTGAACCCCTGACGCGCAGGATGCCGTTAGAAACAGGAAGATTATTTACAGTATGTATTTATAAAACCCAAGGCATTAGATCACAAACTAATTCTGATTAGTAAAATAAAGGTATTATAAAATTGACAATGTATTTTTCTCCTGGAGCAGGAGATCTGTTATTTTATATTCACACTACACAGCTTCTTGAATAAGTATTCATTTTAAAGCAATTATATGCAGACAAACTTTTGGGCTTTGGCACCCTCTGGTGGTAGAATATAAAAAGGATACTCTACAATCCTTCAACGCTTTAGTCATGCTTTCCTTCTAAGCACCTTTATAAACCCCAAATTGTCAATACGAGCACCGTTTTTACCATGAGTCTATGTTGTTTGAATGTGGTGTCTCTCACCTGACTTGTTGATGTTAAGTTGTGCCAGACTCTGTGACAGGTCAGCGGGTCCCTGTGCCCCAGGGGCGTCTGGTATTTCATGGATGGCATTCCTGCGGCCGGACCTTCGAGAGGCGATGAAGTCCTCAAAGGTCGCCTCCACATCCGACATCGCTAACACACCTCACCATAGCAGGGCCTGGTACACACAGCAGCACACACTAAACACAAGCACAAAATGGCACATTGAAACACAAACACACATAAACCAGCATATTCCATTTTGGGGGAGAAAAATGGCAGAATTTGTTTGGGACCCTTCGCACTCTGTCCTGAGCAACTCTGCAAAGGATGCCTCAGCAGTTTTTATTGACATAAAGAAAGTGGCACAATTGTTTAGCCATGCACTCAGGAATAAATCCCTACCTCCTCTTATTTTATAACCTAATCCGTGTTTAATCTATTTTAATCTCTGGGGTCTAGGTTAGAGGAGACTCCACAGACGCAGAGGAGGCACAATGGTTTGCTGAAGGACACCTGGCCAGAGGAACAGACATATATCACGATGCATGCTCTCTCTGACTGATGCCATCCAGCAACCAAAAGCAAATTTATAAAGGGGGAATTATGGCACCAGGACAACTCTGTATTTAAAGGTCATCCTACTTGGAGTATGGTGTATGATTGGAGATGCGTTGCTACAGAGATTTAGGTTAAACCCTTCCGTTGACATTCCAACACTGTAACAATCTGCCTGGCTGAAGCTGTCCTTCAGCTCCAGGCTGCTTTTTTGTTTTACTAATTAAATTCCATCAGACTCCATGTTGTTCATATACATTTTATTTTTAATTAATGCACTTATACAAGGGTTAAAACAAGTGTTCATCTGGACTCTTAAATGATAATAAGGCTTGACAGTCTTCAAAGTGGGTTTTCTAAATAAAATAAAAAGATTCTCTAAGCTTCCACATCCATTTGTGGCAAGAGCTGAGCAAGCTGTGATTGACCATGGCTATTTTTAGAAACCCCCTCTGTCATGATCTGAGCACGTTCCCACTCAGCTGTCATTTTCAAAATGGTGTCAAGATGGACAAGACCCAACAGATGTTAGCCATGTCCAGTTGTAGGTTGTTCAACAAATTCTGAATAAAAACATTGTGTTATTGTTTCATCAGAGTCAAACAGATAGGTCAGTTATGTTGATTAAGAACGGATGTTTTTTAATAGTATGAAGACTTGTATGTCACAGACTTTAAATGGCTTCTACATGGGTCTCTCCCTTGAATAAAAATGGACAAAATCAATTAAGCCAACTTATACATATAACATGATGAACCTTTTTTTTCCTGTGTCTGAAAAATGTATATCTCAAATTTAAAAAAAACCTGAGTGAGGTTCAAAATAATTTCATAAAGCAAATGAAGCTTCATGCTTACTGACAATATGCTAACTTGGGTAAATGTTTTTGTCATTGTTTATATGTTTTCATAACTTATTCATGAAGTCAACCTGTCACTGTTGGTAAATGTAGACATTTAGGAATTAAGATTTGGTTTGTTTGGTATAGCTCAAAAAGACAGAACATCTTTGCTGTGTGTTTTCTGATCTTTAAAATATTAATGTTACAGTGTACATAATTTAGTCACACTGTCCTTACACACCCATGATGTAGAGCATCAGCAGCTCATCAGTGTGCATCCTGCTCTTGCAGAGGCATGCTCATGCTGTCCCTCTGGCGTTGCTCCCATATGAGAACCTGAGCTCAGCTGGCCTGAGCAACAATCATTCCAGCACTGGTTCCAAACAAATGATCAAATCACTGGATAAAACAACAGGCCAGCAACTCTGCACTCTCTCACTCACTGAAAAGAGAAAACATGGCTGCTCCTGCTCAGCAACCCTTTCGATTTGTTTTCTGCTGCACACAATATTTGTAATGATGATGGGAGAACAGGATTGGAGTCCCTCACATGTATGCCAGTGTTATTCTAGGTGGCCTGGTCATAAGTGGGAATAAAGCCCAACTCTCTACCTCTTAGATACACAGACTTGTAAACAAACACACTCCTGTACAGCCATTTAAAAGAGTAATAATATCATTCACAATCACCTCAGTGCAATTTCAATAAGAGCATGATCATATGGCACCCGTATTAAAGTTTGATCTAATTATTGATGCCCAGCAACATTTATCACCTATTAAAGTCTAAGTGGAGGCGTTGCTTCAAGCACAGTCGTGCTCAATGGAGCTCTATTAAAAATCACTTTCATTGTTGACACAGTCAACAGCCATTAATGGTGAAGGAGCATCAGCCTGCAAATACTGATTTGAAAAACAAATAGCCATATGTATTTCTCTAGTGAAAAGATTCCCATTGAGTTCTCTCAGTGCCAGTAAACACAGCCTGCGTGGATAACATGTCACGTGGAAATAAAATGCCATGCATGCTAACTCTATTCCTACATTAAATATTTTCTACAGCAGAGTACCTGTTTGGGTCAAATGGCCTCCGAATATTTGTATCAGCAGGAACGCAGCGTCGGTATTTCCCGTTGCGCTCAAGAAAGAGGATTTACCAACATCAAGTTAAAGTTACAAAGAACTCAAGCTTCCGGCTGCAAATTTCAAAGTAATGTCCCGGTATGTGTAGCAAATAAATAAGTTATTGAAATTAACTTTTTGCCTTACTAGTCAATTAAACTCTCGTGAGAATTGTGTCTTGCTAATTTATTCATTGGATTGTAGACTATATTTATTCAGAAACATTTGGCCAAATAATTGTATCCAGATATGATATTTATTGATAGAGCAAAACAACTATAGGCCAATATAACTTATAATGTAGGCACATGCGATCGTGATATCCAGATTTTTTCTTTTATTGTCAATTGCATGGTTTTCGGTAACAAAATAAAATTAACAAAAGTAGACAAAATAGATGAATAATTCATGCTTGAGCAAAAGGTAATAGACAGTTATCATTAACAACTAATTTTACTTTAAGAAACACACATTATTGTAAAACAAATATTCTAAGTGTCTGTGTTGAACACCGTCCTCTATTCTAACAATGTTCTATGAAAACTAAAAGGTCAGACGACAGCTGAAAAGACAGTGAGGTTATTGTGAATCTGTGGTTTGTGTGTGTGAAACGAGGGGTGCACACTCACAGTTTGAGAACAGTGATCTGTTGTGCTGAGAGGCTCTAGCCATTCAGTAACACGTTGTCTGTGGTCTCATAGCATCTGGCTGTGAATTAACCCAGTCAAAGAACATATGCCATACTGGGAAGTGGGAACATCAACGTGCTCTGGGCAAGTGTTTGAGCCAATAAAGAAAACAAGAAGAAAAAACAGTTTCGTTGTCTTGGCACTCTTGCATGTCAAATATGAGGAAGGGAGTCAAAGATCAATATTTTTCAAGCTGAGTTTGCCACCACGAACCCTGTAACACAATCAGAAGCAAATATTATTGCCCACTCTGCAGAAAATGCCAAGATATGTGTAAAATCATGGGTATCCAAGTGTCAAATGTGATGGCTTAATGTGACTTGGTTCCACTCTGTATTTTGGTTTTAATGGGGAAAAGAGAATAATAGTCTCTATACATTTAATTAACCTAAATCGTTCAGTAACAACCAATGAAAACCTTGAATATTGGCACGCCAAGCGTCACCAGCAGACAACACAGTTGCTATTGGTAGCCAAAGATCAGTATTGTCAAGATCATTCACCTTCAATTGCAGCCTTTAAAACCAGCGATAAATATTCCAAAGGCTTTCATTTTCATTTTCTGAGATTTCACGAGTTACGCGATGAAATGAAAGTTTAGGGGAGAACAAATGAAACACATTTTGCTGCGTACTAAAAATTGAATTAGGAGTATCACAGCTTGAAGAAAATGCTTCTCTGTTGTGACTTCTGTGTATATTAGCGAATACGGAAGTGAGGAGCGGGGTATTATTTCATGACTTCCGGTTACTGCTGGCCGTTGTAGACACAGCAGCATAACGTTCACCTAAGGATGGAGGAATTTGAAGGTGAGGTAAATTTAGCCTTCCAGGTGTTTATTGAAACATTTTGTGGAAAAGTCGAACTCAAATCCATCTTGTTGTTATACCGTGTAATATGTGTATTTATCACTAATTTAGCTGTGAGCTTTTGTCAGGCAAACCTTTGTTTGGGGTTTAGCTTAAGTACTGCTAGGTGACGTCAGAGATGAAGCTAGCCGCTGTCTGTCTGAATGGGTGTGATCGTTAGCCGCTGTTAGCATGCTAAATAATGAAGTGAGAAAAGCATTATTATTGAATGAACCGCTGGGTGTCAATTGTTTTTAATAGTGTTTCATGGTTACCGTGCAAATTAATGATGAGGTTTACATCTGAATGACATTCTAATGACTGTACAGTTATTCACCTCTTCCTTGTTTATCTTGCTGGTCCGTGTAAAGTGATTTCTGTTTTCCACCCTTGTGGTTTGGGCATTGCATCAACAGTACTTAAAACTGTATTATTGAGACCAGGCTGTGCACTTTCCATGTATCAGGGTGCAAAATGTGTCATCGCAAATGCTGTTTAAAGCGTTAAAGATGTCAGAGTTTATACAAGAAAATGGATTTGTGTCAGGGGGATTTAGACATTTATCGGTCCTTTGCTTTTGGATTGTATTACTTCCTTGACATGTAGCAACAATTGGCAATGTAATGAGAAACCTAATGTTTTTCTAAACATGTACATTTTATCATCTATCGTCCATATCTTTCTTCATTACAATCACAATTGAACCTTTCTCTCCTTCAGACGCAGAGGCTCCTCCTGCAGAGGATCTGGTCCAGTGCCACATTTGTCAAAGATCTTTTTTCCCTAAAGTCTTGGTAAAAAATAAACATTTATTTTCATTTCAATACATCCCTATTAAGGGTTTATCTTGATATACTGTTTCAGTCAGAGGAAATTCTACAGGCTTGTAATAGCAGCAATATTGTAGAGATAATGCGTCAGATTTTAAATTTGATGTGCGATTTCTTTTATAATTTCTATTATCACTGATACATTTCATAAAGCATGTGATGAAAAACTGCTGAGTCTGTTGAGTTGACAGTAGTATCAGCTGACTGGATATCAGCTGTTTGGATGTGTCAGTAGCTAGCGGCTACATTTCCAAAGTCAGTAGTTCCCAATAAAACAAAAGAAGCTGTTTAACATTGAAGGTTTCAACAAAGGATTATTGGTATTTGTTAGAGCAAATGTGTAACATGATAACATGATTTAAAATGCTGACTAAGGACTTGTTGTAGTGCTAAAATTGATGATCAAGTCACAATCTAAGAGTGCAGTTCGTAGATGATGGTTTCTGTGTGATGGCGTGTTACCAAGGATACCAAAGACCATTTGGTGGGTTGGTATACTTTGCTCTATCAAAGGGGCGGCGTTCACTATGAGATTGCTGCACTATTCAACACTCACTTAATCGACCTACTATTATGTAAAGCATTTTGTACTTGTTATTGTTTCTGCAGGGAACATGTGCTTTCCTGGTAATTCAAACACATACATAACTGTTTTAGTCTCTGCACTCAGCCTCATTAGCTGACATTGGCTACATTAATGCATGATGCATAACAGCATTATTTTGTTGGCAGGTGAGCATTTGTGTATGTATGTGTGCTCCTTTTACATTAGGAGATTAGAAAGCCTGCTGCCATTAATGTTAGAAAACAACTTAGCACTTTGTATTGATATGTCATCTGGCGATTGAAACACAATGACAGCTAGGATAATAGAAAGTTAAAGATCTTTAATGTTGGGATCTGGCAAATGTTTCTTAAACATGTGGAAATATGTTGCCTTTGATGTAGCTGGTGC
The DNA here is from genome assembly GCF_963930695.1 of Labrus bergylta. NCBI lineage: Eukaryota > Metazoa > Chordata > Actinopteri > Labriformes > Labridae > Labrus > Labrus bergylta. The sequence continues at coordinate 19,081,049 of NC_089214.1, forward strand.
ACACTGCTCATATTTTGCTCTTTCTACAGGAGAAGCATGCTAAAATCTGTCAAAAGTCAGTAGTCAAAAGAAGGAAGACTTTTGACTCCAGTAGACAGAGAGCTGAGGGAACAGACATCTCCGTACTCAAACCTATCAAACCAAAGGTAAGACCAAAGTATAGGAGGGGGGCATGGGAATCCAACTCAAATATCCAAGTGAAGAAATTTTTTTATAAGAAGAAGAAAAAGGTTGTATATCTAAGTTTAAAAAAAAAAAACACACACTTGAAAATGTGTTCAGAATTTCACACATTGTCAAAACATTGTTGTCAATAAACAGTTTTACGTTGGTTTGAAAGTTTTCTTCTACTTCTATGTTAAAATGACACGCGCCTCTCTTTCATTTAACTGTCCAATCAATATTTATAAAACTGAAGAAGGATTCTTAAGCCGAAAAGCTAATGAGAGCAGATCTCCCTTCAGATTTATACCCTTCTTTATGCTGCCTTACTTGAACAATATCTAAAATTACATTCAGCCTAGATCGCTGGAACACAGACAAGAATCAGCTGTAAAAACACCAACAATAGCTCACGTCTTACTTTTTCCTGTTCCATTGAGGACAGTCACTATTTTGAGCTTATCTTCAAATGTAAATACCTTTTTAATTGTATTTCAGTCACACAGTTCATCCACTGAGAAAGTAAGTTGATTTTCCTTTTTTTATTAGTCCTGTCTTTCTGTATACCTGATGTTTAGTGGCACCGTTAGTCCGCTGAAGGCCAAGAGGCATTCATTCACTATTTCTTGCTTTATTAACCCCCGGTTCTGTAGTGTAATAAAAATACATTGATTGGGGCGCTGTTGGTACAGTGGTTTGTGCGCATGGCCCATGTATGGAGGCTGTAGTCCTCCAAGCAGGCGGCCCAGGTTCAAATCCAACCTGTGGCTCCTTTCCCGCATGTCATTCCCCACTCTCTCTCTGTCCCTGATTTCCATCTCTATCTACTGTCCTATCTCTCCAATAAAGACACAAAAACCCAAAATCAAATCTTAAAAAAATGGATTTAGATAGTCTGGAGGAGTTTCTATACTGGCGGTGGTATTACTTCACAAAGCACTTAAGTTTTTATATCCCCCCCCCCCCCCCCCCCCAGCCTACAACTGACAATAATTAAGTGTATGTAACTAACCTTCAAACTACAGTCATACATGTTTTCATGAAATCTCAAGGTCTTAATAAGTGATGACTTATAGCCAATCCCTTTTAGTGTTTTGCTTTGCATTTTATAGCATCTCAACAACAACACAATCTTTCTCTTGTCTTGGCTTCAACTATTTGCCGCTTCATGCTTTGTCCTCCTGCTAACACTTCTGCAGCATGAAAAAGAGGACACACCTGGAGTTTCTCCCTGTATCACATCACTGTCCCCTTATTAAGGAGCCGAAACATGCTGTGAACATGTTGGTGGGATGGTCAGAAATTAAAACTATACAGAAGTGTATTCCAGTCAAGATCTTAGAGAATTGGGATTATAGTTTTTATAGGGAATTAATGAGAACTGCCATCACCTCTCAGAGTCATCAGTGTTTGTCAAACAAATGCGCTTAATGAACCTGTAGAGTGTTACTGTATAGGGGGAAATGAGAAGTCAGCAGGGCTATCATGTTGCCACAGCAACAGCTCAGAGGACACTCTGTGAACTACTTCTGTCAGAAATTATCAGATGTAGATAAGACACAGGCTGCCACTATGGAAGGAAGGGGATGTTTTAATAGAAATCCCTTTCAGTACTAAGAGAGACAAATGCACAACCGTTTCAGTCAAACCATGGCTTCAATCTTCAAAATGTAGGGCTAAAGAGAAAAGACTAATTCAATAATAATTAAGGGTTTTGATTAATAGAAAATTTGAGATTACAACTCCCTTTTGTCATCTTTGTGATTTAAAACATTGTCATTCTTAAGATTATTAAAAAAAAAAAGGGGGCTAACAAGATAAAGTAGTTTTGCAAAAGTCTTATTTTTAAAGTCCAGTTATCTGTCATCGCTTCATAGGAGACCTTCAGTTTAATTAACGACAGCTTATGAGATGGCAGTGATGAGGTTAACCATGACCACAGCTCTAGCTGTCTAGGTTGAGTTAATAAACTGTCTGTTACAGAGCGTGTCCTCTGTTTCGCCCCATGCCAGGCAGAACCCCCTAAGAAGCCATCCAATTGGCGCAAGAAACATGAGGACTTCATAGCTACCATCCGGGCTGCAAAGAACATCACTCAGGCTATGAAAGATGGGGGGCCATTACCCCCACCTCCTCCTCCTACTTATGACCCAGGTAACAATATGTTTTGAGAAGACTGCATCAGAGTATGAAACAGAATGATAGCACACACTATTAGTACAGTGGTCACTGCTATGCGACTCTGATTGCTTGCTAGTGCACATGGTTCCTTTCTAGCCTGTTGTCAACAGTAAATACTGACAAGTGTTTGATACAGTAAAGTTGGTAGAAGCTGAAAACCTTTGTTAAAAGTTGTGAATGTGGGCTTGCAGTTTTTGCATCAAAATGTGGAGTCAGTCTTTAAATACTCGTCAAATCCTGTATGCAGAGACATATAAAGGTGTCTCTGCATACAGGATTTATCTACATCTCTGCTGGGGTTTAACAATTAGTGGTAGGTTTATTAACCTCCTTTTTCTTTGTCCTCAGACTATGTTCAGTGCCCTTTCTGTGAGCGGCGGTTCAATGAGAGCGCAGCTGACAGACACATCAAGTTCTGCCAGGAGAAAGCCGCCCGTATGCCAAACAAGGGCAAGTTAGGAGATGCAAAGAAGCCTCCTGCACGCACAGAGGTACACACACACTAACAGTAATATATGTTGAAATGGACAGAATATTTGTGTCACAAAAAAATTCAGCATGCATTTGATAGTGATAAATTAGAATATGATACACTGAGTGAGTATATGCAAACACAGTTAATTTATTGCTTGCAGCTTACTTCTCATAATAGAAGAAAGCTGTTCACTGCCAGGCTCAATATTGATTTGAGAGGGTGTGACTATCACTACTCAACCAGTGTCTGCCAAAAGAATTGGTGACGCATTTTTTAAATCCTTTATTATTGGCAGATCTTTATAAATTGGAGGTGTTGTCCCATCATCCATAACAATTCCTAGCCTGTTTTTCACTGCTGTGAAACACCCACTATGTAGCAGCTGTAGAATTAACACTGTCACTTAGCAACAGCTGTGGCACAAGATTGGAGAGTTTCAATTGGCAGCCAGTAACAAACCGCCATTGATCATTATGTCACTTTAGTTACCCAGTGTGCAATGCTCAAGTAAATGTATTACATTTCTTAAGGATCTGTCCGTCTCTTTAAACAGGTCATATTATGCTTTTTCTGGTTTTATATGCTCTTTAGTGTGTTTTCCAAGTGTCCTGTGCATGTTTAGGCACATCTATTTGCAAAAATTCAAAGTCTGCATAAACGCAGCTTCTCCTACCTCCTCAGCGTTAGCTGCAGAGTTAGCTGCATGTAACGCTCGGTTCTAGCCCCCCTCGAACATTTTTTGCCAGTGTGGCGTCTTGTCAGTGTGAGATCACTGATCTAAGCCCATTGGCTCGTTGTGGCAAGCCCAGCAGCTCATGTTGCACGCCTGTTAACTTCTGTAGCACGCCCACGATATGCCGTAGCCTGCAGTAGTGCTAAGGCGCTAATGTTTATGCTCCCCTCGGAGCAAAAAGAGGCTGCATTCCCAATATGGTAAAAGGGGCGTGACATTTCCGAGAACCGTGCTGAGCAACTGACCAATTACGGCAGAGCCGACAGGCCAACCAATCAGATCAGACTTGGCACACGTGGGGACTCTGAACGTGGGCACTTCAGAGCCTGAGAGAGAGAGTCAGAAGCGAGCCGGTGCATGGAGCGGCAGTTCATGAAAACAGACACTTTTTTAGAACTTTAGCTATTGTGAACATACGTTAGTAGGTACATAGATTAAATATATGAACCCCAAAAAGGGCATAATATGACAACAATAACAGTCCATCCTTGACACTAAACTTCACCCCCATAAAACACTACCCACATGAAATGCTTCATTATTATCATTGTATTATTGTATTATTATTATTATTACTTAGGTCAATATATCTATATACATATATACTATACATTCTATATATTTTTTATTATATTATTATACTAGTCTATATTATATAACATTTAATTATATTACACTATATTGTTCATATTGCGCTATATTATATTATAGTATACTACATTATATTATATAACTGCACTCTGCATTACTGTGGTACAACACTGCCTCTCTTCTCTGCTGTTTACATTACCTGCTGCTATTTATTTATCATACCAAGTCACTTTAATCATCACTTGTCACTTTATCTTGTCATTCTCTTCAAATACTGTCTCAATTCTCAATTCCCCCCAGTTAACTTCAACATTCATTTTTGTACTGTATATACCCCGTTTTTAATTTTAATTTTAATTTTAATTTATCTGTTCTGTTTAATGTGTATTTGAGCTTTCTTGTCTGTGCTGCTGTAACGCCCGAATTTCCCCTCTGGGGATCAATAAAGTATTATCCTATCCTATCCTAGTATGACCTCTTTAAGTTTTTTATATATTGGCAGCTTAAATCGATTATAGTTTATTTTATTTATACCTGTTTTCGAAAACAAATGGGTGCAAATATGTGTACATTTAAAACAAGGCATGTCTAAAATTAACACATCAACTACCAACCCCAGTCCATGTGTAGTCTGCCCTCTGTAAGGAAGTTTAGAAGGCTACAGTATGATACATGACATATGTGTTATATTCCTATTTCTTTGTCTCCTAGTACAGCAACTGTCTTGAAGCTTCACATCCCTTAGCCTCCACAGCTAGTATTTTCTAACCTTTACTTTTGCCTGTGTCTTTGTCCAGTCCAAGCCTCCTGCTTTAGTAAAGAAGATGAACTCTCCTGCTGTGTCGACCATCCCTTCGGCCTCCTCTCGTTTACCCCAGAGATCAGGCCTTGGCCAGCCCTCTGGTAACGGCACAGCTGTGTTGATGTCGCCTCACTGTTTTTTTTTTTTAATTCACAGCAGACTTTTCTGCGTGTAAAAATGTGTCTCTTTTGCATTTGTAGTTGTATTTTTCTCCATCTCTGTTGCTTTAGGAATCCCATCTAGTAGGACCACGTCTGCAGGTATAGTGAGGAATAACCCCTCTGGTTGCGCAACCCCTCCATCAGGGTCAGTACACACACATACACACACACGCACACACACAGCACAGGATGCATCGGGTACTTTTGCTTTTTACTCAAAATGTTATTGAGCAAAGTTTAACCCTTTCTGCGACTGAAGAATGATTAAATGTCAAACAAAAACATTGTTTTATTCATTAGTGAGTTAAACTATATGTATTAATACAACATCTTTAACTTCATTAATGGAATCAGAAGTGTTTTCATCTTTGTCATTCTTCTCTAATGTTTACTTTTTCCTCTCAGTGTGGGAGGTAAGACCAGAGGAGTGGGCTCTGGCTACGGTCCTGTGAGGAACTCGCCGTCTGGGACTGCACCCAACAAGAAGAAAGTAGACACATACATATCAAGGTGAGTTCACAGAAACATTTGCTGCAAAGAAGTGATGCAAAGATGCACCATGATACAATACTGTACATGCTCTTACTATCCTGCCCTCTTGTGGTTTGTTAGTGAACTGCACACAGCTCACACGAGAACTCTGTACTCAATAACCTGCTTTGCTCTATAAGTAATGCATGCTAACATAATTACACCACAAAATAGATCCATTAGTTTGACTTGAAAATAGAATTATAATGAAAATTCTGATAATTCAAATGATTCAATTTTTTTCAGGGTTCCTTAGTTGTAACCATTCTTATGAGCACACTCAGAACAGTAACTTAGAAAAAGAAACGTCACAGTTTGCATAATTTTTAATATTACACTTTTATTATGACAGTTCAATTAAAATGAAGCTAAAATGCATGATGTGCTATCACCATAAATCAATGCAGGAGAGTCTATGCATTTCTCCATCAGTCTGACACTAAAACATTCTGTTAACTACATTGACTTATTTGAGTCACTTAATACTTTTAGCTGATGTCCAAGAGTATCTTAAACAAACTTATTATATGATAATCCTAAAAGTAAGTACAGTTTCACCAGACCTGCTATAAAATGTCTGTAGTCTGATTCAAAGTTTGAAGATTCCAACATTGCTACTTGGTCAACTTTGTTACCTTTCTCAGGAATGATGTCGATGGCAGTAATGACATTGCAAACGGTGGGATGAAGAGCAAGTTCTGTCATGCTTGTGGGACCAGATTTCCTGTTGAGTCTGCCAAATTCTGCTGCGAGTGTGGTGTCAAGAGGATGTGTCTTTGAAGGAGCTTAGGAAAAAGTAAATCACATGAACGCACCGGTACTCAAACTAGAATCAGTTTCACCAAACCTATGATGAATTGAAAAGTTCCTGTCGGTCTGTATTTTCATGCTTGACTCTAATTTCGTAGCAGTAAATTGATCATATGAGGCTGTGAATTTTCTTTCGTAATCGCTGGTTAGTCATGGAATTTGCTGGTCAACACACTTATCCCATAAACTTGTACTTTAGGTGTGTACTAAAAAGTATAACTTTTACGATCTTTAAACTGTAACCACCCTACTCTGCACTATATTTTGCATATTGCTAATAAGGATTTTTGACTGTATGCAGGTGGAATTCTGACATGAGCTTATCAGGAAAAAAGTAACGTACGGGTCAGGTTCATGATAGTATGTGAAATGATTGACACATAAAGAACAAACACAGCTCATTAGGTTTTAATAAGCATCCTTCCAATTGTTGGATACGCCCTCAACAATGCACATTTTGTCCATCAGTGGACAAAATGTACAAGATTAACGACCTAAAGAATCTGAAATATATTTAAACAATTTGAAGCCAGTAGTGCGTCTTTAGAAGAGGTTGGACAAGAGATGAGTCAGAGTAGAAAAAAGCTAAGATGTGGGTTCTAAAATGTAAAAAAGAAGTAAAGACAAAGTGTTAATGACTCTTTAGAGGTGAGTGTGAATGCCCCTACAATTCAATTCCAGTCAACCCTGACCTGAAAGTCAGTTCCTTAGCCCCTGTTTCCTATGCCTCCTCAGAATACAGAGTAGACTCTTAAAGTGCAATGTCATTGACTACTGAAAAAAACTGAAATTTTGGAAAGATATTGTAATGTTTTGTCAGGGACAAGTCCAATGAACAAGCTTTCATAGCTCCCTCTTAGGTCACTTTCCAGACAAGGTTTGTTTCCAGTAATCTCATTACAATCATAAGCCTGACCTTTCCAGATATTTGTAGTATTTAATCCGACAGTTTTAGTCCTACTTTTTCTACTATTTATTTTCTTATACACTTTCATTTTTACTGATGAACAATGACTGCACCTTTTTTTTTTGTTGATGAGTTGAAATGTGTTTTTATTTGGATTTGAATGAAACCTAAATGCACCTGAATGTGTTTGCAGTTGCTTTTCCTTGACAGTGTTTCTCTTAAGTCAGTATTCATTTCATTTAGCTAGTCAATAGTGAATTAACACTAGTCATTTTAAATGCTCTGTACAGGTTTGGTTTATTTCTCTGCTTGATATGACAAACATCATACAGTTGTTAGATACACTAAGAGGGAAAAGCCTCTGCTCCAGGTGTGTATTTATCCTTCATTAACCACAAAACTATTCAGAGATTAATTATTATAATCTTTGATCCCTTTGGGAAGAAAAGGAATTCATTTCAAGTCACAAGAAGCAAGCTAAATGTACGTAACATGACAAGATATCAAATGTGTGCTTACTTGTTGGTGACAGTTGTGAGGCAGGATACGGTTGTGCATTTAATGCCATATATATTTGTTTTCAATAAATTTCTAAGAAGAAAAATGATGTTGTTGTGAGAGTTTCTGCTCAAGGGAAGAGGTATAAAACATTAGTTTTTGAAACCAGTGGAGTAAGAGGGTCATAACTACAAATCAATACACAAGGCTTTATGCAGTTTGAGATATAAATATATTTGGGTCCCATACAGTAATAGTTTCATTTTGTGGCTTAAAACAAACAGAAGATTTAGCTACATGTTAATGCATTGTGTTTACCCTGACTGGAAATCAAAATGGCCATAAGCACTGAATATGGCAGCAGGGAGAATGAAGGGGACAGTAACTTAGGATTTCAACCTGCCTTTAATATTTTTTTTTTTAATAAGGCAGTTGAAAGGAGTCATTAATCAAAGCTCCATCCAAATGTGACGGAAAAATACTTCCCATGAATCCCGGGCCAAAAGGGAGAGACTTACACTCAGCCAATTGTGGCAGGATGTGCTTTTGAAATATCAATCTTACTCACTGACTTATCAGAGTCAAAGAGAAAACAAACCACTTGACACACAGCCAAAAACAACTTCCCTGGATACAAAAATATAAAAAAAAGGAGCTTTAGATAACTAAGATAAAGACATGTCAGTGCTAGCCGTTCTACTCCAAAAGTGAAAGTAAAACTAGTAGAGCACCTTAATATGCCCCGTCATACTCTCTTTAGTGCATGGAAAAATCATAGCATATTCTTTCCAAACACATTGCTTTAAGGGAACCCTGAACGCAGCATGTAGCTTTAAATCTTTAGAAATACAAAAATATATAGTTTATATAAAGAAAACACTTGGCCATCCAAGTTTTCAGTATGTGCTGAGCCTCATGCTGACTTTATAGAGTCTATAAGAAATTCTTGAACTTTCCACATAATAGTGGGTCGAATATGTGCTTCCCCATTTTTTAATTATTTTTTTACTGGCCCCTCGGACTTTCTTTTCCAGTTGGTTTGATAGCTTGTGCCTGGATCGCTTGGAATTCTTCTCAGAATCAATAGTCATACAACACCCAAAACAGGAGAGATACACTGGAACTCGACAGGATAGCTTAAATTGAAGTGGAAGCTTCATCTCACGTGATCCAATGAAGGACTACATGATTGAGGAAGAAAATAAGGCTGTGCTGGTTCTTTGCTTACTATAAGCTGGAGTTTTGCCTCAGGATGCCAGTAAAGCATTCAGCATCTGGTAGCATTCTGTCATGTTAGACAGGATTTCCATGGCCTTGCAAAGTTTTTTCTCCCTCTTGTTTTTTTTTTTATCCTCACTCGTTTGTCTTGTCGCTTTCCTCTTCCTCTTCAGTGCCCCGACTGGTGGTTCAGTCTAGTCAAGAGAAGGTGACATGCAAACACAATGTACTGGTGACTAATGAGTCCTGTGTCATTATGAAGTCAACACAGGCTATGCATGACAAAACTTAAGTCTGACTTTTAATGACACTGTGTTATCACAGCAAATCAGTCTGACAATATGGAGCTTGATCAAAGTGCAGTATGTTCGATCAAAAGCCAGCAAGAGGCAACCAAACATTCGGAAACTAACATATCACCTTGTGAGTCACTGTATCAAACCTGTGCTGCTACAGCAAGGTGTGAGGCGAAATGAAGGCCCTTGTTTGCTTCACTGCATGACTCAGACATCAAATATGTGTCTGTTCAATCAAAACTCATTCTGATCCTGCAGACTCTTAAAGGTGCACTGTGTAGATTTGGTAGTGAAATTTTAAAGTTGGAGAAGGGAAACATTTCTATGCTATATTTTCTGGAATAAATACATAAACTTCATCAAAAGGCACACTGTTTGGAGCTAAAATGCTACCAGAAGAGTTACGGTTTCACTGTTGCGGGCCCCCCACCATAACTTCCCATGTATCATTTTATCTCCAAACAGTGTTACAGGGACCAAATTTTTCTCTGAGGACAGTTTGAGTATAGAGTTATGAGCATATATCACAGAATCTGTACATTTCTCCAACTTTCACATTTCTCTACCAAAACTACATAGTGCACCTTTAAAATGATGTATTTCATTTAGTTTTCCAGGATATTTTGGGGGGAAAATACTAAATGAAATCCTACTTTTTTTTTTATTTATGCAGCAAAGGCAGGTATAAAGGAAGCATACACTTCTGAACTTTAAAACAACATGATCATTTAATTCATATCATTATAGTGTGTACACCCAAAACAACTTTGGCTGACATTGCAAGCGGAGACATATTTAGTTCAAATGAAATGTTCATCTCTTTTTGAAGTGTTCTATCCACATTAGTTCACTAATAATTTAAAAATGAATATCCATTTCTTCCCCCAAATCCACACCTGTAGCTTGTGTTTGCTTGTTACAAATTCAACTTGTGTGAGAAACAAATCAGCTCATATTTGGTTACACTCACATAGCCGACCAACTATGTAACTGTCAGTGAGTCACCCATTATGTGGTAAAAGAAAACAGAACAGTCTGCTAACATTCCTCTGTCTTCTTTAATCTCGCCCAGAGAAACCGAAAGAAAATTGTCACCTTGCTGCTGCCCCTTCCAAACATGCTACAATAAACTGTATTCGTCATCAATTCACATCAAGGATATTAAAAAATGCTTGGACCTACCGTCTTCTTGCAACTGCACCGTATTGATCGTTGGACCAGTTGGGTCAGTCGCTTTGCTTCGGGAAGCCTTACTTTTATCATTTCGCAGTTCAGGGTGTGCAAGACGCTCACAACATCCTGCAGAACAGAGAGATATGAGTCCCTGCAACATTTCACTCACATTATACCTAGGCTTGGATAACAGTTGCGATAAGCACTAGAACAGCAATACAACATTGAAGAGTGCTCAAAGTATTTGGCTTAATGATGGGTGGGTATCACTTTTTCGGCTGCTATCAGCATCACCACCACAAAGGATGTCGAATGAGATTGATATCTGAATTCTTGAATGATCTTTTCATGAATCTCTAAATAAAATATTTCTGCAACAATAAACTAAGCAACCAAACATATCACCACATAAAATGAAAGAATAATATATAAATAAATCAAAACTGGGGCGCTGGTGGAGCAGTGGTTAGTGCGCCCGCCCCATGTATGGAGGCTGTCATCTTCCAAGGTTCAAATCCGACCTGTGGCTTCTTTCCCTCATGTCATTCCCCCACTCTCTCTCTCTTCCTGATTTTCCGACTCTATCCACTGTCCTATCTCTCAAATAAACGCACAAAAAGTCCAAAAATAAATCTTAAAAAAAAAAAAAAAACGTGTTACTCACCTCATTTTGTGATATGCAGCTTTGTGGCTTGTTTTTCAGTTCTAGGCAGGTTAAGTTTTGTTGCAAGGATGTAATGTATTCCGTCTATAATGAATGAAAGACAGGATGACAATGGTCAATATTGGTAAAAGAAAAAAAAATGCTACTTGATGAGACAGGCATATATATTGTTATTGATCACTTTGTAAATCTTTTCCCCACTTCATTTATTTGCAGAAGCAGCTTGTTTCCTTTGGGTTTTTTTTGTACAACTGACTACTTCTCTCGTAGCAGGTAAAATGACATTAAAAGGAAAAGTAAAAGATGAAAATGGAAACTTGATTTACAGATACAGATCAAAAACTTGATAACATCTAACACCTTTTATGCGGTTGCAGCTTCTTAAGAGCTATGTGTATTTCCAGTGTATCAGCACATTTGAAAGAGTTGTTCTAACTTGCCTGATTCTTTTTACAGTATTTCATTCACTCCTCAAAAGATTAGATTTCAATAAAGAAATGATTAAATGGTCATGGCTTTCACATGTGTCCAATATAGACGTGCAAATCCGGAAAAAGTCCCCAACCTATTGTATATCTATTCTGTTCTTGAGGACTAGGATTAATCCCTTTAGATGTAAACTTGAAGATGCAATAGCAGCTGGATAGCTAAGTATTTCAATTGGTGTTTTACTCACTGTGTTGGTGAGATGAGTTTGCAGGATCGCCATATAGTCGTCACTAACTTCTTTGGGAGGCCTTTGGCTGTCACAGGACAGAGCTGGAGGTAGAAGCAGAAGAGCGAGGAGAGCGAGGAGACTGGTGCACAGAAGAGGCTGAGAGTTTATAGTCCCAGTGTGAGAGATAAAGATTGGGAGGGATGGAGAGTTCAAACAAATACTTCAAACCACATGTGCATGTAGAGTCTAACATTTTTTTTAATCCAAGAAATCTTTATAATCCTCAATATCCATTTAATTTAGAACAGCTTTGTTTCTGTTCCCACGAGGTTTCGGGGATTGTACCTCTGAAGCAGTCACACAACTAAAGGGAAATCAGTTTCATTAAGTCATGAAACCCTGATGATCATTTTAGTGTCTAGCTGCATCTCAAACTAATCACCCCCTTTGCACCATAAAAACCAATAAAAATACCTTCTAAACATCACAACCAGATAAAACAGTTGAAGTCCTGAGACAAAACCATCAGACCACAGAAGTGTCAATATTGAAATGTGTACACAGTCATGGAAAGTAAGTGGCATTATTTTTAAACGGTGTACTTGCACAAGGTATTTAGATTTAATAGGTTAGCACATTAAACATAGGTTACATTTTAAGGGGAATCTTTTTTTTTTTCCCCACTTAATAAATCTGATAGATTAGCCTAGTTTAACATAATAGGAAGATAACACCCAATTCATAGGTCTATATTTTTAATATACTGCACAGTTAAAGATTCAACAATGAGTCATGGGACATTTCTGCACTTTGACTGACTCAAATCAGCTATACAATCCAATAATGCCACAATCCTCTGAACGGAGCCCTTCTAACCTGTTACTGGGAAAAAGAAAACTAAAACTTTTCTCAAGTGGAATCCAGTCTCGGCTCTTCCCGTAAATCCTAAATCTATTTCAGTTTCCTTATGACTGGCAAATCGGGAAGTTATTTATTCGGAATTCCCCTGTCTGGGAAAAACGCCTCGAACACAGAGTGAACGAGCCAGTCGGTCGGCGGGTAAGTCTGGGTACGGATGCAGGTGGACTCGGTTCCCGGTAAGTTTCTACGCTGCTTTACTTGGTACGGACATTGCATATGTGCTTTATTATCGCGGCTCCTAAACTAACTAGTCCTCGTCTTATATTCGGCTCTTATTTTGTTTTTTTTTTAATGCCAATTTAGGCTATACCAGTGCGTCACAACTTGTGGCTACTTGAATCTACTACGTACATGCAGAACGCTTCTTTAAGTCTACTTACCATTGGTCATTCTTCATTCATATTCACCTTGGGCTACATCTGGAGCTCTTTTGCGTATCGTCATTGCTGCTCAGTTAGTTTTGCGGGAGCTCTGCTGGCTGGGACAACAATCCTCCTTACCCCTTGTCCTTCTTAACGCACGCAACTGTGCAACCGCGACATGTGATTTTACTTCCGTCCTGGAGGTTTCATTTTACTCCCAAGTGTAAAATGTCCAGTTCAGCCCTCCCAGTTACTTGACTAAAACCACTGTTTGCGGTGATGGAGACCAACTATGTTTGACCTCTCATGCACCGTTTGCGCAATGTTAATGGCAGTTTTCCATTTGTGATGATACCCCTAACCCCTCACAGAGACCCCACCTCAAAACAGAATGACTGATTATAGGAGCCATTCATAAAAAAAAAGAAAAAAGAAAAACAGCCCACACAACACCACTAGCCGGTGAACGTCCCACATTAAGTGCAGCTACAGTAAAAAGTGATGTTTCATGTCAAAAGTGAGTGTTCGTCATTACTGTCCACACCCAAAGTTTTTAGGCCTCTCCGAGTTGCCATCTTTTTGTCACATACCTCATTCATTGATTACATTTATATTAAATCGTGAATTTATTACAACATAGTGAGTCAGTATTGTCATGATTTGGTATTATTTAGTTTTGTATTTCAGTGTTTAGTGTTTCTGGGTCCTCCTCTTGGTTTTCTCAATCCCTGACAAATATAGCCTCGTGTTTTTCATGAACCCATAATCTACTGTATCATAATGACAACATGTTTAAAGCTCCCTGTGGTGGCTATTTGTCATGAAAAAACAAAACAAATTAAGATCATTTTACAAACAAACTGCATAAACTTAACAAGCGGCCACTGATGCACCAATCCAGTGAGATCGTATGCAGGCAATAATTGCAATAAATGTCCAGTCAGGAATCACTGTTTCTTCATTTTAATTTGGATCATGTAATCGAACAAACATTTCATGCTGCATTTCATTCATTGACCTGGTAATGTGTCACTTCCTGGTGCATCAACCCCAGTGACACACACCTAAAACATTTAAACATTTCCCCTCAACCCAAGTGCGTGGCAAGGTGCCCAGTGTGATTACAAAACAAATGCAAATAAGTAGAAAATGGCTCCTACACTCCCCCTTAAAGTGGTTATGTAACAGACCTAAATGAATACTTTGGTTTCTTTCGGAGCCATACATTTAAACAAGGCCATAAATATTTTTATGTCATCATTTTCAACACTTGTCACCTCGTGTGGACAACAGCATGCTGCCATAACTTGGTTTGCTATTTGCTAAGATTCAGGGTAAGTGATCTGCAAGACAGTTAAAAGACGTAAGGGACAAGATAAGCAAAGATGTACTGTTGTCTCCAAGGGGCCCCAGGGATGCACAAAGTCAAGGTTTCTCACAGATTTAGAGTAGATTAAGATACAACATTAAGTTGTGCATACTACAAAAGCACAATCACCTTTAAAATACCCTTTGGGGCAATTAAAACTATTTTATCTGTCAGTACCTGACTACACCTGTCTATGTAAGATAACAGCCTGGAAAATGCTATAGCAATAAAGATTGACTGTAAATGCAGTAAACAGTCTTTATAGCAGAGCTTTTGACTATGCATGCATGCTACTAATTTGGCAGGACGTGCGAGTCTGTAAAGGCAATAAAACTGATATTGATCAAGAGAAAATCTATCTATTAAATAGAGGACCCAACAGAGAACACCTACAGCATCAATATCTGTTACAAAAGATGCCACAAAGGGAGGGAATTTTACTTCAGACTGAATATAAAACACAGAAAGAGTTGTGAAATATCATCACTACACATTTCAACAGACCCTTGGATCATGAAGAGCAGGCTTGCCTCATAGCCAGAACTGGAAAGAGTATTTATGTTACAGTCCAAAGAGGTAAATAATAATAATAATAATAATAATAAATTTTATTTAAAGGCGCCTTTCAAAACTTTCAAGGTCACCTTACAGAGCAGAGATAAAAACAACAACACAATAAACTTGCCAATAATCAGCTCAAATCCTTATATAAGGACATGAATACATCTGAGGCTAGCAATAAAGAACATGTAAAAGAGTTTATTGAGTTAAAAGCAGTCGTCAGATGAGTATGACAAATCCACTTTGGAAGGTTTGTAAAAAATAGTTAAGTTCAACAGTGCATTCAAGGAAATGAAGCCATGAAAAGGTCTGAGCCCTTAAGGGTACCCGATAGTACCCTTCCTCTATGACTGCTACAATATCAATAACAAGGGTAGAGAGCTGCTGAAATGACTCAGCAATAATCTGTAATCATAGGTGGAAGGAAAATCGTGATCAATCGTGGGAACAGAACCTTTTTAGTAATCAAAGATTATTATTGTTTTTTAGTTATTCACCAAAAGATAAATGTGATGAACCTGGATAGTTATATCTTTGTGTACCGACAGGTTGAAAATATTGACATATCGGCTGTCTCCTCCCCCCCCCACCCCCCCCCGGATTAAAATGCTGTACTCGGGATAAATCAGGAGTGTCGTCTCTTTACATTGTGCCAAAAATTCGAGCAGTTTAGTTGTAGTAAAATGTTAAATAGTTCTTTCTATTAAAACAATCGTGTCTTTGGGAGGGATTTAAAATCAATTCAACAGAGAGCATGTTCTTTCTCATGAATCAAAAAGCAATCTAATGATTCTGTTTTAATCCTAAAAGCCTACCCAGGGACAGGGGTTGAAAATTAACCACGGCTAGAAACCTGTATGTGCATGCCATCGACTTTGTATTTTTCAAATGAAGCAATGTTAATTAAATGTGTCCCTAAAATAAAAAAAAATGTATTCCAATCCTTTCCATTTTCAGTAAGATATGAACAATCAAGATATATTTCTATGAGTGTAACTGATAAATACGAGGCTCTGATTAACAGTAACTTTGAAACAGCTTTTTGAGAACGCTGTTTCAAGCTGCAAGGATTAACTCGGTAAAAACTACAATTAAACCAACATTTCTATTCCTAACAGTGCTTGTTTCTAATACCAAAAGATTTGATCGAAACAAGGGTTCACATCAACTCTTTAATTAAACCCTAACTCTAGTGATGCAGGATCATTTAGAGAGACAGAAAGAGGAGGGAGGGGGATTTGCTTATCCAAACGAGCACAAGTACATCTGAAAAGGAACTTTCTTTGTCTCAGTCCTGTTGTATGAAGAAGCTCGAGTTTCTCCTGCAACATCACTCATGCAATACAGCATCAATACCTCATTTATTTTTATTCCTTCCAACTGTTTTTAAAAGGTTATAACATGGTTTTCAATGGATCGTTTAAGATATGGTCAAATTCAAAATCCATCTTAGTCGTAAATAAAATTCCCGTCAAACCCACTGTTCCATCTTCACTGATAAACGGTCCTCATTTGCATGATGTACAAATGGATTGAAGTGTGGAAAGGAACTTTTTAAAGATTGCGTTTTTGATTTGCACCACTAAACGCACCTTAACTTACCATCAGGAAATACAAATGGATCCTTCTTACAACAGGTATGCGGTTACTGTTCCATAAGACTTTCTCCAAAGGGTCTGAGACATTTAAGGAGGCAGTGGGAGGAAGAGCTGGGTGCAGATATATTTCAATCAGGAGAGACTTAATGAAGAATGAACAAGTATATCTTTAACAATTTAGGAAATAAATGTGCAAAGTCGGTGGGGATTAGACTCCATCATGACGACTCGGAGGGGTAATGAGGCTGATAGCAGGATAGGATACCCCCCCCCCCCCCCCCCCCCATGGAGTCTAGACCCTGGTGGTGGTGGTGGTGGTGATAGAAGAATGCAGGATGTGATGAGGAGGACATATCTGAACTCTGCTGAGCTGGAATGGAGGGGATTGGGGAGGAGGAGGGTCACAGCGACTGCACTGAAATGACAAACTGACTGTGGAAGAGAGAGAACAGATTTTAAGATTTGACCGCGGCAGGATGATAGGTTGAGAGTGGTCGTGGCAGAGTCGGGTTGGATGAACGCCCCAAATCATCTGATCACCAGAGCAGGGAAATGGTGGAAGTGATAGATAGAAAGTGGCTAAGTTGAATGGAGAAATTGAATAAATGTGAGAGAACATAACCAGTCATCCAGCTTGAACTTAACACTGAGCTCCATAAGTGTCAGTTTAGCAGCAGGCAATAGGAGCGTTACACTCATCATTAGTCTGACCTCACTTGTCCCAGATGTAATGAGGAGCCGGCCATCGTCAGTCATGATGTGTGCCAAATTAACAACATCTGGACTGATGTGATTGGAACTTTGGGGTTAATATGCAGCAAATGTGTTATTTATTTATGTACCTACTTTAGTGCAATGCCCAACAATGACTCCACTATAAGCAAAAAGGAAGGAGCTAGTTTTTTTTTTTTTTTATAACAATGGGGACCAGACGACTAATTGTTTTATTTGGAAAAAGGAACCGCCAGTCAATAAATGCTGGGTGCAGCACTTTATATCCAGCAACTGTTTTTTTTTTTATTGTATTTGAACACAAAGTCCCCTCTGCTTGTAAGGAATATAATAAACCCTTCTACCCTGGCCCTTTCTTTTATTTTCTATTTAGTATTGATTTATGTAATTCATACAGTTGTTATTATTTATTTAACCCTTTCCATTTGAGTATAATTAATCAAAAATGTTTATGTGATAAAATGATAAAGGTTGATTTGTCAGGCATCAAATTTAATTCATCCTTGAATCACTTTTTTGTGTTTCAGTGAAATATTAGGAACATTTTCGTATAAAGATTTGAATTTGAGTGGAAACTTTTATAAGACAAAATTAATTACAGACTTTCTTTAGTTGCTGTCCACCTGCTCCACATTTGAACACAGATTAAGCCTAATTCATCCTACCAGAATGGAAAATGAACTGTGATATTTTGAAAAAAGGAAGAGACCAATGGATTGTAATTTAGTGGTCAATGTCATCATCGTTCCAGTCGACGATGATGAGGACGATGCAGGACGATGCTCTAAAATATGAAATTTGTCATCAAAGTAGCGTTGTTTTCATGAACAGTGAGTGGAACATACAGGTAGATTCTTGGAGTACTGTCCCTTTGTGTGTGATCTGGTGTGTTAATAAACTTAGAAAGCCAAAGGCTTATCCACACCTCCACAAAACATAATGTCTGCATGTCAACATAGAGGAAAGAATAACAGATTTAAAAAAAAAAAAGGATATGATTAAAAAATATATATTGTAAAGGTCACAATAAGAAGATCCTGATGGGATTTTAAATTTGTTGAGGTTGCAAGTTATATTTGATCTGTCTAAACAAGGTGTAGGGTACTCACATCCAAAGAAAAACTTACACCGGGACTGAGTTGAAAATCAAACTAAATTTAAGAATTCAAAAAGAGATCTGAACACTCACAGCAACTTTAACATCAAAAGTAACATTTCAATCTCACAGATCTTCTTCAGGCATCAGATCCATAAGATCTTCACTTTTGGGGCATAAATTTAACTCTATAGGCTAGTGGAAAAAACTGTCAATATTGTTATAATTTCCAGGTTAACACCAAAATCATTCATTTCTAAATGAGCTAAAAGATATACATGTATTTAATCCACCTCAGATATTATATTGCATTTCAAACAGGTAGTAGGAAGCAGGAGGACAGAACATCTGCAGCTGAGGCACAGATAGGATTATAGTGGAATCTGTGCAACATGAATTTACACTCAAATGATTAAAATTGAGAGGGAAAACCTGCTTGCCCTGTTTTCCACTCCAGGAGAGTGATGAGATATTTAAAAAAGATTTGACTATTACTGATTATAGGCCGGTTATCTGCGGGTTTTCTAATAAAAAAAAAATGCTTTCGATTACTCGACGAGACCTTCAAAAAGTGGTCTTGAGACCAAGAACAATTTCGAGTAACACTAGGGGCACGTCTATTATTTGTGATTTTGTAGGGTAGCCTACATAGTTATTGGTAGGTGCTGGATGTTAGAAAGATGTTCCTACCTTCCTTAAATTGTTTATTGAATGATAGCATGGAGAAATCCCAAAAAGGCTACTGTGTTTCAGTTTGTGCTTTCTGGTGTGGGCCCTTCGCTCGTGCGTGCGTGCGTGTGTGCGTGTGCGTGTGCGTGTGTGTGTGCGCGTGCATCAAGGGACCCAGAATGTGATCGGGGTAACCATGACAACAGTAATCAAACACACAGACGATGTTTCTCAGCAAGATTCCTTTTGTTTCCTGCTGCGTCAGGACTCATTCACCAACTCTGTGCAGTGTGTAATGAGACAATGAACATGAGAGGTTTTAAGAAACGTTACATTTGTTTTAATTTGGATTGTCTTTCATCATTCGTGCACTAAAATCACTCTTTTTTTGGATGTTACTTTCCATTTTTTCTATTCCTCTGATGTTGAGTGTATATACCAACAATGAGAAAGACTTCAATACAAATGTTTATAAGGTTTTTCATGGCAAACGTGAGGTTTGCCCTTTGCTAGCAAGACTAATATTTCTGGTTGTTTAATACTTCACATGTAATGTGATGCACATACTGAACGTTGCTGTATGTTTCATGTGTATGATATCTACTGTACATATAGACTAAAAGATTCAATACATTTTTACATGATAAGGAATGCAGCTGTGTTGCATTATTGTTTTGAAATGTAGCTGTTTCTGGAAATAGTCCTGTAGTTTTCTGTCATCTATGGGTCTGGTTTTTTAATATTATTTAAGCAGACGAGAAAAAATAAATGTTGAGGCAGCTGTTGATGGTCTTTATGTTAGGAGTTTTTTTTCTGGACAAGATAGTCTTCTAAACACATCAGATGCTTAAACCTTTTTTTTCTATATTTGTTGTTTTGTTGACTAATCTGTTTCAGTTGAGTTGCCAGTCAGTGTTGTTGTGTTTCCGCTCATTTACTACAAAGCATTACTCCTATTGTAATATGCTGACCGGCTTATTATTCTACTATTCAGGAACACACTGCTTTCATTTATTGCCAAATTGGTTGAGAGAGAAAATCCATCATGATACAGTCACCTTTGTTTTTTCATAGTGTTTTTTTCCCTCACTGTGGGGATGCAGAATTTAAAATCTGGCTTTTCTTTTGGTTTTGGAAAGTGGGATCTATAATACCTGAACAATAGTTACATGACGCAAAGGATGCAGTTGTTAAGAAGTTAATGCAGGTGAATTTGTACTTGTCAGCATTTTCTGAAAAAAGTCTTAAGAACTATAATTATGTCATTGTTTTATTACAGTTATAATCATTAATATATATCAGCTCTTTATTGGCAATGTTGTGTTTGTCTTTTTTATTAGCCTGAGAACAATCATTTTGTTATCTCTGATATAATGATTAATACAACCACATGCCAACTATATATTATCTGTAACATAACCATTTAATGAGGAACATTAAAACATCAGATGCACATTTCAATATATATTGATTAATAACATTTTTCCCAGCGCCCTCATCACCTCCTGTAAATGTTGTCATAACTCTTGTGCACACTAACGTACTGTAACCGGCTTTTTATGGCAACGTACAGACAGACATGAGGGTGTGATGTCCAAACAGATCCTGGAATAAATCATTGCTTCATTTGCTTAAAGTGAAAACGACAACCCTGAAACCAGTTCTCGTAAATGGAATTGCAACACTTTGTAAAAATTGGGAAGGTTGTGAAAACAGATTGAACTTTGAATGAAAAAAAAAAGAAGGGGGACGGGCATATAAAAGGAAGGAATTTTCTTCATCTTGTGTAATTTCACACACCCACTGTTAGAGGAGTTGTGTCACTGTATGGACAACTCATCTTGCAATTTTCTTTACATTATCAATTTTTTTTTGTACTCTGACTAACTTATGTTAAAAATTATCTGCATTATCCTAATTTTGCGTAATTAACCCTTTTTTTCCATCCAAATGTGAAGGGTGTGGAAGGCCAACAAAATACCTCAATGATTTTTCAAGACCATTTTGTTACAGATCACCTACACTATTTAAAATAATTCATTTTTCCAATTTACTCTTTGTCAAACCTCGAAAATCATAGACATGACTCGTCCACAAAACACTGGTCTCTAAATATAAAAGCGTGTGACTGTTGCTGGAGTTTGCATGTTCTACCTGGGCTACATATATTCTCTCTCCAGGTACTCCAGCTTACTCCCACAGGCCAAAAAATAGGCTTGTCAGGTTAAGTGGGGACTCTAAATTGCCCGTAGGTGCGAGCATGTGCATGACTGGTTGTCTCGATATGTCAGCTCTGTGATAGACTGGCAATCTGTACAGGGTTTACCAGGGATTTGCTCTATCCCCCCCTGAGACCCTGAACAGAATAAGTGGATGGATGGATGGATGGATGGATGGATGGAGGGATCATTGATGCCCTAATAAAGAAATTGGGGGAAATCGCTGAAGGCAGCTTCCAAAACCTGAAAGAAAGTGGATTCTATTAAAGCAGCTTCTTAATATCACTTATAGGTGTATCACAACACAACATTTGTTTTGGTCAGGTGTCCTCAAATGTTCGGCCATCTCTTACCCTGACAGTTTTCTGTAAAAACCCTTGCTATGGAGTTTTCCTTGCAGTTTGGTGAGTCACACTCAATAAAACGACGCCTGTGAAACAGCTCAGGCGGAAAACTTGTGGTTTTGTTTTGCCTTCCAGCTTGAGAAAACTCCTCCCTCACAAGAAGGCTCACTGCTTTTTTAGCTGATTTTTTGCCTTTCTTTTTGTATTTCTTCATTGTTTAAGCTTCATCTCTACAATGTAATAGTTGCAAATCTTCCCCTCCCTACTTCCTTAGCAACCACATTTGAGCCATGTTGAATATCTAAAAAAAGATAAAAATAAAATAAATCTCTGTTTGCTTATTAGACACATATCCCTAATGCTAGAAAGTGCATGTACATTTTATCATAACCTCTATATTTATTGTTGATGGCTTGATTCTGAACTCAGTCAGAAGGTGATCACAGGCTTCTGCTAATCACTCTCATAAGTGACCACAGACCCATTTTTCTTGCTTCTCTTTCAAATGTCAGTAAGTCAGATGACATTCTTTCATTTTTTCAGCTGATTAAAACTCTTTCTTTGGAAATTCCATGCATGTCTTCCAGTCATTGTTTATATCCAACAGATTCAGTGCTCTCACTTCTGTGGTTTTAATGTTTGAAAAGACAGTAATGTACTGTGATGTGTTTTTTCCATTTCCACAAACCCTTTGCTAATGTAGCATCAGATTTAACAACCATCATTGTGAGTGTGTTTAACTGCAAGTTTTGATTCGGTATTTGTGTCAAAGTTTACGCTGAAACATGCTCCATACACATATAACCCAACAGCACTTTTATTTGTGTCATTTACGTAATTCAAGTGGCCTTTTTGTATTTGATAGAAAAATTATGGATGCCAACATGGGGGAATAAATGACACAATGTCTTACATAAAACATGTCAAGATATATTTTACTAAATCAATGCATTTCATTTGTAGTGGGTCAAAAAGATATCTTAACTGTTATGACTTTAGGTTCATGCACATGTGAAGATAACACGGAACAGCGTTTTGCTTTATTTTGAAATGTCTCATTTTAAGTTGAAAGTCATTTTATAACTTTCTGTAACTGAAAGGAAATAAAAAGATCAGTGCACTGAATCAGTCACGGGTTGTTGTTGTTTTTTTTGCTGTTTAAAAAACATGTTGGGGTATAAAATTAATTTTGATAAAAATGCATCTGGGTGGTTTTAAACATAATGTGGTACATTGGTTCATGGCGCCATCTAGTGGTTGATTTTGAACATGCATGCACAAACACAAAAGGAAAATTTGATCAAGGTACTTAAATTATACATTTTTAATACATAAAACCAATAACTGCAGAATTTATGAGAAATATTTTTTTACATAAAACTTAAACTGACCTCACGCCCTTTGCTTTTTTATTTCTCTGCCTTCAATAGAGCTTGTAAAGCAGTTTCCAGTCTGAAAACAGGCTGCTAAACAGAAGGCAGATATGTACCAAAAAACTCAATCCTTCAACAATATGGAAAAGACTTTAGTATCTTTACCTCAAACTTCCTTTTGGCGTTTTAGCTATTGCAAGAAAGGATGATGGCACAATCAAGTGAATATGTCCATATGTGCAAGATAAAAGAAACACACAAATAAACAATTCCATACGGCGTTACAGTGCAGGAAAAAAATCGAAAAGGAAATGATTCAAACAGCCAGCGAAAGCAGACAGTAAAACGGTCTGCCATAAACTGGAAGACGGATAAATGGTGATAATTAACACACGTCTTTATTTCTGTGAATCTTGCCAGCAGCGAGCCTGCAACAGTTCTCTGCAAGTACAACACAAAACTGACAAAGTTAGGAGCCAGGGCTGCTGGCGGATCAGTAAGATGGCAGATAATGCATTGGGATGTCACCTTTTCTCTATTTCAATCTTGATTTACTTAACTGATAACAACCAGCTTCTTAATTTTAAGCAATCTAATATATGTCATTTTATTATTAAGCTTATATTTCTAAGATGATCTAAACTTTGTGTTCATCCATGCTATTAAAATACTGTAAGACTTTAACAGTTGATATTGAGTCAACACTACATTTGACTGTGTTTTTTAAACTGTAGTACTGTGGATATTGTGACAGCATTTGCTCTACCTTTCCCGGGATCGAGTGTTTAACTCTGAGAAAGGACCATTTATTTGTCTGTCTCTGTTAAAGGATGCCAATCATTTGTACCCAGCCATAGTGTTTGCATGAGGGTAAGAACATCATCTCTCTGCCTCAACTTCTTGTCATACTTGTGAGGTGAAGATGATGAAAGATAAATCAGTGTTTTGGCAGTGTTTGTTTATTAATTAGCTATTTCTTAGTGGGGTTAAAACTGTTCAATTCAAGTCCTTGTTGTTTGTTGCCATGTTGACTGTACCATTTACTGTAATACATTTTTATGTCACTGTCTCACTCCTTATGTGTTCATTTATCAATGTTTTTGAAAGACAATTTTGAATATCTTTCCGTCATGTGAAAACATTAAAAGATATTGACATCCCGGTTTCTCTGTGTGGTTCTTTTCTTCATAATGATAGCTATAGAGATGGGTGCTGATATAAAAAGAAAAACCTTTCTATGCTTTAATCCTGACGTAACATAAGAGACAACATGATTTGTGCATGCATTTCACTAAACTTGCAATTAAACACGTTTACTCTTTATTCGCAAATCACATCTCTTTTTTTGGTCATTTGTACCTTAATTTGACAGGACAGCTGAAGAGAGAGAGGCAATGGTGAAGGTGAGAATGTGGGATGACATGCAGCAAAAGGTTGACCTGGAATGTAAACCCACAGCCGCTACGATGAGAACAATATTCCTTAGTGTGCACGCACTGACAGCTGAGCTCAACCGGCCACCCTGCAAGCCACAGTTCTTACAACAGAGGTATCTTCTTACATTGAGCAAGTGCAATTCCCGGTATTCCCATTTCATATTTATAGTTCTTTTCTTGTTTATTGTGACTTTGATTCACAGTCCCATTTTAACACTTTGTGGTTGTTGTTTGATAATTACCTATTCAGCATTTCTTATATCCCAAACACATGTTAATCCAACACAGTGAACAATTTGGAGTGGGAAATATTTAATGTCTGCCTTACAATTTTATGGATAATATATGCACAAATATTTGGCAAGAAAAGTACAGGATATGGAACAGTTGGGTTGAAATAGTAGAGATAAACTGTGCAAGAAAAAAATGTACAATCCAGTCAGGACAGCAGAACGGAGTGTGCGGAAATCATGATACAGCCACATAAATGAAACACTCAGCAAATCTTGACCTTGGGAAGCCAGGTGTGTGTGTGTGTGTGTGTGTGTGAGAGAGAGAGGGGGAGGGGGGGTTAAGAGACTGGAAGATGATGTACTGCAGGTCAGGTGATATTATCATCATCGTAACCCCAAAGGGATGTAGTTGCCATGGAGGTTATGTTTGTGAAGGAGGGAGCAGGACGAGGGGTTGAGTGTCTGTGTGTGTGTGTGTGTGTGTGGGGGGGGGGGTGGGGGGGTCACAGCAACGTATGTAGGTTGGTGGCTCTGGTCACACTAGAAAACTCATGCCTTTTTAAACATCAAAAACACCCATAGCAGATGAAACAAACTGAATGTTAGGATAAGGATTGGCATTATGTGAGATGTCTGTCTGTTGATATATCATAACATTTCCCTGTGTTCTGACAAAAAAAAAAATACAAAATATCATTGCAATATGATTATGCCCTTAAACCACATTAAACTTACTCTAATGTTATCATCAGCTTTCCCTCACATGCTACCTGAAGATGGCGCTCCATATCCTAGAATGACAGCGTTGCGTGCGTGATCGAGTGCCACAGCGAGAGAGAGGGAGCTGCTGTCTGCCTCCTCTCTGGTGCTGCTGCTGCTGCCTCCCCATCGCTGCAGTGCTTTGCTGCTCACCTCTCTTTCTCTCTCTCTGTCTCTCTCTGTCTTTCTTTCTTTCTCGCTTTCGTACCCAGCGCCTCGCCTCTTCCTCCTCCTCCGTCTCTTCTACACCCTTCTCCTCCTCCTCTTCCTCCTCCTCCACCCCGCGGATGTCTCAGGCTTGCACCCCCGGCCAAACACACCGGCAAATGGTCGCTCCATTCCCGGCAACTCAGGACGCAGCGGAAAAGGCGCACCGATCTGTTCTGATCTGATCTGAAGCACGCTGCGGATTGACTTGACAGAGAGGCGGACCAGGGGCAGAGAGGAAACAAGGAGAAGCTGGTCGCTGATTAGTGGCCAGGATCACATTTCGGTAAGTCATCGCGTTGTTTTCCCAGCTGTACACTTAACATGATCGGGCAGACAGAGAGAGAAAGCAGGTGATAGCGATCGCCTGTGATTTTGGCCATTATCATCTCACAGTGGGACCTGATCGCGAATTTTGGAGATACGCAGGAAATCTGAGCTTGACTTCTTTATCACGCATGGTGGAGGATTCTGGGAAAGTGTAGGTTTAAAAAATGATGCCCTGCTTTAGATAACAAGCGTGCTGCTAGGCTTCTCTCAGAAACAAGCGTCCAGCTGTGCTCAGATCACCCAACTCAGAAGAGATATTTTGCCCCAGCTGACTGCTGACCCAAATTCACCACTGGTGGTGGTGCGTAAAAGTGCTTTAAAAAGGTGTGAAAAATCACCTTTTAAACATAAGACAGGGTAATCCTTGCCCTGCATGGTTTATTCTTTTCACATCTGTAAAAAGTGAAGTTTTGCTTACATTTCTTAGAAATGCCTGGGCACAAAGGTAATGATCAGTATAATGGCATTTGATTTTTTATTGCTCCAAAAGTGTTACAGTGCAGTATTGCTTTTAAACCTCATTATCCAATGACACCCTTGAAGTTTGATTGAAATGCCTTTCGTCTGTGAGATCCTGGAGCACATGAGGTGAGGCAAGGATAGGAGTAGGGGTAAGTCTCCATACCTTTCCCACAGCTGTACTTGAGCTTTGATCAATAGACATTTGCAGGAGGGGGATTGTGAGCTGGCAGTTTGTCAAGGGCGTACAATTTATCCAGCAGATGATGTGGAGGAGAAGATGAGGAGGAGGGCAGGGCTGCTGTTAGGCATGCTGTGGGTTCATGTTCAGCCGACTGCATGTCAGCACTCGGGCAGATGTATGATGGACGGAGAGGGAAAGGGTATTAGTGGATGCTCAGGTTTATAAACCCTGGGTTAAATAGCATCTAAACCATAAAACTTTGGATTGAAATGTGCAGGTTAAGCAGCTTCCTCTGTGGCCAGGTAAGCAGCAATGCAACAAAGAGAACACAATCCCCTCTAATTCCCCTTAAACTGACCTCTGGTGCAGGAATATGGGGATATAGATTTTGCTCCATCCATAGACAGCAAGTTATTATGCCTTACCAGGACTTAAAGTGACAACAGGACATCCGTCCCCATGCCCATGAGCCACACATCTTCCAGAACATCAATAGACTTCATTATTGAAGGATAAGCAGCATTACAAAAGATCTATCACTGTGGGAACTGTGCCTCCCTCACTCACACACATAAGCATACACACACTTCATCCTCTCTCAAAATTTCCTAAAGATTAGTTTCTTTTTATGTCCAGTGAATGTCTCCAGTGGGCATGAAAAGCCTCGTCCTTCATCGCGGACACAGATTAAGCTAATTCACACAGCAGCGCAGGCCTAATGCCTAATCACTATGCTGCGCCGGCAGAACAGAGCAGTCTTTATACTGTGCTAGGAGAGAGAGCAAAGGGGGAAAGCTAGCCGCCGGTGCCTATTGATCGGACGGAGGGGCTACTGGCAGGCGTCCACAGGATGGAGTGCTGACAACAGTCCAAAGAGCTGCCGGGATGAGCTGGCCCGCCTGTCGCCTTACAGAGTAGTGCAGATGAGGAGGGAAGAGTTTGAATTATGGTCATCCTCCTCCCTGTAGCTTTGCAGGCTGAGGGAGGATTTGAAAATATTTGATTTTTTTCTGAGTTAGAGTGGGTTGTGGTTTAATGCACTGATCGTGTTGCAGATCAAACAAACAACAGTGCTTTTACCATGCTCTAAGGCCAAGTCTGGAGACGTGAAATGAGTTAAGACTGAGTGCTAGTGAGGTTGGAATTCCTCTTGAAAAGTCCACTTTGATGTTTGGCATCAAAATCCTCTTTCCAGGCTGTACAGTTATTTTGTTATATTGATATTGTAAAATGTCCAATGATGCAATACGATCTTCTGATTGTATTTAATGTTTCATGCAATAAAAAGACAGAAATCATCTCTCCTTAGCTTTCATTTGTTTCAGGAGTTTTGATAATTCATGTGACATGTTAGACAGCATATGAGCAAGACAATGAGTTCAAGCAGGACCAGGGGGCTCTGCTCCAACTTGACTCGTCAAGACAGGGCCAAAGAGTCACCACCTATTAACATTGCATATCTTTTTTTTAGCACAAACACAATATATATCTTAATCCACTGGCATAATTCCCTTCTGTTTCAGAAACGTTCTGACACCCGTGAGAGTACAGCATGTCTTACGTAGCACACATTATTTTGTTTTCTTCTGTTTTTAAGAACATTAATATTAAATGCAATGACTGATTGTTGAAATTGCACCAATGGCTTTCCTCCAGAGGAGCATGATGCCCAGTGGCAAACATGGTACCTCTTTGAGGAGTGACACACGCCCAGAGGCAAAGTCTGATGCTGCTTATTGTCAACAGGAGGTGAATAAAAGCTATTGTTGTATTGACTGTGCATCTTTTATCAGGCAGTCTAGATATCGACTGGTATAACGTCATGCTCTTATCGTGACTATTTCTCCTTGAACCTCGCGAAAAGAGCTTTTTCTACCATTGAGAAGTATTGCTCCATCTAACACAAGTACATGACTTAAATAAGAACATGAAGCCCGAGCAAGATAGAAAAAGAGAATAAAGAGTAAATGCTTTGATTTAACACTTTGAAGCCCTTCACTTGTCTTATCTGTTATCTTTTTTCATGTTTTCTTCGGCATGTTCACTAAAATGCAATGTGAATGGGCCTCAGGCAACAAACTGGCTGATATTTGATCCATACATGCCAATTATATTGATAACATGTTCTAGCTCAGGGGGGAGGCTCTAATTGACAGCCACAGTATGATCATCAATCACCTGATTCGATGCTGATGTTGGTGACTCGACGCTTATGAGCTTGTTTAATGACATAAAAACACTGATGTGTCTCAGCTAATGGGCAATTTAACATGATACCATTACAGTGGAATTGCTGTAAGAAAACATATATGTCATGCACCATTAAAACTAGACTATCACTCTTCTTTCCCTTGAGGGGGTTGGGTAGTGCACCCGACCCAACATGGGTATCTTATGAGTATGTGTCCAAGTTATATCTACAATGCTAATCCTCTTTCTATTTACAAAAAATCACAGGGACAGATGTGATGATGACTGTTTACCAGTGCTATTTGTGCTATTTCATTGGTGGATTTATGTCATTGTAAGTGTGACTGCCCATGTGGAAGAGCGTACACATGCCATACTTTAACAGGTGTCAGACCAGAAGTTACCCAAGATGTTGAGTCAATCACTTGAGATCTGAAGAGCTGGTGGATGATGTTGGTTGACCATCACAAGCTGCTTATTCAGGCAATGAGGATGCCTAACTTGGTGGAGATATTGTTTTGCAACAAATGCATGAGATTGAAAGATGAGGATGATGAAGAAGTTTAAACGAGCTGCATTAACACTGTCATAAATCGGCAATAGCTGAAAGTAAGCTGTTACTGGTGCGGCGTGCCTATGGCTAATGTTAGCTACAGCGGCTTGATGGCTTGAAATGTGTAGTGCTGTTTCCATTGAAAAGTAAGATGACTCTGATTGACCATACAGAATTCAACTGTGGCATTTTTACAGGCATTTTTTTCCTCACAGCTAAAATATTTTGTATACCCGGCGATTCCTTCTGGGGTGACTCTGACTTGGACATTGGATTGTTGAGCTTTTAACTTTTTTATGCATTTGTTTTCTTAAAGGAAACATGCTATGTTGAAGCACTGGCTGCTCTGTCAACAAGCAGCTGCCAGTATGTCCTGCTTTTAAGTTTCGATTCCGGTGCAGATTTTGTTTTGAGCAAAGAAGTAGGCAGATGAAAGCGAGCAAGCGAACTGTTTCAGATGGAACTGATTCTACTCTACCTATAAAGCCTCTGCATGTTTCTAATAAACACCACAACCTGAAACTTGGTAAAACTAGGATACAGTTAGGTAACAAGTTGTATTACTTTTGTTTTTATACCTTGATTGTATAACACAGCTAAACTTTGAAATCACTCAAAGACCTCAAGCAGTTTATTAAAAAACAGCCCATCTGTAGTTTGGAGGTGTTTACTAGCTTTGCTGGGTATGACATACTGCAATCCTCAAGTCCTCACAGCATATTCTGTATTCATATAATTGAGTTACTAAGTGATGCATTACAGCCCAATAGGTGAAGCAAGGTCAAGGTTTTGCATATTTAGCAAATGTATGTAATATCATTAATTTTCCTGTTATACGTGGACACATTTGAGTACGATTTGTGGACACACAGTGTTCAGCAGTTGTAGGAGGAGCACATCCTCCAACAGAAAGGTCTAGAGTCAAGGTCCCTTTTTGAACACTGGAGTGTCCCTGAGCAAAAGATGTCAGTTTGTAAAATGACTCTTATCTCTTTGCATATAAGGGGAAGCAGTGACCCTTTTTCCTGTCGAGGGAAGAAGCAGAATGCTTTATGTAAAATAAAAAACTGGAGATCATGGGAGTAAACATGTGAAGGCTGTACACTAGGCTTTTTGTTGATGTGACATGACCTTTTTTCATGCTTCCCATCTTTTATTTGTGCATACTCACAAACTGCTGACCTTCACAATAAAGTCAGAAAAGATAGTGAAAATATGTCTTAGTTTAGAGTGGAAAGGGGTGGACGACTCACTGTGTAAACCCTCACAACAGCTTTGAGAAAGGTGGTTCCTATCCCTCACTTCGGCAGACAGTTGTTAAGACTGAAGGCTCTTCTAATAATTACCTAAATCATCTGTCAGGTTGCTTCATGGCGTCATCTCAAAGGTACAGCCAGGCTTTAGCAGCAGTAAGAGATTTAGCCTTCTGAAGTGTCCTTGAGCACTTAATCCTCCTATCAGGTATGTATCACATTCCTCCTTCTTTAAAGAAGACGAAATACAGTCCCGCTTTAATAATCCTTGAATTTAGGGCTTGATTTTTGCATTCATACCACAGGTAGTCATAAAAAGGGCTTCATGGTGTTGGGATGTAAAAGCAGTCACTAATTGCTTTGTTTTGTATATTTTAGTGATTAATGAGAGCAGGACTTTGAGGAGCTCCACAGGAAGAAGACAGTGAGCGAGGAGGTAGCGACGTGTCAATGTTGGAAAGAGTCCAGAAAGGCAGCAATGTGTGTGTGTGTTTGTGTGTGTTTGAGAGAGACAGACAGCAAGGGAGAGGGGTGTTCGGATGCCTGGTGTGTTTCTGCCGCCGATTTCTCCTCCCATCTTCTAACGAGCTCGCTGCAGATGGGACTTCCTCTGTCAGCCCACAGGCCCTCCTCCTCTCCCCCTACTCCATTATCGCTCAGTGTTTAGTGCAAGAGACAACAAAGGAGGGGACGTAAAAAAAAAGATGGGAGAGAAAATGAGTGATAGGATGAAAAAGGCATGAAGAGAGAGGAGGGTTAAGGGTGCAACTTAGAGATGAGGGGATTCACAGGCAGAGGTAAACGGTGGCAAAGATGGGGTGAGTGGGATGTAAGTGAAAGACGGAGAGGTGGGAAATGAAGGCTGGTGATGGAGCTTGTCTGGGAGTAAGAGAGGCATATAAACAGTGAGAGAAGGAAGGGAAAAAAAAAGGTGTTAAGTAAAAACAATATAATGAGAAAAACTCCAGAATTGCATCCTTGTGTTGTTTACAAGAGCCAAAAATTAAAATTCTGCATTTTAAAACCTAATGAAAGGAATTAAGTGAAGACCTTTCGGTGGTGTCTCTGGTTGCCTAGCCATGACATCACTTGTGTGCCTTTCAACCATGCACTTGCTAAGCTGAATTAATAATTGGCTCTGCTATCCAGGTCTGCCTGAGTTAATTGAGCATCAAAGAGGAGCCATAGCTGGAGCACAGATCATCTTGATTTCCCCGGGCGAAAATAAAGCCCAGAGTAGGCTCGTGCATATTGAGACTCTGCATGGAAGTGTGTCTGTTTGTTGTTCTGTCAGTGTGTGCATGTGTGATTGGGACCTTTTCTACAAGTATGGGGTTTATTAGTACAGGTTAGAAAGTTTGTGTGTGTGTTTGCATGTGCTTTTAAGTGCATGTGTGTTTGACTGCTTTCAAACCAACGTGTTTTCGTATCAAGTTCTTTGGCATTCTCTTCATTATTTGACTGCACTGCTGCTTCACCACCTCCCTATTCTGATCCACCATCATTGGTTTGCTCAATTCTATATAATCTGCAGGTATAAGAAACTTACTTGTTGACTCATAGGAGAATATATCAAGAGCTGAAGTGTAGCGCTGTAGAGAGAGACAGAGAAGGGGTGATCATAATGATATGTTAGGTGTCAGGAGATAGGGAGGCATATTGTAGGTGGCTTCATCTATGGTCTCTTTGCACAGCAACATGGTATTATCCTTCTGTCTGATCAAGTGGGAAATAACATGTTGGATAGGATATGAACACCTGCGCCTGGATGTGTGTGTGTATGTGTGGCCAAGTATGTGTGTGTATGTCTTGTGTGCTTGCTTTCCTCTGCACAAATACTCATGTTGAGATTGATGAGATATCCTGTAGTGAGTCTTTGGGGCTGTTTGTGAGTTTATGAGGTTTTATATGATAGGTAATGCAGTTATCAGTTTTATAATTATAGTCAAGTTTCAACAGATTTGAACTAACATCGTAATAATTCAAATAAACTTAATTCCATCTCTCATCCTCTACAATGAAGTAAAAAAAAGCATGGTGTTCTTTATTCGCAGTTCCTCGACTGTGAGGCGGCTGCATTTGAAGTCACAGCTTAAAGCCTTACCATTATCCATGATTTTTCCATCTGTGTTGTTGATTACAAAATGCTTTCTCACATCGCATCTCAGATTGTATGGTGTCACGATTATCCGTTCGGCATGGTTGGCTAGTTTTCTCCATTTAGCATTAGCGTAGAGAACATTAGCCTAGTTCACAGAGCAAACAGTGCATCAAACAGCCAACGCACCCCCCAGCTTTTGTGCAGTGTGCAGCCTGTTGCACTGAAAGATTTAATTCAAGGTTGATCTGTGATTGCAAATGGAATGTTTAGTTTTAATGTTGTTTTGAATTTAATATTATACGTTTACAACAAAGTGGGTTTAAACTTATAAATGCGCACATGTTAATGTCTCCTTAAGGCAGAGTTTGTTCTGCAATAGCAGCTGCCAAACCAAAGGGAATGTGAGCGTTAATATTGTCAACCATAATTGATTAGAGAACTTAATGCAAATGCATTTGTGTTCTGTCTATTATTTTGTTCAACATTGTTCCAGGCATCTTTTCACATTGGTGGATTTAGCATGCAGGAAAAATGTTATTGAGGTTGACTTGTAGTTTAATATCAAGGAGCATTTAACAGTAGTTTGTAGCTGAAAACATGTACTATGTCTTACGTTTGCACATCTTTTTCATGTATAATGCAAAAAAAAGCACCTCATGAGTCATGTGGCAGAATTCACATCCTGATTGGCAGCTTCTTTATATCATCTGATTATTGTAAAAAGTAGCAGATGTTTGATGAGGCAGACACTTGTTAATTTCTCAATTACTTTTCTATTTCTAAATTACATGGAGCAATAAATATTCTGATCTATTGGCAGTGCAATGACGGAAACGAGCAATGCAAACTTTTTTTAAATGTCCTCGAGCAGAAACAGGTTCATGTTGAACAAACAGTGGGTTTACAAGTTTGGTATCCTATAATTGATGCAACAGATATGTATTGGCTACTGCAATCGGAAAATGCCAACTTGTTTGCCAATATATCTGTCAACAAACTGAAAAAAAAAACACTCAGCGGATATGTAGGTGCATTCTAGTTCTAAAGCTACCTAAGAGTGTAATGTTAGTCGTAAATTTGGATTCAGTGATACAGCAGCTTTGGCCAAGTGAGGCAAAAAAAATATAAAGTTTGTCAAATAAACCAAAATTCATCTTCACAAAAAGGGTTTCATATATAAGGTATGATCCATTGTCTGGCCAGTTTCTTTGCAAAAATCAGATTGGCTTTCCTTTACTTTTATCATTCTTCTTGGGTCCAACAACACACACACACACACACACACACACACACACACACACACACACACACACACACGCACACAGGTGTCACTATCTTAAAAGCTTGAGGCCAGCCAAGTGGTATAAATGCCAGAGCTGATGCCTGAGGTGGTATCAGCAGACAGCCCATCAGCAGCAAACACTGATTCTTATCAGCCGTGTATTGCTGCGGCTACTTCCACCTGTCAATCAAGCAACCTTTTATATCTGTAAAAGGGATTTGATTTAAATGATGGCAAAGACATTGGCAGAAGAAGACATAAGGATCAGACCAATATGGCCGGTTTATGTGTGGTGTTTATGTGTGTGTGTGTGGGTGTGGGTTTTATGTTCACCTGGATCAACAAAAGAAGAAAGAAGATATCCAGACAGAAAGCAAGTGACATCAGAGATCAGAAGCTGCGAAAGAAAGAGAGTAGGACAAAAGGTTAGAGGTGCTGCAAATGGCAGCGCTATATGACAAGCTGTCTCTGAACTCGCAGCACCCACCTGTAGGACACAGACCACGACGTACGATTTGTAAGCACGGAGCCGGGCAAGGTTTTAGCTGTAAGTGTTTTCTGCACGTCGAAGAAAAACGGCAGCTGAAATAATGTTTTGACCACGGGGCTTTTTATTAGGTTGTTTATTGATGTGTGTTGACAGTGGAGAGCTGCATCCACAGTCGAGCCTCAGCTCCAGCTGTCCACATTATTCGATTTAATTTCACAGTCCCTGAGCTAACAAAGGCAGGTTTTCTGTCTAGCTACACATTGTGCGTGTTCCGAGTGAAGCCCATGTCAGTGCAGGCTGTATACACTCTATCCTGATATTCAGCACTTTTATTTATGTCCAATTCCTCCTGAGGCATCCTTTGTTATACAGCATGCCTGACAACAAAATGCTTTCTCTAAGCATAGCAGGATTCTTCTATTTGGTGTTTTCAGATTAAACAGATATGAATGTCCTGTGGACTGCTGTGCATGGGAGAGCCACAATAACACAAGGTTGTTCAGGAATGAAGAATGATGATGATGAAGGCCCATGTTTTATTGTGAGGCTGGTGGTGGGCAATGAATTATATATCACAGAGATCAGGAAGAGAAATGTTTCATGTTAAGGTCTGATGTAAGCATGCAGTGGATGTTGGAATAAAATTCAACAAGCTCAACGATGGGGAAACCTTGTGGTTTTGAAGAATAGCCCTACTCACAGATTTGTTTGGTCTTTTGTTGTTGTAACACTTGTGATGCCGAGCAAGAGAAGTGTGCAGGATTTTTTTTTCTTTCAATTTGCCCATCCCCCTGAAGAACCAGCAGTAGGCTCAAAGGGATGCTAAATTCATCCCAATATTGTGATTAAATCTGAAAAAATCTTTGTATCTCAGTCCAAAAAGTCAATTTAAAGATTTGTTGGGTTGAAAAAAGGATTGTTAAAGGGTGGCTGTGGCTCAGTTGGGGGAGTTGGTCGACTCTCAACCCGAAGGTCGAGGGTACAACATGCACAACAGCACAACAGCAACTGCAGCCACATGTCCGATGTGTCCTTGGGCAAGACACTTAACCCCGAGTTGCCCCCGCTGCTT
This sequence comes from Labrus bergylta, assembly GCF_963930695.1. Classification (NCBI taxonomy): domain Eukaryota; kingdom Metazoa; phylum Chordata; class Actinopteri; order Labriformes; family Labridae; genus Labrus; species Labrus bergylta. The sequence continues at coordinate 19,116,702 of NC_089214.1, forward strand.
TGTCAACTATGTATAAATGTGTATGAATGGGCCAGTAAATACTGATGGACACTTTTCTGTGCCGTCAGAGTGTGAATAGGTGTTAATGCGCTATACAGTCTAAAGTCCATTTACCATTTACAAAATGCACATTTAGTTGTCTATAGTGAAATCTATGGACAGATTAAAGTAATAAATTATGTAATTTCCAGGTATGGCTTTTTAAATGGGGAAAACAATGACTACTTTATGCACAGTCATAAGTCATCTGAGGGTTGACATAATATTTCAAAGGAATTATTGATCAAAAACCCACCCAGTCACTTTCTCCAGATTTGAACTGGGCTGAATTTAATGTTTTAACGCCAAACAGGAGACTATTATTTTTTTAAGACAATCGAGTTTCCCATTCCAACAGCTTCATTAAATCCTTGTAGTCAGTCGGCCACATTTACTAATATCTTCCTAAGTTTTTCTTAAATTAGATTTTCAGAGAGTTTGGCAGATTCATGACCCTGTTCATGTGCTGCAGAATTGTACGCACCTGTGTTCTTAAATTGATGAATGCCATATCCTCCTAAGCTCAAGCCAGTTGTTCCTCATTTGCATAGTTAATGCCAAGCAGCATGAGCCACTCCGATTGCCTATAAGAGGGAGTGAGACTGCAGGGCCATTTGAACCTACAAAATTGAAAAGAGAAGCAGTTAAATTAAGATTTAAAACTGATAGAGCGCTAATAATAATAACAGTTCTGATTTATATAGCTCCTTTCAAGAAACCCAAGAACGCTTTACAGTAAAATAAAACACAACAAAGAAACAAATAACACAAAACAAACAAGTGAAGGAAAAGGAGCTGGGTGCCCGTTGGGGGAGTGCTTTGTTAACTGAGGCCGTGGGCCTTGGTGAACAGGTGGTGTTGGAGAAGAGTTTTGAAAATGTCCAGAGATGCAGCAGTGTAGATTTAGGAGAGAGTTTCAGAAGGAGGGGGCTGAGGCACTGTAGGCTCTGTCACCAAAGGATCCCAGTTTGGTGTCGGGGGTGGAGAGCAGGCCTGTGGCTAAGGACCGGAGCTGTCAGGATGGGATGTAGTGATGGAGGAGGTCAGTGAGGTATGGTGGGGCTAGAGCATGCAGAGATTATAGGAGTAGGAGGAGTTTATATTCAATGCGGGACTTGATCGGTAGCCAGTAGAGGTGCTGGACTTGGTTTGTGAGCAATACTTTTTCTTTTTTTTAATTAAGGTGCCGATACAGCTGGAAGTGGGGTGGTTTTGGACGCATTAGTAGAGGATACACAAGTGCTAACTATATATGTTGAATTTCAATGAGCTTTCCCTGTTAAGATAAGACCTAATATTGTATAATTGAAAAATTAAGAAGATTGCATTTAAATCACACATGCATATGTTATTTTAAAATATTCTGTTACAAAATAAAGGATTACAAAATCCCCAATAGCTTGGCATCGTAAATCAGTAGATTTTGTTCCTAACTAATCCCAGATAACAAAAAAATATCTTCTTAAAAACTAAATAAGTTTGTTTTAAGGAGAAATTTCTTCCAAAGAGCAGGAGGTGAATGAGGCCCAACGTCTTGCTCGAGGACCCTGAAGTAGACGGGAGGCTCAGCTTTACACACTCACTACAGCTGCAGTTAAATTTAGTGTGAAATCTTCTTTTTGAGTTTCTTCAAAATACTAGTGCTAAAAAGTGATGTGTAGGATTCTGACATTTTGGCGAGCCAGGGGAATACTGTGGTTACTCATTTGGCATCAAATAGCCTCATAAATAGCATTTGATGATAGTCTGTCAGTGTCTGTGATATCTCCTGCATGGTTACACTGCACAGATCCCAACTGTGGCCAGGATCGAACCGCGAGCGCACATTAATTTAATTCATCTGTCTTCTGTGGGTTGCATCTGCTATGTATAATTCATCAAGCAACTCTCTGTTGATATCCGCATATAAATTAACTTGGATATTGTGCAGCTCATGAATTTCTAACGGCATATGTACACAGTGGAACCACAGTAGTACATCAGCTCTGCTGCCTCTTGCTTGAGAGAAACAGAGTGAAAAACATTTTATGTTTTGGAATGTTTTCAATCATAAAACGAGTAATAAAAAAAAAAAAAGAAAAAAAAAAGTGGCCCACAGGCTTTTTCATGAAATGTTCACAAAGCAGAGCCACCCCTCACTGTTGTGCGTGCCAATTAGGGATGGAATCTGCTGGGTCTGCTGGAGATATATTGGGTATTGTGTCTTCATAGGAGACACTGAAAACAGAATAGGGCTACTCAGGCGTGTCTGTCATTACTGTTTGATTTATAGAAGTTCCAGAGACAAAGAGAAGATCAGAGAGGCAGAGAAGGTTTGATCATTTTAACCAACAACTTGCTGCACACTTAGAAAAGGGGGAAGACTGACAAAAACAGGTCATGCGTGGGTTCGTGACGAAGCGACAGTGACTTGGTATCTTAAAATCCCATCTGGTCTTTAGCTCTAGGCGTCATTTATCTTATAATTACGGTTATTTATCTTGGGGCTTACAGTATTTGTCAGATCTGCATGCCTTTTTCTGCCAGTTTTGACTTTCAGTGATATTTGAAGAAGGTTTTTAAACAAACAAAACAAATGCTGCTCTCTCATTTTTTACAAAATGCAACAGTCATTTGCAAAGACAAGATACCCCTCGCTGTTGTTTGGGCCAATTAGGCTCACAATCTGCAGGGGTTTGGGGCCTGTGCCAAAGATTTTGAGTCAGAGTCTTCATGTGTCAGGGAGAGGCTTTTGAAAAGAATTGAGAAAAAGAGACTTGCAGAATTCCCAGAAATGCCTAAAAAAATCGTACAAATCATACACAGACACACACAGACACGTACCATTTCTGTCACTCTCATATCTCTTTTCTCTCCACGCTCTCTCTCTCTCTCTGTGGACCGCAGATAGACAAGACGACACATATTCTAAAACCAAGAGACAAACAATTGATTATATACGCTACAGTTGCAACAAAAATCCACTTCACAGCCAGGGAATTGCACACACAAAAACACACACACACACACACACACACACACACGCACACGCACACACACCCACATACACACACACACACACACACACACACACACACACACACACACAGAACTAGACTGCAGGAAAGAGTGAGCCATTGCCAGAACACTGTGGAGGAAGGAGTGTTGAGTTAGAAGCTTATGTGATATTAATTCGACTAATTTGACCTGAAACCGCAGACATGGGATGATGGAAGATGTTTTCACAGTTAACGTCTCTGCAACGGAACCTTTGGCTCAGTGAGGCTTTTATAACTGAAATGGACTCGCTGGGTCTCTCCAATAGAAAATAAAATGATATTGATTTCAAAGGCAGCAGCAAGCAAAGCTTGGGATTGCATTTTGTGCCGGTGGGTTACCTTATCTGCACCCTTATGTCTGATAGATGGTCAATATTAGTGTTTCCAGATTCAAAAGGTCACTTTTAAAAGACATATAGTGATTTTCACTGTTTGGTGTTTATAATTTGTGAAAGCCATTGTGTACTCGGGCAGGGACACTTTACTGTACTGGCCCTTTAAGAAGGTTAGTATGAAACACAGTGTAGTGATGAAGGGGCTTGACATTTTTTCCAGTAAAGCAGGATCCATTTACCATAAACTTCTTCTCTTCTCACAGAGTCTACCATTTTGTATTTATATGGAAAACATGTCGTCTTTCCAAGCTCAAGAAAAGAAAGTTTTACCCTATTTTATTCAGTGAGGGTTAAAAAATGGAAAGCCGATTTCAAGCCGTTTTTTCTGCCGAAGTGTGACAAGTTTGTTGAACTGTTGAATAATCTGTGATCACAAGGTCTAATGAAACCAAAGGCACAGTGAGGTGTCTCACTTTGATCTTGGAGGTTCTTAGCCCGCCAGCACGCAAAGCCTTAAACTGTTATGACGGGGAGGGCGAGTGAGGAGCGGAAGTTTTTAGATCCTGTCAAGTGTTTCAGAGCGTTACATCATTTCCATGTCTTCCACTTGGAGATTATTGCAACTGTTTAAGAAGGAGTCAATTCCGTTTTTCCCACAATAAAGTGTGATTGTGATGGGTCAGTGAAGCAGATTTAGAATGCACCAACATTCATGGATGGACACGCAAACTCTTTCTGTTTTGTACACAGCATAGGATATTCTGCAGTCATAATGTGCAGAGAACTGAATTTCCCTTGGTGGTTAGTGAGGCAATGTTACTCTTTCTCCCATTATGGCGCTTTCACAAAGACAGCAGGAGGCCAGAGAAAGTACAGAGGGCTCCACCAGCTTCTCCACTGGAGGCCCACCGCCCTCAGCCTCATGCCCAGCGGTGGACACTCTTTGTCGGCTGACTGGTGTGGGCTGAGTGGAGACGGCTCCCTGCTGTGTCGGGCTCATGCTCACACTGGAGGTGTACACGTGATGCACAAACACATACACATATGAGAAAACATACACCCACTGTCTTGTTTTCTGTCTTACACACACACATACACACACACACTGCAGGGTAAGAAGGTGAGCAGGTTAGTAGAAAGAGTTCAGGGTGCCACCAGGTCGTATTATAGAGATGCTGAGGTCATTATTAGCGGGGCTGTTTGATTGCAATGACAGCATAGGGATCACATGAGGGGTAGAGCGATATAATGTGCCAGCAGAAGCATTAGATCAAAGTACCAAAAAGAAGGATTGATTCTGTTTGATCATTAATAGACAGACTGTATGCAGTTGTAGTGCAAAAGGTAAAGTTGCTTAGAATTTGCAGAGCATGCCATCCTTCAAATAAACCAAAAATTTTCTTTCCTTGTTGAATGTTTTTTAATCACTCATCATGTGTTGGCTGCTATCTATTTTTCATATTCATTCATATTTATTTTTTGGGGGGGGCCTTTATTCATTCATGTGAGGCGTGTGAGGGAAGATAGGCAAGATCTCATTACTCTGGCCGAGTGAGGAGGGAACTGATCTATCATTAAAACGGGATCATTATGATCCGTTGAAGGGGGGATATGAATTTGAAATTCTAATTTGAAGAGGAGCGGCCTGTTATACATCGTACAGGGAGATGACTGAATCCTGAAAATATAACAGAGAAACTATGGAGCAAACGTGAGCTCAAAGCAAAATCAACAATGTCATCACACGGCAGGCTTGTTGTGCAGGGTTAATTGGATGAATTCAAGACGCATGTTGCTGTATGCAAAGAGTGTTGCCAATCTTTGGACATGATGCAACAAGAAGACAGACAAAACAGAGAATAGGTTTGTTTCTTCATGTAAATTCAGCAAGTGCTTTCAATCAAAGGTGTCTAATTTAACCCAACGTCAGGCAAACATAACCTCCAATTGATCCAGCCGAAGATAAATACTAAGATATTGATAACTGTGAAAATGAACATGGAGCATGCATGGCAGAGGTTGTGTGATCGAAATTAAATAAGCGTGTATGGGAATTCATCATGTTGCTAATCAGGATTGATTATTCTTCCCACCTTCACGACTGTGAGATGTTTTTCTGTGGTAATTTAGTAAATGCATACTTGTGGTTCTGTGGATTTGATGCAGTGTGTTCTCTGGGCAGATGACAGAATAGCTCCTTTACCTCTTCTTTTCTTGTACTTATTGTTTTATTCTTTTACCACATCATTTAAATTTTCTTTTTTCTTCTATCTCTCCTTGTTTCTGTCATTACATTTTGTCTTGTTGTTTCCTATTTTTTGTCCCCCTCCTTCCTTTGCCTCTTTCACTTCTTCTGCTACTTTTTGCTTCTTCCCCTTTGTCTTTTTCTTCCTCATTTGATTTGGTATTTTCTTGTCAACTAAACACGCTTTTTAAGGTTGGAATACTTGCTGTTAACTATGCATTCAAACCTTTTAAATTCCTTTTGACGCAATAACTCAGTGGTGTAGTGTGTTTGTGTGTTAAAGTCTGTGTGTGTGTGTGTGTGTGTGAGAGTGTGTGCAGACTTTAGTTGCAATCACTAAGCTGAACAGATAACCAGTACTTGTAGAGTTTGGGTTATTCCTCCTTGTAGTCACTTCCCTACTCATTTTTTCTCTTACCAAATGATCCCTTTCGGATTGAAGTCGCCTTTGCAGCCCCATCATGTTTTTTTTATAGCAATGTGACCCCACATACAGCATGGATGAAATGGAAACAACAGCAACAACTGCCATGTTGTCCAGCATTTCAAGCTTGGTGTCGCATCGTGAGCTTCTTTTAGTATAATTATTGTTTTGTTCAATCTCCAAGTTTATTTTAACTGTTATGCTTTTTGCAAAACACTTATTTGTGTTTGCTTCCAAGCTGGAGTTGTTGTCAGTTTCCCTGGAAACCATTGTTCACCAAATGTGACCAGACTGTGCTTGTTGTCTGCGGTGCATCAAGGTCATCACATGGGGGTGGCATGTGTTGTTGGTCTTTCTGTGAAACTCCTGATGCTTTCAACAAAGCTCCCAAAGAGATGCAATTTATAAGCCTTCATGCAACCTTTGTAAAACGCTGATTGCTTTGTCTTCTCATGAAGGAAGGTAAGAGGATAGCTTCAAGATGAAGTGAATTATCTAACAAACATGTGCCAAGGTGTTTCCCTTTCTCTTTCCCTCCAGATCAAGCAAGTGTGTTCTTCTTTAAGTCTTCATCTATCTATCTGCCACACACACACACACACACACACACACACACACACACACACACACACACACACACACACACACACACACACACACACACACACACACACACCCTGGTAGAGGGCACAGTTAAGCTCAGAGGTTAACAACTCACTGAGGTCCCATATGTCTGCGGCAGCAATAGCAGACACTAAGAGGCTGATCACACCTCTGAGGCACAGAGGGATGGAAAGAGAAAGATTTTCCTGAATGTGTCTTAACGAGTGGCAAAGGAGGAGCAGGGAAAGCCACAGTGCAAACAAAAATGCTCTGATCATCTCTCTTTGCTTTTCATTGTTGGACAATGCACAGGATCGATAATGAATACAATGTTCTGTCATGTTTGTGTTTGTGTCTCTTTGTTGTCTTGGGAACTTGTTTAGAAAGCATGAATCAGGATGGAGACAGAAACATCTTGCTTACTTTATTCAGATCAGACAGAGCACTCTATGTTTGGCTTTCTATTTTCCAGGCACACACACACACTTTCAGTACTCGCACAGTTAGACAGACTAACCAGATGCCCCAAGGCCTTTTGGCTTGCAAAAAGGGACACAGAGCTCTATTGTTTTCTCTGTGATTCAGTTATTACACAGAGATTAACACTGTGGAACTCTTCTGTGACACCCAAGGGCTTTGAACCCAGAGAGAGCGAGCATTAAATGCCCTTTTCTTCCTCTCTCTCTCTCTCTCTCTCTCTCTCTCTCTCTCTCTCTCTCTCTCTCTCTCTCTTTCTCTCTATCTCACTGTCTCTCACACACTCATATTGCTCATGATGTTACACACTTATTCAGGCAGTGCCAAGCAAACGGCCGCAATTATGGCTGAAAATCACACACAGACACACACACACATACAGACACTGCTGAAGCACTCATGCATTTTTCTGGAGGAATGTGTTCAGTGGCTGATAAGGAGGAGAATAGGACAACAACATTAGAACAGAAATGCCAGCACAGCGACAATATTTTCACATACACACACACCTGCCCCATACATTTCAACGCTTACACATTCACCTCTAATGTATAGAATCCAGTTGATGTACTGCTCGTTCTAATGGGACAGATGCTTCATGACGACTGGAGCAGCAAACAAAAAAATGGTATAAAGCCACGGCGCAAATGAGAACTTTGATGCCCATTGATTCATATTTCAAAACAGCAAAGGACATTCAAATACTGCATCTTCAGCAAATCTGTCTCAAAACAAAAGATGATTGTCTGTGAAGCACACGCGTGCCAACAGCACATGAAAGATGAGAACAAAGAGAGAGAGAAAAAAATGGAAGGAACGGGAGAGATGAAGACCAGAGAGAGGGAGCAACAGAGACAGTGGCAGCACGAGGGAAAGAGAGAGAGGAAGAGTAGAGCGAAAGAGGATGATGTCATGCTGATAGCACTGAAGCTGCACGATCCCAGTGGGATCTCCCTTCCTCCGACAGATGTACGGCATCTCAGTGGGATCAAACAGTACCAGCAGGAAGACATTCTGCTCCAAGCAGCTGGAGGAGCATGAAAATAACATCCAAGCATCCGTTGTGTGTCTTCACCTCTGTGTGTGATTGTGCACATGGGCTTCAACTGTTACATGCATGCATCACACATCAGGTGGTATCAGAATGCTTTGTAGCTAATTAAATTCCCTTTGTGACATGCCTAGCACTGTCATTCTACTACTCACAATGTATTTTAAATGCATGTATTTACAGTATATTTATTATAGTGGCAGGATACTAATGGCTATATTAAAAAAAAAATACTAATGCAAATAGAGAATGAATACTAGTTAAAGATAAAGACAGAGCGCCATTTAGTCAAGCTCTTTTTTCTCCAAGAACAACATAGTAAAGAAGGACCATCTGACAATAGAGAGCAAAGATAGAATAGTAACTCAGGATTTGATAAGATAGGATAGGAAACCATACGATACCCAGGATAAAAATAATATTCACATAGTGTATATATATGTATATATTTTTTCACACCTCTTGCTGCCACCCCTAATATAAAGTACTATGGTTGAGAATGGGGCAAGAGAGTTATCATTTGTCACTGTATTTGTGTGTCTTTAGCAAGCAGTTGGCTACATTCCCTTAGCAGACGCTTTTATCCAAACACATCACAGAGTAATCCATTCATAGACCGCCACTGAACCGCCCCTCGACCTTCTGGTTGAGAGGCAACGACTCTACCAACTAAGCCACAGCCGTCATGATTCAGAGATTGTAAGTTGCAATCTGTCTCCATTATTGCAAAAACATTACCTGCCAAGTAATGAATTGGAGTTTGAAAAAGTAGTTCCTGCTTTGGAACATTCAGCTTGCAGCTTAAGTTGTGCTTCAAAGGGTATAAACCTGGGGCAACAAGGTATTATTTTTAAATGTTTTCAGTGTCTAACATATGAAGTCGCAATGTGAATTATATGTTTTTAAGAAGAAAATATAATCGCCTGTACTTGTCCACTTGCTTTAACCTATTTTGTAATTGGCTGATTTTTTCTTGTGAAGTTAAAGCTCAACCCTTTTTGACAGTTAAAAGATTATTAGAGTAAGGTAGTGGTAAGCCTTCTTAAATGTGGAGAGCAAATGATTTACTCTACATCTTATCTTGACTTACAGGTGGTTTCATAGCTGGTATAAATATATGCAGAATAGCTTTGATGTGTGCGTGTGTGATAGCTTGCAAGTGCTGTCAACCGCATGTATACTATGTATTAAACGTCAAGGCTGTGAGGGATAGTATGTGTGGATGTGTGATGATATAGCCATGTTTCCCGACAGCTCTGTGCCTCTCTTATCCAGCTCTCCTGGGTAAACTCCTCCTGTCATTCCCCAGCACAGCTCTTTACACGCTGGCTTTATAGGTTTCATAGTGTGGTGAGCCCTACACCCCAACAGCAGCCTCTGCTATGGACGGATATAATAAAACTTTATATTGTGGGAAGCTACATAATAAATGGGAAGCTGCTGCTGCTGGGGATGAAGAGGGGAAGCAATATGTGCACCTTCGGAGTCACTCAGAGTGAGCTTACTATAAAAAAAATATCATTTTGGTCCTAAATTTAGTCTGTTGATGCTAAATGTTAGTTAAAGTGAGATGTAGCAAACTTTCAGGTTTTTAATTTTCATCATAATATAAGATGGATATGAGATTTATTTTTGTGAAGTTTCATTTTGTAGATTTTTATTATTTTTTTGAGGTTGAGATAATATAGAATATTCCCTTTAAGGATAGCCTCATTTATATTTATATTTTGTACTTTGCATACATTTGCAAGAGTGACTGTTTGATATGATGCACTTTGCCTTTAATGGTTGCTCATGGTTACGGTCAGTCTGTGTATGTCATGCTTTGCTACAGACAGACATTAGAGTATACGAGATGCACAGAAGAAGTTGCTCACCCACACCAAAAGGTATATTTAATTAAGTCTATTGAGTGTATAGTTAACAGAACTTATCATCAACATCACCCCAAGAAAAGCAGTTACAATATTAAATTCCTAAGTTTTGTCTGGTACCTCTTGTGTCCTGCTGGTCAATTCTAAATCAAACCAAGGTGCATTCAAGGGCGAGTAAAAATTAGCATTTGTAAGAGGAACACTGATATTAGGTTTTTTTTGCCCCCAAGAATTTCCCATCTGGTCGTTGGATTCAAAGTAGTGAGGCGGTGTCTTGTTACTGTATGTGTCTATCTGTGTTTGTAGAACAGCTAGTTATGTAACTAATTTAAATCCACTCTGTGTGTTTGTGTTTGTGCCAGTAGATTGTGTTTGAAACTCACAGAGGCTAACATGATTACCAGACTGCAGCTGGGCATGTGTGAAGTCTTGTGTTCACTCACTCTTTACTTTCTCTCATTTGGCTTTTTTACTTCTTTTATAATTTTTTTCTCCTTTTCTCTGTCCTGCCAATTATCATCTCCCACTCTCCTAGTAGATTCCCTTCTTCTTTAGTGGGGGATGGGGGAAACATCAATCTGCAGATTAGAGAGCAACCTGCACACAAAAAACTGGAGGGAGATACATTTAATGTGTTTTTTATTGTTTGCTTGAATCTTAACATTCTCATGTTTACTACTGCATGTAAAATTAATGAATATCAGTCAGATTTAAAATTACCATCCATTTTTCTTTGCTGCTTTATCTCATTTTGCCTTTTGGTCTTGTCACAGAGGAATGGCCGCTTTCATTAGATCACACACAGGCTCAGGCCTGCTGTCCCAGAGATAACACCCAGGTAAATGCAGGCCCCCTTCTCCTTTGAATGCCAATCATACCTGCACTACAAGACAGCTGATGATGTCTATCACGCTCAAGGTTATCATCTGAAGCCACATCAGCATTGCTTTCTGTCTGTAATGTCTTATGATCTGTCACACACTTCATCCCTCTTTTTCTCTCTGTCTCAACTAAGTGTTTAATGTGGAATATGGTGCTGCTGTTCTATCAGTCTAGTCACGCCAACCCTGCACCTATCACAGGTGCTAGGAGTGTATTTCATCTCCAGCATTAACAACTTAGTGCACAATGAAAATCAGTGGCTCAGATTACAGTTGTGGAGACTTCGGTCAGCGGTGACTTAAGAGTGACACATGCTGCAAATTTCCTTGCACTTAAGGGGGAATAGCGTGCTCATGCAGTGTAGTCTAATGTACAGGCAGAAGTGGAGGTTTAAGTAAATGGAATTTTATATATTTATAAGATCTATCTCACATTATAAAGCTTTTACCTTGCTTGAAAGGGAGAAATCGAGAAAAATAAATGAGAAGGAACAGGCTTTTTCTTTTAGTTTTCTGAGCAATCGACATAACAAGGATGAATGATCAGAGATGACCTTCAGCTGTGTATATGGCTTATTATGACTCCTTTATTCTCTATATCAAAGGCTAGGAGCTTTTAAACTGCAACATATCTCTGTTTCATGACCAAAGGGAGAGAGACATTGCACTTGTTGGGTTTTTCAGCACCATGGACAGCTCCCATGTGTCCCTTCATAGCAAATAGCTGCAGTCTGAATTTGGAGCTTTTATGTCAAGCATCGGCTATCACCAGCAGTATAACCACTACAGGGTCTCAAAGAACCAGCCAAAGCCTCATTATTTATGTCAGTCAGTTTTTCCCAAATAGCGAAATTACCAGAGCTCCTTTTTGGAACTAGTTGCCCACAGCAGTGAAAGCCAGCCTCTCTTTTCAATTACATAAATGAAGGTTTTTGAACTGTTCGAGGTGGCCTCGGCCTGAACAAGACACATTTGGCTCTGCTGTAGGGCAAGGGGGTAATGATGCTTAATGTCTCTAGCAGAGCCATCTGGACTGGGCTAGATGTGGGGCATGAAAATAAAAATTCCAACAGAAAAACAAAAGCTGTACAACATAACTTAAAACTAATTGTCCCTCATACATCTCTGACATAAAGAGAATCACACAAGAGTAAACCACCCTGGAAATGAAAACAGAGAAATACAATCTTTTTAGAAACTGTTCACTGTCGCAATTTCTGCTGTATAATCAGGAGATCATAGACCTCGTGCAACAGGGGTCATGCTGGCTGGGTTCTCAATGGCTTGCTAACATCCAGCTTACAAGAAGCATAGGGAAGGACACTATGTGGGATAGGCTTTGAAATATAAAAGAAAAAATATATAATTGAAGAAAATGGTGAAAGGCTGCAGCATTCATGATAATTTGACTCAAAAAATCAATCCATTAAAGGCAGTTACCGCCGATTATGGGCTTTGTTAAGTACTTAAGGATTGCAAACACTTGCAAATGCATATTGCTTTATGTTCCCTCACAGGATTGTAAGTCAAGGACTGTGCTTCTGAGACTTGAAGGAAGCTTTCAGTGATTGCAAAGAAACCGTGGGAGCTATGAGTATCCTCCCCTCAGGCAGCCTTTGCTCCCTGTCTTTCTAACAAGACAGACAAAGTTCTCATTGCAATAAATGGGTGTGGGGATCTTGCAAATCATTACGTGCATGCATGTGCGTGCTTCAGGGAATGCATAGCTATTCATACCATATGAAATGGCTTCTTGCTCATGCAATATGTCACTGAAAATGCTATGTTTCCTGAACTGTCTTAATGCTTACATAATAAATAAAACAGGAGTTGTCATCAGGAGCATGCACAGCAAGTCCCACATATGTACAGTACGTTAGAGTATGAGTGGGGGTATATGATCTTATTTATGCTATGGTCTTTCTTCAAAGTAGTAAGGGTGAGTGAAAATTTGTTATGTACATATGTGTGGAGGAGCCTCTGATTATATGGGTGAGTAAATGTGTTTATTTTCCAGAGAAGGAGGTCATGAAATAAATAAAAGGGAGGTAGAAAAAGAGTGACATAGTGGCTGACTGGCTGACAAACTGGCTGACATTGAGACAAATGATCCCTGCTAATGGCAGGACTGTGAGCTAATCCAGAAGCACTGGACACCGTCACTGAACCGTGTCGGATGATCCAGTCACTTGAATGTGACAGGTGTGAAAGGGTGCAGACCTTTGTGAATTTAGTCACAGAGTAGTACTATGTATGTGTGCTGTGTTTTACACCTAGTTTCATGTAAATATTGTATGTACAGATGTGTGCAAGATGTTCTTACAGCTAGTGATCTTCCTTATGCAAAGTTTTCCACTTGGTTGAGCAAATCACGTTTGTTAGTTTCAACCTGAAAAACAGGACAGAATGGTTTTTGTTTGTTTCCTGTTTGCCAGTGTGTAGTTGGCAGAATGCTGATTATAAGATTATCAGGTGCACATTGTTCTGACAGGTGTGAAGGGAGTCAGAGGGAGGTGTGAAACAAAAGACAGAATTGAGACTAAGAAAAGGAAATGCCTGGTATCTTACCACTTTCCCTTCTACCCTCTTCTTTGTCTCGTTGCTACCCTTTCATCCTCTGCCCACTTCTAATCTCAAGCCCTGTTTTTCACTTATCGGCCTCATCACATTCTCTGCTATATTTTACATAAATTGTCTGTCTCTTGTCTTGGCATTCAGAGGAGATGGTGGAATCTGCCGCCTTCCTGCTGACAGCTCTTCTTTGGAGGCTGCAGTATTAATTCAGACGTGTTAATTAGTCAAAGTATATCTGTTAGTCTGCCAGTCAAGGTGATGAAACCTGCTTATAAACTGTCTTTGTTCCCAGACACAAAACACAGTTTTGCATTTGTAACCACCACAAGTATCCATCTACATCTTCCCCTTCCTCAGAAGTGCTGTTTAGTTTTGCTTACCGGTAAGTCACAGCTATTTTTGACTCTAGGTTTTGAATCCAAGGCTACCGTTGGTGGATATCGATGAAAATGTAAGCGTGGCCCTGATATTTTTATGGTCAGCATTTCTAAGTCAAATATAATGTTTAAAATCCTATTGGTCTAAGTGTGATGAAGCTCAAAAGCAATGATACATCTTGACACTGTGACTGACTCAAGACGTGTGTATTAATGGAAAGTTCACAGTCATTTGGCAGTAACAGCACATTGAAGCTCCAGCCTTTTTAATCTTCCTTAGATCAAATTAGTGTGCAAACACTTCTATTTTTCATCCCAAATCATGTGTTCTGCTTAAAAATATGTTTAAAACTGTCATTGCACTCCTTTACCTATGGATACAATATAGCGGAAGGAATAAAAACATTGTTTACCGGTCTGTACATATGTCAATATTTCCCTTTTCTGTGTCCTGTCTGTCTCTTTTCTACTCTTCTCTTTCCTCCTTATTGCACCAAAATAAATGAAAAACATACTATGGGGGTGGAGAGGAGTCTATAATATGATGTTGTAGGGGGAAAAAGTTAGAATACTTTCTACTTCTCTTCCCTGGTTTCTCTGACTGTGGGAATAGAGCTTTCTGACTTTGTATGCAGATGGTTTCTCCTGCATGTCTTCAAACCCAGCACCCAATCTAGGTCAACCATCTCACTACTTCCCTGCAGCCTGACAGAACTGAGTGCATATGTGCATATGTTTGTGTGTGTGCATATCTGTATGCACTGCATTTTCAGGACTCCAGGACACAATAACAACAACAACAACAACAACAACAACAACAAATCAAAATATATTTGCTTCTTCTTCTTTAAAAGAAATCCATTGAATATTAATTTTTGCTATAGAGGACGTCTAAATAACAGGTGTGCTTGGATTAATACAGAGGAGTACATCAGCCAAATGCTACAATAGCAATAGCTGCAGGTATTGATTGAAATAATCAATGTTGCCGTCTCTGTTGACTGTTTGCACTGGGTATTTAAAAAGTGTGCAAAACAGGCCTCAGGCATCACATCCTAGTTGTCTGTGACCAGCCTCCTGAATCGCTCAGGCTGCTGGAGCCATGAACTGCACCCACCTCCAAACTCTGAGCTCCTGTAACACCTCATGTGGAGATTTCCTCGCTAAATAAATTATTTGAAGCAATATAGTATATACTACAATGCATTAGAACATCAAACAGTCACACACGCTTTTAGCATATTGATAAACTTTGGGTCTTTGATTATTTAACGTTTCTTGACAAAAATATAATATTAGGATCATGTTGAAGTCAGTTTGCTCAAATTTACACACAATTATTCATATATACAGTATTTATGAATGATTTATGGTGACACCTAGAACTTACAGGCATGGTTGCTGCTGTTGAGCCGATTTTTTTTAAGGCCCGTACAAAGGTCTAATGCTAATCCAATATGGGAAATGTAATGTGTATTTGTACAGGGGCTGAGTTAGAAACTGTTAAAGTATCATTTCAAGTCAAAATTCAAGTCGTGTTTGTAAGTTTGAAAGTAAAATGGAAATAAAAAAAAAATATATACTTTGATTCAGAACTAATAAAACACATCTTATTGAGGGTGACTCCACTAAATCCCTTTAACATTTTCTCACAATTACAATTTAGGGCATGAAACATACAATAAAAACTTAGGTTTAAGCCTACACCTTTAACATCCATTTAATAAGAGTGTCATTTTTTAATTTGTCTTGCCATTTAAAGCCTCAAAATGTGTTTAATTGAATCCTCCTCTCAGTAATCAGCATCATGGCTCACAAAAAAACTTTGCCTGTTAACTTTACTTAGCTCTTTACTACTTCACATTTCTTTGAAAATCTGATGAATTTGATTTGATGAATATCTTGTCACGGCATTTAAGAAAACTTAAGCAAGTTTTAACCAAAACTGATGATGAGTCACTTTAAGGTGGTTGTGGATCAGTGGTAGAGTTTGTTGTCTCTCAACTGGAAGGTTGGGGGTTTGATCCCCAGCTCCTGCAGCCACATGTCCGATGTGTCCTTGGGCAGGACCCTTAATCCCAAGTTTCTCCCGCTGCTTTGTCAGTGTCGTATGAATGCATATGAATGGGATTAGTAATTTCTGAAGCTCACTTTACAAAGCAGCCTCTGCCATCAGTGTGTGAATGTGTAGGTGTGACCCAGGGGGTAAACGCGCTTTGAGTAGTCAGAAGACTAAAAACACTACACACGCTACAGTCCATTTACCAAGGCTGCATGCATTTTAAGATAAAGGGTTCGATATGTTTTATTCCATTAACTGTATCTAATTTTTCCTGTTTTTGTTGTTCAAATAAAAGTACCATTTAAGTCCATTTTATTTTTTGCAGAAGAAAATCGCCTATGTCTTCTTATTTATAGGTGTGTGCGTATTTTAAAATTGTAAGTGTGCTTGTCCACATTGTGAGTTGTGATGTGATGTGGTGTGCATGTTTGTTATTGGGCATTTGCTTCATGCACATACCATACACACACTCACTATCTCTCAGCAGTGCTCACTGAATTATGCATCATTCCGAGTTTAATATTAGACATTAGATGGAGGTAAATTGAATCTATCAATCATCCACGACATTCATATGTGGCAGACTGGGGGAATCATTTCAGAAAAGCAGAGCAGTCTTTGAAAATCACAAGTGATTGGCTGGGGAAATTGGGTGTGGAAATTGTAATTATTTTTTCTTCATTTTCCAAGCTTTGCTTCATTCGGATGACATTAGCATTATTAGCCTTATGTTGGTGATAATTATTTCTTGAGCTCTTGAGGATGCTGATGGACTGAACACAGATAATGAGTTAAAATATATTCAGACCACAGAGAAACAGACACTTCGATCAAGTCTAATTTAAATGTCTAATTTTGAAATTAAAAAATGGAGATGTTGAAACTATAACGGCTCAATAACATTCAAATTGTATTTGAAATTCTTATTGATTAAACAGATTGAAATGAGTCAATTGACAATGCATAATGGTTAATAGTCATATTTATGCTTAAATAAACCCAGTGGGATAGCAGCTGCGTTCCCACATACAGTATGTGTACATGCATGCTCATGTTCATTTTAGTAATTATCTGTATTTTAGCTGTGTACAGCAAAATAGTAAATATTCACAAACTATTCACATGTATCTGTATTTGAACCTGAGCAATCACAGAATATGTTGTCATTTCTTAAATAAAATCAAAGTTTATGGAGCCTAAAACACACAAAAAAATGCTCTATTCTTTACACCGTATTATGAACTGATGGCTAAAATTATGTTTTGGTATCACTGGACAAACGTTATATTTAGCAATCTTAATTTTAATATTTTATTCTAACATACATTTTCAGCACAAAACGGACACAAGAAACAAAAAACAACTAACCTATGTATAAAACTGTCATGATTTACATTTCAGTTTGTTTGTTCCTTAGTTGTGATTTCCTGTTTTATTTTCTCATTTTTATCCTTGTGTTTCTCGTTTCCCTGTACGTGCATTTCCCCAGTTTAGTCTTCTTCTTTTTTTTCAGTTTTATTTTGTTATTTTTGTTTGTTTTATGTCCTGTTTGTATTGTTACTTTTACATTATTTCCTATTTCCTGTTTTATTTTGTAGTTCTTGTCACCAGTGTTTATTGTCTTACTTCCTCCGTTTCTCTGGTTTTCCTCCATTCTGATTGCCCTGATTGTCTTCACCTGAGCTGGTAGTCTCACCTTCAGTTTTAGTGTACCTTCAGTCTTGTTGCCAGTTCATTACGTCTTTCTACTCATCTTCTTTGATATGTTCCCCTTGTATCCCCTGTGGATTTTTGTTGGACATTTTTGGATTTGAAAAGTAAGGATTATTAAATATGTTGGGTTTCCTGCAAGTGGGTCCTCCTCTTGGTTTATGTCTTATGTCGTGATAGAAACTTAAAAGAAATAAATAAAGGGATAGGGACACTTGGTTACATTGATGTAGTGATCATCAGTATTGCTTTACAACCACAATAAAACATAATACTGAATCAGTCACCAGTGCTGAACTGGGCCATTTTAAACAAATAGCTATCTTCCGACTGGCTGCATCTGTCCCATTGTTCCACATCAGGTTTCAGTTCAGTTTTCATGAGTGAACATTTTCTTACAATTTTTACAAGGGCAACAGAGGAATAATACAACTCTGCTTTTACATGCCTCTGATATACATTGAAGCAGAGTTGAGATTTAGGAGAAAGGCTGCTATCTGAAAGATCAATAGTAAACATTACTCTCTGGAGTAATAGGTGACAGGTGATATGTCCTACTGTCTCGAGTGTTTAATGCAGCTTCAAGGCATGTTGCATTGTTTGAAAAAAAAAAGACTTTTGGCTTATCTTTGAAAATAAGACCTCTCTTTCTGCTTTCACTATTTTCTCTGCCTCTGCCACATATCCGAAAAAACATCTGAATACAACAATGATCATGTTTTCAGTTCAAAATCTGCAATGTATAGAAAGTGCAGTGAAGTTTTACTGGAAGTGTTGATAGAGCAGGTTGTTACAGAACATTTCAGAGGCATGAGCACATGTGGTCACTTTCAGATTAGACAATAGGGTAAAACTAGTCTACATGGGAGCATTATGTTCAAGTGCCCAATGGAGAAATAATGGTTGTGTCATACACAATGTCTTACTTTTAGCCTTTTCACTGTACTTAATGTTAGCCCTGCTGAGTGGCTATTTCATTAGGTATTTCATTTTCACTCTTTCACACTTTAATACCTGATGAAACACACATTTCCAAAGCCTGACAGCCTTGCCTTTACTTTAAAATGTATCAATCCTAAATTGTTGTGAAAAGGACAGTTTGTTTATTTATGACCATTGAGTTTCTGTCTTTCATAAAATTGTTTAGCCAAAATAAGTTAAAAAAAAATTGACTTCTGCAAAGTGGGTTCGTATGCCTTTTCTTTTACGTTGAGAAATAGTCAAATTGCATTGGTCAACAATCTTTAAGACCTAGGTGAAATAGTATTAAACTGTTTTCTAAAATGAGCAGTTGCTTTTCTTATCTGTATCAAATCAAAATCAACAGTGCCAAAAAGGAAATAGCCTACATAAAAATTACAGTAACTTCATTGTATTTCATACTGCAGTCAGTAGATGACGCCCTGCTGTGAAGGTAATTGAAAAGCAGCAGCCCTAAAGAGCACGTGAAGCTCAGCTATAAATTCGCACTAGCTTAACAAGCCCGGGAGATGGTTTTCATTACTTGACGCCACAGGTATTTTAATATTTTATCACATAAGTTTTATTTTAGTGAATACTAGTCACTGAATAGTTCATTGTCTTTCTGCTATATGTTTTCCAGTTTGAGCTTACTTCCCCCAAGGCTGCTGAGTTGTGTTTGTTTGTTGTTGAAACAGAAAAGGGATGTTTTGACTCTTTGAAGTAGGCTAACAAAAACTAGAATATGAGTTTTAAGTTTTAAAAAACTGTCCTTATATATCGTATCATGAAAGTATTGGTTCCAGTGGCTATAACTGCATTAAACTGTTGCTGTTGTGCTGGCTTTCTGTCATTTTCATATTTTTATTTGTAGCTGCCATGATGCAGAAATTAATTAGCGCCAAGTGCCTGCAGGTGTGAAACTGTCAATTCTGTCAATTTTAAAGGAAGGTTGTTTTAAGCTAGCTGGTGGTGAATAAGTGTTACAGTTAAAGTGACTGTGCATGATAGGTGTTAAATAGGCTTTGTCAATAATTATGTTTTTATAAATGGTTTTATACAAAGGAAAGGTTCTCAGTATTTTCACATTCAATATAATATGATGTATCTTATTTCGTTGTTGTTGTAGCCATCAGGTATTGAATTTTTAAGATAATCTTTAATAGCAGATGAGAGAGAGTTCTGGCAAAAATGAGAATTAAGTTGTTTTTTTCAATTACAGTAATAAATAAGGCTACATGGAGTAACACAAACCTCCTGTCACACTTGTTATTGATTCAGAGTGCTGTCAGGCTTGCTGTCACTCTTGGTCTGGAGAAGGTAAGACCTTTTTCTTAAACATCAAAAAGTAAATACCACAGTTATGAAAATACGCATTGATCCATGACAATATGACAGTGAACCTAGACACCTGTTCCTTTTCTATTTGACTATGTCAAAATACCTCTGAGAGATACAGCACAAAATAGATTGTCAAAGGGATTGTCAACATTCCCTCAGGAACCTCCTCCTTGTGATACTCCTTCATTTGTTTTTCTAAACTCAGGTTACACTTCAATGCCTTGTACATGTTTCATCAGTATGTGTGTTTAATTTGAATGGAAAAGCAAAGTTGTATATATTGAAATAATTACGTACTCACAGGGCAATGGCTTCTTGATTTGGCCTGGGTATGAAAAAAAACAGTAAAGTGCATCTATCTTCATTATCTGATAAAAGATAGAAGTACATTAGTAGTCACTTGAATAATTTTCAAGATTGATAAAATGCCTGGCAGGATTTTTTGTTTGCATTGATACAAGAGCTGTCAATCAACCGTTCTCTTTTAGTTTTATTTATGAAATATTAAGCTTAATCATCAGTTTATGTTTGAATCGTTCATTTTATATTTACTCCCACAGTGCACGGTTGCATGAGTCACAGACAAAACAAGAAAGTAAACCTGCCCATCTTCTCTCTTTTATTTACGTTTCTCATTTCCCTGTCATTCAATCTGCTTTTTCTTATCTCTCTCATCAGCTTATATTTAGGACAAAGGCAGCTGAACAATAAATACTAGAATATTATAGAGTCTCCAAACAAAGCTGCGCTAGTCATTTCCTGTAGTTTAGCTCAATAGAAATATATGGACACTTTATGACCTGTGTGTGTGTAAAAGAACTGCACACACCTTGTGTCACAATACAAATGCAGGGGTTGCCTATATTTTTGGTTTGTATGGCACACATGCTGTGCTGCTTTTATACATGTTGTTGCCAGTGTCATTAGTGATTGTTGATGCTTGTGGGCTAGCAGCCACTGCACGTCTGGATGCATCATCGAGTGTTAAAACTGACTTCAACATTTTATTATATATTCTTTTTACAGGCCTCATAGATTTGACATGGATGCCTGTTCTTCATGTTTAAATGATACCTGTGTTTACAACATGTTTGTCCTGAATAATCCAAGAGGAGTTTTTTTCACCACTATATACACATTGTAGTTATGGAAACGAGGGTAGCTCTGATAGCTAGCCTGAGCTGATTCTGACTGCATCAACATGATGTAAAAGCATGGCTATTTCACCAACAGGTCAAATAACTGAGGTTGACTGAGAAAGAAATTTGTTTTATGCTTAGCGATCATGTTCAGACTTCTTGCTTACGGGGATAAGAATGAAAATGTGATTTCTTTTACACCCCTACGTGAATAAAAAGAGAAAGATATAGTTTATTAATCTCCAAGGATAATGTAGCTGTAGCAACATGAAAAGAATGACAAGCGAATACTCTGAAGTAGTGAATTTACATGTATTTGTAAAGAATTAGCATATGCTTATAGCAACCATGCAACACAGACTGTTGGCAGGATATTAAAACTTTAAACATTGCAGAATCTGAAAGTTTGAAAAGAGGACGAAAGCAGGATAAGAGAAGAAAAGGTTAGAGGGGCGAGCAGGGCAATGCAGCTGAGCCAACAAGGCAAAGAGTCAGACAGCAGACGGGTCATGGGGTAAATGGAAGGGACACCTCATTGAACCTTGAAGTGTGTGCATGTACTGAATGCGTATTACTGTGGTTTTGTGAGCACGCAACTTGTTCCATGTTAGGTGTATTCAGCCAGAAGGGGCAGGTTTGGAGGACTGTCAGGTCAGGGTGAGAACATGGGTCAGAGGAGCCCATTCTGTCAAATCCTCCCACTCAGGTGAGAGTGGTGATTGTACGTGCATGCATCTGTTTCGTTTTCTCCCGAGTGAAGCAGAAGTTCTTTCTCACCCTTGAGCAGACAATAACAACAAAGTAGACCAAACGCATTTATATTTATTTTTAATGAAGGACATCAAATAGGAATCATTGAAAATTTGAAACCTACTTGCCCTTCTTTTTGCCACTCAAAAAAAAACCGCAAACCTTCCAGCTTCATTACCAATTACACTGTAGGCTGAATGGTCCCTAAAAAAATCAATTTAACCAGATTGTAATTTACTACCAAAATCTCATATGAATAACTTATTTAAATTGTATACCTAAAGACCTATGATCCAATAGTTAATGTTCAGTTACCCCATATAAGATAAAAGGGATGTCAGGCAGGAAAAAGTCTAATATTTTGAATGGCTTTGGACATCCATATAAAAAGTATATACCAATGTGATTAAGCTAAGATTTTTAAATGCAATTGTTTATTGTGGTTTTTTGACAATATTTACCAGCAGTACATTAGAGAAAATAAAACCCAAGTACAATACTCAAGTATTCAGTTATCACATCAAGAGATCTGTGCTTATTGATAATGAAGCGTATGACAGGCATCACAGGGATCACTGCAGCTGCAGAACAATATTAACACAACAACAGCATAATAAACTGCAGTTCAGGCTGCCATAAATACACCTGGGCAGCCCACACAGATATTGTCTATGTGTGGGAAACACTGACTGTGTCACTTAAGGGTTAAGATACATTAATTTATTCTTTAATGTGACGTCACACACTTATGGAACTGAAGGCTTCTTACTGATGCACACTACGGAGAAGAACCACCAGTTTTATTTGATTATTTAACTGAAAAACAGCTGTTCTCATGTTGGATGCACTAACCGGCGAGGAGACAAGCCCGGGTTGTGCTTCTATAAAATCCTATCATGAACAGGAAAACCCGCAAAGATGGAGATTGTGCATAAATGCAATTAGATGCTCCGCTGTCCATCTTAAGGAAACAAAGAATGGCCATCCTTTAATCCTGCCATGAATTATTGTGTTAAATTGAAAAATGTTACTTTTAACAAACATTGATGCCAGATCACTGACTGAAGGTGATCCTAATAATATTGTAAGGTAATGTTGATTAGCTAATAAGCACAAATGTTTAAATGTTAGCTAATAAGCACTCAACTGTGCTTTGATGAAGAATTTCTTGCCGTTCACTAACAAAACTGCAGCATAATTGACCCAGCCACATCCAAAAGTCATTAAGATGTCAGTCTGAGATTTTCATGTCTAATCTAGATCTGAGACAAATAAAATGTCAGGCCACCATTCCTCCTCAGTTAAACCTGAAGCTGCTAAGAACTCAAATCAGCTAGAATGTGCTGCAATTAAATGTGTCTCCACTCCCCAGAGCTACAAAAACCCACTTTAAGCTGCAATTCTTATTACATTTTACCCTGCAGGACGTCACACAGCTCCATAGCAACTCTTCTGTGTTAGCAGACAAAAGCCCAGGAGGAACATCAGGGTTGTAGACTGTTGGCATGGTGAATGCGTTGCATCTGTGACTACATTTAAAGTAGCCAATAAATGGTGACAGAACTAAGCCATTTCCCTATCAAATGCCACTAATCACAAAGACTCTGTGCATTTCCTATACATGACCCATTGCTCTCTCTGACAATACATGTCACCAAATGTCCCCCTGGGATTAATTAAATATTTCTGTGTCTGATGCTACACATTGACTAGTACTGCAACATGCAAAGGCTAAGAAAATTGTTTTCTGTCACCGCCATGGTGTCCTCTATGGTGATTTCCAGTTCAACAAACCCTAACACATGTGCTGTTATCGTGACCATTTTCACATCGATGAGAATTATAGTCACATTTTATTCTAGATCTCAAGCAGCCCTAGTGTTTTATCAGTTCTTCTTCTATTCAGAGTAGATTTGTGAATTTTCTTTACAACCACCACAGATTCAGTTGATTAGTAGAGCACATATTTGGGTGTGTTTGTTCTGTTGTGGCAGTTGAGGGTTTTACTGTAGAAAACAACTGCAGGACTCTTCAAAGAACTGCCCACTGACTTGCATATTTGGCTCTATCATTCAAGATAAATGCGGCAGTCAGCCAGCCGGTATAAAGTGGTCTTTGCTGGGGTTCTGGTGACTCTAGAGCCAAACTCTGGTGACTCATCTCCACTCAGGAGGGGACATGCCAGACATAGTAGTGGTGTTTGTCAGTGAGAGCGAAAATAACCATCTGCGGGCCATCTCGCTAGCATCTTTTATTTACTGACACCACCCTGTGATGCCTGCTGTTTGTCTGGTTTCTGACTGACGAGCTGATAGACTGGATATTTGATTTGCAGGCTTTCTGGATCCTCACTGACTTTGTAAACTAACTAGCGTTTGGCCCACTAACACTAAATGTCTGTGTGAGCTCTTATTACTGATAAAATAAATAAAATGACTCCCAAAATGCTTTAAACTGCAAAACACTCTTAAGATATGACTGAACGTGGCCTACTGGAATTCAGAATTGTATCAGTGTGTGCGCCAAGAACAGCTTTGACCAAAGCTAGGGCAGATTTGGATCTCTGTATCAGATGTGAAAAATGAACGGCTTGGAGTAGCAGCAAATTGTAAAGTACAGTAAGAACATCTATGATCAAATCCCACACACTATCAGTTCATTATTTAGTCCTTTACAGAAGTAAAGGCTGCTGTATTGACAAAATCCTTTCCCCCCGGTCAATTCTCTCAAAACTCACAGACCGATTTCCTGACTCTCTGACTTTTTATCTCTCCGTCTCTCTCTTTGCGCTGTTGGCTCAGACAGGATGGAGGCACAAACACTTTATTGATGACTTGAAACAATTCCAGTCAAAGGAGATCTATTTTGCAGATCCATATTTAAATACTATGATGTCCATACTAAACCTGGGCAAAGTTCTTTTTAAACACAAGATACACGGGGTGGCTGTGGCTCAGTAGAGTCTTCGCTCTCAACTGGAAGATCGAGTTTTCGATCCCCTGCTCCTGCAGTAACATGACTGATTGGTCCTTAAATCCCCAAATTTGTTCCTCTGTTTATTGGCGGCGTATGAATGAATTCTTGTATAACTCTTATGCTTGATTTTTTTAAATTCTGAAATCCTCTGACCAGATAAAATAAACTGATGCTGACTTTTAGGGTAAATTAAGGCAGTACCCTCTGTGATAAACATTGGTTGAATAAAATGGAAAAAGTTAAAACAAATGACAATTTTAAATTATAAAATGAATATTTGTCTTTGATTTAGTTTTACCAAGATTTTCAAAAATGGATTAAAATGTTCCTTTTCTGCACACGTTTTAAAAGTCAACAAATTAGATAGCTGTTGTTTTTTGCTTTGTCCATGAATTTAGATAAATACTTTAAAACTAAAGAATTATTGAATACATGAACATGACACATTTTTAACCTCTTTTGCCATTTTTTAAATTCATGTTTGTTCTTTTTGTGTGTGTTCAAATCAGAAATGCCGGTGCCAGATCAACCTGCGGAGCAGGAGAAGGGAGCCATGGTTCCCCCTGTGATGCCAGCCTCCAATGGAGAAAGATCTGAGACCGAGACGACCTCCTCCATCCTCGCCTCTGTAAAAGAACAGGTAGGAACTCTTCCATATATATGTGTGCGCTGTGCATGTATCACACCTGCACTGTGCTAAACTTTGAAAAAAAAGACACACTTTTAAGTTGTTTCTTTCACTAATAGCCCTCGACCAGCTTTCTTTGAGTCAGGTCAAGAGGGTTCACTGTTATTCAGGGAAAAAATGTCTCTCTTCCACTTAAAGGTGTTTCAAAGACAGAGGAGATTGATTTGTGTCAGGGGAATGTCAGAGTTTAATGGATGAAAATGATGGAGATTACATGGCGTGAGCTGTAGCCAGGTATACATGAGTGAAAAAGTCATTACAATTATGGAAATTACTCGACTGGGAGCATCACAAGATGCTTCCTGGTTACAGTGAAAGAGAAGAAGTGGAAAAAAGGTAAGGAAAGGTGGATGTGTACACAGAGCAGTGGAAGAGGAATATGGGATGATGTACTGCTTGATCCGGGCACATTGGTTGTGTGGTGTGAGAAATAGAGAGATGGCTCAAGGTAATAAGTGCCAAAATGTTCTTCATGAAGCCATAAGATAACTGATTGAGAAGAAGTAAGAGAAAGAACAGAGAGGAGGGGTAGTAAAGGTGAAAGTGAAAGTTGCTTGGTGTTTGATACACTACTCTTTAAACAGTTTATGTGTGCTGTGTACGTTTTCACAATGAAATCAGAAGACTTCTCTTGTTTTTTTCTTCAGGTTCCCATAAAAAGAAATTCAGTTTCTCCTTATTACATTTCTGAGTTTCCCTGAGGGAACCTTCCCAAGGGAATATTAATGTTCCTATATATCTGTCTATCTATTTAGTGGCTTGTGTTGCTTTAAACTCAGATGTTTTGTAATATGGATACTGTTTCATTTTGATATAGCTCATTAGAAAGTGCAGCATACTAAAAATTAATCATTTCTGACTGAAGTTTTCTGTAATTTCATATACAAAGTATTCTATTTAACCTTGAATTACTGAGGCACGTGTTGCACCAGAATTGAACTCACAGACGCCCCCCCCTCCTGCCGGGAGAGCAAATGTTCAGAAGTTCCCCCAAAGGGAATACATCACATACATGGAGTCATTGTTGGAATCTTATTTTCTTCTGCAGCTCTTAAAACTCCCCTGAGAAAAATGTTTTGAAAATTCAAAATGCGTTTCTTGTTCAGCCATCAGAAGGAAACAGGAATGCTTTTGCAATCAGGTTTCAACCAACAGAGATTTATGTTATGTTAATACTAATCAGGTCGACAGCAGTTCTGTGGAGGGGGAAGTGAATACTGGAATGTGTTTACTTACCCGTTAGAAAAAAGCTCAGTGCGTTGACATAAATCGGTAATAGAAACATATCTGATTTATTCAAACCTATACGGCTTTACTGATCCCCGCTATACTCATTTATGGTTGAAGATATTGGAAAAAATTTAGATATCAAAATATTTTCTATGCTGTATAGATTGCTTTTTTAAATTGGAAATTATACCACATACATGCAGTGTCTTTTTGTGTACATTTATACGTTTATTATAATTAGGGTCACCTTTGTTTTAGAGACAGGACATTGGACGGAGTCAGAAATCGGGCAGAGAGAGTGGGGAACAGCATGTGGGAAAGGAGCCACAGATTGGATTCGAACCCGGGCCGTCCGCTTAGAGGACTTCAACCTCTGTATATTGGTTGCGTGCAATAACCAATAGACTACTGGCACCCCAATTGTTGAGATTAAAATGGGCAGGTTATGTGAACTTAAGGTGCCCTGTTGGTGCTGATTGGCTAACAGAAGTTTCCAAATAATTGTTTATTTCATATTTACAATCTTTTAGAAACAATCAGAAATTGTCATTTGAAAGTGCACAATAGATGCATAATGTAAATGTATGATAAGGTTAACTCTAAATATAGCTCTCACACTCTGTGTGTTACACTGATGTTCTCTATCCAGGTGTGTACGTCTGTGTATGTGTGTACCTGCATCTTAACACACTACTCCAGTAACCTAGCAAGCCCACTCCCTTTGCGGCATGCAAAGAGAGTGGGCCTAACACACACTCACTTGTGTCCACTGTGGTGTCTCCATGAGTGCACACATGTTAGGATACACACATGGCTTTGATTCCAGTCAGCAGACACCATCTGTCTAGTTACTGTATGAGTGTTTTTTTTTTGTTAGTGTTGTGGTGGAGAGCACAGTTCACCGAAGCCAAATTCCTTGTGTGTCTAAGCACACATGGCCAATAAAGTGGATTCTGATGTTATTGGTTCGTAAATTATTTAAACAATAAGGCTGGATGGTAAGAATGAATTCAAGCAGAGTTCAGTAAGGGCAAATTGATGGTAGATGATGGTCTGTGACACCACCCATAGGTTTATTATAGCCCACTTTAAAGCTCGCAGTTCATTCATGTCTTGTTTATTTTGTGTTAAGTGGTCCAGAAAATCAACAGTACACTGATGAAACGGGCGTCTCATTTCTCATAGATATTGTCTTCAACGGTATGGCCAATGGGATACCTGAACCGTAAGGAAAATTAACAATGCAAAAAATTAGAATAAGGAAGCATCAGTGAGGCCTTCAACCTAAAATTCAGAAGGCAGATGAATTGATCCTTCAAACATCTGCTGGTTCCACCATCTTAAAATGTAACGATTTGCTGGTCTTTTGTCATGCATGAAAGTACATGAAGAGTATTTTGGTTTTGGACTTTTAGTTGAAGAAAATAGGTATCTTAAAATGTCACTCTGGGCATTTTTGAAATTCTTTTCACGAACATCAAGAAAAAAAAAGAGATTAATCACAAAAATAAAGATCAGATTAATTTAGACATGAAATGATATACGAGTAATTTCCTTATATCAAACTTATGTTGACTTATCGGAAGAATAAATACATTTTTAAAGAAGACAATTCTTTTAGAAGATTTGTTTAGTGTTCATGTACTCATGACCCATATACTTTGGCGACTGGAATTATACCTGGGCGGCCAGCCCGAGTATCATCTATGTGTGGGAAACAGGTCATCAATATCCATTTCCCCAAGCTGTTATAACAGCTGAAGCACCCTGTGTGTGCCTGGCAACACTGTTTAGAGAACGTTATTGTTCATCAGAGCTGATGTGCACATCCTATGCATCACAGTTTTCGTTATGGTGATTGTTCTTGTTTTGTGGAGTAATATTAGTCACTATTACCCTCAGGAGTGATTAAGTGGCTAATATTTTAGACTTATTGGTTTAGAATCCATTTGGCTTCACAAAGCCCGCAGGTCTGCTGAAATTCATTGTCTTTTGTATGTTTTCTGTTGATCATGTGTTATTTTGGAAATACATGGGGCTTCTGATGATTGATCCCCTCTGTTGGCCTGAGGTTACTGAGATTTTAATATTATTATTTAACATTAACTTAATGTTTAATGTAAATAAACTATGTCCAGTAGCCTGGAGCACCTTATTTTATGTTTGTTTGAGTGGGAATGAGAGATTGGCATGGAACCTGGTGGAGATTTGAATATGAACATTTCCATCAAATACAGTAAAAAAACATTACCCTACTCAATTATAGTTAATGAAAATCAGAATCCTAAAATTAAGAGTTCTGAATTGCAATTTCTTGGGCCAACTAGGAATTGGCCCAAGAAATTATAATTTGATGCATCTCTACTAAATAATAAAATAAAATACGTTAGTACTTGTGTATTATGGTATTTCTTTAGGGAATTGTTTGCTGTGAGTTACCACATTAGGTCCATTAAAAGCCATTGGTTGAATTGAATATACATAAGCCAGAAAGTTGAAAAGGGAGTGTGCTTAATGCAACATCTCCACAAATTCTCAGATGAATGTCATCTAGCTCTCTAGTTAGATCTTTCATATTTAACGACTTCTGTTCTGCTACAGTTGAAGCAATTGGAGTTTCTGAAGATGCTTTGCACTATGTTGCATCACTTCTCAACTTGCCTCAGGAGAGCTCCGCAGAGACCAATTTCACAAGTGCTGATTTGCTCTTCAATCTATCAGTTTTCTTCATATTTTCATTGAGCTGAAGCTTAAGTCCTGCCCTGTTTCTCGAATAAGCACTTGCAGTGAAACTTTGTTTTTTGTCAAATTCTATTCAGCGTTTTATTTTGTTTTATCCCTGACTGATACTGTGATTTAATCATTCTACCTAAGATGAGTTCAATGAAAGCTTTTTTTTTTAAAGACTATCCTCATGTAAAAGGTAATGATCTCTATTTCTGTTATTGATAGCTTACTGTAATTCTATATTGTGTCAAACCGTAAGAAAAAGAAGAATGACTACATTGTAAAAACGACTCCAAGTTGTGGTTTAATGCATGGTGCATGGAGTTACACACGTTGCGAATGTTCACATAAATCCTCTCTGACGTGTGATTGGGAGTCTTGTTTGTCTTCACACTGCAAAAGAAGAGACACTGAACCTGCTCAAATCAAACAGAAACGCATGATTTTGGCAATGAGAGGACCGGCATTACTCTGTGGTTGGGGTTTTTTTGCTCCTGGATTTTCTTGCTGAATGAAAGTCTGAGCAGCTCAGTAAACGAGGATCTTGTAGTGTAGTACAATCAATATTGAAAGCCTTGGAAAAGGCTTATTTTGTTAATTTTTTGCATATTTTGGCTCACAGTACATGTTGTAAATAAGCTGTTTCAAGTGATATAGTAAAATAACATTTGGGCCATTTGACTTCTTGCAAATAGACTATTTCCACCAAAAAATTTGACCAGGTCAGGTTGATAAGGGCATTCAACTTATGGGCTGAGGCTAGAGAGAAGGTGTCTGAAGGGAAGGCAAGTGGGTCACAATGAGTCTGAACCTTAGGCTCCTGATAAATAGACAATCAGTGTGGGAGCTAATGCTGGACCAGTATTAATTTTACTGGGGTGATGTGGAAGTTGCATGCAAAGTTGTGCTGGTGGGAGGGAGGGTCAGGAGCTGGGAATACAAGGTTACAGGAATAGTAACTATAGTAATTACTTACTAATAGTAACTTGTAGCACCCCTTGGAAGTGGCAGGAACTGAAAAAGCAAACCAGGAAGGTTAGTACACAAGCAAGTAGTACATTTGGGATGGGCTGACATTTAGGTAGTTGGTAATTTAACAGTTTGTTTATGAAGGCAAATTCACATTTAGCAATATATACATAAAACTACAATTTATATTATTAATCACAGATAATCTAATTCAGGAAAATTGTAACTTGATCCACTACATTCAGAAAATCAAAGTGTATAAATGTATAACACACTTGTGTCCCTTACACTGGGTGGGCTGATGAGTTGTGTTTGAATTTTGTCCATCCGTCATCATTGGTGGACAAACTTTGCACTGGTTGTGTTGAGATCAGATTGAGATTGAGATTCAGACAACTCTATTCACTCCGTAAGGGAAATTCGGTTTCATGTTTAATGTGGCCGAAAAGGTTTTGGCTACGTTGTAAACATGTATTACTGATGTAGAAGCTCAATAGAGCCGATAAATACAGGAAGAAAAGAGTTATGAAAGGCAAGGGATGGTCAAACAAGGTAAGCTGTTCAGAATAGCTTTTAAGTTAAAAAAAACGAGTCAGAGAGTTAAATAGAATAAGAATAATAGTGTATTAATAAATATGCTTCTAGAAATAGGATTTTTTTTATTTCCTAAAATATATTCAATAGACAAATATAACCAGGGTCATTTCAGGGTGATTGTGAAATTCTAGTGTCTATCATTTTTATCATCTTTGTCATTTACTTCCTCTTCCAAACTTAGAAAAATACTTCCTCTATCTGCATATTCATAAATTACAGTGTGTCCATCATGGTTTGAATTTGTTGCCTGTGAGCAACCACTCGTGTTATGATGTTTTCGCAAGTGATGGAGGCTTTTAGTTTGTGTATTTGAAGAGAACGGGGTCTTTTACAGAGCGGAGAGGGTAATGTATTCTATCCTCTAGACTGCTGACATATTCTCCAGACCCCTTTTCTTTGCTGGAGATTGAGTGCACTTCAGTGGCCTTTAGAGTGAGCCGCAAACTTTCCTTTTTCTAATATGCTCTCTCTAAGCTTGACTACTGTTCTGGGCCCGTTTTCACAAACAGTCTGTGAACACTCTCCAAGAGCTCCTAACTTAGCGTAAAAAAATAAAATAATAATTCTAGCAAGGAGTCCTAACTTAGGAATGATTTAGGAATGTTCTCAAGGCAACCCTAAACAAAGAAGGAAGGGTGAGAAACTTTTATCTAAGTGAGGAGGCGGGGTTGACCCCATTAATAGGCATGACAAAGTCTGTCAAAAGTTGTGATTGGTTGATCCAAAATAGAGAAAAAAAGCACTCCTAGTGAAAATGGGCACACAAAGACCGTGAAATCACTCACCTTATTCATAGAATCTTGTCACTTTTTTATGACATGAATCTCTGCAGCAGCCTCTTATCAGCATGTGTAGAACCTTTAATCAGTGATTAGATGCACCTATTGAGTAAACCACATTTAGAGGAACTTAACATTGCACTCAGAAAGTCCAAGATGGACTGAAACTTCTACGGAAATAACCTTTGTCGGTTCAGCCCAACTACAATTCTTCAATAAGAATATTTTCAATCAAGACTCCTGTCTGTATTCTTTTTGTTCTCTGTGTGTAAGTCTTTTCTTGCTGCTCCCTTATATTTATTCGCTCATGTTTATTTACCATCATAATAATATGTATTTCCACCATCATCTCCTCTGCTTGAGAAACTGTTAATTCTCTTAAAAGTCATCCTCACCACTTAGTTTGAACTTCTAGCTTTACTAGGATCAAGTCTTTAACTTAAGTGGCAAATTTTGAAAATATTTGATGATTCTAAGAATTTTCTTAGAATTTCAACACCAGGAGAAACTCTTTGTACTAGGAAGCTTTGGGAATACAGCCCTTGGTTATTAAATATGCATATTGTGTACACACTGACACTCTGCAACACCTGTGATAATGCTTTTAGTGATTGATGCTTATGTGTCGTTTACAACTTACTCTAGAGTTAATTTGTGTAGTGGCGCCCTTCTCTGCTTCTCTGCTTCTCTGCCTTACTGTCCATATCTGCCACTCCTTTTCCATCCCCTTTATTGATACCCTGTCTATTGCTGGGGTTGACATTTGTGTTCTTGCTTGGCGTGGATTACTTCTGTCTGAGGATTAGAATGATGGAAGAAAATGATCCTCCTACGCACCCAGGACTATCAAAAACACCAGCTGATGAAAAACATTGTGACTGCTAAAATGCTAGCATATTGCAAGATGGATCAATTTTCAATTGGCAGTAATTAAATGATCTATAATGTATTGAAAGGAGTCAGTTTGTTGATCCTGAAATCTATTGTTTGAAGGACCACGTGAGCCTTAAATTTATGCGAAATGAATTGAAAATTGTAAGGTTTCCTGCTGCTATAACAGGATAATATGTACTCTTTATGCCATGGCAGTAGTTAACTCTGAAATGATGCTGTCATATTACCTTACAGTTAGAACTTTGACAGCACATAATGGAGCTGATGTGCCTTTTCAAAGCTTTTTGTGCTTTGAACCTTTCTGCCAGCCCCTCTGCCAGTGGTTTCCAGGCCGAAAAAAATGGGCTCTCTCGCTCTGCGGGTGTCCTCAGTGTCCTTCAACATTAATTCTTTTTCATTGTGCCAGTGTGGAAACGGATCATTTAGCCAACGGGCATTCTGAACTCAGTGGGTATATGGTGTACGTGTGTGGATGGACTAATTGCACATATGCTTTAAATGTACAGGATTTTCTCATATGTGCATGCAGTATGGCTGTTTGCCTCCATGTGTGTGTCATATGGATAACTGTAATCTAGGAGATGGTTGTCTATTACCAAGGGAAGAAATTGTGAAGCTCTGCCAGTAAACACACTCAGCAGGAGAGAATGGAAGAAACGGATGCAGACACATAGACAAAGATATCGGGTAACACTGTGAAGCTAGTCTTTCTTACTGCAGTGAAGCAGGCATCCGACAGTTGCCTACTTGTGTGTGCTTTCCTGTCTTGCAGTGAATCCCTCAGAACACCTGGTTTACAAATGTCAGGTAGAGCTCTAATGTAGGAGTCCTTTTCCAGATGATGACTTGTGACTTTAAGATGACACTAAAGGCTGCCAAGGTGACTTGAAACGATTTTCCTGCCAGCTTGAGTGGGCGGCATGTCACAATTGCACTATCCCCTTGCCGTTCAGTCACAGAGAGCGAGAGCATCTGTGTGTGACTGGGGCAAAAAACAGTGGTGTTCAGCTGCCTCACCCTAGCTGGGGCTTTGGAAGAATTATTAGTTGGCTCCAAGGCTGCTGTGCGCTGTTGTTGTGTGTGGTTAAGTGTGTATGTGTGCATGAGCTCTGGATTGTTTCTGCCAGTGGTGCTGCAATGTTCCATTTTGTCAACATTACCCAGCCAGCACCCTCACTGTACTGTCACCATCATCATAACTGGCAGCTGGCAGGCTACATACTACTGCAGCTGCCATGCTTTGGGCCAGAGTGAGCAGAAAAAGAGAGAGAATGAAGTAGGATGAGATGAAACATGAAAATGATGCAAAGCATGTGTGAGAGTTAGAGAGAAGGGGCCTGGGCCATGTGGGTTTGGAGAGTGAGAAAATGACATTGATTACTATAAGGTAAATGATTAAAATAAGAATGAGGAACTGAGGGCATTTATTAGAGAGTGACAAGGGTTAGAGCTGATTTTCAGTGGCAGCCATCCAATGACCAGCTCTCCAAGACAACTACCAAATCAGACTTGCCGATTACCATTTGAAGGTCAATCAGTTGGGGCAGATGGCTGTTCGACATGATTCTGGTGCTACCCGAGGTTTCTGCCTGTTTAAAGGCAGTTTTTCTTTGTCAAGGATTTTGGCGATTAAATAGAAGTTTGGAAATGGGTCTGTAAGGGTCTAAGTTGGAGGCATGTTTTATTTAAGCAGAGAAAAGACTGGCTGTCTCAAAATAATCAGGAATGCAACCTGAAGAGAGAGACTGGGTGATGATGGTGAAAAGACCGGTGGAAATTACTCGGAAGGATCTAGACCTGCTCTTTTTCAGAAGTGTCTTGAGACAACATTTGTTGAACTAGGGCTATACAAATAAAGACTGATTGATTGATAAAGATTGAGATTGACTTTGAAAGTGGAAGCACAGAACACTGTTTCTACACTCTCTGGTGGGGATACATGACCCAATACAAACACCATAAGACTGCTGGGAAGATCATCAAAAAACATTTGCAGGGAAAAAACAACCATAAAGTTCAACCTTTTTCTAGGTAATGAAAAATAAGGATGTTTTTAATATTCAACACAAATAATGTAAGGTATTTCTAAAAATAGTGTTTCCTCAACTACTGTTTGGGTTGATAACAGAAGAGCCAGTTGTAGATGTGTCAGGCAAAGTGACTGCTGGCATCTGCCTTGCAGCTCCACAACTTTTCATATAAATGAGGTGTTGGGATATAGAAAAATTTAGAATAGTGTGTAACAATGACAAATAATATCTATTTTGTGTAATTGTGATACACTAAGCCCTCTCGTTATTAATGATTTTTCTGAGGTTTGATCAGTTAAGTCATACAGCTAAGGGCACTGAAGTAAGATAACTTTCTTATAACTGGCTGTTTGCATTGAGAGCTCTGCTTGTTCTAAAATTGGAGCAAAATTTTGTCTATAACAAACCCAAACAATGGAAAACAGGATCAAAAGTCTGCAGTCTGTTAAGGTTTTCCCCGTTATGTCCTTGCAAGCCCATGCTCAATATTAATGTGATCATTTGTCAAGTGTCCACCGTCCCCTCCCAGAATTATACCTGGTCATTTCTGAACGATACAAAATCCTGTAGAACCAGGAAGAACAATGAGATTGTTAGGCAGGAGGTTTAATGAGGCGTGAAATCAATATGTACAATCCTTTCTCACCCGGGGCATGCTGGGTAATGGAGTGTCATGAGCAGTTTGGATCTGTTTTAATCACAGGGACCTTGGATTATCCACTCGTAAACAGGCTGGGTACTGCCAAAATACTACAACCCCCTGAGATGTGTGTGGTTGTGCATGTATCTGTGATTACTTTTTTCATTATTAAAGTAAACTGTGCGTCCATATGCCCATACTTGCATGAAACAAAAACAGTAGGGCATGGTAGTTTTTGCATCTCTTCATTAAATTATCTAGGGTAGAACTTTAAAATCCCCATTATAAGTGTGTTAACATGGCTTTGTGTATCACAATGACCCCCCTTCTGTTCTCCTTCCTCAACCTCACTTATTCCTTCTCCCTCACCAAAGCTCTGTTTCATTAGCCTTTAAAGATGTGACAGAGCCAGAGCTGATCCTGCATGTGAAGTAAGAGCTTTTCCTGCTAATCACTTAGCCTGCACCTTCCTCTATCCCACCACAAAGTCCAGCTACCATCTGAATGCTAATGCTACCTGAGCCTCAAATCTTGCTCAGGCTGACATTTTCCTGCATGCTGATGAACTTGTTAGCAATATATTGAATGCTAATATTGCAATAGCCAAAGGGCTAATGTGTATCCTGAATGATAATAATAAATTATTTTGGAATACCTACAAGCAGCACAGTAACTTTAACGCTAATGACAACATTTCGCTGATAGCCTTGGTACACCCTCATTCCAAGAGTAATAATGATCTGTTGGGTAGCTGCCAACATGATGCAATAAACAAGACCATCACAGGATGATCATGTAAAATCTAACCTCAGGTAATTAAATAAACAGTGCTAGACTGACTTAAAGGCCTTAAGAGCCTATCTGAGTTTCCACATACACTCTGTCTCCTGGAAGCAATCTTTCAAAAAATTGTATCCGAAAATCATTGATTCCTACTCTAGTATATTTTCCTTCAAGATTTTCCTTCAAACTCCCTAATAACCAAAAATCATTTTTTGCATATTTAAAATGGAACAACCACCAGTTTGTATATATTTTTTTGAGTAAGACCAGATGCACTTGTTTTTCTTCTTTTCATATATTGCAAGTTTGTGGACAAATATCCATACTGGCTAAAGCCACTTCATTGTCCCCAAAAATGAATACTTTCTTTTACTAGTGAAAATATTTATATTCTAAGCATAATCAAGGACTTCTGTAGTCTGAATCTAAATTGTGTTAGAAATACATTGGGCAATCATCTAGTTTTGTCAAAATAATCACTACAAACACAACTTAATGTAAAATAGAGTGCAGCTGGATAGATTCTACTTGGTTAATATAATATTTTGTTTATATATTAGCACCTTATGCAAGAGCACAAATACAGAGGGGATTCCCTGTGTTTTATTTTGTCCTGTCTACATTCTTGTCTTTTTGGACTACGTCCATTGTTTTTTTTTTTTGTTGCTGGTTCATATTGTTACATCATCTCATAGTTAGTCCTGATATGTGTAGTTTATGATTGTGTTCATAGAATAGCTAAAACAAAAGTGAGAATGACTCAAACTGTGTTTTTTTAATTCTCGTGAGTGTTCATGTATCCTGTAACGACATCCGTATTCTCTTGGGTAACGTTGGATTGACCTAACACCCTGGGGCTACGAGCAAGCTTTGAAAAACTGCAGGATAATGTGTGTGTAAAGCATTGATTGATAGAACATGTCAGTACCCTTTGTTTACAGGCAAAGCTGAGCGTTGGGGTCAGTCAATAGGGGAGATGTTCCTGCTGAATAGAAGTAGAGAGACATTATTGCTAAGTCCTTCAGTTGCTGCATCTTGTCTCCCCATTACAGAAAACCAGCACAGACTCAGTGAAGCCTGTTGAGTGGGTGTTAGAAGGGTACTTTTCCCATACAGGCTCTACTGCTCTTGTTTTTGAAGCTCCATTTTCTTTATCAGTTTGTGTGGGCTACTACTTCACTGAAGCTGTTCTCTCACTCTGCTTCTAAAATTGCACTGTGCTAATGATACAGTGTTATTTATATCCTTTAAACAACTATTGCTCTTCTTTTTTTAGCAGACAGGAACCATTTTAACTCGAGTCTGTGAACTGCTATTCAAAGATTGACTCGTTTTTTTACACTTGGTACCACTTCATCTGGTCCTGTAGTGTGGCTGACATGATTAGAAAACATGAGACGGCCCGTGTGGTAAGCCTAATCCCTATTTTAGAGGAAATAGGCCTTTCATTCTCCCTGACTTCCTATCGATCTGAAAATGAGAAAATGGAAAGATTACTCTGTGATGGAAAGAGTCATTAAAGAGATGGGGAGGCAAAAAGCTAAAAAAAATGCTCAAGTATTTATCAGTTCAATGGCATGTTTTTAACCTTATTTATCCAAAGACTGCCTGCTGATTGTGCATGCTCTTTGAACAGCTTCCTGCTTTACAGTTACTTTTTCCAATTCAGATGTTGGATCCTTCAAAGCCTGTGCTGAAAGAATGTGCCATAATGAGCTGACAAACCTTAGCAATGTATTTCTACTCCCTTTATTTAGATAACATTACTGACATATCATGTACTGTGGGTGTATCTTTAATCCATTGTGCATGACTCTATTCACAACTTGCGGAGTTGTAAAATGAAGCATGTCACACTTTCTGGGTGTTTGCTTTAACCTTGTTTCCAGAAACTGGTTGTAGATTTGCACTTTAAACAGACATCAGTTTAAACACACCTTCAGCAGTTAGACCTGCTTTAATGGAGATGCAAATCCTTGCTGCTCTGGGCTCAGGTGACACAGAGCCAAGCATATTTCAGCAGATAGCCTATCATTGTAAACATTGACACGGAGGATGAGGTTGGGCCTTGTGGGTTATACACTCCAATGTCGCCAGTAGGTTGAGCAAATTCCCCTGGCACTGCTCAAAAACACCTGCATTTGGCTGGTGCTGAATTAGAGTCGGTTGTCTCAACCCTGGAGGGTTGGTAGTTTCCATTCCCAGCTACTGTGGTCACCTGTCGAAGTGTCTTTGGGCAAGACACTGAAACCAGAATTATGAAGCGCTCAGTTTTCTGGCATTCTCCCTCAGAGAACACTACTGCCTCTGGGAACGCAGAGTCAAACGTGGGAGCTCTATGATACAGTCCTGACAGTACACTTTTGCTGGACAATCAGCAGGTCTGTAATGCCTTGCTCAACTACACCTCAGGGATAAATATTTAGGGGATTAAAGTGTTGGTCCTGTAAAATCTGTTTGTTAACACTTTGCTGACTACAGCGCTGTCTCTGAACTGACTGATTTTACATGGACGATTAATCTTAGCATTCCATCCACAACCAATATTTTTATTTGCCAACAATTATTTTCTTTTAAACCTACTTAATTAACGATTTGTCTCAGGTCAAAAGTAGAAGCTGTGTCAGTGTGTGGTCAAGTTATTTACAACAGCACAACACTAGGATAAACTGTCTGTACAGTCTTTTGGAACTCTAGCTTACTCCTTTTGTTTTAAGCTTGAACTAAGTTAATCTGTTTTCGCGGTGTTGTTGACATTCTCCTGACATTATAGAAGGACTTCCTTTATTAAACACGTCAAACGATAGATGCACAATGGTAATGATGTCTTGAACAATGTGATTATATTAGGACATAAACTCTTATGTTAATCCAATTTGATTCTTTTAATGCTACTTCATTCTTTATAAAAATACTTTAAGAATTTCAAGAGCTAACTTTTATAAATTTTTGTCAGCCTAGAGCTGGACGATATGACCTCAGATTCATATTGTTTTCTGATACTACTATATCGAGTAATAAAGTTTTAAAAGGAATTAAGCATTTGAACATATATTCAAACACTAAGACCCCCTTACTCCCCCTCAAAGAAGCCTGTTTGGTGGGATATCAAGCTCATTTTTGTGGATGAGAGTAGAGAGGTTTTTAAAAGTCAATTTAGATCTCAGTTGAATCTGTGCGGTTTAAGGTTTTGTTTCTCTCCTGCAGAGGTGTGTAAAGCTGCTGCGGAAACACAACATTTCATGATAAGACTCTATAGTAAAAGCGTCTCAACTGCTTGAAAAGTGGGGACTTTTATTGTGAAAGATTTGGCAGAAGTATAATGTGTTAATCATTTAAACTTTAATGGAGCTACAATTAACTGAGATTTTCAACTTACTGTTGGCACATCTTTACAGCTGCTCTTTTCACCACGAGTCAGAGCCACAGCATGTTTCTTTTAATCATCTTAGACCTAATACACGCAAGACATTTAAAACACACCTTTAAGCAGGTAGACCTGTTGTAATAGAGAGGCAAATCCGTTCAAGCACATAGCCTAAGTCAAAGCCCCAGATAGAGAGAGTTGTTCTGCAGGCGAGCACACCCGCTTTATGTTGCTGTTATTTGTTGAAACTTGGAGAGGGGATAATACAAGATTGCCTGGTTGAAGTTGCACAATTCACTTCCTGTGTAAACGCTGACACTCTCTTTGACACGAGGATGAGGCGTTGCCCTTTGATCAGTGAGCCGCTGGCTCTGCTGTGAGTGTCAGAGGAAAACATGCAGAAGATCTCCCTTGTTGCTCCAATATTTTTAGAGGCTGTTTGTAATATATTTATTTTGTGTACAAAAAAGGCAGAAAACTCATAATTCATTGAAAAAATGTCTCTTGCATTAAAGTTGTTTTATAAGACTAAGACAAGCCAATATTCCTGGCATCTAATATTGCATCTTGTCCCCAGCATATGACGTATGGCCCTGCAGTGGCAATATGCAACATAACATATCTATATGTTGCTGTACAAAATATTTTTTTAACTTGAGTTGTCTCCATGGTCACATTCAGCATAATATGTCAATGCACTTTACAGTGCACAGCGCAGTAGGATAGCTCAGCTTTCAGCTTTGCACAGCACTGAAGCCTTTTCCCCTCGGCATTTTAAATAGATAAATTATGATCACACTCCTCTGCAGTTGTCTGGCCGCCAGGGTTGACATATACACTGTAAAGGGACTGGCTAATGAAGAATGGCTCTGTCATTGGTGTTGTCTCGGAAATAAGGCAGATCACTCCATCTCTCTTTCTCGCTGCCTTTTTTCAGCCTTTCCTGTTGTTTTCTTTCTCTTTCTTCCTTTCTTCCCTTATTGCTCCATTGCACCTCTACCCATCATTCATTTCTGTGTTTCATTCTCTCATTGCACTCTGTCTGCATGCAATAAATGAGGTTTTGTTGTTGCAAATACATCATCCCCCCACACCCCTCTCATCCACCCCTACCCATGGTGCTTCGCGGCAGTTGGAGATGTGCATCTAACCATCTCTAATGAGCCCGCTTGCGTTCGTCACTGTCGCTGTTGTTGTTGTTGTTTATGGTGAAGTAATTTGTGGTTGCCATAGAAATTGTTTGTGCTAAATGTGCGCATCATTACTTTGTGCTTAAATCCATCATTGCCAGAAGCCTGGAGGTTTGGAGGCTACTACAATTTGATTAATATGATTTAATATCATTTTTCCATTAACTTCTTGAGGAAACTTTATATTGGATTGTTTTTATTTCTGTAAGCTTAGAGTATTTTCTCGTCAAGTTCAGTCTAAAAGTACTTTGATAATATAAATATGCATTTCATTTATAGTAAATGGACTTGAGCTTGTAAAGCGCTTTTCTATTCTTCTGACTACTCAAAGCTCTTTTACACTGCATGTCACACCTACACATTCACACACTGATGGCAGAGGCTGCTATGTAATGAGACCATCAGAATAACTAATCCCATTCATATGCCGCAGACAAAACAACGAGAGCAATTCGGGGTTAAGTGTCTTGCCCAAGGACATGTCGAACATGTTGCTGCAGGATCTGGGGATCGAACCCTCGACGTTCCGGTTGAGAGACAGTGACTGAGCCACAGCCATCGTTGTTTGTGTAACTTTAACACTGTTGTCTCCAGTTATCAATCTAAATTTTGCTAATTTTGCAAATTAAGTGACCAGATGGTGAGTTTAACCAATTTATTTTCAGTGTTTTTAGCTTTTTAAACTATGATCATTGACTGGCGGCCCTTTCAAATGTATCTGACTCTCTGTCGATACATTTACTGCCAATATGGCAGTTTTACTGAAAGTGCTGTTTATGTCCTGACTCCTCTCTTCTGTGAGGGGCTGTGCTCCGACAGGCCCTGTTATCATATGGAAATTCAATTGAACTCTAGTTCTGAAGGGGTTCTTGAATTTTTCAATGCCAGTAGGGGTTGAAACCTTATTTGCCATGTTTAACTCTTCTCTCCTATCACATTTGGGAAAATATGTCATTTTGTAAGCGGAATATGCCCATGGTGGTAGATCTGCCCAATCTGGCCTAAATGTAAATGTCAGCAGTGATGTTCTAAAAATTGCTTTTCTTCCTTCCCTTTTTTACCTCCTATCTGATTCTTTCTTTATTTTTTGCTATTCCTCTCTCCCTTTTCTTGATAATTTAAGTTTCATACTATCATCACTTCTTTCTCCCCTCCTGTCTCTCGAGACTCCTTTCCATCTTCTGTATGTGTTTTGTTTCCTTTCCTGTCATTCATTGTCGCTGTTATCCATCTCTATCACCCCTCTCTTTTTTTGGCCTCTTTTTTATCCCTCTCCGTTCTCCTCCTTTTTTAAGTCCCACTTTGTCATGTCCCTCCCCTTATTGTGCTCCATCTGTCTAGTTTCATTGGTACAAGCATGCTTGAATGGACTGCCTGTTACAAGCCTGTCATCTGTCAGTTTTGTTGCTTTTCCCCCTTAACTTAACCTCATTTCAATTTCTTCAGCTTTATTTGCTTGATTTTGCCCCATGCTGTAGATAGTTTTTGAGACTTTCTGTATGCCTGCTTCCATGATTGTATCAGACTCTGAATTCCAAAACATCTTCCTAACTGCTTTCTCTTTCTCATCTGTCTTGTTCTGTCGTTGCTCTCCTTACATCCGTCTCAGTTTGTTATATAGTTTGAATTCCCATTGTTACCATTCATCAGTTTCTTTCTCTGTCTTCTTTTCTCTTCTGCCTTCTCTACCTAGCTCAGTATTTTCTGTCACTTTACCTTCCAGTGGGTTGCTCTGCACTCCTCCTTCAGAGGAACTTTGCCCCCTAACCCTAATTGTGATTTGGGGTTTAAGGCTAACACAATCTCCCTGTCAGGGGAGATTTATTCCCTCACCTTTTGGAGCTCTTGATCAAGCTCCGTGTGCATCTGTAATCTGCCTCTGAAAGGTGAGGGAGTCACCAAGCCCCAGCCTGCTTTGGCCCTCCCAGATGGATGGCTTGGGACCAGGTCTGTCAATGTGACATTAAACATTTAAAACTCAGAGTGCAGATTGCTTGAAGCATAGCAATGGAGCCAGCAGTCTTGGGCTTGCAAACCACAGTGGGAAACAGACAAGGCAAGTCAAGAGAATGAGAGAGAGACACTGTCAGAGGACTGAGATGGAGAGAGAAGAAGAAATCTCTGCCTGCCATTTTCTGTGAGACAGAAGACTCTGTTGTTATCACTGTAGCACAGAGCAATACCCTCTTCTTCTGCTCATTGCCAAGCCAACCGATTTCTTACAGGTGTGTCTGAGTATTGTTGCTTTACCTTTTTAGGATATCTCACTTGTTGCTTTTTTGTCCAAAGGTGCTCCCTAGACCAATATTTGTTCCTGAATTCAAAATAAATCTGTCACTGAGTGAGCCAAGGCTTCAATCACAATGAGTGATGAAGAGAGATGAGACACCTGCATGACCAAAAGACAGTAGGAGCAATGATCCAATACAATGAGACAAAAGGATATAATGTGATTTCTTGAATTTTTTGTGCCACGACGTAATTGTCTGAAGTGTCAGAAACCAAGTCGGCTTCATTAAGCCAAAGCTGTCTAGTTCATACAAGTGGTCATTTGTTTGAGAAGCAGTGCTAAAGGAGTTCTTTGGGGGTTTGAGTTGCTAGCAACTGTTGATTTTAGCAATCTATCTATACCACAGCAATAC
The DNA here is from genome assembly GCF_963930695.1 of Labrus bergylta. Taxonomy (NCBI): domain Eukaryota; kingdom Metazoa; phylum Chordata; class Actinopteri; order Labriformes; family Labridae; genus Labrus; species Labrus bergylta. The sequence goes on from NC_089214.1 coordinate 19,160,094, forward strand.
TATCATTAAGCCAGATTTTTCATTAACAGTAGGGAGGGAGGGACTAAATCTCAAATATTTTTTCTCACATTTTGTCTCTCTGGCTTTCTAGACATCATGCAGAGCAAAGCAACTCTTTAGTTGAATGCTATACTTTGATGATGCCACAGCTGCGATGGAAGGTCTGCAACTGATAGTCAGTTAATATTAACTCCAAACTAGAACTTTCACTGACATTTGCATATTTAAACAGCCAATTCTGGCAAGTTAATGAAGTGGAGCAATTAATGACAAACACATTTTCTGGATGAAAATTCACAGATGCAAACATAAATATTAAGATTTAGTTGAATAGAAAATAATGCACTGTAAGTTGCATGACCAACTTGAAAGAGGTCCTGTTGATCCTAAAGAAAGCAGAGGTCTTTGCCCTGTGGGGATGTTAAACACACTGTAACACCTGAGCAAAGTGTCAGCACTTTTTGCCTCTCCCTCACCCCCTCCCAACTCTCATCCCATTGCCTTTTCTCACCCTTGCTCCCACACTACAGCCTCTGGTCTTCTCTTCCTCATTTCGTGCCTTCCCTACCCTTCTCTATTTTTGTACTCTGCCTCAGCTCAGTCAAGCAAAGACAGGATGCCGTGATGTTTCATGCCACAAATTCCGACAGGGTCATGATGCATGCATTTTATTGTAAGCAAATTATTGCACAGACACAGAGAGCACTGTTGGAGTAATTAGAGTGACAGAGCTACAGAGACTGAAACAGAGGCTTTTATTAAAGGGGAAGTGAAAGAAGAAAAAAGGTGTTTAGGGGAACAATGAACAAGAAAGTTTTGAGAAGGACATAATGGAGCATGGTTTGATAGCTCTGATGTATAACGAATTGGCAAGGCAAGGTAGATCGATGAGGATGGAGAGAGTGACGTTGTGAGGAGAAGAAGGACAGTGTGAGTCAGAAACAGCGACAGAGAGATGGGGTGGAGTTGCAGACTGAGTGTTTGCCCCTGGGCCCTGCTGGCCAAAGGTAAGCCAACGGACAGCACCATGTGTCACTCTACATTTTGTCGACAACATAGCAAGCTATTTCTGGAGGAAGGGGACTACAAGCTGGGTGGTGTTTGCAAAGATGTATCTGTCATTTGTGCTTCTGTATTGTAGACAAGAGCTGCTCACAATGCCCTACAAAAATCTTTTTGTTTCTTTGTCATTCAACCCTGAGTATTTTATTTGCTGCTACTGTGTTGTGTAATTGTGTCCAGCAGGGAAATGATCATACTGACATTTGTGTGTGTGCGAGGGGAAATGTTTTGCACGTCATCAAGACTCACTCAGACACACACACATCCAGTCACACACTATCACAGTAAGTTGACTTGCATGTGCACTCTCTCCATAATTAACTCACTCGTCATTGACACACACATAAACTTTTTCTTTCTACAAGACTCAGCCCCATTGTTCTGCATATGGATAATCCTCAACACAAACTCTTGGAGGAAAACCTTACAATGACTCATCTGCTGCAACATTTGGACTAAAGTATATATACTTTTATTTAAACATACAGAAATTGGCCTTCAGAAAGTAAATGAGTAAATTTAATTTAAACTGTTGTAGATTAACATTGACGATAGTAACAGTTACCAAGAAAAAGTGAGATCAAAGGAAATAGGTCCAGTAAAAGGTTAATACTTGAGTGAATAAAGAAATAATACAAAAGAAGAGATCATTTTAAGTATAAAAATATAAGTGGTCAGAGGGAAAGGTTGAAGAAAGTGTCAGGGGAAGAAGCTCAGGAATACTTATGATTGATAGAGAGGTGAAGGAAGGGGGACAGAAATAGAAGTAGTTCCCCAGAGAAGAAAGTATCTGCAGACACGAAGAGGAAGAAAAGTGAATGGCATATGAAAGGGTCAGGGAGGAATTTTGGAAGGACTGAAAGATGAAGGAGTAAAAGGGTGGTGATATAGAACAAAACAAGGAAAGGAAGACAAAATATTGGAATTGAGGAAAAGCAAAACACCGCCTAGATAAAGCCCAAAGGAACAAAAAATGTGTTTGCAAATGACACGGTTTTTATTTCTTCATAATTGTGAGAGAAATCAAGCAGTTTTATTAAGCATGATTAATGACTGAAAACAAATTAATAGGAGTTTTAACTGGTTATGAAATGGTCTCACGTTGATACTGATGCCTCTAGCAAGCTTCATCTTACTGTTGGCTAATTATTGTGAAAATAATACAATGATGCTAAAAGTTATACAACATAATTTGGGAATGGGGATTCCTTTAGCTGTATTGAATCCTGAATTGTAGAATATGAAAGTAATACTTTTGCAGAGCATCTGAATCTGTTAGTTGTAACATTAGGCAAAATGAGATGTATGAGAGTACTAAAATAAAGTTTTCCCATAAGAAATGTACAGTTTAGTCAGTTTGAGACCTCTAAAACACCAGGCATAAAGTTTCTGTCCAAAGAGGCCATGAAAACAGACCAAAAAGAACCTCCACACAGTAATATTCAGTAGAATACATAAAGACAACCTGTGCCTTAACGACTGTGGTACAATGCAGCTAGGGCGGCAAGCTGCAATTTGATATTAATCAGAGCTTGTAATGGCCTCTGACTGAAAAGTACTCATGCATGACATGCATTTGCATGGTGATACAGATGGATGCCTGGATGATTGCTGAGTCAGGAAATGGATATAAGAACAGAATCACAAGGAGAAAAAGATACATGTTTAAGGTGTCAGTAGAAGAAACGCAGGAAAGCAGGGTACCAAAAGATTTTTGAGTAAGTAACAAGGTGAATAAGAAGGAGTGTGAGTGGATTTTATGCAGACAAAGGTTGTGTTGTGTTACGTGCAAAGACAAACACATTTATGTTCCTGCATTCGAATGCCTGCTCCTATTGTCTTCTCTCATGTCCTCTCCCATTATGGAGCAAATGCTAACAGCCAAAGTGCTTTCCGTCATCATCCTCAATTAGATAACTCTGGCCCTAAAAGGCTGCTCTTTGCACCTTACACCACCTAACATGAAATCAGGAGAATAGTGGGAAAGGCCTGTGTGTGGAGTTGGGTGTAATCACATCAGCCAAATCCTTAATTACTTTTTGCTTTTCAACAGACACCTTTAATCTATAATCTGCAAATGAGCTTTAACCCTTGACTCCCACACGATTGACATTTTTAAAATCTACATTTGACAAAGTAATATGATTTTATCATACTGTTATGGTAATTTAAAATTGAACTGAAGATACAGATCTCTCAATGTATTGATTCAAATGCAAGTCAGATATTAAATGTATCATCTGATCATTCTAAGAGTTCAGTTTTCATCTCCAGGTAGCGCTGTTATGAAGAGCACTATTGTTGTTTTGTTCTGATGGATTTTATATGAATGTGTCCATCAAGGCCTCCTTAGAGCTAAAACACACTCTTACTTTCTCACATTTGCACTGACAGTATTGAATACATCTAATTTTCCCTAGACAAGACTATGTGCAACTTTTAATCACTTTAGCAAACAGTTAGGGACTTGTGTTAAAAATGAGCAATTCCTAAAAACTCTGTTCACATGTTAGTTTCATGCGCTTTGTTACATTGTATTGTCCCTATCAAATAAATTCATTAAATTCACATCAGGATTCAACATTAATCAGGGCTTGAATTTGAGATTACCAATATTTCAAATACTACTATAATGAAATTGTTTTCAGCCTATCATAATGCAGGAGATTACATCACTCATTTAAAGTGATGCCTCATAGTGTCCCTTTATATTAGTTGTTTCATTGCTGGAGGTTGTGTACAACCTGAGGTGAACTGATTGAAGCCTTGGCTCCAAACTAGCTTCTTCTCGCCCTCCATCTTAACATTGATCAGACTTTCCATTATTATTTGTGCTGGTATTAGTGAGTATGTGATGCTAACCAAGCTGAAGTTTGGATATAAAGTAAGCTTTAACTTCAAGTGTGTAAGGCCATGTTTTGTACCAGAGAAAGGTTCATTGCCCCCAGTGAGTGGAGAGTGAGTAACTGCCTCAAGCCAAGGAGTATTATGTAAATGAAGGTTCTTTATGTATGGTTGAGAGGAAAATGGACCATTAAATCAGCAGAAGCATAGTGCAGTAGCTGGACTTGTTGTACTGTTGGGTTGAAGACAATTATTCATGCTGTGAAAAAGGAAACACAACCTCTTTACATTAAAAGGACGGCAACCTTTAAAGACTGGCCACATGTGTTTGAACCCAGCTCAGTTCAACTATCTTACCTTTTTGTAAATCTGCTCTGTTTCAGCTGTTCAATATTATTTTTCACATTTTAACATTTTTATCGATATTTGTTATTTAGCAATTATTACTATTTCAGATTCAGACGACTTTATTCATCCCAGAAGGGCAGTTCAGTCTCATTTATTTTTCTTAACTTACATTACCTGGTTGATACTAATGTAAGCTGATGGTAATTTTCGCACTGGGTTTAAAAAAAAGGTTAAATGAGGACAATGTGTAATCCGTAGTCAAGGTCACATATTGCACTCCCCCCCACAAAGTTTGAAATTACCTTGCATGTCAATCATACAGGGGGAATGAGTTGTACCCTTATTGGCCATGATATATTAAGACTTATTTGAATTGCAACTAATTTTTACTCAATCTGTTCTACGCAGGTTCTACTGTATTTCAAAATATATTACGGTATATATATGTTTCATTTAAAGAAGAGACCCTAGGTCTTCAACAAGGCCGGGGTTCTCTGTTTCCTATACTGCTGTACTTATTTTTAGTGTCACAAAAGAAACTGATAGGGTTGGTCAAGTCAATTTTTATTTGTTTATCACTTTTCATATAGTGATGTAGCACAAAGTGCCTTACATAAAAAGATAAAATGCCATGTAAGATAAAACACACTCTTAGACCAAATTATGTGTCAGTCCGGCTTTGGCCCTTCTCTGGGTTGTTCTGAGACAAGAAGGAGATTCCAACTCTGGTACCAACTTTAAAAACAAGTCCCTTCTTCCCAAAAAAATGAATGAACAAAGGACATACATTTGAAGAAAAACACATCATAGAAATATTAGGATGTCTACTGCAAAGAGTCCTTGTGGCAAAACAATTTGGCTTGAACTTACAGGTGTTTCCCTAGCTATGTAGTTGTTACTAGATATGAAGTAAACACACCCCCCCTTAACCCAAAGATAATTTTCAGGCCTCAGCTTTAGTGCTGTGAGCATGTTTTAATCTAACCAACAGGATGAAGAAATGTAGGTACCTTTTCTTTCTGCAACATAATCAGTCGCATGATATTTTAAAGATTTTTTGTCTTTTTCTGCCTTTATTGGAGAGATAGGACAGTGGATAGAGTCGGAAATCAGAGAGAGAGAGAGGAATGACATGCAGGAAAGGAGCTACTGGTCGGACCTGAACCCGGGCCACCCCGCTTGGAGGACAACAGCCTCCATACATGGGGCGCATGCACTAACCACTGCGCCACCAGCGCCCCGAGTCGCATGATATTTTAAACACGTAGAACAGTGGTCCAAGTCTAAAGCATATATACAGCTATCCGGTACATTTCTTTATGTTGTATACTACAACATATATTATTTCAAACCATTACCATGAAATATGTGCAAACTCTGTTTACATAAGTCTAATACACACAATAAAGCTGAGTCATCTTACAGGCCTCTTCAGGATAGAGTGCGCACACATGCACATTTCACAGTGACATTTCAATAAACCTATCAACAACCTCACTCCAACTATCTCCCTCCCTTCCATATATCAGCTGCATGGCTTTGCAAAGCAATAATCCAGAGCAGAGCACCAGACGCAACCATCCACTCAGAATAAAACGGATTTATTGCATTGCCTTTGTTGTCTTTTCCTTTTTTTTCTTGTGGTGCTGCAGTGGGTTTAAAGGTCATTTATTGGCTCATGAATGTTATAATGCACTTATAGAGCATTTAGAAATTACATTTTAAACAGCAGAATAAGGATGGATGTAAAGGGAAAAAAAAACATCTCCTCTCTCGCGTTCACTCTCAAAGGGCCTGTTGGTTTTTGTTCTGCCTGAATATGCCTACATTCATATGTTTAATATTTTTTGCACCGCATTAATTGTGGGTTTGTATGGGGGTGTGCATACACTGTGGGCTTGTTGCCTACTCTATTTGTGCTGGACTCTGATTTAATTCTGTAAATATTATTTATATGTTCCAAAGCCCACTCCTGTCCCTACTCACAGCAGGATTAACAGACTTCCATCAATACCCACTCCTTCACGTTTTAATTTAGAGAGGATTTATGAAATGATATCTTGTCTCTCACAGGCTGAACTGTTTGAACAAACGAGATTGCAAAGAGACTTACTAAATAACCAAAATATATGAAGTGGTTTTGTGGCTCACCTTCCCACCAAGGTTTGGTGGTTCAGGAAGTTCTCAAACCTTTGTTTACCTTGCTTTTAGCTGCCACTCTCAATGCATATGAGCGGACATTTAAAAAAAAGTGTTTCAATTGCAGCTTGGTAAGACTCTGTGATACTGTTTCTCACTGCTCATTGTGTTAACGGATGAAGAAAAGTCAAGTTCACAATATGAAAAAGATCACAAGAAGGTGACAGAGACCAAGATGTCTGCAGGTTGGTCAACAATGTCCAGACCTGCAGATTGTTTGCTCCAGAATTATTCAGAGAGGTGTTATTTTTGTACAAGTTCTTTCTTTGTTCTTTGAGAAAATCATACTCAATTTGTATTCCTTTACCATAAGCAAGTATAAAGTGTCTCAGTGCTGGCAGGCTGCATCACATTCACACCTACCTGCTATGCACTGAACGAGAGAAAAACTGAGATGACTTCAAGGAGCAACTCTATCAGTGCACAGAAATGAATAATTATGCTGCTGAAAACACATCTTAATAATAACAACTAAGATCCAGACATGGCCGATATCAACACCTCCCTCTGTTTCATAAAGTCGTTTCATTCTCAATTCCGTAATCACAACAGGTGAGCCTTGTGTGGAGAGGCTTGTTACTAACTTGGCAAAACCAAGAGCAACAGCTAAAACAACAGGATTTGATCTGCCTCCGCTGACTGTCTGTCTGATCTCCTAGCTCTTTGACTCTCAGCATACTGTTGCTAAAGGATGCTGTCTCTTGACTTGGTTAATAGGCTTGTTGTGTTGCCATCCGAAGTGCAACCTCACAAGGTGCTTTCTTTTGCATTTTCAGCTATGAATCCCACTTCAATTTGTGGCAAAAGGGGAGAGGCAGCTTCTGTGTTTGAACATAGAACAGCAACAGATAAAATGTACACTGATATGATACTACGATATCTCTGCTTTGGCAGATCATCAACACATACTTCCATCGCACACCTCTAATGCACATGAAGAGAGATCTCTAAGCAGAGAAGAGAGTCAATTAAAACTGTTGTTGTTCATGTGGTTCCTTCATCTTTTGTTGTATAAATAATGTTAAGAAGTTAGCTGGGGGGTGGCTGTCAAAAGAAACTCTATTCTAGTCTAGTTTGGGTCTACTTGACCTTTTTCTGTGCTGTCTCACCATGGGTTGAAACATGTCTACTTGTCAAATATTGTTCATGTGTCATGCTGAGCTCTACTGGTCATGTCAGGGAAGAGAATAAATAAATTGGCTGCTATTCTGACAGAATTTCAAGAGAGGAAATCTGAGTGAAAGAAGTAATCCTACTTTTATTCTTTTAACAGCTCAACTTGAAATTGTGAAGATGCTACCAGTGCATTTGTCATTGTGTGTGTGTGTGTGTGTGTGTGTGTGTGTGTGTGTGTGTCGGGGGGGGGGGGGGTTGTGTCTATGGATGGGTATGTTGTGGTCTCCCCACCTCTCAGGGGGAAGCACTCAGCATTTTTAGTGGAGAGGGTTTGCTGAGTGTGAGGGATGGTGTCAGATGACAAATCTAAGGGACAAACTGCATCTAAAGCAGACATTTTTTATAGTCTGTCCTTCACCCCTCTAATTCTCTACTTTCATCCCTATCCCCATCTATTTCTCCGCTTTTCATCTCTCAGATCCCCCCCCCCTCGAACTATGTATTGCATGTTGGTGTGTTGTGAAATGTAAACCCTCTTTTTTGTACATTGCTGTTCTTTCCTCCTAGGTTTTTACTGCTCTCTCCTCTCACCGTATTTATCCATCTCCTCTTCTTAGAGTAATAGAAAGATAAAGCAATTAGGTGCTGTGCATCAAAGGCACGACAGTGAGTCATTACTGCCTCCCCCCATTATTCCTGACAGAATATTACACTGTGGATAACCTCCACCATCTCTCACCTCCAACTCTCTCAGTTGATGACAGCATCTCAAAAGATTGTAAGTGCATGCCCGCATACTCCATTGCACACTCACACACTTACATTTATTTTTGGGCTTTTTGTGCCTTTATTGGAGCGACAGGACAGTGGATAGAGTCGGAAATCAGGGAGAGAGAGAGTGGGAAGTGACATGCGGGAAAGGAGCCACAGGCCGGACTCAAACCTGGGCCGCCCGCTGAGAAAACTATAGCCTCCATACACATGCACTAACCACTGCGCCACCAGCGCCCGACACGCATGTACTGTATATATATAGATTCATTTAAACTCACCCACACATACATATGTCTCAGTGTCTTTGTTCTTTCAACAGATGTCAAACAAAGCGCTTATCAGAAATGGACAAAATCCTTTGGATAATCTGATAAGATACAAGACACAAGCAAGGCTTATTTGTGAGACATTTTGGCTTAGCATATGGAAATTTCTTCTCGGAGTAGCAAAGCCAGGACAATGTAATGCACACTTTGAGAAAACACATTTGCTCTGTGTGTTTTGTCAGTTAATTCAATTATGTCTTACAGATTTAAAAGTTGTTTTAAGCAAAACAGATAAGTGACATTAATGAATCAGAATCAGAAATACTTTATTAATCCAAGGGGGGAATTTGTTTGCTACAGTTGCTCATAACACCAAAAATCAGTAGGAAGTATAGATAAGTATACAAAATAAAATAAAATAAAAATAGAAATAACAATATAATAAGCAATAAGCAATAAAAGTTTACATCAGGAATGAATGACAGAAACTTGTAATTTATAGTTCTATCTGCTGACTTTGTGTTTCTATATCCCCTCTAATTCTCCTTCTGGTTTCCAGTCTTTATAACTTCCCCTTGTATCCTTCTTTTTGTGCATCTCATCTGTGTACATAACCCCCCTGCTGTCATTAACTGCAGCTTTTTCTCCCCTCTACTCTCCTCTTTTTTTTATCAGTCTCTCCCTGGCATCCTCCTTCCCTACCCCTGTCACTCCCTCCCAGCCTTCATGTTGCTCAGAGGGGGGCCGGGAGCCATGTTTCTACCTAATGATGCATTGCTGAGAGGCAAGAGAATTTGACAGTTAACAACCTCCTCTTGCTCTCACTAAGGAATACACATACATGCACACACACCTAAACACACACACATGGACATTTCAGATATCTACAAGGCTATACTGGAGTCACCCTAAGCCTAATAATGTGATAAAGTTCAGCCAGCTACTCAATGGTGGCCTCTGCATGTCATTTATCAGATCTACAAAGGGTTCCTGTATTAAATGAAACAAATTGGCCCCAGGAGAATAGAAAAGCTCCTTTTGCTTGGATCAAGTATTTTCATTTGCAATGTACCATTTATCTTTTCCTGTATTATTTTTATTATAAAAAGTACCCCTCCTGAAAGCACTGAAATATACAAAGTTCACTGAAATCTTGTATATTTTTTTGGGGTGAACTACGGACTGTGCATTTTAACAGCACTACAACTGATAATTTGTCTCCATGAACCTTAAGAAAGAATCTCAATTTTGTTCACTACATACACTTTGCTTCAACTCCCAACTCCCTTTGTATTTAGTAAGATCTTGTAAATATCTGAGTACAACAGACTGCAACATATAAAAGGCTGAACCATTTCAATAACAGTGTTATCCACAACAGGGACATCAACTTTACAAACACAAACAGAAGTCTTTCAGTCAATAATATTTTAGTTGTGATCTACAAAAACAAGCTTTTTGTGGGTGCCGGATAGCCTAGTTGATAAGTCTGCGCCTCATATGTATATGTACAGTTTTATACATATATGTATAGACAGTATAAATAGTTAATTAAAATCTTAAATTGAGTTTGGAGTGAGCAAATCGTAGATTTTATTTTTAGGCCTTATCCCACATAAAATAACTTTTATGTGTTTTAACTTTATTCTTGTAACAAATAGAAGTCATTTGCAGTTTTTCAACAGTAAGGTCTCCATCTTTAACAAAGCATATATATGCTACCTGTACTACAATGCCTTTTGACTTTTTTAACAACAGCTGACTAATACAGAGTGAATAAAGTACAACATCTTGATATTAATTCACTTTCATTAATTCATTTAAGAACACTCGAGACCAATGTAAAAATAGGGAGATGATCAAGGGTTATATACCCCTATTTTATTGTTTAGGATTCACCCTTCAACAAATGTAAGGTAAGAAGCTAATTTATTCCAAAAACAATTAAATTTGTGGTCAAATTTGTATTTATTTATATATGGTTAACAGAACTGAGTTGGATTCAAAACAGCATGGAGGAAAGAGGACACATGCCACAAGTGGTTGCCATATGTGTCATACTTTGATTGACTCAAACACATGCAAATACACTGAGTGATTTACAGACTAATTATTTGTTTTTGCAGAATTAAATTGCATGTGTGCATGTATTTCCGCATCTGTGATTGTTTGTGTGCCTTCAATCTGCATACAGATTTTTTTCCTCACTTTCATTGTCGCTTAATACCCCCATGACTGTTCCCCTCTATTCCTTCTTGTATTACCTTACTCTCCTCTCCTCTCTTCCTCCCTTTCTCTCTACCTCCCTTCTCTGTCCCTCTCTGTCTCCCTGTTTCTCCCTCTCTCTCCCTTCCTTTCCTCTCCTTGTCTTTTTCAACATGGCTACTGTGTTCTTCCTCTCAGTGACAGCCTCTCTGTTGCCAATTAGTGGTTGAATTGCCCGCTCTCTGTTTGTCTTTAGAGATTACATCTCTGTTTGTGTACACAACCCACAAATGAGACAATCCTCTCAAAGGCTGGAGATCTAGTCAACAAATGTACTTTATAGAAAGGTTTGATTCTGTGTGTAGCTATACCAGTGTGTCTGAGCCTGTGCTAATGTTTGCGCATTCTTCTGACCAGTTGCTTTGTGTCGTTTGTGTATGTCAGACTTCAATGAGATGTCTCTATAGAGAGTAGGCTTGCCTTTCTATTCAGGTTTGTTTTCGTCAGGTGTTGATGGGCTAACCTTAGTTGCTGTTTTTGCAGTGAAGTCTCACATCAACCTTGATCATAGTGTTTACAGAAAAAGAGAGGGAAAAGGGTGAAGACTGGACGTATTAGTGTTAAAAACAGGAAACTCTACATATTAAGGCTGTCTTAAAAAAAATCCTACGTGTCTCCATATACAGACAATATTTCATCCGATAGTTTCAGCACCAGGTGTGTTAAAGACTTAACACTAACACAATATCCCTCCTCACAGCCAGGTTTAGCAAAGAGTGGTCCAGAGCTGTCACTTTTATTAAATCATATTCCACCATGAGCTGTCCTGTAAAGTACCTGCAGGGCCCAACTGCCTAGCAATGCATATAAAGGGCCTCAGTCACATAGTGAAATGTTTATGGCTAGAACATTTAGTGTGTTCATTAAAACCATTTGTGTAAAAAATAACATCACCAGGATAATTACTGTTACACACACTATGCATGTGTTATGTTTGATCTAATTGACTAATGAGGTAGTAAATTCAATTCACTTCAAGTCTGAAAGATTGCCACTGATTTAACCATGACCTAAGTGATGCATCGAATCAGCGATGCTCAAACAAGTCACAACCAGCAGATTGTGTTGTATGCACATTGGTGCTGAACTTCCTGGTTCAGCACCATGGACAGCAATTGCAGGCCAGACTGTTACAAATGATCCATCTGATCTTTACACAAAAGCAGGAAGGATCAAGTCTTTTTTTTTTTCTTTTTATCTTTTGTACAGTTTTGGCTTAAGAGTTATGCTACTATGATAAATGTTGTGAAATCTTCTGCATTAGTAAACATGATTAATGCACTAATGAACAAAGTTGTTACATGGACTTCATGATGACAGCAGGAATGACAAATTAGAAAATACTCAAAATGCTTAGAATTGTATAATTTTAAGTCCCCAGATAGAAGGAACTGACCTGCACACACACACTCATGTGAGTAGTTTATAATTGTGTGGATTAGTTGCAAACTAAGTTCACATCAACTTACACTTATTGTCAGCCACTTCTGTTTGGCACAAAACCAGGAACAACACAGGTATGTTAACATGCACAACCTTTACATGCATGTAAATTCCACTATTTTAAGTTCTTGTCCTGATGTATAAAATCTCTTATAAAAAAAGATTCTAATAGCTGCCATACGCAGAATCACGGGGCTCAAATCCTCTGAATTATTTTAAATCTTAACTTGTTTGCTGTTGCATATTGTTTCTGTATCAGCAGAATGTGATTGATATAAAATGTGCCTTAACACTTATTTATTCCATAATAAAGAATTTTCCCAGACATTAAAGCGTCATCATCAAAATTAGTAATCAGAAAACAATTTACTTGTCTTACACCCATAAACTACTCAAAAACTTGTAATGCCCCAAACATGGCTGTCGACGCCTTTTGCTAAGTTTGTTTAAATGCAACAATAAATCTCTTGAGATGTATCATTTGTTTGATTTAGAGATGTGTGAGGGCAGCAGCCGCCAGTAAAGGATTTATGAGAGCCTTCTCGTGTGATGGCAAATGGCAATCTGTTCAGCGGTATGTCCCAGCAGAAAAAATGAACGCCTCTCAAAGCGATGAATCATCACAGCTTCCAATCCAATGAATCTAAGCAGTTAACCTTATTTTCCATTCAATTTTAGAAAAATTCACTCCAAATTGTCATGGTAGTAATGATATTTTATTAGTATTGTGCTCAAAAGAAATAGGTCATATTCTCTGTAACTTTTACAATGTAATTCATTCATATATTTTAAAATGCAATCACTGCAGCTATGTATTCAATATAGCTTATTCATCATATTAAAGAAATTTTAAAAAGTCAACTTTACGGGATGTCAAATTATGTCTCAGGATTAAAAGCTTGGTTAAGTGACATGTTTGTTGATATAGAGGAGACCAATTCTCACAATGTTTCTTCTTTTGAAGTTATTACAGCCATCATATTACATGGGATGGGGGAGGGACACACACACACACACACACACACACACACACACACACACACACACACACACACACACACACACACACACACACTCAAATGGGAGTTCCCCCCGCACAAGGCTATATGCATCTGTTTGCATGTGGAATTGTGGCTTTGTTGATCCACTTCACATTAAGTGTGGGGGCCACACTTGTGTTTTGTTGGGATTGTGGATGCTTTATTTTCTCAGTATGACTGAACTCTAAAGAAAGGAGTTGGCAGAGAAGCCTGTTAAGCCCTTTGCATGCCATTGAAAACTGTGCCGAGGGGCCTGTCTGTGATTTTATCACTGTCATGCTTGTCGCTCTGGTTTAGGCTTAGGGACTTACAGACTGTTTATATCAAACATACACAGTCACACATGCTCAAATGCTTACATGCACCGGCACACACATATTGTGCACATGTTCATACACATCCATGCACATCCACATTTACACTGTATTTCAGAAGAAAAACATGTGTCTTCAGACAAACAGACAGTTAACCCTGACTGAATCCACATCCACACAGACACATGTATAGACTGCACACCTGCAGGTTATCTCAGACATAGAAATACTTGACCTTAAAGCCATTCTTCACTGTTCAGAACCTTATCCTGCTCCTCTTTCTCTCATTTCAAAGCCAACAACACTGCAGTGATAACCCTAACCCAATGTTCCAGCTGTTGTACTTAGCCTTGTTCACTTAGTGTGTGCTTCTGCTGTTCATCTCTTCTTCAGGGGACTTAAAAGGACAGTGTATGATAATATATGTCCAATAGCTCTGATTTTCATGTGTCATCTTCATGTGCTGATGAATATCTACATCTCTAACTACAGCTACATCCTGACCTTACTTTGTTGGTGTTTTTCTTTGTCTCAGAAATGTGCTCAACTGCTGTCTTATATTCAAGAGAGAAGTAAATACATAAGACTTATTTGCTGTAGCTGCACTTGTGTCTGAAAGGCTGTCTGTCAGCAGGCATTCATAAACTACTTGTCTTGTCTACTTTAGACTTCTTTCAGAGTTAGACTGAATGCTTTGCTTTTAAAATTTAAGATGAATTTCAGCTGAATACTGATTTTCTTCAAGCCCTCCCTTTAAACTTTGTTTATGTTTATGAATGTATGTGTAATCCTTGTGTGAGTGTGTTTGTTGTTGAGCAGACCTGCCTGTGTCTGCACATGTCTGCCCAAGTTTGTGTTAGCACACAAAGGTTTTCCTGTGCTTACAAAGCCTAATCTATCAAAACAAGTGTTTGTGATTGCCAGCGGATGGATGACCTTTGGGGCATCTCTGGAGTCCAGTGTCACATCATGTGTTGGAGATAGAGGACAGGAGAGGAAAGAGCTGACAGAGAAACCAGGGAAGACACTTGCAGGGTGAATAAGTGTGTGTTTTTTTTTAATCCGTTGTTCATGGAAAGGTTTTGCTGAGCATGCTTGCTTTTTTTCAGGATCACCCTACTTTGTATTCATGCTCGCTGCCTCACCTGGCAGCTGCCCAGAATAGCGACAGTCTTCTGCTATAATTTATATTACTGAGCTGCTACATTGGAGCCAATAGAAAAAGTGCCATGCTCAAGGGCAGTTTGCCAGTAGGTGTTGAAATAAGGCACACTGTTTACACATTCACTAAGCTTGCCCAGAATTTCGCAGCTGGTCTTAGAAATTCAAAGGGCAACCTTGTGGTCTTCAGCCATTTCTAAAGTCTTTAGACCACCATCACTCATTAGATTATTGAATATACTGTGTCTCTTATTATATAATATTCTTTTCATGCTGGAACTCACTTTAAGCATGTCTTTTCTCAGATTCCTTTGTAATTACATATTTGCAGCAACTAATTAAGCTACTTTGCTTACTCAGAATTTTCTAAAAGAGCATACGCTAGGACAAAATACTTGTAACAAAACACTCAGAAAAGATGGACAAGAAATTAACAAGTATTTCTCTGTGCTTATCTAAAATGCATGCCAAAATGTGCAGAACATGAGCTCAACAAGATGTCAATTGAAGCCAGATGTTGTGTCTGTCTGCCAGTTTGCAAAGCACTGCAGAACAGCACTGCAGATTCATCTGTGAATTTGGAAACCACTTAACCATCAGTACATTGCTACATTGCCAAGCTGATGATGCTGCCAACTGAGCAACCCCAAGTTTAGATACTTGCAGACACCTGCTTAGTGAATGTGCTGTGGGGTATGTGTGAGCATTCAGCCCCCCCACACCACACCACACCACACTGCACCACACACACAGGCCCATAGAGCTGCATTGGCATTTAGACTGTGACATTTTCCAAGTGACATTTTGTCTGTGGCCAAACCCAGACTCACTGAGTGTGAACCCAATCAGGCTGTCTTCTCCACCGTCATGGAGCCAAGAGCCAACACAAACACATGCGTGTGACCTTGCCCTCAAATGCATGTGAACACACACATACACAAACACAGGAGTTTAATTAAATGATTTTGTCAGATTAGATTATTTACAAGTTATCTTAATCAGGCAGGATTTTATTCTGGAAAATCAAAAAAATTCTAGCTACTTGCTATTTATTTTATTATCTACCTGACTTAAAGAGATGTCTCCTGAATCAAAAGCAGAGCGACCTGCTCTAATTAGACTGAATAAATGGACATGACCTTACTTTAGGAATAAAGATTCTAATTTCAATGTCTATGTTTTTACAGCTGCAAACCTCATTAAATCACTATGACCTATTAGCTTCAGAGATGGCTGAAGTTTAGACAATTAAAAATCAATGGAAAGGGATCTCCTCATGAGTGAATTGGTAATAAAAAAAAAAGAATAAAAGAGGAGAGCAGCCTGAGATCAATATTAGCTACTAAATCACTTACTGAATGAGACTTTATTACCTGTAGAATTCCACAGTGGCACTACATGTAGGTAAGGAGATAAAGTAGTGTTTAAATAGTACTTTTCAAAGTTTGTTTTTAATATTCAGAGAGATAAAGTTATTTCCCAGCCTAAGCCTTGTGAATGTTTTAGAAGAAAATCCTATCCAACAAAGAAGACCCACAATATATAATCAATGCAGCTTTCACATCTACTGTTTAGTTTTTAATCAAAACATAGAAATACCTCAGTGTTACCAAGATAATCATTTAGTGTTTGGATTAAGACAGAAGGTTTAAGTCCAGACTTTTTTCTTGCTTTGACCTTAGAAAGATGTACAACAAAATGTATTTATTTCCTTTTCTGTTAAGATCCATCTTCAGTTAATCATGCTGTCAGATGATGATGGTGAGTCTAACCCCCCCCCCCCCCCCCCAAAACAAAAGACAAATAGTATGTGTGCCTCTCTTGCTGGTGACATTTATCTGGTCTATAAATAAATATTGTCTTAATAATAACCACAAAACTAAAAAGAAAACATTTCTTCTTTTTTTATCATTCAAACTATTAATTAATGAATTATTTACTCAATCTATACACTACTATAGATTAATATATATAAATCCTTACACCTGTGGAGAGGCAAGGAGTCAATACAATAGAAATGATTATATTGATGGCACCCAGTCTGTAAAGATTAAAGAACAGTCTTGTGTAAATATCAGGACTAAACTTTAATATTAGTTTTAGGAAAGTTAGATGTAGCATTGATCTAAACATGATGTTGCTGCTGTTCCATCAATGAGCAGAATTGTAGTCAGGGACAAGTCAGTATTATCCAATTGGCTTTTAAACAGAGAGAAAAAGAAAGTGGAAGAAGTGATTGCTTTGGGTACTGTGTATTGAATAGCCTTACTTCTACAATAAAAACTAGTTAAACAAGTCATCACAGCATTCATGGACTAAGAGTCTATCTGTTAATTATATGTCTTAACTTGTCACTTGTTCAGACCAGACTGATATCCCAGTGGTGTATTTGCAATCCCAAACCCTATTTTTATTCCGCTCAGGGTTTCATATTTGCACACAACCCAAATTCACAAACACATACACCTGTGTACATAAAAACAATGAAAAAGGAAGAGAGAGTGAGACAGAATGAGAGAGAGAGAGGGTGAAATTAGAGACTAAGAGCGAGATGATTTCATTTTACCCAGTGAGCCCTTAAATAATTTAACGAGGGAGAGATCTGTCAGAGTATAGCTGTGTTTGTATGATGAATATTTATAATGCATATAAAACTCTTATGGCCCAGCTGTTGGCAGTCGTACATCTCAGGTCTGTGCAGGTTTTTAAAGGAGCACAAGAATCCAAAATCCAAACACATACAGCTGCTCCTCATGTACATCACCAGTGGTTCACCAGTAACATTACCAGCGTTTTGGTTCATTCTTCTAAAATTTAGCAAATAAATCGTCTGTGTTTTTCATCTTGGTAAACCATTAGCCTCATGAATAGCTTATTTCCTCCTGTTTAGCAATGTGGCTCTTTGAAGCTGTTTTCTGGAATTAATAGTTGCCTGGACTGGAGATATTTTAATCCTTGTCTCATATTTATCAAACAACTCTGAATCACTCGTAGAACTCCCACTGAAAGTTTGAGTTCAACTAAGGATTCTCCAAACTCAGAGCCGAACATGCAAGGTGGTAAGGAAGTTTTCTACAAACACTTTGAGCGCAGTTTCAAAGTTCTCCAATTTGCAGACAATTTTTCAATAGTTTGGTGCATGAATAAAATAAATTGCAAAATATACCTTCAATCATAGGAACATAAAATAAGATATGCATGGATATCAAGATGCTGAAACTAATTTTGTTTGCCAAAACTTCCCGACAGCAGGCTTCTTAGTAAAACACACTGTCAGTATAATGAGTCACAAAATTCAGATGGTAATAATTGGCTCCAAAGCTGTCGACACCAGACAGAATATAAATGAGCAACAGTTATGAAAGAGGGAGACTCATCTATCTCATACTGTGACAAGGGACTTTTTTTTTTTTTTGCAAAGCTTTATGTGCAGTTCATTAACTGGAGTTTTCTTAACCAAACCTTTTAGTTCAGCAGGAAATATCTTTCCTAAAACAGAAATGATGGAGAGATTTCATGATTTCAACAAAGTCATTACTTTGTGTACTAGATTGTCTCCTCAGATAACAGAAGCCAGAGAGCATCTCTTACCTCACACTGTATGGACGACAAAACCTCATTCAGTCTTGCTGAACATTCATTAATTTTTTTAAAAGACACTATGCTACTAGGGCTGTGCTCAAAAACTCGATTCCGCAACATATCGTCATGTGCTCCGTGCAGATACATGTATCGATGCAGATGTTATAGAATCGATACGGTTGCAAAGCTTTACTGACAGTTTTAAAAGACAGTTGACCTATAGTGCAGTTCACGATAACACCAATAGCCATAGCTCTGGGATTCACAAGTTTTTCTAGAACCTCTGAGGACTTGAAGTGAAGTGTTTAAGTTGTAGGATCCGTATGCCTCTGCCGTTATTCTCAATAATAAGGAACAGCTGTTGTAGTGAATTCTATGTAGGACATGGTCATTATCCAAAGTCAATTATATGTATTGTGTCGTGATACGTATCATATTGTGGGGTTGTGGGAAACACCCAGCCCTATTTGCTATTGTTACCAAAAAACTCAGCTGAAAAGATTACAACAACAAAAGAATTATTTATTTTTGGAGTTTATTTTCTCTCAATGTCAATGATGTCCGCTGTATTTACAGAATCATTGTGTCCTCACAAACAAACTTACAGTCACAGTCAGACGACTAGCTCCTTTACTGATATTAATTAAAGTTGGTATTATTTGGTGTATGGTGTTTTACAAGAATTTTAACTTAAATGTGAGATTTAAGAACTGTGCAGTGTTATGAAGGATGCTCTCCGGAGTGAACTGATAACTGACCTATTTTGCAATTTCAAGATTATCGGGACTCAGACTGTTTTTTAAACATGCTGTCAAATCGTTATGTGTGTTTAAATATTAAGTGAAAATAGATGTTCAGTTTTTACTCTGCGCATGAACCACACTTTATTACTGACTAAACAGTTTAACTGTCAGTTGTCAGTTTCAACAACTTGTTTGTTTACTTTGAGTTCATGGGAAATATGACTGAAATTCATCTTTAATCTCTTTTATTTGTAGAATTCCTTTCTCTAGCATTGATTAAACATACCAGGATCAGAGAGCAGTCATTAGAGCATCCTTACAGCAGTTTCTGATGGTTGTTTGGTTTGTCATTTGCTTCTAGAAATTAAATGAAGCAGAATTTTATCTGGAAATGCAATTATGTATTTGAAAAATTGTGTCTTTGTCGGTTTTGTGGATATTTTACAGGAAGAACAGGCAGGAAAGGTGATGAAATATGTGCAAAAAAGCTGCAGTTCCTCATGTGTGTGCTTCAGACTGGCCCCAAAAGCCAAGGAATCTCCATCAGGGCCCGTATTAAAATGCCCACATTTAAAGCAGAATTGAACATGTTTACAGCCTGGTATAAAATATGTGTTTGGTCTCTATTATTATTATTGGAGGAAAAACTCTACAGGGGGAAATCCTTTTCTAATAACCCATCTGTTTTGATCATATATTGAGCCTAAGGGTGCATAAATAGAGGTGTGGTCGATTTGGCTGACAGGTTGGTGCTTTTAACGTTTCCCAGGAGGCTCAAGGCCCACCTCAGCTCCACTTCTTTGATGTTACTAGATTAACCAGCAGCCACCATTGTTGGACTTTTTCAAAAACCAATAGTAGTTGGCAGGATCAGGTATGGGGTGTCTGGGGGTATACCTCAGAATTTAAAAAAAATGTCTTTCCCTTCATTCCGATCAATTAATGCACTGATTTATACAATTATTATGACTGTGTTCTCTTTTATGTCTTTTTTCAATCTATTTTGGTGTAATTCAGGCACATTTTAAAGGTCCCATATTATGCTTTTTCTGGTTTTATATGCTCTTTAGTGTGTTTTCCAAGTGTCCTGTGCATGTTTAGGCACATCTATTTGCAAAAATTCAAAGTCCGCGGAAACGCGGCTTCTCCTACGTCCTCCTGTTAGCTGTAGCATTAGCCGCATACAACGCTCAGTTCTAGCCCCCCTCGATAAAAATTTGTCAGTGTGACGTCTTGTCAGTGTGAGATCACTGATCTAAGCCCATTGGCTCGTTGTAGCAAGCCCAGCAGCTCATGTTGCACGCCTGTTAACTTCTGTAGCACGCCCACGATATGCCGTAGCCTGCGGTAGCACAGTGGTGCTAAGGTGCTAATGTTTATGCTACCCTCGGACGGAGCCAGTGGCTGCATTCCCAATATTGGTAATGCTGAGCGACTGACCAATAACGACAGAGCGGATCGACAGACCAATCAGAGCAGACTTGGCCCACGTGGGGTCTAACAGTGTGGGCTCAACAGAGTGTAGCTGACAGACTCAGAGCGTAGAGGGAGCAAGGAGGAGCAGTTCATGAAAACAGACACTTTTTTCGGACTTCAGCTATTGTGAACGTACAAAAGTAGGAACATAGATTAAATATACAAACCCCAAAAGGGGCATAATATGGGCTCTTTAATATCAGTAAAACATTCATCTCTAACTGTTTCAAACTCTTAGCATCTTTACATGTTTGGTTAATGGACAGATTGTATTATTAATGTTATTTTATCTTCTTACCTGCTTAAGGAAAAACCTCATCCTAGTTACTTTGCAAAGAAAGTATCTTAAGTTTTACACTTTTTAGTTTGTTCTCACAACAATGGAAGAACAAGAACAAAAGCTCACATGCCCCTGGCAGGTAAATGTAAACCTGAGTGTTCAGACAAAGAGAAAGGGTACTCGCATTGTTTGAGAGAAAAAAAGTCTTAACATGATCAGGCCATTCTGTTCATCTGTTTTCCTTACCTCTCTTTCTCTTTTCTTTTTGCTTTGTTCTCTCTCTCTTACGCAGACATGGCCGTGCAGAGGGAGAGGATCAGGTGTCTCTCCCTCGGCCATCATCTCATGTGACTTTCATCAACAGAGGGTCCTCAGTCTCCTCTGTCTTTTTCTCTTTTGCTATCTTTCTCTACAAATCTCTTTCTTTCTCTACTAATCTTTCTCAACCACACCGTCAGACTGCCTCCTCTCCCCTGACTCATAGACAGTTGATATTTCACTCTCATTGAAGTAACAGACAACATAAACAGAGGGGGAGGGAGAGGGGCAGAAATGATCCCAGCTCAATTTGAACAATACATAAGCCACTTTACCTACACTTTTATGTTAAAGAAGAGGGGGGGGGGGTTTGCTACAGTGTATGTGTTTGTGTGTGTGTGTGTGTGTGTGTGTGCGTGTGTGTGTTGGGGGGGGGGGTTAATGGGAGTGAGGGAGGAGAGGAGAGTGACCTTTTTTAGAAGAAGAATGAAAGACTGAGAGAGAGAGAGTTACTTCTCAACTAGAAGGTCATAGCTCTATTTGATAGCCTTTTGTCTCCCATCCAAAAACAGCACCATTAATAGCTGCCCATAGGCCACTCTATAATGATTGGGCTTATCTCCAGACACACACAGACGATCACACACAGAAAGCACACAGTGTCTTTATGGTGGCAAGTGGGAAAAATGTGGCTTTAAAAGAAAAAGAGCTGCACTGTTGCTATTAGGAAACTAAAAAGTAAAATGAGGCCATAGCTGCTTTTTATCCAATTTAAACCTCTTGAAACATGGGCCACTGCTTATATTATCCTGTATTCTGTCTCAGTATGCCAGCGCCCCATGGTAATTGCCTGTGTACTGTTAAAATGTCCCTGTGTTTTACTCAGTGAAAACTTTTCTAAACCTATCTAAATGTTATCCAGGGAGAAAATATTATATTGATCATAATGGGAAGTTGATTTTACAGACAGTATATACCAATACATTTTGTTTATAAAGCAACTATCACGTACTCAAAGACGAGTGAGACTGTGCGTTAGTCAAAAGAAAAAAAAAAGATGTGGGAACAAACCAACAATCATGGAAACATTACACTGAGGTCATATAAATTACTACATGTAAACAAAATATAGAAACAAACAATCTGCACACTTTGTCATATTGTGAATTATTTTAGTGCCTCCACGAGATAAGAGGCAGGAAAGCAATATGTCAAATTGGAAAAATCAACACCAGGTAGAGATCCATTATTCAGCCTCAAAATGGCACATTTAAAAAAAAAAAAACTGATTCAAGCTATTTTAGAGCTACCAGACTTTATTTATTTTCTTATTATTGTGTTAGTGTTACTGCATGGATCTTGATTACTATAGGGGAATTTCCCTTTCTCTTACCCTCCTCCACAGGGAGGAGTCAGATATCACCCACATGTTTTTTTTTCTGGGTTTAGTCCTTTCCTCAAGGCCTCGAAAACAGAAGGACTGAAAGATTTAAGTGAGAATATTCACGTGTCTACACAGGTGCTAGGGGTTATCTTACATTACAAAGGTGTGCATGCACAACACGTTTCCATGTAATGCAAATGATGAAGTGAACAAGAAAGCCGAGGAAACTGGTCACTTCCCTTAGATTTTGTTTGATTGGTGTTTTGTTTTGTTTTCCACTCTGATGTTGATATTGTGTATGCACCAAGGAAGCATTTCATACATAGTCAGACTAAACCATTAGGCAATAGCCACAGTCAACAGTAGTGCCAGCATGCTCTATTTGTCCTGAGTAGTTTTTCCTTTCACCTTTCAGTTACCAGATAAAGAAGTGTGTGTAGCATTTGATGATGAGGCTATAAATAAAAGAAAGATACAAATGCTCACTATGGTGTAATCCACTATATGTAGTTTATTTGTATCTTGTGAATCAATATCAGCGTCAACACTTCATACTCTTTATTAATTGACTTACTCTAAAAGCACTTGTGGCTGTTTCCCAGCCCCCACATTTAGCTGTTTGTCTGCTGAGCCAAATACATCCACACACACCTGGTATTTTTGCAGGTATGTTTCAGGGCAGGTTCTGGGTGTGGGAGGAGTCAAGACCTTATTTATAATGCTGGGGGATGGATGGGGTTTTTCTGTTGCCATCGAGACCTTTGTTGCAGACTGCAGGTGCTGCTTTATCTGTCCTATTCATTCCTGGGAGGGAGGGAGTAACATTCACAAACAACACATGAACAGCGTACAGGAATCCTACACCTTAGTGCATTTTGAAAGCAACACAGAGGAAGGAGCTACCAATAGAAACTACCAACTCATCACTTCTGGAACTATTAAACTGTGGTCAGTGCATGCATTATACTACTGCATACAACACAAATGATTGGTGTTTTCAAACTTACAAAATTTGCCAATCAGCATGGCTTTCATAAAACCAGCTTGCAGGATGATTCAAATTGTTGGTATGTCAATCGAATCCTTTGTTTTAATATGAATTGATTCAAATTGAATTAGTGTTCCTAGCTGTACAATGATCTGAAATCAGTACTGTATCCTTCCTACAAGTCTGTAAAGATGATGTCCAAGTTGTAAGGCTTTGAGAAGTTTGAATGTTTTCATTATTACAATGCAACTTTTTTAGTCTTACAGCTCTAACTGGCTGCCACGCTTAATTACTTGTGAATGCTTCTAGTTTAATTCTACTTACATTTACTTTATGTAAACCACACTGTGCTTATGTCAAGCTGAATTGGCTTGGTTTCGTAAATTTATACTTTTAGAAATCAGTAAGTATTTACTCTAATGTTATTAAGAACGTTGATAGTATCTAACTGCTGTTTGTCGTGGCGTATTTCCAACTGAACAGGGATAGAACCAATCACAAGACAGAAGGCGAGACATCGTTATGTAACCCAGGGATAAATCCCAGAGTTAAAATCAAATAAACTAAAGTTAAAATATACATCGTAGTAGAAACCCCACAGTTACTACAAAAGAAGCTATGTCACTTTAAGAAAGTAATGTTGTCATAGTTTAGTAGAAACACTAATGTTACTATAATATAAGCTGTGTCACTTTAAGAAAATCACATTTGGATAGTTTGTTTGAAACGTACGTCCCTCAACACGAGGCAAGACAGACTATCTTGTATGTCTTATGTGTGTTCTTGTTACCTTCCTCTAAAAAACATGTCATCACACTAGAGTCATTTAATTCATTTTGTGTACAAGGAAGCAAGATAAGGTAGGTTCATTTACAGGACATATAAACTTAAATGAGCAATAATAGTAATAAGATTAACGTGAGTTCTAAGAGAAGAACCCAGGGCGCTGTATCTCCTACTAGTTGATACAAAGGAAGCGCTACAGTTAGTTTCGACAAAGCTTTTTAATTGGTTGAAAAATGAGTAAATGCCCCTGAGTGCAGGGTGAGTCATCAGATAATTTATATGTTTTACAGGAAGATAAAATAATTGTTTTGATGTATAAAAAAAAAAAAGCTAAAGACCCAGCTCTTTCATGAATACCTACTAACTTAATGATGATGGTCTCCATATTATTGATGATGATGATGGTAATGACGATGGTTTTTGTTTGATAACGATGACTTGTAAGATGGTTTCTATACTGATTAGAGCTCTCAAGAACTGCCCTCAATGTTGTGCTTTGCCTCTGGTCACTTCCTGTCAGCACCTGTGTGTCCAATCAGACTCAAAGCTGATCATTTGCTCTTACTGACATTGTTCCCTTTTTTCTAGATCCTTGCTTGTGTTGTCCTTACTCTCTGATGTACATCACTTTGGATAAAAGCGTCTGCTAAGTGAATTGTCGAAATGAATGAATGAATTTGGCAAATAATGACAGATAAATGAACATTTACCAAAGGAACGCTGGATTAAAACCAGGAACATGTATTTTTAATATCATGGGGACTCTAAACTGGGAGCATAAACTGTGGTTAATATTGGATGTCAAACCATCATTGAGGAGTTTTGAATATTTATGAAACTGGTTTAATTTATTACTCATGCCGGTGCTAGCTCAAGCTAACGTCCTGTTACTGAGCTAGTGGAGGTGCGAGCTACTGTTAGCATAATTGTTTGTGATGTTACATGTTGAATTTTCTAAACAAAATAACTTGCAGCAGAGTGAAATCCATTGCTTCTTGGTTGTTATAGTTTTTTATTAAATTGCCACAAATGTGTAGTCTACATTACAACAAGCGTCCCACAAACATCTGTATTGAAAATAAACAAGGATAATAATCGAGCACAGATTGAAATCGTTTTTCAATTGCTCCAATCATGATCAAGGTCCCTATGAAGCGAGATGTACTGGTTTTATACACAGGGGCCGCAAATATTGGCACAGAATTATAGTTGATCATTGCCGATTTTAGCTTTTCATGTTTTCTTTTTTCTAAAGCTCTCTTGAGGATCTTTCACATCAATGATTATGGATAAATCCCCAAACTGCTGCACAGAGCACCTACACTCCTCAGAAAACATCCTCTGCTGCTACATTAGTTATGATGGCTTCAAATGTGAACTTTATCGTCTTTAGCTTTGGCTTCTCAATATGAACAGTTTCATGTAATTGGCCACTCGTGTTAAAAATACTTGTACTATCCCTTGGTGAATTCATTAATGTACATTTTAAAGACTTTGCCATTAGCAATTCATCATCATAGACATCTTGTGATGTTAAATGTACAACAAAACAGGTACAGTAATTAGGCAAAGTCAATTTAATGAATAAAACGTCTGGCAAAGGCTTCTGCAGAATTTTCTAAATTTGATCCCAATTTAGAACGTGCTTAATAGGTTTCCCTTCTGTTTTTTTATATCAAGCATTAGGGTACGTTACATTTGAGGCATTACCTATCATCAATTAGCATAATGCCACTAGGTGCAGGGATTTGCATTTTAACACCTTGAGGATTTAAGACGGTTGCAGCTATGGCAAACAAGGTGACAAAGCATTCTGCTGTGGGAGCAGAATAGGGCTTTGAAGCGAGTCAGCTTACTATAAAACAAAGCTATAATTTAGAATTACGGGTCCAGAGGGTTTAATAGACCCTGCACAAATTCCCAGCAGCACCTCACTTTGCAAATCATAGGGGCGACTGAACCTGCCACTTTGTTGTTCACATGCACAAGAATTATTTTTAAAAGATAGAGTAAGATAAAAAGGAAGTTGCTGACAGGAGTTGGGGAAAAAATGGAGAAAACAAGTGATGTTAAGTGAATGAAAGGTAATCAGATGAATAAAGTTGGATTGTACCTGGCTGGTGGGGTTATAGCACAAGTTTTTCTAAAATAACTTTCAGCTTCTGAATTTATGTACTGCTGCATTTTCATATCCCACACAGTATGTGGTGAGGCTTCAGATAAAGGAATTTCCTGCTGTGGGATCAATGAACTACTACTACAAGTACTACATATGTATGAGTTGGGGGCTTGCGTTTGGCCCCTGAGTGAATATGTGTGTTTGTGGGTGTATGAGTGAGGGAGAAAGGAAGATGGAGGAAGCAAGAACATAAATGTATGTACAAGAGGAAGACAGGGAGGGGGATACAGAAAGAGTGTGCATATTTATGAGTGAGTGGTTGCTGTAAAAAAAGCTGATGGAGTGAGAGAGAAATGAAATGCATTGTGCTCTGTGGTGTTGGGGAGGTGAGGGGATTGAGGTTGGAGACTCGAGATAGCGACTGGGGATCAACTCATTCAGAGCTTCAAATGGCTTTGAGAAAACCAATCAAACCAGCATACACTCTGAGGCTCATTCACTCTCTCTCTCTCTCTGGGTTCCACACATGCACACGTGCTCGGCCCTACATACACAATCTCTTAGGTGTGGCAGAGTTCACAGCACTATTGATCTGCTTGTATGTAGCTGTGATTAACTTGAATGCAACACACATACACATGCGCATGCAAATGCTAAGACCCATTTGTAGCTGTTTTGAAATCTCATCCGTCTGGCTCATAGCTAGATGATATGAAACTCTAAGTCAGCTACTTAAATCACTGCATCACCACACATGCAGTCACAGTCAGGTTTTGGTAAATAGTGATGCATTCAGGGACAGTCAGATGAAAGGGATGCACTCACACTGCCTCCATAAACTCAAAGTCTGCACGGAGATGACAGCAGCACAGAGTTTAACGCACAAGTAAATACACATGTGCATCCAGAATATCTGTTGTAGAGTTAAAAATGATTAAATCGTTTTCATTATAATGTAGAAGCAGTGTATGACTTAATTGTGTTGAAGTAATCTGTAAATCGTGGTTTGTACTCTTTTACTATCAGGGCTCGACATTATCACTGGAACCCTGGCCATACATACGATTTGAAAGACTTATGGTCAGCACATTCGTCTGGCCTGGGCGGGTCAGTTAAAATACTGCCTTAAAAAAAAAAAAAAAACAGTAGCGCACACAGTAGGCTTCTGGTGATTTTTGTGAGATCACCTTGGTATTTCTATAACACCAACATTTCATAAGTGCACTCGCCCACTTGTGTATCATAGTTCAAAGGCAGCTGCCGGCGACAGCTTAGTTGCTGTCACTCCCTTGAGTGCGCTCAGCACACTCGAATTGTACACTCAGACACAGATTGTAGTACAAATTTCTCTGATAAACCGGTCAAATTTTTTTAAAACCCAGCCAAAAGCCGGCACATAATCAAACTTTGAAGACAAGAAAATCACCAGAAACGTCAAGTGGGAGTGACAGTGACTATGTAAACACAAGGGAGAAAGCGTTTCGGCCACACTGGCGAGACCACTGGAGTTGGCAGGAACATGATGCAACTAAAAACTCAGGTTGGGTTAGGATGCTATGTGCTCCTTCTCAAGGTCTAACTCACTAAGTATGTAGGGTTAATGACCAGTTGTTACAGTGGTTGGGTCAGTGATTTTAAAATATCTAACTTAATGTCAAACTCTGATGCATATAATGTATTTATCTGTTTCCTATGCAGTCAGTGAAGTCTTTATTCTGTAGAGCTGATAAAGATCAATATATGCCAAATATGTGACTTCCTAAAGTGCACCTTTAATTATTAAATGTGAATGTTTTTTCCCATAAACGTGTCATCATTTTGTCACCAAGTTTTTTCAGGTACCAGCTTCCCTGCAGATAAAACCGAACTTCACATTTGTTTACATTTTAGTCCATCCACTCTGCAAAGATTAGGGTTCCTTTTCATTGTGAACATTTCCTTGTGCTTCATGTAACTGACAACTCTCCTGCACCAAACAGCGAGCAGGATTCGAGGGCTTTATTGCTCCCACATTTAGAACACTTTGAACCAGTCACTCTGCCTGACATCTTTTCTCACCTGTCAATCACATTCACATTAATGATCACAGTTCATTTTAACTGTCACATAGCCGTCTCCCAGCCCTGAGCTGTTTTCATGACCTGCGGCTGACAATGCAGCGCTTCTCCCGAAACAAGCACGCTGCGGTGCCAAACAACTTTTTCTTAGTAATGAAACAGTTTCACATCTGGAAGGAGTATGTAATGGTTGACTACTGTACATAAAAAAAGGATACTTCTGGCTTTTACAGCTTAGATAGCTTACTATGCTTCCACTAATTAGATGTGAAGGAAAACAAATTTAGTGTTTTTTTTGATGCCTCTGAAGTAATGCACTGTCTTACCCAGTCTAACACTTTGTCTTTGTGTATCTCTTCAGGAGCTTCAGTTTGAACGCCTGACAAGGGAACTAGAGGCTGAACGTCAGATTGTCGCCACCCAGCTGGAGAGATGCAAGCTGGGATCAGAGGCTGGAAGCATGAGCAGCATAAGGTAATTTTCAAACATTTGTCTGTATGTGTGTTTGTGTATGTGTGCGTGAGTGAGTAAGTGTAAACCCGTCTTTATGTTTGCTGGTTAGGTTTTTGTGTCGAAAGGTTATTTCTGTCCGTGTGTTCCCTTCTCTTGCATGGCATATCAATATCTGTATATACTTTCTATACTTTCTGCTATACTTTCTTTTGGTACTTTTGATTTAAAACTTTTCAGTACAAGAATTTCCAGACGTGATGTACTTTTTGTCGGTCAAATGTGACTACAGTGTAAATGACTGAGAGAGTGTGATTCAAACTGACAAAATTAAAAACTAAATAAATATATATAAATTCAATATTTAAGATATCTTTAAATATCTGTTGTGTACACTCTGAGTCTGAATTTGTCAAAATAAATACAGTATATAATACTTAATATATGGATATCAATGAACAATTTGCCATGATAAATATGAACTTAAACTTCATTGTTAATATTTACATGAAAGTTTGACAAACTGTGCATTCCAAAATGTGACCTACCCTTGTGGTCTTCCTTTAACAAAACCATTAAGTATCGAGTATCAAACAAGTATTATTTCAGTATCGAGTATTGTGAGGTTAAACTTAGTATTGGTATTAAGTCAAAATGTTGGTATTGTGACAACGCTAGTGTTCCCTTTACCAAATGTGGAAGTGTATCATTTCAGATGAAAAGGCTCCCTGGACTTCCTGACACTAAAGCTGACTGCACTTTAACACCCCCTTGCACATGCACTTTCATATTCACACCAAAGCATACACAGCATGGCTGTTTTCTTCTGAGACCTGTGGAGTGATGAGATTGGACAAGAACAGTTTTCTCCCTGCCGTGAGGTGGATTTATCAGCTGAATGGATGGGGAAGTAAACATACACATCAATGGTGATGGATGGTGTAAAATAACACTGAACTTGTGGTTTGCTTTACATGTATACTACATACACAGCTAGACATGTATCTTAACAATTTGAAACATGATACTGTAACACAAGAAATGCACAAACATGTACCCTCTCATATGTACTGACTCGCACACTATCACACTATGATAGTCGCTGAAGGCTTGACATGACAGACATATTAACACAACCCTTGGCTTGCTATACGTGTGGCAACACACACCGCCACTCACAGTTGAACATGGTCATAAAAAGTCCCACAGCTTTGCAACAGAGACTAGGGTCAAAACGTTGTTCCACATTTTTCTGAAACGCATTTTTATCATATTTACCATTTTAATTCGCATATGAGCCACATCCCTGAAACTCTTCAAAATACTTCATTATGTTCCCCAATTAAAAGTCTGACCCTTGTGTTGCAAAAATTGTTTTCAGATGAGGGAAAGAGAGCTCTTAACATAAACAGGAGGTAAAGATGAAGGCATGGTTGGAAGACAGGAGGTTTACAGTATGTGACTAGCATCCTAATTTCAAATGTTTTTTTCTAACAGACAAACCTTGACCTCAATGTCTTCCCTCTGACTAAATCACTGTCCACTCAGATTCTTTCTCATTGAGGATTTGCCTATCTGAAAATAAAAATCCCTAGTTAAAGTTCCATAAAAAGTTGGCGTCATTTTGAGATACTTCTGGTTGTGTATGTTTTTGTGTTTGCATCAATCTGACTGTGATGTCAAAGAGCCAAGTTCATATAAATTCAGCTTCCCTCTGACTCCCTCAGGCAGCTTATTGCATAAGTACACAACCTTTGGTGGAAACAAAAAAAACACTCTTTTGAACTCTGCATCTTTCCAACTGAGCCTAAAAAATACATTTTGGCAAAAGTTTTGAGGATTCCTTCCAAGTTTTCCTTTAAAGTTCAAATAGATGTTATATAAATTTTATAGTGATTCAGAAATACCTTAAACAACCACCATTAAAACAATACTGAAACAAAGCTCTGCATCCATTCAGTTAAAGCTTAAATCAAGTCAACTTGACTCTGCTGTGTGTTTAAATTCAAAGCAATATTCATGCAAATCCAAACCATAAGTAGTAGTTTTAGTAATTATTGAAAATGGCTAAATGATATTATTCAACTTACAGATAACTGTCAACTATTTTAAAAAAAACATGCCACATTCCTTTGACTTATTTTTCAGAGAGAGACATCAAAACCCTTAAAATACATGTTATCTCTAACCTGTTAGTCAGATACAAACATACATTACATTTATTCTATTGTTGTTGTTGTTGTTTTCAGCTCTGAGTGTTTTGGTAATGACGCCATTTCAATACTCCAGATGTTGTTGTTGTTAAAGCGGATCACTTGCCAATAAGTCAAATTCTTTAATACTCAATATATCAAGCTTCTACATCTACCAAAGTTTAAGATTGAAGGCAGAAGTTGTCAATTCTAATCAGTTGTCCTTATTTTCACAAGATCTTTGCTTTGATTTTTTTCCATTTCAGCTCTTCTATTGAACTGTTCTCATCTGTCCTTCTAAATGTGTTGGTTCATAAGCCCAATATTAACCCATCTGATTCACATATATCATTCATTTGATTTTTGACAGGTCCATCTAAATGTCTGAATGAGAGAGCCTATAAAGAAACAAAGAGACTTACTAACAGAACAGTCTTCAGTATATATTTCCAACTCTTAGAGGTCTTTTATCCTCTATTCCCCTTTCCCCTTTTTCCTTATTGACAGCATTTAAAGACTCTCAGCTATTAACACACTTCCTAACACACTCTTCAACAAAGTGCTGTCTGAATTTGTTGATCTGTTACATTTGCTTTAAGCTTGTGGGAGTGTCTGGCTATGCATGTGTTTGTGTCAGCTATAGCTGCTGTCTCACAGTTGCATCATCTCATGGTTATCACATCAGATATGGAGGATTGGCTTTGCTAAGTTTTTTTAAGACAGCTCACTATATGCCTCTTTGTCCACATCAATCCCTGTGCGCACTGGAAGTTGTCATGTGTGATGTGCATTTGTCTTCTTTTTGTGCGAATGCATACACAGCTGCAAGCTCACCTCTGAATTTTCCACACCCCCCATTTTCATTGGGGTTATTCTTTATGCAGATTCTTCTGACAGGACCCCTTTCATTGAATTCTTTCTTGTTCCAGGCCTCTGCAATGTAATTGTGAATGATCAGAGAGAGTCTGATGCTATTCAAAGAGACAGTGCTAACCCTTTCCGTGGTCTCCACCATCACCAATCATTTCCCTCTCCTTCATCAGGGACTCAATGTCAGGCAGCAGCTAAATATAGAGAGTAGTGGCTGGCTTTGAGTGAATAGGCATAATAATAAGTGAAGGAAGGCAGATGAGTTAGTGGAATTGAGAGTAGTAGTTCTGTGTGTAGTGACTTAGGTTGGGAACTGGGTCTTCGGTTCAAGTCCCGGTATGGAAGTTTACGTTCCAGGTTACTTCCTGAGTACTGCTGTTGCCCTTCAGCAAGGCACTTAACCTCCCAACAGCTCTGGCATGCACCCTGTGTAGCAGTTTTTGTCCATTTAATGCATGGCCATAGGTCCTGTTTGTGCATGTGTGTATATCGGACATGTGTGTTTGACTGACCTGTCTTTCAATAATGGAGTGTAAACCAGAATCTCCCCTTGGGGATTAATACAGTATTTGGAAAAAAAAAAAAAAAGACACACTGGGTGTCACAATTCTTCATAATTGAAGAAAAAAATATCCGGTCTTATCCCTTCAAAGGTATTTTTCTCTTTTGGTGACAGTCTATATCCTCTCAGAGAAGGTTACATGTGGTCTTAAAGCTGCAGCCTGCACTCTCTCAGCAGTGGGTCCATTACTCTGCCTTTAAGGTAGAAAGCTACCTGGTACTCTGTTTTTGTGAGTTTCTGTGCATTTTATTTTAGAAGTGTGGGAATTTGTGAATACATTGTTGGTTTATTTTTCCCATGCTTTCCGCTAATGCTGTGTTTGTGGTTGCATGTTTGTGTGTGTACTTGGCATCCTCTGGGAGCCTGCGTGTCCTTACCCGTGTTCCGCTCGATAAAGCAATTCAGGCATCTCCACGGACTCTTCCTCAGAGCTGAGGACCCTAAAAATGCCTGACTGTGGTGCAGAAACCCAGGGCATTACTGGCTAACATCTGTTCACACTGTGAACTGTTGGCATGCGACACAACACTTTACAGAAAGGAAACACACACTGGCACACACAACTGTTCACATGCAGCCACGTACAGTCCAAAAGCCATGCTGAGACTAATTTATCATTTTTCTAACATTAGTGGTAAGTGGCAGCCAGTGGGAAACATTTGCTCCCACTGTCTTTTCTGTCTGACTGGCTGCAGCTCAAAGTATTTAGTGCTCTTTTAAAGGGCTACACCACTGCATTTATGGTATGTTTTACTATAATATAAATGCCAATTTAGCAGGGACACAGCAACACATATGATTAAGTAAAGAATAAGAAATGACTGATGAAGAATGATTTTTCATGTGTAATTAGTCTTCCCTGAGTGTAAAGAGGATCACCAATAATTACATCTGGGTAGACATTAAGAGGAATAAATTCAAGTTCAAGTTATTGTCTATATTTAAGTATATGTACACACAACAGTAACTGCCGTTTAAAAAATAGAACAATGGAATTCTTAGATCTCCAGCTCCCTCCAATGAGGCTCATATAATCCATTGGAAAGACAACCAAGCAATTAAAAAGTGAGAATTCAAGAAATAAAGAAAACAATAGTGCCAAAGTAAATACAAAGGATTCATTTATTATGATTTAAACAGTCTCATTGCCTCTGGGATGAAGCTTGTATTTACCCTGGCAGTAGGGAGACTGTGTGCAGCAATGTGTCTGGACAGTTGCAGTCCAAATATTTTGTTACCGAAGTAAAGGGGTAGATTACTATAGGCAGCACTTGTAGCGATCCTTCATGAATTTAAGTTGTATATCCTGTTGATGTGCTGAGCATTTCAATTGAGGGCACTATGATTGCTGTATACTGGTCATGTATAGGACATCCTTAGCAATAACTCTTTATGAGGTGGGATCTGTCTGTGATGGTGTACTAAAGCTGGATTGATTCAAACCACAAGAAATCAACACACAGCGACAAACAGGTTGTTTAAAAATACAAAAAAATGACAGAATTAACTTGTTTCACAGGTTCCTCTCCAGTGTTTTGGCAGCTCACTGTGATAAGGCAGATTAAAGCATAATGCTGTGACCCTATGGGTTTCATCGGCCTTGTTGTGACCTTGCTGGGCATTGTGGGACATATTATTGGTGCTTTAAGGTACTGCCCATATACTGTTGAGAAAACAAAATATATCTGGCTACTTAGCTTCTCATAACTTGGGGCAGTAGATTACCCAGGCTATCGATGAGTTGTCAGGAAAGCTTATAAATTCACTGGACACATGACATTATGTTTGTATTCCACTAGCTACAGGCAAACATAGTACCAGCTTTATGCATTGTAGGCAACTATTATTATCCATGCAAATATCACACGACAGACGATAACATAAAAACTGTTGTGCTTTAGAAACAATGAATTCAGCATGAGAGAGATTGCAGCTGCTGAGAAGCCATGTCATTAAAGAAAAAGGAGTAGCACACAGAAGTCCATTATAATTTGCCAATTATTTCAAAGCGGAAAGGTCATGTCAGATAACAGGAATCCCAGCTGAGGAAGGCAGACCCTCAGTTGGTATGCAGATGGTGAGCCAAGTTGAGCGAAACAAATGTGACCTCTAAATGAGTGTTGTGTTGTTTAATGGAATTGTTAGCGTTTAGTGGAGAGATATGGGCCAATTTACCATTTGAGAAGTGCGAGGAAGCAAAACATGGAGAAAGAATTAGGCAAAGTCAGAAAGGACAGGGGGAGTGGAGGAAAGAGACTGAGAAAGAGTAAGATGGCTCATAAATAGCTTTCATTATGTTGTTGTAGCAACAGAAATCAGCTGATTGAATGATTTATTATTTTCCTTTTTTTCCCAGTTTGCTCTTTCTCTTTTTTTGTCTTTTCTTTGTTGACTCAATTGTTTTCACCTTTGGCTTTCTCATTCTCTACACCTCTACAGTTTTTCTTTCCATCATCTTTTGTTGTATTTCTGTATTGTTGCCTGGACAGGATTCATTTTCTTGGGTGATATTTCCTTGAATTAAGGATAATATTTACCATACAAAGCTATTAAGACCAACCTAATTGGTCACCAGCAACAGAAAGCGCCCGTGAGAAGCTTTTGCAAAAAAGCTCTTAATGAACACATGCCCTAAATGTTATCAAGAATTATCATTTTGCAATGAAATATAAATAGATGTACAGTAGGGCTGACAAGGCCCCATTCTACACCCTGTAGGTAAGAATACACACAAACATCCCTGTGGTGGGCCATTTGTGGTGTGTATGTGAATCTGAATGACAAAGGCAATGTTGGGAGGTAATTATATGTTTAAGCCAGTAGAAATGTAAGCAAAAGCTTTCATGGTCATGCAGTATGTATCATGTCATGGTCTTAGTGTATGTGACATTAACCCTGCTCTGGAATTGCCAAATAACACATGAATGGATGGATGCTCACCGTTTTTACATAGCCTTGTTTGTTACTCCTTGTGTGTAATACTGTACAATCTGCAGAACTTGTGTGTATATAACAACTTCAGCAGACACTGAAGTTATACATAGAGACACAGACTGAGAGCCAAAAAAGTGTGTGTGAGGGAGAGGGAGAGGGAGAGTAAGAGAGAGGGAGATTGAGGTGTAAAGTTCATGTCCTGAGGCAGTAACAGCTTTCTGATTGTGTTGCTCCGACTTACACATCCGCCCAAAGACCCCTCGGGTAGGTCAGAGAAAGGTAAAGCCTGAGTGTCCTTTTGTGTGTGTGTGTGTGTGTGTGTGTGTGTGTGTGTGTGTGTGTGTGTGTGTGTGTGTGTGTGTGTGTGTGTGTGTGTGTGTGTGTGTGTGTGTGTGTGTGTGTGTGTGTGTGTGTGTGTGTGTGTGTGTGTGTGTGTGTGTGTGCGCGCACAATATGAGAGCCCATGAAACAAGAGAAAGAGGGACAACAAAAGCAGTGAGTCACCACAAACACATGCTTACGCTGCTGTGCGTCTGTGCTGAGTCCCAGAGCGCGTATATGACTATTTATTCTAATCAAGCTGTGACATTTAGTCCCACACCAGTAGGGACCAGCGCCAATCTTTGTGCCGCGTCAACACACATGCACACACATTTCCTCAGCCGGCATCCAAGACTTTTCTCAAGGGGCAAACACACATACCAGACTATAAAGTTCTCGCACCCTGAGGAACAGACATTCACACAACTGGTGTGGGCTGAGTTTTCACACACTTTAGAGAAGACCTCAGCAAAAGACCCCTGATGTAAGGAAAGTGCCTAAAACATTGAGTTGTGTTTGTTAGACTTTTTGTAACTTTATTCCGGTTATTCTTTGGATTATTTATTGTGCTTTCTTCTTTCACTTTAAGACCAACGATTTGCAAAACTGTTCCACTGTTTCTGCCTCTTTGCTTCCTGCCCCAATACTCACGTCATATTCAAAAGAAGTTTTTTAATTT
Organism: Labrus bergylta; assembly: GCF_963930695.1. NCBI lineage: Eukaryota > Metazoa > Chordata > Actinopteri > Labriformes > Labridae > Labrus > Labrus bergylta. The sequence goes on from NC_089214.1 coordinate 19,196,607, forward strand.
TTTTAAACAAGTGTCTCTTCAGGACTCTAAGTCTACAGACAGGCAGCAGCGCTGTAAGCAGTGTTTTGACCAACAGCGAGGCACATTTTGTCTAGTTGGGCTACTTACAAATACAGTTCAAAGGCAGAAGAAAGAAAAGACAGCCTATCAATCCAGGAAAACCTGATACTAAGCCGAGTGTAACCGTCTGCATCATCCAGGTAATAACTGGTCACACACAGAATCACCAAGGTTTTGAACAAACAAATAATGTCTTTAAAATGATTCTGTTTACTTGTATTACTGCCTTTTGTATCAGACTTTAAACAACTTTCTTAATAAAAAGGGAGTTCAGGCTCATCTAAATGCTTCTGTTATGATTATTATTGGGATTATTTTCATGTGTTTAGCCCAAAGGTAAAGATGGGAAATTATATATTAAGATTTTAGGAGAAGCATTTTTGATGTGCAGTGATATCAAAATGCACTGCTTGAGTCAGTAAGCTGACGTTTTGAAACATAAAATTACAATCTTTCTTGTTTGGGTCGATACGAAAAAAACAAAAACGATCCAATCCACGACAAAAATCCATGGTCTGTTCCCAACCGTGGGATTTGACACCACTACTAATAAAAACAGTCCAGACTCAGTCACTGAGTTTTTTTTGCTCGGCTTTATTTACTGTTTTATTAATAAAACTTGACGTTTATGTGAAATGACTCTGGCTTCTGTTATAGTGTGGATGAATAACGACCGAATACAAGGCTGGTCCTGTTTTATCTGATAAAGCTGCAACTTCAAAGTTTTATGTTATGTAAGTGTATGTCAAAAGAATCAACAATGAAGAAGTTCTTCATTTATTTAATTCTGGATGTAAGTGGCAGACATAGTGGCTGACTGACATGGCCTTTTAGTCCTGCTGATATATACTGGCCAACAATATAACATTGTACATTATTTTCACATTGTTCTGAGTAAAGTTTCACTCAAACATCTTAAGATGTTTCACAGTCACTGTAAACTGGGATATTCTCATTGTTACATTACATTATTGCATCACATTGGTTTAAATACTTTTAGAGACAGGCACTGTACACCCTGTAGATGCATGTTTCCTTTTTTAAAATATTTGATCTCGTTTATTGGACAGGTCCATCATGTTAAGCTTTTAGACTCCATCATAGAGTTATCATTTTACAGCTTTTTTGGTGCTCTCCTTCTGTCTCTGACCACCCTCCTGTTTTTGCCATGGCTAAAATACTATCCAATTACATTCCTTTATCTCACTACACCCCACTCTGGTCTCCTGCGTTGGGTGATAATAGAGGGATCCATCACGCCATTAGCTGCAGGCGGTTTTATAAGCTCAGCAAAACGCTGCATAGAGAGAACTCAAATTATATGCTGGTGCATTATACCTTAAAATACGCCTTGTGTTTGGGCCTCTGTGTTTCTATGTGTGTGTCCGTTTGAGTAATGGTGATACCACAAGTCGTGCTCCCCTCTAATGACTGATGATGCATTTCCAAGAGGAGGCGAGAAAAATGGTGGCAGGTGGCAACATCTCTCACACCGCTGTCGTCCCCATTGTCTATCTTTCTGTCTGCTGCTCTCTCTGTTGTTTCATCTCCCCTTTGAGCTATCTGTCTTTGGTTTTAAATTACATCTTGGCTTTCTGTATTTTAGGGACCACATTCTTTTTCTTCACAGGACACAATTTACTGTATCTAGAAAAACCCTATCTGGCTTTTTGCCTCGAATGACTTGGAAACAAATGTTAGCTTTTGTGCTAGTTTTTTGTTGTTGCAATTAAAGTTTCCCAGAAGGTATTTAGATTTGGGAAAAAAATAAAGGTGATTTCATTTTTGTTGCTGATTGAAAAAAACAATTTTATCTGAGCTTTCTCAACAGGAAAGTCAGGGGTCAAAGTCAGCCAAAGAACAACACTGAATTTTGGGCAGGGAGATTAAGGAATTGATTGTTGCTCAGGGACACTTTAACTACAGCCAATATGTACCCAAGTATAGTAAGAGCGTAAATACAGCATGTCCACACAATGGCTGGTCTCTTGTACATAAGCCAGAATAGTGGATGCTTTGCCACCTCTAAGTGTAAATCATTGAGAGAAAATGAACTCTGAATAAAACCAAATGGGATACCACTAAAGTGACTTTAGTTCTTCATTGTGATGGGCTGCTGTATGAAGCTGATTTTAGACTTCTCTCGCTTTCTTTGACTTGCTGCATCTTTTTATTGATTTGAACAGACCCATCCCACACCTACTTCTACTTATTTACTCATGCTTTTACTTATTTTTCTGCTATAATAACAACAGTTCTAAAAATGTTTTTATTGTTGTTTATAAGAGTTACCCTGTTCGGCGTGGCAGCAGATGGCTGTTGAATTGAGCTCCAGCTGAAATATGTGAAGAAATGTATGGTATGGAATGAGGGACAAGAAGGTCTCAACTTAGTTAATAAATGTGATTCTTGTTTTAGTTCTATAAAAGAAGCCCACCATTTACAGCATACACTAAATAATAACAATGCATGTATAGCCTATATCTTTACAACTGTTTCACATTATTTAACAGTTTACAAAGAAAAGTTATTTAGTTTTTTATACTTTTCCAAAAAACACAAAAGTAAATTTCAGAGATCATATCTGATTAAATTGGGGTTTTTAATACGGGAATAACTGCAACGATGGAACTGACAACTTATCTTCTATATTTTGAACAAACATTCAGATTTCTTGGTTTGTACAAGAAACTGGTGAAATTGTCCTAATTCTAAGACTGACTTTAGATCAGCTGCTCTGGTTATCCACGTTTTCTTGTCACTACTTATTTCCTATCAAAGAGTTTGTTAGCTATTTTCAGTGGCGTAATTTTTTACTTTGTCAAGGATCATATAAAACTACAAGGACTTTTGTTGTTGTTTCTTTCTAATTTGTGGTGTCCTTTGATTGAAATAATGTGTGAAGGTCAAATGTTGTCCTTCTGTCAGTGCAGCTTTACATTAGATGAGAGGGGGGGACTGATAGGCCACATTTAGTCCTGCAGGACTTAGCAGCTGGTGACTCCATGTCACTGGAAAGGAGACAGAGGCGTGCATGGCCAACAGCAGCAGCAGTGTGTGTTTGTTTGTGTGTGCGCGTGTGTGTATGTGTGTCCTCATGCTGAGGGGAATCAGGGGTGCTTGGTTCATTAAACATGCAAATGCATGCTTATCTTCCCCCAGCACCAGATAGTGGCGAAAATAGATAAGAACCAACCAAACCATGCCAGGGAGGAAAACAGAGAGAGTGTGATAGAAAAAAACCCTGAGAGGGAAACACTGAGAAGCAGCACAGGCAGACTGAGATAAAAAGGAACAGCAAAAAGAAACTGATTCCAAAAAGCAAGGTGTATAGAATGAACGGGGATGAGAGGCACAGAGACACAGAAGAGAAATGAGCTTATTAACAAACACTGCAGAAGGTAATATCTCCCCTGAGCTTATATATTAGGACTCCTGATGGCTATTTGAACACGTGTGTTATCTATTTTCTTTGTTTTTGACATCATTAGTCATAACAGTCCCTGTGTGATAATATTTGGAGAGCGGGCAGCGTCTATTAGTTTATCTATGTCACTTACATCAGACAGCTCTGATTTACATTTTGAAAACTTGCAGAAATAAGATGCATCTTTCTAATGCTTTTGTCAGTTTCCAAATTACAATGATTGGCAAGGGGGGTGCATAGATTACAGGTCAAAACAAGGTGATAAATATGTTACTGATTGGCTTCGGATGTGGGAGGGATACTTTTAAATTTGAATGTGTCTGGGCGTTGGTGGCCTAGCGGTTAGTGCGTGCGCCCCATGTACAAAGGCTTAAGTTCTCCAGAGCAGGCTGCACAGGTTCAAATCCGACTTGTGGCTTCATTCCTGCATGTTGTTCCCCACTCTCTCCCCCCACGGTTTCTGACTCTATCCACTGTCCTGTTTTTCACATTAAAATTTAATTTGTTGATGTGGTTATATCCACCTTATTGGCAAAATAAATTAGTTATTCTTTGGACTTCATGTTGATGTGCTAAATCAGTGTCTTAGTTATAAAATAATAATAATAGCTTAGATTTATATAGCCCCTTCCAAGAAACCCAAGGACGCTTTACAGTAATTAAAAGAGGGGCCGTAATAGGAGAAAAAAGACAAAACAAACGAATGAAGGAAGGAGAAAAAATAACTGGGTGCTTAATGCAGGGGTGTGGGTGGGTGACAAGGATGGTGTGGGAGACTGTCATAAAATGCAGAGAGGTCTAGGTGCTCTAATTGTCGCTGAAGGTACCCTGAATTTATTAAATAAAACTTTAAGTGCGTGCATCATTGGCTCTGCATTACTTTTGACGTTTGTGCATAAGTGTGTGTGTGTGTGTGTGTGTGTGTGTGTGTGTGTGTAGACAGTTATTAGTATGCATATACGTATGTGGGATTATGGTGTCTGCTTTGCTGTCAGTTCAACAGAAATGGCAGAAAAAAAAGTGTGCGCGCATTCATCCATAAAGAAAAAATATGTTTTGTTGACCACATGCTCAAAAAGCTCGACAGGCTATTACAGAGCTTTTTAATATGCAGCGTTTGTAAGTGTTGCAGGGATCATACATGTGTGACTCCTTGCCTGCCTGTCTGCTGTCTTGTACACTTGTATTTTGCTGTGTTGGAGTGTGTGTGGTGACAGTGATCTGAGTACAACAAGTTAAATCTTGTGACTTTGCACATGAATGTGTACAGTTATATTATGCCTCTTTCATGATGAACCTAAAGAGAAACTGGAAACATATCTTTCTATAATTTATGGAATTTCTATAATTTATTAATTACATGTGACTTCTAATGTTAACTGAGCAAGGAGGGGATTGTTGTCAATTGTAATATCAAAAGACTTGGAGACACTAAGAGTGTACAATTAGAGCAAAAGCGAGATAGAAATAAAGAGGCGATTGATCACTCCTCAGTTTCTCCCTCCCCTCATGTTAAGAGTCTGGGTGTCATCCTAGATAGCACACTATCATTCCAAGCTCACATCAATAATGTCACCTGGTCTGCTTATTTCCATCTTCGTAATATTAATCGCCTCCGCCCATCCCTCACTCCCAGCAGTACTGCCATCCTCGTCAACACCCTGGTTACATCCCGCATTGACTACTGCAACTCCCTTCTCTTTGGTCTCCCTCTCAAGTCCATCCACAAACTTCAACTGGTCCAGAACTCTGCCGCTCGCATCATCACCAGAACGCCCTCTGTTAATCACATCACTCCTGTCCTACAGCAGCTTCATCGGTTCCCGGTTAAACATCGCATCACCTTCAAGATTCTGCTCCTCACCTTCAAGGCCATCCACAACCTCGCTCCGCTTTACCTCTCTGATCTCCTGCACATCAACACACCCACCCTCACTCTCAGGTCTTCTTCTTCCATTCAACTCACTGCACCACCCGCCTGCCTGTCCACCAAGAGGTCCAGAGCCTTCAGCAGCTCTGCCCCCCACCTCTGGAACTCCCTCCCACCACAAATCCGTAATATCGACTCTCTCTCCATTTTCAAATCTCATCTCAAAACACATCTTTTTAAACTTCAGTCTGATCATTCTCCACCCGTTCTCATAACTCCTTTTACATCCTGTACATTTGTGTTTTTTGTGTTTTTAATTTGTTGTTTTTATCTCTGCTCTGTAAGGTGACCTTGAGAGTTTTGAAAGGCGCCTTTAAATAAAAAGTATTATTATTATTATTAAAGTGTTGAAGGGAGGGGATTGGAGAGAAAAACTTAAAGAGACAAAGATGGGGTTTGGATTATAAAAAGAACGGGTAGGTAAGAGAAGAAGAGTTGATATGAGAATGGTCCATGTTAATATTATAAGTAGATATTTTGGGGAAAGGACTACAAACATGGCTGCTTTCAGGTTGTCATCCCTATACTGATGTCCTCAAAAGACTAGTGCTCGAGGGCCTCAGAGAGCTCAAACTTGAGAGTGCAAGTCTATGTTTGAGAGAGACAGAGACTGGGAGGGCAGGTGAGAGAGAAAGAACTTGAGTGAGTTTGTCCTCATGAGGCACCGTACCCCCAGGCCAAAAGAATCAATGCCTGGAGCACTTTGAGAAGATTTTATACTTCACATAGGGGAGGCTGAGGGGGTGATTGGTGTGTATGTGTGTTTGTGTGTGCGTATACAGTTCAGGTAAGGTTGTTTTGTCAGCTTTCTGAATGCACACTACTATTCACCAGCTTTTTCTTTTCTCTTTACTTCAACTATGTGAACTTCACAAACGCCTTTGTCATTAATGTGTAGCGACAGTGTGCAAAGGACAGAAATCGACAGAAAAGACAAGCTGTCTGTTTAGACTCTGAGCCTTTATTCTGCGTCGTTACCTCTGCTGCCGACATGAATGTTAAAGCCTTCAGCAGTTTAAAGGCAGGCAAGAAGACAGGACAAATGATTGATTGGATTCATTCATTGAGACGTAAAGCAGTGCATACACTACGCTGTGCTGGGCTGCACAAAGCACCATATCCCCACAATGACTTCATAAAGGATTTGGATTAACACAATAAAGCTAGCCCGTTTATTTCCTGTGGGCCAGGGGCAGGATGTGGGGGCAGAGTCCTCCCAAGAGCCAGTACTGGAGGCTGTGATTACACTTTTCATTGTGACTTTTATCACCCGCTCTGGATGCTCTAAAATCGATTTTTGTTTGCATTGTAACCCAATGAGTCAGACGGCACCCTGGGTGCTGAGCGTCACCCGATGATTTAAGACTGACATCACCCAGATGAGTTCCTGCAGAGAGTCTCAGTCTTCAGATCTCAGCTTGTGTATGAGCATTGAAAGTGTTGAGAGCAACAAGTATGAATGCTGGTCTTAAAGTCGATTTTCATGTCGCACCGCTAGCATATGTCTTTAATTTTATTATTTGTATTCTGAACTTTATCTTTTACTGCAGGTACAAATATGTCTTTATTTCTCAATATTGGATATCTATAAAACATTTGGTCTCACCCTATCAGATTTCATTGGTGCCTTTTGGTTCAAACAAATCAATCTGTTTTCTTTTTTTACCCGTTTTTTTCATTTTGTATTTTTTATCTCCAGTTTTTTGAGACCACTCATGAAAACTGACTTTAAGAACTCAAACTTGCAAACTGAATTATTGACATTATACTTTTTTTGAATGTAATGCTTTACCTGCTTTAGGGGATATTTAACTTACTGTATTTTGTTCTCTCATCATCAGCAACTAAAATAGATAAACCAAACTTCCTTGTAAGGCACGTACAGGCTAAAATATCAGTGTAGGTGTATTTCTCGTGAATGAAAATGTTGTTGATGCAGGTTTGTTCATTCAGCACAGTCATCGTGTAATTGAGCAGTAAACAGAATAATCTTCAAACAACCTGATCAAAACAGCAAAACAACCACACAGATTTTCAACATTTCCATATTCCCTGGCGTGTGTGTGTGTGTGTGCGTGCGTGCGTGCGTGCGTGCGTGCGTGCGTGCGTGCGTGAGTGAGAGAGAGTGTTAGGGCATCTTGTCTTAGATGGATGCTTTTGAGTCACTGCGGGCAAGACATGGTGATATATCGTGAGAGCCGGACCAGCCAGCTCCGTCCCTACCAGTTAATTAAAACTTCTGCCCAAAGGCCCCTCTGCATGTCACAACACATCACTCTCATCAATCCATCATACTTATAAATGCATACATTCCCATGTGCTATATCTTTGATTTTATATTGGCTTATTCACCGCCTCATTGTTTTATACACCTACACACCACCTACACCATGTTATTTGTGTAATAGAGCATGCACATTATACTTTTTCTCTCTCTAAAGAGGCCATGCCACCATCAAGTAAAACACTAGCTGTCTGTAACAATAATTACAAAAGAGGAATGTGAAACAGATAAAAAATGGGCAACATCCCAACAACAGCATTAGTATACATTGCATGCCCACTTTACTGTTTTCAGACAGGGAATTGGTTAAATAAGAATGGTTTATAAAAAAATGATCTGCCTAACAAGATTTTTTTATTGTAAGGATTACAATGAGTCCGATCGCTTCTTTCAATACTATCAAATCTGGTTCTAATTCAATTATGATACAGTCTAATGTTATAGTTAAACTGAAAATAAAAGAAGAATGTTGCCCAGTGGAGTTGTGCTAAGTGACCAGAAACTCTTGAAATCAAGCTAAGTACCAAACAAGCATCCAAAGCTCCCAGTAGACTGTAATTAGATTAGTTTAAATTCCACTATAATTCACTAAACAAGACATAAATATGAAGAGGCTTATCAAATACCTAATTGTTTTCCATGCTGAGCTTTTTTCTAATAAACTTTATTGGACAATATTTCTATGTCAAAACATTGCAGACATGTGCCCAATGTTAGAACATGTAATTGGACTTTGATTGGATATGATTTAAAAAGAAAAATTAAGACATTCCAGTTACTAATGAGCTAAGTCATTAGTAACTGTCACAATTTTCAATGAATTCATTGTTGTAGTTCTCAGGTTGAAAATGCACAATATGTTTTACATTTTACAGTTTATAGTATACCCAAGAGTTTGTAGATATGTTTGTTAGATTAACATATCATTCAATTTAAATCTATATTTCTTTAGTCATAAAAAAAATAAATTGGATATCGTTTCGTGATTAGCTGTAAGAAGTTACAAAGTATTTGTTTCATCAAAAGCTTTCTTAGTTAACATTTGCTCCCCTATTCACTTGTATGTCATGTTGAATATTGTGCTTAATTTGTTTTGAGTCGTATAATTATCTCAGTGTGTGCTTGTGTTTTTATGTAATCACTATCTGCTCTTCAAGTGGTCTCCCCTGAATCATGAATATTGACAGTATGAAGCTCATGTTGAGCTGTTATGCTGATCACAGTCAAGCAGCGACAGTTCATATGTGGTGTAAGATTACGTGTGTGTGTGTGTGTGTGTGTGTGTGTGTGTGTGTGTGTGTGTGTGTGTGTGTGTGTGTGTGTGTGTGTGTGTGTGTGTGTGTGTGTGTGTGTGTGTGTGTGTGTGTGTGTGTGTGTGTGTGTGTGTGTGTGTGAAGCCACATAGTATTGGTAATTGGTCTCATGGGGGCCTCAAAGAGAGAGAAACTGTAAGGCGAATAACCTCTTCCCCCCCCTTTCGCACACACACAGACACACACACACACACACACACACACACACACACACACACACACACACACACACACAGACACACACACACACACACACTAATATATCCCTCCACTGGAGTGGAAGCTGCTGAGAGTGACTCTGTGACTCCCACTAAATCATTGGCTAGATTATCCTCTGGGGGATGAGTGATTTAAACTGTTGACTGCTTCAGCCCCCAAAGCTCTGAGATGTCCTATCCACCCATGACATCACACTACTGCCCTTGAGTGTGAATCTGTGTGTGTCTGCGTTGTATCGATATGTGTTTATGGGATCACAGTGGCTGACGGGCTGCAGGAGATTACAATTTATATGCCAGACGAGTTCTAGATGGTGAGGATATTTTACTTGTAAAATATATGTGACTGAGGTAATCGCATGGTTGCACAAATAAATGGATACAACTTAAAAACAGGACCTTCCTCTTTCCACCCCTCGGAAGGAGTAGATGTTTGTAGGAGAAATGTTTTGAATGACTTAAAAATGAAGACTAGCACCCAAGGAAGCTAAAATAAGTTAGTTCTTGATCACTCCATCACAACTGCAGTGATTTGAAAGTTTTCCTCCAGACAAACCCTCTTTCTTTTACATCATGAAACTTGGTCAGAAGACAAATGTAACAGCAAACACAGGGACAGATGATGGGAAACAGACTTGCTATCATTTTCGTATTAATTCATTTTTGTGAAAATCACAACTAGGATAAAAAAAACATTGTGATGATGGACTACAAACTGCTCACACCTCAATGAGTGACAATGACAGTTTTACACTTGGAATCAATCATCAGGGACTCCCATTGGGTAAGGCCAAATGTTTTTTGATTCTGAGCCATGAACAGAGTTGACAAATAATGATCCCGGCTCCAACCAGGAGTTTTCACCTTTACTCCCTGTAATATGTGATTTATTATAATAAGCTGTATCAAAAACACAGACATTACATCTGCTATTCAGCAGCTGGAAACATTTAAAACACATTTTTGGTGACAAAAAAATTGAGCCTCTAAAATACCACTGAAAACTTTATTAACTCTGAGTGTATTCACAAATATTGGGCTTTAGAAAAAAAAGCATTTATTTCTTGGCAGCTGTTTTCTGAGATGAATATTAGGGATACAAGACAAGTGCAAGTAACCTTTAAATGTTCTAACACAAAGCATGGTGTTGTAGGTAGTTTCATTACAGTCAGTTAATTCTTCGGGCAGTCGCTATCACATTCAGAAAATCATCAATCTATGCGTGTTGCGTGGAGTGTGTGTGTATTTTCTCACAAATAGTAACTTTCTTTACTACAGCAAAGTATGACGTGTGCCTCACCTATTAAAGGCGTAGTTTGGAAACTATATTGTGCGGAAACCTTATTGAGCAATATTTGAATGTAAAAACATTGCAGACATGTGCCGCAACATAAATGTTCATAAAAAAAAAAACATTATTTCACTTTAAATGATTTTCAGAAGCCCCTTTACTGAGAAACTCTGGCAGGTTTATCATTTAATGGGCCATGCTGAGCCTCCTGTTGTAAATGCACTTACGAATGACAAGTGAGTCATACAATACCACTTCAATATGACCGAACTATCCCTTTAACTGCACATGATGTTGAACATATTTCATTGCTAGTATCTGTGTGCATCTATAGAGCAAATCTCATTATTTGAAATTGACTACTATGTCAAAGTGAACTTCCTTAATCTCAATCTTGAGTCATTATTAAAACTTTGTTTGTTCAGTATTCTTCCCAAAGTGGAACTTTAATTCTAACTTTTCATAATGCGCAGTAAAGCTTTAAATCTCTACTTCGATAACATGTCATGGCAGTCTTCTCACAGTAAGCCTTGTTAGATGAGCATAAATATTTGACAACACTTATCTTTGTGGAGTACAATAATACGGGGCACACCCGGTGTCAGGCCACCCGTCCCCAGTGAATTATGCATGGAAATATTCTGTCATTATCTGTGCCAGTGCAAAACCGCGATAGCCCACCTATCATAATAACTATAATAGCTTGGTGATGATTATGACACACACAGCAGATGTTTCTGAGCTCAAATAGTGCAACCAACAGGGAACCAGCATTTTGTGCATGCATTCAAATACACAGGCACGAGTCACTGTATGATTGTGTGTTCAAGCAAAGCAAGCAGACACATACAGAATGTAGCCCTGTAGTCAGTAATGGCATGCATTTGTTTGCTGCAGGGGGCTTTCCGAAAAAGGTCTGACATCATTTTTTGAAGAAACTAAGAAGTCCTCTTTGAGGAAACACATAATGATAATGATTTTTTTAGATATGTCAGGATCTACACAATCCTCTTATGTCAATGTTTACTGAGAAAAAAGGCATGCTATAGCAATATCTAAATGTCATTTTTTATTACCTTTTTTGTTCAGGAAAAATGTTTAGAATCTCTAGAGATTTTTAAGAATAGTTTAAGAAATGCAGATGTGTCAATACAGTGTATGTCTCTTTCTGCATCTCCCTCACAGTTTTTGCAGATGGCTGTTCAGTATGACTCTAGTTCTGCTCGAGGTTTCTGCCTCTTGAAGAAACTTTTTCCTTGCCATTGTACAATACAATACAACAAAGAGTAAGATCTCGACCTACTAGACCTTTTTGTAAAGCGTCTTCAGATAAATGTGGTTATGAATTGACACTATACACAAACAAAGATTAATTGATTGAGATTGATTGATACATGTGCCTGCAGAAATAGTGATAACCTTATGCTTCTTTGTTATTCATGCAGCCCCTTTTATGTTTCTTCTACTGACAAATATAATTGTCTGGTGTTTGTATGTCTAACCTACATGTGCAAGTGAGTGTAAAATGAGCAAAAAGCTACATGATGACTATGTTTGGCCGGGTTTTTCATCACACTAATCTGCAAATAGAGATTGCAGGACAGAAACATCAGTACACCCACACACACAGGCATAAAAATCCTACAAATAAACATACATTAAGTCAGACTTTAAGTATGTATACACATTATTGTAGGCTAAACATCTGCAAGTGAATGTGTAGGACTTGAAAGGAGATAAATTGGAGGGATGAAAGAAGAAAAGAGTTTAAATAACTCTATTGAACCTGTCAATACCATGGTGCATTGTTTTCTTTGTTTGTAGGAATAAGAGTTTTTGTTGCAGCTGTCAGTATTCAGACATTAGAAGTCATTTCAGTGTACGCTTTGACTAGACAATTCTCTTCCAGTCGACGGTTGAACTGTCATTCAGCTGTCGTATCCACAAAAAGTTTGTCCTCAGCCTTGTTGTGAGCACAAAAGGCTGCTTTCTGAATAGAGTATCAGAGAGCTCTCTTTTGGATATGCAACACACACAAACACACACAAACACACACACGTATATATTGCCGAAATAGACCTGCCATACATGCATCCACGTAAACAAAATCACATTTTGCCTTTTAAACCCAATGTTTTGACATATTTTGTAACTTGTGTGCAATGTAGTTTTGTGTACATTTCATATTTCATTCACATTAATATTTCACCAATTCCCAACATAAAGCCAACACACACACACACACACACACACACACACACACACACACACACACACACACACACACACACACACACATTAGTAGATATGTACTCATACAACCGAAACATCCACAAAAATGACTGTGTTCCAACGAACCAGCTTGATGCCTTAAAGTGAGTTGGCACGATTTTGTACTACATCACTTTGCATTAGTCTCCCTGAAAATAATCGGCTGTGTCACATGGAAGCATATCATGCCCTCGCTCTGCACGCTTAGTTAGTATTTGTCTGCAGACTGCTCTTCAGTCAAGAATTACAATTATTCTCAGGTCAATGGAAATCTATGCCATTCTTACAGAACTAAGATACTAGGGAAACCAGCTGAGAGTAGAACCCAGGCAAGATTTTGGGTTGCTTGTTGGTGAACATTCAACGTGTGAACCTCATTGTAAAGATTTCACAAATAAGGCAAAGCGCAAATACGATAATGCCAGTCATGCTACTCTAGGCTTTCAGTTAAATGTGAAAGATATCTAAGTTGTTGATTTTGAGTAGAATTGTATTCTGAGGGAAACACACTGAATGTTCAAGTAGTATTGATGTGTTTTTCAAATGATTTTTATCTGTAAATCAAGATTCAAGATTAAGTAGAATTTGCTCTTTATTTAACACACATGAGAATGAAGAAGTTTACAACGTTTCCATGAATATACAGATGAAGACAAATATACTCATAAGAATGTCCATCAGAATGTTTATAAGTTGTTTGTGTCAGAAATTATTAATTTTTTTGTCATATACTAAATTTGGATTGCTGAGCCTCATAACAGTTCATCCATTTATTGGAAGAGCGATGGTTCAATCCCTGGCTCCTCAAGTCCTAATGTCAGAGTGTCCTTGGCAAAGATACTGAACCCTGAATTGCTCCCAGAGGCCGAGCCATCAGTGTTTGATTGTGTGAAGCTGTTAATTAAATTAGATCCTGTTGAGCATGGCATTAGTTTGTGAGTAGGGGCGTGTTTACATGCACTGTTTTTAAGCTTTTAGAGGTCCATAGAGTTAAAAGGCGCAATGTATAAGTTAAGTCCATTTTATATATAAATCTAAAAAGCCATTAACACTAAGTTTGTGTGGCTTCTCAATCAGTTAACCATGTTTGAAGTTAATAAAAGTATAAAACTCAGAAGCAGCTTCATACCATCCAGCTTCGTCCTTGTTAAGTTTGAACGATTATCTGTTATTCCAATTTATTTCAGACACCATTAACAGCAATAACCAATGAACAGCAGCCACTCAAACTGCTTTTTAAAGCTTCCCTCCACTCTTCATAAAGGCCTGAATGTGTTTGAGAAAACATCAGGCTTATCCGTTAGACCAGAAAATATGGTCTATTAGGCATCTTTTAATGCTAGTTAATGAAATAGCCCACACAAAGCCTTTCATTTCTCCATCTCTCCAACTCAACAGGATAGCAATTAGTAAAGACTTAAGGCACTGTAACTTCAGTGTGTGTGTGAATGTAGGTGTTTCTGAAATGTTTGTGTGTGTGTGTGTTTGTGTGTATTAGTGACTGAAATGCTGTTGAAATTGACTCCGTCCACAATATCCAGCTGATTGCCTTCACTGTAGAAAATGTGCTTGTGTGTTTCCTTGTATCATGTGAGAACCAAACTGTAGATGTGTGCTTGTGCGCGCTCAGTGTACACACACACACCCATCCATGCTGACAGCCTTATCGGGACAGGCAAGTGTTCTTAAGTGCTACTATCTGTGAAGGGAGGCAGCTGGAGGATTTGAGCAGAACTGTGTGTGGCAGTTTTGTAACTCTTTCAGAGTAATGCTCTCCAAGCTGTGGACTAATGACTCATGAAAGATGTGGCTGCTGGGATTCCTGTCCGGACAGCTACATACTATTTTAAACGCATTAACAAAATATTTACCTGGCTTTTATTGGTGCACCGAAAATGTCACACCCATTAGTATTTTTAGCTTTACTTCTCCAGTGCAGAATTACACTTAAAGTAAAGTAATAATTGCATTTATACAGTACATGCAAGTCTCACACACACACACACACATACACACACTTTACTCTTTCTTGCATGTTTAAATAATACTTCTATTATTTATCTTTGTTTGGTAAACAACATATTTTTTCACCACAAGGCTACCATACCAGAAAGTTTGCCTATTTATGTCAAACTTTGAATATATTAGTTCAAGTTCACTTGAGTCTCCAGACTCCCAAGAGACATTGCATATGCAGAAAAAAGCCATATTTTATTCCAGGCTATACATTTATGAATGCTAAGAGTGTGTGTGTGTGTATGCTTACATGTTGATTTGAATGAAAACAGTAGAGGACGCTGTGTGACGGTTCAGAGCTGAGTGATGAATTCAAAATGTGTGTCTCACGCAGGCTCACTGTTAAGAGACATGCTCTGCCTCCCTGGTGTTCTGGCACTACAGAATAGTTTGCAGAGTTGTGGAAAGATGCTCTCTCTCTCTCTCTCTCTCTCTCTCTCTCTCTCTCTCTCTCGTTTATTAAATACTCCAACAGCCAACAAACCTCACACTGAAGGTTCACACAGTTGGACCAATGACCAGTTTAAAGTTAATAATAAACAGACTAGTGAGGGTGACGAGTTACAGGGTGAGTAAATGTCTTTCATTTCTATGATTATGTTGTAAACAGAGACACTTCAATGTGTGCGCACTGATAGAAAAGCTCTGACCTGTTGTGAGTGGTAGGCCCTTCACTATGCAGGAACTTTTAGTTACTAAGTCTAAATGTTTTTAATAAGCTGATGGTTTAAATTGTGTCTGATTTAGGGCACCTATTTCCTGTTTCCATGCACAAACAGCAACACTTTCATGATTACACTCGTCACTCTTCTAAATAAGTATCAACACTACACAGCAGCACAGCAGAGAATGACAGTAAAAACATGTCCTACCTGTTTATTTGGCCAAAAAAGCCCTCAAAAGAACAATTTATCACTCTGCCTTTAAAAAATTGCAGATAATTAAACATTTTGCCGCTGTGACATGCACAAAACTCCCGCTTCAGGCATCCCTGTATGACCTGACCGGGATCTGACCTCTTAGTCTAAAAAAAAAACAAGATTTAAATCTCATGCGTACCAGCAGGAAAACAAAGCGATTCCCAGTGATTTAAATGCAAAATAAACAAATGTCAGAACAGATAACATTAAATATTACATCAAATTTATTGAGAGATTTTGATAGTGACAAAGGAGGTGCTGGATCTCGAAGAGGTCCCGGCCCCGATCGAGGGGTGCTGGATCTTGTTCCAGAAGGATCTGGTGCAAATGAAGCCCTGATCACAGTAGCAAACAACTATCTGTGTTTGAGGCACTAACTGGCCCATGGCAGCAGATAAACAAATGTCAAATTTATGAGTCTTTGTTTAAAACTTTATCTGTCAACGAAAGATTTTCTAGGAAAATTGGTTGCACACAGATCACATAAATCACAGAAGAAATGGCACATAATGCAGCCACACTCCGATCATAAACACATCTGAGAAGTATAGTGTGATAGCCTAGTTATGATTCTCTTAACCAGCCTGCTAATTACAACACTGTTTTTTTTAATCCTTCAGGCTGTTACTGCCTCAACAATGACAGCGTGTCATCAGCCAATCATGCTACAAGCCTGTTAAAGCAGTAGATCACATGTTCACATCAGTTATGTGTCTTAAAATAGGAAAGGATGACATAGCTAGCTGTCAGATTGAACACTGTGATTTGAGGATTAGAAGAGTTTGTACAGTTATTTAAGACTATTTCCTGTTTCTGTTTGTCCCCCATTTATTGTTGCACATATATATTACAATAATTACTAAGACACGTATAAATAACTATTACGTTACACCTCAAAGAAACACAGAAAAGGATGCATCCTGAAGACAAAATAAGAAGAAATCATGCAGAGACAGTAAAAAAATATCAGACGCACAAAATGATGGACTAAATTTGGTTCAACGAGTAGATTTTTGATTACATAGTAGGAAGTTGCAGTCATTCTTTATTTGATCTCAAACTGCACTTGGTTGTAACTTTTTGAATTGATTTCTTGTCGGTCAGTGTCAGTCGAACAATACACAGCCTTCAGGGCAAACATCACCAGTCATTTTCTGTGACAGCCTCTAACTTTCCAAACACTGTATCCCCAATACTAAACAGTTGCAGCTATTCTTTATTGAACTTAAATAAAAAAATAGTTTTCCCTCTGACTGCGTTTAACTATTGCTGACGCGTGTCTGCTGCTGTAGGCTCTGTAAAGATCTTTGCTATTTTTCACGCGTGAAATAGGCATTTCTGGGATACAGGTGGTTTTAGTTTGGTTCTACTCGTGATTGTGGTGTGTCTGAAAGAGTGATTCCATCACAGCAGACCAGACAAGCTACCAGGTAAACACATGAAAATATATGTTTAGGGAGAACTTTATAAACCAATTTTTAAGCAAAAGTTCCAAGCCCCACACACTGCCACCATGCATAAAGAAAGTTGAGTGTGTGGAATACCAAATACTCTTAATGGGACAGACATAGACACCGGGCAAGCTGCCCAGACAGCCGGTCTAATGGTGTAGATGAAGTCAGATGAAAGAGTCTATATGTATCAGTTAGTCTGTCCGTGTCTGCATTGATCACACAGCAGGCGGCTCAATTCTCGTCTCTAACTTTCTCTTTCTGCCCGTCTGTTTCCTTCTGCCTCTATTTGTCTTTTTCTTTCAGTGTAAACCCCCCATCCATCACCGGTCAATTGACAGTCATCAAGAGCAAAGAAAAGACTTCTTGTTTGTGTGTGAATGTGTTCTTGTCCATGTGCAGCTCCTGAATGAAACAACGTTACTTTAGTGCACAGTGCCTCATTCTGTGTATGTGTTTAAAAATGGTCTACCTGCGCTGACTTACAACTAAAATATCACTTAAGATGACTTTAATTTCTATTTTCTTTTTATATTCAGCAAAATGTCAGACAAAGCCTAAACAAATGTTTATAACGGGTGTGTTCTTAATATTCCTGTCATCTTATTTTGCAGTTCTACTGATGAGCAATTTCGCTGGAATGCTCAAGGTAAAGTTCACCCTGAATATTTGTACAAACACCCACACACACACGCACGCACACACACGCACACGCACGCACACACACACACATACACACACACACACACACACACACACACACACTCACTCATACTGCTCAGGATAGAAAACTCAAATTTTTTCATGGTAGTTTTAAAGTTTCAAGTTGTTTGTTTTAATACTATTTGAAAATCATAATCTAAACAACAATTACAAAATTTTAAGTGTGTATCATTTGCAAACATGCCTCAGGTTGAAGGATGAGATTTATTACCTCGACACCAACAAGGCCTGCTCCGCCTCAGGTCGGATTGACATTCTGGGAAAATTGTGTGTCAAGCAACATTTGGAATTTAAACCAGCCCAGTGATGTATGGGCAGAAGCACCACCAAACACCTGATGGATTACAAGATGATTGCAAAACACAGACAGATGCACAGACACTAACACAGAGACATGGACAAACACTTAAAGACATCAGAATTGTTTTTTTGGTGCTGGATGGTTTGACAGTCAGTTTAAATCTACATGCATAAAGAGCACAAGTATGCACTATTTGTCTGTTTTTCTGACTCATCTGCTGCTCACATATTCACAATATCACAAATGTATTTACATATTTGTAGCATTGTATCACCTTCAACTTGTTCTACAACTTTATAAAGAGTCAGAAAGCTCCCAGAGCAGACTTATTAGTATCCTTTTTATATTACCAAAATGTCCTATAGGTCACAATCAAGTTATAATGAGTTGGGTTTTAACAGCTGAGAGACATCTAATGCATGCTCTGTGGCTCCTTCCCTTTTTCCCCTTCCTTTTTAATGTTGATCCTTCTGTGTCCCTCATGCTCCGTTCTCCTTCACAGTGGATGGACACAAGGATATTGAAGATGAGTTGACCACAGGATTGGAGCTTGTGGATTCCTGCATTCGGTCCCTACAGGAATCAGGAATACTTGACAGTGGAGAACGTAAGTAGAGTTTTTTTTTTTTAATGTTGTGTGTTTGTTTTTGTTCGAGTAGGTCAACAGTAACAGGGGGATTCAACAGTTTAATATAACGTGTCTATATAACCTCCAGTTAAAACAATATAAACATATTGTGTACCTTTTATATAATAATATAAATATAAACGGTATATTCAACAAAGCAACTCTATCACCAAACAAAATACTACTTCAGCTTGAGAGCTTCAAAGTAAGAAGCAAACAATTTTCATTTTCTAAGTTTGTAGATTTTATGTTTTCTCGCTTTTGTTCCTTGAAGATATTATTTCAAGGTTGAAATTAGGTGTTCTTCCACAATGTTAACACCTGAATGAACTAAATCAAGGTCTGTGTAAATCCATCAGGTTCTTCAGCAGTGTAAATAAACCTTTCTGTGTTTCAAAAGGAATGTGAATTTCATTTTTAATTGTTGTTCAGTGACTCTCACACAGAGTGACTGAGGGGGAAAGAATATCCAGGCGATCTTATTAAAAACTAGACCTGTGGTTGGTTTGATACAGGAGGATTATGTTGTGTGTGTGCTGTTGGGTAATTATTTTTTGTTTTCCTGAAATTAAAGGCGGAAATGCATTCTTATTAGTCCCTTAGGCCATTAGTTATCTAGTGCAGCAATTCCCTGTGTTAATATTGAGTTTTCACTTTTCATTTCAATTCAACGAGTCTTCGGAGGATTTTGTTGAAGATTAAGTTTAGTGTAAGTATTAAAATAGTATACCATTTAAGAATATGGTATAATAAAGAAGGTAGGATATCTGAAAAAGAGCAAGGAAAGAGAAATGCATTTTGTTGCTGGGCAGAATTAGAGCTGTCGTTTATCACTGAGTGGTTTGCATAGTTCCTTTGTTAACAAAACTGACTCAAAACAAAGTATTCTATAGTGAGAATTGTTCTTTTCATGTGGGGAAAAAGAACAGGGCAGCACATACACAGACATTCACATTCTGGATTTGCTTTACTAACCCTCATATTTGAAGCAGCTTTTCCATTCTGATGGTCTTATATTCTGAGAAACAAACTCATACAATGAATGAAAAATTGGCCTGGGAAGGGCGTCTTGCTAAAAGTGCTTGGCATTTTGTTCGCAGGTCATTGGTTGCGGATCATTGCGTTCCTATTTCAGTTATTGTCTGCTGACCTTTTTGTCGGTTGATATCGCTGTAATGGAAGTCGTTTTAAGAATTCAAACTGCTCACGTTTCTCAGGAGTTTACTCACATGCTAGACAATATGTTTTACCATGTGCTGTTTCTAGTTCTATCAGAATGAGCCAGCTACAGTGATGAAAATATTAAGTATAAATGTGCTCATACAGTATTGAGAGATTACTGTATGACCTGTGTATCAAGGATAACACAAAAGCTGGACAGGATTAGATTTAGGAGGCTGGTTTTGAATATTTCTATTACATTTTCTGCTCTCCTTTTATATAAGGGGAAACATGGTTGCATGTTTCGGCACATGCACAATAGTGGAGAGACATGTCAGATAATTTGATTCGTATCATTTTGGTAGGAAGTCCCTTATTCTCCCGCATATCTTCTTTATTTGAGTCCTAGATGATGCCTCCCTCTTTGTTAGCGCTCTTATTGTGGCTGCTTCGTTCACAGCTGTTTTCCCTATTTTGCAAATGGGCTTCTACCGAGCGCATCACAATGTGTGGGTGCAGATAAATTCCACATAGCTTTCTCTGTCTGAGGATGTTTGTGTATTTCCCTCCGAATAGTAGCGCTGCAAATAGCTTAGCGGTAAATACATTGCATAGTGACATGTCGCTGTCTTCAGTGAAAGGTGGCACAAAACAGGGAGGCTTTTTGCTTTCAGCCGATACTGTGGTTTGTAAGGTGTCGCAGAAGAGCCACACAAACATCTCTGCATGTATATGGGTATTCAGAGAAACACAAACTAACTCTTTAAGTTGTCATGAAATTAAGTTTACCTCTCAAAGCAATCAATGTGTGACTCTGGGTATAGGTGGAAACCTTGTGTGTATATGTGAGCTGTGTGTAAATGTTTTATGGGTCTGAAACATCACATGAAATTTATTATTTGACTCTGCTTTTGAATATTAACATTTGAGACTTAAGGAGACTCAGAATAGGAAAACAAGGACTTAGGCTGCCTTACTACTAGCCTCAGTGTTGTTCATTACACCCTCTCACACATAATCAAACACAAAAACAGCAGACACACATTAAGCACTCACATGTTTGCAATGACTATCACACATGAACTCTGTGAAATGCAGATATTTTTCTTCCAGCCAACATTTATGTGGCGCGTATGAACACTGAAACAAACGTCACACAGTGCACACGCAGTGTAGCAAAAACAGCAAGGCAGAGCGATGATAAGTTTGGAAGCTCCCACTCAGTCTGCGTAACACAAAGTGCTGTTTAATAATTCATAAAAAGTAAGGGATGAATCGAGATGAGAGAAGACAAGTCTTTTGTGAAGGCAAGAAGCAGAGGAGTTGATCCTGGTTCACAGCGCACAGACTCACAGGGAGACGGGATTCTGGGGGAGGAGAGAGAGAGAGAGCAGTGGAATAGATATGGGAGAGGAATAAGAACTGAGCTTTGTTATTTTGGGGTGAAAAAAGAAACTAACATGGCAGTTTGCTTTGGGGGTGACAGTTATTGTAGATATTTAAAGTACATATTCATTATATTTAGAAATGGAGAAAGTATGAAAAAATAACATTTATTATGTATTTTCATATTCAACTATTACTACTCAGGTTAAATATTTAAAATAAAGCGAGAATAAAAATAGCAACCTAATGAAATATGAATGCATAGCAGAATGAACAGGTCACAGACCTAACTGCTCTTCAATCACCTATAGAACCACTCAGACTAATGAGTGGTTTATAACAACTTGTTTTGGTTCACCTCAGCCCCATTCACAGTTTAGAGAGGCTGTCTAAAAAAAACTGTTTTAAAATGTACTTATTCCAAATCGATATCAGAGAGAAGGGATTGTAATTTTATGCAGCAACAGTGCCTTTGTAATGTGGTGGGCCAGCACAAAATAGAATAATAAAAAAAACCTTTGTGCAAAAACATACGAAATGAGATAAATTCATCAAAATGTAACAGTGCATGAGTTATAACTAACAGGCTTTATTTCTATCTGCTGTTCTTAATGTTTTATACAATAACCATATTTCTACATGAATCCAAAAATAAGCCCCAGAATAATTTATTTTCACCACTAGATAGACATGAAATTACCTGAGGGTAGCAGAGAGCTAACTTGAACGTCGTCTGACTTCCACATAAGGTGCATGGCCATTATACTCAGGCCACCGTCAATTAAAAATGGTGCATGCTGCTAAGTGAGAAAGCATTGATTCTTTATGTTATTATGTTTTTTTTTATTGTATTATGATTATTGTAAATGCTCATATTGAGATAAAGATGAAATTTGCGGTCATTGCACATCCCTAGTTGGCATGTTTTTATGTTTCATGTGTTGTAACAGCTATACTCGTTTAGTGAATCATATTTTTTCATTTAGTCTTTTGTCTTAACACTACAACAGTTTATAGGCTGTTGATGTATACAGATGGTGAATTGAGTTTACTGCAGCCATTGGGGTATATGCAGCTACATCACACCAATCGTGCAAAGCTTACTAAATAGCAGCAGAAATAAAACAATGTTTAATCCTCATTTCAAAGTAGTATCACTTCTTACATAAGGGGTCAAGTCAAGTTTTCCATAAGTGGAGAGTACATGGTAAAAAATGAACACGTTCAGGGAGGTAACAAATCCAATCATTAGGTGTTCCATCTATTACAACTTTCTTCTTTTCTGCCCTCCTCCTACCATCCTCTTCATCTCCCTGCTCCTCCTCCTCCTACTCCCATTCTCTCTGTTCCTCTGTTTCTCTTTCCCTCTGCTAATAAATTATGTATGCCATCTCTAACTCACGGAGAGCTGCACTGCTGCACTATCTGCTCTAAATTGCTGCTCTCTCTCTCTCTCTCTCTTTCCCCATTTCACTCTTCGCCTCTCAATCTTTCCCCTTCA
This sequence comes from Labrus bergylta, assembly GCF_963930695.1. Lineage (NCBI taxonomy): Eukaryota > Metazoa > Chordata > Actinopteri > Labriformes > Labridae > Labrus > Labrus bergylta. Next base: position 19,219,488 of record NC_089214.1, read on the forward strand.
CGCCCCCTCTCTTTCTCACTCTTAATCTCCCTCTCTCACTCCTCACTCCCTCACTTTCCCTGTATATGCATGCACACACACACACACACGCACAAACACACGCAAAAAAACTTAACTCAACCCCCACCTCCCACCAAACAACACACCAATCCTGTCTCCTCTATCGGTAGGACCGGCTCTTCTTTCCCAGAGTTCCTTGCAGCTCAACTCCACCCCTGAGGCTTCGCTCCAGTACTCTGCCAGCTACCATAGCAACCAGACCCTCGCCCTTAGCGACAGCATCTCCGCAGCAACTCCTCAGCGCAGCGGGCAGGTTGGAGGAGCCGTGCACAGCTACAACCAGGTAGGAAACACTGCTGCTCACAGATGTTGATTAGAAAAGAAGTGTTGACGATCGCGGTAAAGACCAGAGGAGCAAATTTCTTTAACTTTAAGTGTTTGTTATTGAAACTTCTCCAGCAGGCTGATGGCCAGAGAAATGATCAACATCAGTGGAGTTTGACTAATCAGGAGACTGATCTGAAAAGTGTTCTCTTCGGTCTATATGTACAACTGCATCATACTTATTTAAGGAATGTACACATTAGAGAATGAGAGGAATGTAAAGGTATATTGAATATTCTGGTTTTCAGTTTCTCTTCCCCTCGTTTCACCATCACAGACTCAGGGAACATTGCTCGCCTTTTCCTCTACCCCCCTTTTTAGATGCATCTTGAATATCAAATCTGTCGACATGAAACTGTAACTCACGTTGCCCTGGCTAAGTCTAAGAGCAGATGAATCTTGTTCATCAAATTAAAAAGTACATTTTAAGGCAGACTAGTGTCTAAGTAGCCTTGCTGAATTGCTTTAATCAAGCCACCTCAAGTGGATCTTCAAGCAATCCATTGCAGTTTCTATATAATTTGGAGGATGTGAGAGGCAGGATTAGACAAATTCCTCAAAGTTAATGATAAGTTGGCGCTCAATAACCAAAATAAGGCGGTGATTAGGTGCACACAGAGAGATCTCAGCGAGTGTCTTATTTTTAAGGACTTGGAAAATGAAGGTACACACAAAGTCACATATTCATCCCAGCGGTTTGCTGATGAAAAGGAAAATCCACCAAATTACTTTCCTGTCTACAGGAGCAAATTATTTCCAATTTTCACATCCTTTAATTTCAATGGTAATACACACACGCCAACACACACACATTTACTTTCAGATAGAAACCCACACATCACTGAGCAGCTGCACTGCTCCATGAAGAGATATTGCTGGTGTATGGGGAAAATGTTCCCTTTTTTGATGGATAGCTATGGATACAAAGTTATGGCAAATATTTTAAGTCAATAATTGTACATCAGATAAATGTTTTTACAAGGATCGAGACTATTTTAGGATATCTTGGATTTTTCTTGGCAAGTTCCTGCTCACATTTTGAGTACTCTTTCCATGACCTGAAAGGACTTTGGTTTGTGCTTTTTAATTTCTCTTCTGTGTGTGTGTGTGTGTGTGTGTGTGTGTGTGTGTGTGTGTGTGTGTGTGTGTGCTTTTCTCATGTGTCTTTCGAAAGACAAAGGGGAATGAGGTCTGAAATCGGTCTTTGTAAACACATTCATTCATTTCCCCCCGATATTCTCAAAAACTAATTTCAGAGCCCGGATTAAAGAAGGCTCCCATTCCATTGCTTAATAAATAAGAAATGCAGGTGGCAAGGACAGAAAAATAGAAAAACAGACAGACTGCGGCATACATGGATGGACAGATATGGCAAAGGGAGTTTTATTCTGTCTGTATATAGTAATTGTTGTCCTCTTCTCTACCATTCCACTGTCTTGCCCCTCCACCCCCCACCCCTTCTTCTTACCCTGTCCTCTCTGCTCACCATCTCTGTCTATGTGAGCATGAGTGTGGGTATGTTCTGTGTGTGTGTGTGTGTGTGTGTGTGTCCTCCTCTCTGATGTTTTTGGCTTGTCAGTGTAATGGGGCCAGTGTTGTCAGCAGGGTTTGTTGCTCATGAATAGCTCTACACAATCCAGTGCAGCTAGATAGGCAAGCAGGTACAGTGTGCATGCGTGTGCAGTACATGCAGGTTTTGGCTGAAGCGCTTGCAGGCATGTGCACATGCATTTGCACATGGGGGTGTTTATAATGCACCCCTATAACCATTTTATGTGCACCGGTGCATTTGTTGAGTTGTACAAGTGCCTGTTTCAGGAAGAGTGTGAAAGAGAGTGAAAGGTCCAGCATGTTGCTGCTCCTCTGTAGGGTATTTATAACCCTGAGAGGCCCTACTTTAATAATGCATGGATACATGGCACCTCAAACATCCCAGTGTTTTTCTGGAGGAGGAAAAGAGCAGCACTGCTACAAGACATAGAATGGGACTGAGAAAGTTATTTCTATCATACAGTGTGCAGGCTTTCTATCCATTAGTTAATGAAGAAAAACACTATCTATACTGTTCACTTTTTGTACCTGGTGAATCACCTATCTATCTGTTTATCTTTTAATTTACCTACTTGCTTCTTCATAAGTCTAAAGTCCAGTTGTGTCTCATTTTAAATCTCAATCAGTAGAACATCTGCAGTGTTTAACCCAGTAGAGTAATCTGATGCATTAAGCTCATCAGCTCTGTACTGTGTCGGGCACCTCATCAGTCTAAGATCTCTCACTTGGCTCAGTAACCTACTAAACTAACTCAGGGGACTTATGGTGGAGATTTATGGTGCACTCTGTTCTGGATAGAGGCTCATAGAAACTGTTAATAATCAAATCTCTATTAACACTTTCTTTGTGATCTCAAGCTAACAGATCACATTACATTCATTAAACATTACATGTGCATTTACAATAGGTTTGGATAGCTTGGATTTATTTCACACTGCTACTTAAAACATGATATCAAAGTAATCAGTGGTCCTATTTATAAAAAAGCTGATTCTTTTATGTATATTTTATAAGGCAAAGGTGTGAGTTATAAAAAGTTTAATGGTGATGATAAATGCTAAGTGATTTCTGGAACCGCCATTTATTTATTTATTTGAAAAGGGACAGTGTACATTAATCAACATTCAGACGGATGTAAATGTACCTAAATTGACCAAAAGGCTAATTTTCTTCAGCAGTCCCTTTGCCAGATGTTCTTTGGCAACATAGAAGTAAATGTAATCCATTAGCATGCGTTCATAAGTATAGAAACAAAACAGAACAAAAACAACAAATACAGATATAAACAGACAGATATACAGACAATAAAGACTAATCTCCAACATAGGACATGATACAGTTAAATTTACCAAGAGTAGGTGCAGCATTAGTGTTGACATTCACCTTGAGCTTTTGTAGTTTATTAAAGGCTTTATATGTGATTTTTTGATCCAGCAGATGTCGCCCTTGAGCACCAGCATGAAACCAAAACAACTGCATTTTTGTGTTAGCATGCTAATGCTAGCGCTCTTTATTATGCTCATATCTTCACACTGCATGTTAATTTACCCGAAATGAGCGTGATCTAGAAACACAGTTAAGCAGTGAGTACAGTATGTTATTCTTCTTTTCTCTAATCCCTCAATTAAACAACTTTTATACGCGAGGGGAGGAGTCAGCCGCCGTGCCGGCGATGTAAACAAAGTGAAGATAGGACTCTGAAAGCATCACAGACAGTGGGACTCGGGTGTTACATATTGTAGACAGTCATGACTCACAGAGTTATTTTCAGAGGATATACTTGATTTCTATTATATTTAAGTGTAAAAATCACATATAAAGCCTTTTTATTTAAGCTAAGCCGGGATGAATTAACCAGATTCAAGCCTTTATCATTTCTCTAACCTGCATGTCTGTGTCATAAGGGACCGTTAAATGTGCTTGTGTAATCGATAACATGGACAGCCCTGTCTTCCTGAAATTCTTTCAAGAAACTTACAAATTGTCGTAGCATGTTCCTGATGACTTATTGATTTTCACACCAAATGAAGCATTATGTCAATATACTATCTACTTGTAATCTATTAACTGTTAATGCATTTTTATTTTTTATATTTAATACAGAACAGTTCAGATGTGACATGTGACATACTTTAATTTAGCTGCAGATTTAAGTTCTAACTTATCCTGAATCTCTGCTGTGACTGTCCTGCACTTTGTACGTGTTGCCATTGATCTAACCCACCCACTTACAAAAATACAGTAAAGTAAATAAAGAATGTATTTCTGTCTATTAAAATGAAATGTGCAACTATTAGGTCATTACAACAAAATTGGGAAAGCTATTATGTAATAAAAAAAAAGAAGACAGAATTGAAGTTGTATCAGAATCAGGTTTTATTGCCAAGTACATTTACACATACCAGGAATTTGTCTTGGTGTATTGGTGCAAAAACAGTTAACAAAGGAAATAAAGCAAGCAAAGAACTTAAATAATAAAATATAAGAAGCAATTCTAAATATAATGTACAATTTAAAAATGTAAAAATATAATGCAATAATATAGAAATGCAATAAGTTACAAATGTTTATCTCTAGCTTCAGGGCCACAGGTTATGACTGTAGCAGTAATTGCAGCAGTAGCATATATGTGGCATTTGTTTAGAGAATAAATGTCAACCCAACAGGACTGCCAAGTTAAGATACATATTCCTTCAACATTTACTTCTGTTGTGTTGAGATCAAGGTAGATCTAGCAACTCAAGCTTGAATGGTAGACTCTACCCTTTCATAAGCACTTCCACATTCACACAGGAACTTAGACACAAAGTAGCTGAATGATATAGTCAAGAACATATACATGAAAGCTAAAACAACTAAAATCTTATTTGTCTGTTTCTTATTTCACAGATTCTCCATACTCTCAGTGCTTTGACGTGTTGTCTTTACTCTGCTACTCTACCTTTCTGCCTCCATGAAATAAAAGTCAGATAACAAATCCGCTCAGCCCTTATGTAAACCAAATGCTGAAATCAAGTGCCTGGTGTCTGCAGCAGGCAGTTATTGACTTAAAACTAAGTAGAAATCTACTAATCTTGATATACTCTTTATAGAGAGAATGCCATTGAGAACATAAGGAGAGATTGTGGGCCTGTGTGAGTTGCTTAAGATATGCCAAGAGAGTTTTTCTGAGCAGGCATACTTCACCAGTGTTTCTGTGCAATCATACAGCTTCAAAATATTCACACCTGGAACTGCTATATACCAGTGTAGTCTTCTAACATAGCTCCAGATTGTAGATATTTGTGTGGGTGTGTTTGCATGTTTTGAGACTCTGCTTACTGGATGAGGAAATGTTTGCACTCATTTACATTGTGTTTTCTTACATAAGTGTATACTTAGTCAAGTGTGTCTGTACCTTAATATACAATTTCACAGAAACAGAGTCAGACATATGACCTACAAATACATTTCATGACTCTCTCGCAATGTTGATTTTCCAAACCTTTTACTTGAACCCTTAATGAAGCAAGCAAAATGTATTTTGTTTGCTCTCCTCTCAGTTGCTGCTTTATAAGATTTGGAGTGCTATAAAACTTTGGAGCTTGAAATACAAGGTTGGAGTCTCTGAGGTCCTGAATAAGAACTGTATAGGCAGTGATGAGAACACTCCAAGGTGACTCAGTGACTGTGTGCTTAATAATGTGACCTTGTACAACTGAAGCCATGTCAGGCTGGTAATAATATATTTGAATCACCTTTACAGCTTTAAGCATACGGCTATAGAAGGCTCAGTGTAGCAGCAGCATATGCTCCCCCCTACTGTCTCTGGAGACTAAGGTGAATGTATTAGGATCAACCAGCATGTATGCTCTAACTTTAACTGATAAACTGTCACTTGACGTCATGTCTGAATTGAATTAATTGCAGGTAAAGCAGCAGGTAGCAGGTTAGTGAGTGATCAAAAATATCAATTTATTTTAAATGACTTCCCTTTAATGTAGTTTGGCTGCAAATTTACATTGGTGGAATTGATGTCTGATGACACTGCAGGAATGTAATTATATTAATTTAACTATATCTCTATAATTAAGTTTAAAGCAAGGTACTTTGTATTACACTGATTAGAATCAGTGATTCCAAGTTCTCAGTTTTATTAGGGTTTATGTGTCAAAAGTTGATACACATTAAGATTAAAAAAAAAAAAAAAAAAAAAAACTGGCAGTGTAATCCTGGCTTCTACTTTGAGTAGGTGGTGCAAAAAAGGCTTTACATGAAATTATTTCAGTCAGCTAGGCTACTAGGACTTCATGGTCTGCTTCGATGAGTCTGTTTAAGTCACCCCTCTGTTCTAGTGGGGATTTCATTAATGGCTCCTCTGGGTTCATTGGGGACTCCTCAAAGGCTTGACTGAGCTCATTGGTGCATATACGTTTTTGGGGCCACAAATCATTATTACCCTTTCTACCCAGAATTTTAAACTCAGCATCCCCCTTTGCCTCCTCCCAACCTTTTCCCTCCTCCTCATGCACACGCCAGCTATTCATCCTCCCTTTTTTTTTGTCATGGCTCTTCTTCCCTCACTTGCTCTGTGTTCTCCCCTATACACCCTCAGGTGACATCCAGCCGTGCAGCCCAGCAGCAACAATCACAAACTGGAGCAGGGTCAGGTAAGAATTCACCTCCCCTTCTCCTCTTTACTCTTCTCTGTTTCTCTGCATGCAGTTGTTTTAAGATAAGTTGGTCTGACATAGCATGAAACACTGCAGATAGGCAGAGAAGACATTTGCAGACGCTGATGGACAAGCATGAGAATTGGAATAAAAACCTTGTAACTAGAAGCTTGTTCTCATGGCCTGTGGTATCTATAGTTTTCTCATATGTTGTATTGCTTTAATATACAAGCTTTATTTCCTCCTGTATTTTGAGCCTCTTTGGTCTGATATATGTGCACTATAGTACAATAACTGTTTTCTGTATCCAGCTTGGTTTTAAGGCCTTTTTTAAAAAACATTTTTTTTAGTTGACTTATCCATCTCTACAAAGTGTATTTATTAACTTAGATAAGTTATATTAAAATATATTCACCCATCCATCTAAATCTCTGCCACTAAACTATGAAGTCCAGACATCCTGTTCCCAGCAACCTCTTCTAGCTCCTGTTGGGGGATTCCAAGGCTTTCCTTAACAAAGTTTGCTCCAAAGTAAACAACTTTATATGCCTAAAGGAAGCTGTCCAGGAAGCAGCCTGATCTGATACCAGACTAGTATCCTTAGTCAGACTTAGTTATTACTGTATAGAGTGGCTGGGGTGAAGCTTTTGTAAAGGAAATGTTCTTCAGTTTTCCCCCCAAGCATTGAAGGTTCCCACCAAAACCCCTTTCAGCACCCCAACCAGAGACTTAAAAAGGCATGATTATCTCGACTCCTGATTACATATTTCACTGCGGAGAGTGACTCATAGTTGCATTCAAGGGGCCCTCTTGTGTTTTGGCGAAAACTCTAACATACTAAATTGTTTAGTATATGCAAATTAATTAATTAAAAAGTGAGGCATTCATAGAGGTCATTACTTTCTATAATCCGCAAATAAAGATTGTACTCTTCTTCCAAAATGTTAAGTACACATTGAATATTGATTCACTGAGATATGGCTAAGGGCTGGATAAACATACTAGAATAATAGTTCTTTTCCATCTGATTTACTGTTATGTTAAACAGGCTTTCTGACTTTTTGTTTAACACATTTATACTTACCCAGTCCTGGCACAAAACAAAAGGGTCTTTTTAACATGTTTTCTTTTCATTCTGTTGTTAAATGTCAGGCTTTTGCCTCTAAATGACATCCCTGTAGATGGTTTTTCAAGTCATTGATGTCAGCCTCACTACACTCTAGCTCAGTCTTTTACTTTCTGTGTTTATTGAGTTTTACTCTCCCTTTCCTTGTTCTCCAGGTATCTATTACTCCAGCTCCACCTTACCCGCCCAGCGTGTCAGTTCCCCCCTGTCTGGAGGAGGGGGAGGCTCCGGATCTGGTTCCCCCAGTAAACTCCAACGCCTGGGATCAGCATCCGACACACCAGGGTACTCTACTACTCAACGCCTGCCCTCCTCCTCCTCCTCTCCCAGCAAACAGTCTCCTGCTAATCGACTTGCCAAGTCATACAGGTAAGAGACATTGGTATTGATTTTGATGATTCACAAAAGGATTGTGATGCCTTTACTCTCTACACTCATACTAAACCTGGGCAACTTAATCAAAAAGATACCGTGTAATTCACAACACACGCAGGGGGTTAAATGCTTCCCTTATTACGCTTCTTTTCTCTTCTAAGGTGCTTTTGCTTGCTCTAATCAGGGGGAACAGTGAATTTTACCGTTTTCAAGTCTGGCATCATAATAAACCCTTAAACCCCCCCTCCTAGCTCGTTATCTTTATGTGGACAAAACAGCTCCGTCAGCATAGGTGCACCTCTACTTGTGCAGACAGCTTTCTCCACCGTCAGATACAAAACAAGAGCATACTCTATGGAGCAGAGCAGGACAGTGTTTCGGCTGTGTTTGGGCCTGAATATCATTAGCGCTATATGCTTAGGGAATTAGACCTTGAGAATGAGCAGATAGCCGGAGCAAATGAGGGCAATTTTTCGAGCTATTACCATCCACATTGAATTCTTAGTGAATCAGGCCCACTGTATTTCACACATTATTTTCACAGGTAGGTTTTTGAAAGAAAGAAGTGAAAAATAAATAATGATTAACATCAATGGATTTTAATTTAATGGAAGGGAAACATTTCCTTGGTGGTTCATTGCCTTCTATCTTTGCTGTTTTAGAATGAATATGCTGACAAAAATATCTTTCAGACAAAACTATATTTCTTTTCCATTTTTCTTCCAGCACTACAGTTGCTGTGACAACTGCAGGAGGGGGTGGGTCTCCCTTGAGGGTAGCATCTCCACCCAACTCCACAGCAGCAGGGGGAGGGGCCAGCTCATCACTGTCTCCTCTTCACCAGGTAAAGAGTCTCAGAATGTGGACCCCTGTTGAATAAAATGTATTTATGTGTTCAATATATGGCAATTCAAATTGTATTCAAATGCTATTGGCCAAAAAAGAACGTCATAAATGAAACTAAGGAAGCTGGAACATTACTTAAGGAAGTACAATCTTCAACACTGCTCCTCAAAGTCTAATTAAACTTATAAAAAAGACTACAGGAGTAACACATAATACACTTGGAAACATATCAATCTTCAACATTTGTGCAGCATAACCTTGTTGTTTTATAGCTGAAGAGATTGTCAGACCAAAAAAAATCAATTTGTCTTGTCAGGCTTGTCTGGCTCTGTTAAATACAATCCTGACCTTGTTTACCAAACCCTATTCTATTCGTTAAGTCTATTCATCATAAAGTTTCCGACTAAAATACTGTTTTTATTACAGAGCAATATATCATATCATACATGTATCATACAGTGAATTTTTTTTTTTTTTTAAATAGTTACTTCTGTGGTAATTTCCAGCATTTGAGTTTTTGAACAGAGCTGCAATTAACTGATCTACTGTTCAATTGAATGAGAGTTGACACATTAGTTTGATCTTATCCAATATCTCAGATGGAAACATAATGAGAAGGATTTTTTCACATTGGTGTTTTCAGCAGAAATTGCATATTTTCTATATTAAGTGGTTTGACATGCCAACATAGCACCACTTTAAATGTATTTCAATTTACAGTCCATTTTACAAAAGACCCTCAGGAAAAAAAATTATAAAGTCGTTCAAAGAATGCAGGTACAAACTCTCATCTGAACTACATGAATCATAACATAACAGCTCCGACAGCTTTCACCATGTTCATCCTCTGAGCTTATTTTCAAGATTCAAAAGAAAAAAAAAAAAACTTGTCTTTGCAGATGAGTTCAGGCATAGGGAGCTATGCCACACTGTCTCCCAAACGGCTGGCAGCTCACCACGCTTCAGACCAGTACAAGATCTCCCACGAGCTCTACGCTACAGCTACGCTGCAGAGGCCTGGCAGTCTAGCAGGTGGGATTTCACACACTCCTGCAGCCTGTCATTCACACACACATAAACATCGACCTAACTACTGTGCATCTCCATCATAGTCATTTAACCTGGCCCTTCTTTCCTTCTGATTATTCTGTTCTTACATCAGCTGTACTGTGGGAAGAAATGTGATCTCTTAAAATCCTTTTAAGTATTTTGTGATGGTTTTGTTCCAGCATCATGTGTCAATGGAGCATATGTGCTAAAATGTGGGTTGGCATGTTACATTACAAGGCAAGAGGCTGCCTTCCAAAGTAATGTCAAGTCTCACATTTCCACTGGTTGAATAAGCAAATATTTGATTAATCACATCACTGTGTTGGTGGTTTTCATGTTTGGGTTATCTTGTCTTTATCACAGCACTTGACGAGCAGTGTCAGAGCATCTTTGTGTCTTCCCCTTAGAGAGAATAACTTCTTAATGAATGCACAAGCTGTTCAGTGATTGCATTTGTGAATTATAGGCAGGGCTGTGATGACTACCAAACAGAAACCTGCTTTAAGAGGATTGGAAATGGTTCTGATTCTTATTGTGTCTTCCAATAAGATCTTATATGTGTCTGGTGGCTGAATGTATTAGGATGACACTGGTCTTAGTGCAGGCAGCATTAAGGCTTACTGAGACTTTTATTTCCTTCTACTGTTGCATTGACTGGTTAATAGCTTTCTCTCTTGACTATACAAAATTGAGTTGGCTGAATGTCAAGCAGGAAAATTAAATGTGTGGTGGAAACGGTGGTCCATAGTTGTGTAAAATGTTATATGAGGTTGGCTGTTTGTTCCTGTTTTAATTAAATACTGCAGATAACCCACTGTTTCAAGAACTTTAAATTCTCAAGGCTTGTATTACAAGTGCCATTCAGCCTAAAAGTACTTTGAGATAGCCTTCTTCTTTCATTTGGCTTTACTCAAATGTGTGCCCTGTGCTTCAGAGCATGAGAAGCAGCTTAACTGCTCTCCATGAAAGTACAGACACATTCTTTTGTTATTTGTCTGAGGTATTTTTTCAAGGGTTTTAAGGATTTTGAAAATCCACATCCAGATCTTTTTCTTCTTCTTCTTCTTCTTCTGCAACTACTTTTAGTTTTTTATTCTCACCTTTGGGGCGGCAGAACTTCTGCCTCTTTTCAGCCTTCATACCACAGGTCGACTATTTAGCTTTTAAAAAGACTCATATTGATAAAAAAAAAGTGGCCTCGTTTAGTAGCTTTACAGCAAGAGTGAGTATGTTTCATTGACCAGTCCTTTCCACCTGTTGCTACATTGATGATGATTACCATCATCATCAATGTAGCAACAGGTTGATGGTTTTTGAAGCGAAATGAGCCGTTTAGAATTAAGTCATATAGCAGTCCACTTCCTTGTTTGAGCACAGATTCGTTCACATCTCTCGGGGACTATACTCGAGTACACAGTACCCAAGTACAGTATGAGTATGGTACGTTTGTGTTAACACTGATCAAATGTACCGGGCTTTGGGTCCCTCATTTGAAACCACCCTTACAGTATACTAGCCTTCCCTGATAGAATTACAGGAGGTAATGCCAATAACAGACAAAAAAAGCAGAAAATTCACTGATGTTGATGTGGTTGATATTCAGTTTGCTTTGTGTTTAACTACACAAAGAGGACTGAGGCATTTAGGGACCAGAATACTTTGTTTTTTCTTTATCCTTTTAACATATTATACAGATTGAAACATGATGGGAGGGCATTTCTCTCTCTCTCTCTCTCTCTCTCTCTCTCTCTCTCTCTCTCTCTCTCTCTCTCTCTCTCTGCATCATTCTATCTTCTCCTCTTAAGTTCCTTCTCCCTTTGAAAGAAAGAGGTCAGTTCTTACACAAGTGGGCCCATGTGAGGCAAGAAATAAAATGAATAAAGAAATAAAACCAACTCACCAAGACTTCAAAGATGAAAGGGATGAAGGCAGAAGGAGCTGCGATGAATCATGCCTTTAATGGGTGTGTCCATAACTCTAATTAGCACCCCTTCATGCATATTCTGACCAAATTTGTTGCTTTCCTCGCTCCTTTTCCCTCCATCCACCTGTCCTTAAATTAATCTTATTCCAGTCTAGTAATTAAGTTTCCAAAATGTGAACTCTCCTCATTGATTTCTGATATTTTCAGAATTTACTCTCTGGCTACTGTTGGCTAGCAGAGTGTGACTGCTGCGAAGCAGGTAAACAGGCCAGTCAGTTACCCATGCTGGCAAAAGGAGGACACAGTTGCATCATGTGTCATAACCTCTTTTCCACTGACATGCTCAAGACAGGCATAATAAGGCAAAACGACTGCCTTATCAATGTGCAAAAGCATAGTAGAGAGAGTGCAGACTGACTCTTGTTCATCCCCATTTCTAACAACTAGACAGTTTGATAGAGGAGGTTGATGATAACAGACACCCACTGTGTGTTTCTCTTTCAAAATTCACTACTATCCACATTAGAAATTCTCATTGACTGGTTTGGCTTAAGTTGGCACAGCAATGCTAAGCTGCAACAAACTCCAAACCAACACAGAACCACACTACTGTGTGCACGTGATCCAACCAGGATGGTTCAGTGCCTCGCATGCATCGATTTCTGATATGATCTGAAAGGTTCAGGAGTTTTGACTGTGTTCAGTTGATGGTGGATTCACTCGAAGGTTTCATTCATAGCCTTGCAGCACTACAATTGCCCCCCTTTATGCACTGGAAAATCAAAGCCACGCAACTTGTCATCGACTAGGAGCTAATGTGATACGATACAAAGTTAGCTCCACTAGACCGTCTCCTGTTTCCTCTCACTTGCTCATAGCTTTCGAAATGTGTGTGTGTGCATACATGAGCATTGCAATTTTTTTTCCTTTTATCTTCCGCCGTGTCACTGATGAACCTCCTCCTTTTCTTCAGTTTTTCCTGAATGTAATTTTGCTCTCTGTGTTTTCAGAGGAAGACCTGACATTTGTTCTTCTGTTATATGAACAAATGCCTGCTGTCAATGTCTCCCTTGCCCTGTGTCTGGGATTCCTGCCAAACAGGGAGCAAGAGGGGGGACACTACATCTCATTATTTTATAGCTGACGACTGGCAATGTGTCCCATGGAGATTAAAAAAATGAAATACAGAGGCACCCTTCACTCTCGCTATTTTTTTTTGTCTCCGTCTCTCTCAATCTCTTCCCATTTCTCCCTATCTCATGTTCTGCTTTGAATGTCTCTCAACAAATACAAGTAATTCAAAAACCCTCCCCATTAACAGTCCACGATATAAAAAGTGTTCTATCTGTCACTTGACACTCTGTAACTTTCTACATGAAGGCCCATGTTGTCATGTAGGCCTGCTTTTTGATGACCTGGTTCTGTGTTTCTTTACTATCTTTCTTCTAATAATCTTGAGTACTGCCTTTCACCTATAATCTCCACACCTGTCCCATTTCCCTCTTGCATCTCCATCAATCTTCTTCCACATCCATTTATCCGTATGTATTTCTTAATCCTCTTTCTCTCTCTCGGGTCATTGACGCTATCTTGCTTCACTCTCCTCCTCCTCCTCCTCCTCCTCCTCCTCTTCTTTGGTTCCTATCATATGTACTTCACCCATTCGCCTTTGTGTCCACACCAACCTGTGGCTCCCCTCTAATAATTTCCCCTATTGTCCTTACCCTTTTAAGTTCTGTCTGATCAATTCTGCTATCCCATTCCCATTAGCTCATGTATTTGACCCTGTCTCTCATTTGCCTCCTTCTTATTTAGTCCCGTCTCTTCCATCCTCTTACGCTCATCCTCCTTTCATATTTTTATTTTTTCTCTCTTTTCTCCAGGCTCTCGTGGCTCCTACAGTAGTCAGCACAGTCAAGAGCCCCTTCGGCCCTTGGGATCCCCAGAGCACCACATAGATCCCATCTATGAAGAACGTGTCTACCACAACAAGGGCCCCATGAGGAGTCTCAGCCAAAGCCAGGGGCCCGACACAGGCCCTTATCGCAACAACACCGGTAAGGCTACAGGAGTTCTATTTTCAGTTTCCTTTAGCATTTTTGTGTTTGTTCACTTTGTTTACTGTGTGTTTTGCCTTCTACATCTTAACACCCATGAAACTAAATGTAAAAGGTAAATGTTTTTTTTCTATTAACATCACAGAAGATCAAGGCATGCTCTTCTATCCTTAAAAACAAAAGCAGTGGGAGCCCTTTCCCCTGTAGAAACTATAGATTTAAGATAAACTTCATAACAGAGATATTTTGAACTTCTATGAGGACTTGAAAGCTTTTTTTTATTGGGTGCTTAATCTGTATCAGTTTACCTAATTATGTCAATGAGTCACACCATGCATTTATGTTATTTTATGCTTGTTTACCCAGCGCAAGATGTACCATAAAACTTCAATTTATAGCCCAGGCTTTTATTTGTGTCAATACATGCAGACAAATTGCCTTAATTCATCAATAGAAGACAAGCCTGTAATCATTTTTTTCCCCAAAACTCTAACACAGCGAAAATCTGAAAAACTACATTTTTATTGATTAGAACTCATTTGAATATTTACAAAATTACGCTTTTTAAAGATATATCATGTAAAAATCCTGATTTTGATCTTGCTTTGCCAGACAGCACATCTAGGCCAACCCTTTGAGAGAAAGGGGGGAAGATAGAAAGAGAGATAGAGAGACCAACCCTCATTAAAATAATCACTTACAGGTGCTGTGTAGGCTTGACATGAAGGCATAAGAGGTTGTTTCAGGGAATCGTTTGAAATAAAACACGTTGTGCCCATATGGAAAGGATAATTGCTCAGAGAAAACACCCTCGTCCCTATTATCTGTTAATACCCTTCTGATCTGTCACATAACCCACCACATGGCACTTACTGACCACCACAACTATAACAGCAATGCCACCCTAAACAGACCTAGGCAAGTTTATGCGAGCCAGCAAGGAAGTGACAAAGCAGATACAACTTACTCTACCACATCGGCCCCCCAACAACACAGAGTATAGATGGACAGGGAGACCCAGGACTCAAGTTAGGCCCCATATGTAGCATTGTTTTCTTTGTTCAACACATGGTACAACATACAGATTTTGCTTAACAAATTGAAGATTTTCTATTTTCTAAACTTTATTTCCATCTATAAAGTAAGCACAAGTAGCAAAGTAGTCCCTCCTGTTACTCAATGTGTAGTAAATGTCTTCATCCTGATCAACTAGTAGGATACTCTGAGATGCAGTGCTCACATGCTGTGGATCCATGTTCACTGTTAAAGCTCTAGATCGTTGTTTTCCTCTTTCCTCTGGCCACTACACAGTCTGGTCAGTTTTTTTTAGACACAAGTTACAGAAGTTTTAAGTTCAGCTTTATTATTTTCTCTCATTCTCTTGGGATCAACCTAGAAAGGTCTTTCTGCTTCTTCTCCTGATTTTTGGTAGGACTGTTTTCTCTGTGGCAAGGTGTGGCGTTTGATTGAAATTAAGAAAACAACAAATAACGAGCTTCACTGTCAATACAAGGAGGTATCCAATAATGTGAGCCTGCCAGCTTCTAACAAAGACTAGTATTTATATATACTGTATATATCAAACATGCAGCCACATCTGGCTAGCAAGAGAAATTTGGTGTCTAATTGGGATTGGCTTTACTGTTATTCATTCCCACAGTTTTCAAACAGGTTCACCTGACTAAAATCACATAGTAAAGAATATTACGTTTTTACAGAGAAAAATATATAAACTACCTTCTGTTGTTAAGAAGTATACTGTGTATTGTGTTTCCCAGCTTTTACAGAATAACAGTTTGGGCCCATCAATCCGACTCACACAGTTGCACACATTCATTCTCGCCCTCTCCCCCAGTAACTCCATTGTTGCCAGCAATGTCTTTTTAATAGGGCCTCATTGAGCTTATCTCAGTGCTGGTTTAGGTACGCCATGTTAATCCCATTACCGTATCATACCCACATGAAAACACCCAAGTCGGTCACACTACGTTCATAGCTCCCTCGATGTCGTTAACCAGCCGAGCTTTAATAGCTATCATTACCATTTGGGTCAGAATCCTAGCAGTAAATATGCCACTCCAGACCTGCATTTGACTTGAACAGTTTGACTCACTTGAAAGGAGCGAGAAGTGCTTTAAAGCACAGAGTTGCGCTTTTGAAGCAGATTTTCAGAGTTCAGGGTCATTGGGTTTGCTTTGATTCTTGTGGGATGCAGCTTTGATAACTGATGGTGCAATTGTATACAGTGCTGCAGTGGTGGGATTGTCTGGGAGTTAATTAAATAAGTTTGCTTCAGATGTGTACAGAGAGGATCCACGGTTATCCATAATTTACTGTGTCTTGTATTTGGAGTTTCAATAGATTGGTATAAGGAAGCTCACAAAAGAAAATTTGCACTGCAGCTTCAAAAATCAATAGAGTGTGGATTAGACCATGTTCATTTAATTGTAACGCTTGAAGTTTACAATAGGCTTCCTCAATAATACAGTATTTTAATAGATTGTCTCATGTTGTTTGAAGTAAATTCTACTTCAGAGGATATCAGCGTGAGTCTTTTTCTACCCTATACAGAATTTTACCCCCGCTGTGCCTTGCCCATGTAGCTACAGAGGTAAATCAACACACCAAAGATGAACCGCACCTTGAAGTCACTGAGGCGCTGAATTAAGGCTTGGCCTCGGTGCAGCATGTTTTAAAAGGCACGTGAATGGTATGTGCAGGGACTACGAGGTTGTCTGATAAGGATTCATAATGCCCAGAATGATAGCCCATAGTAAACTGATAAGAGCTGTGCTGTCATGGGAAGCAGTAAGTCATTAATTATGTCATTGTGCCTTTTCTTGGCAATGGCAGGCACACATTATTGGTTCATTACGCTGGCATGGATCAATGTAATTAATGCTATAAGTCATTCCTTTGCTGAAAAGAGAAGGGAGACATTTGTGTGGGTATTCCACTAAAACATTTGCAAAGCAGCAGCCGGTAGGTCTATACGGAGCACAGAGTCAGGCTAATTCAAGGCCAATTTAAACGAGGCACTAGCAGTCCAATGAAGCTCACAGTTTTCATTGAGAGCGTGGGCCACCACATTACTTAACTGGACACTTAACTATGAAGAGGAGCTGCTTGATACGACAGAAACAATTTAATTGACAGTAATTGTACATGTGCTGGTTTTTACAGTGGCTGTTTCCTCGTCCAATTTAGGATACAGAGACGGGAAGAGGGAGAATGTGAGAAAACAGGACACAAAAGAGGCCAGAAAAGCAGACACATAGTGGGGGCAAGGTTATTTTTTGATAAGTTTAAAGGGGCAAAATATTTTTATAACAACCAAATTGTGCACATTTTACTGCATTTTTATTTTTGCGTAATATTTTGAGGTGCTTTGTGTCAGCTCTCAAACACACGCATGTAGCAAGAACAGCAGTAAATACAAAGATCTTTGGTCATCAGAACTCTGCAGGTTATTTTCTTGTGCTGCACAGTCAACAACAGTTTGACAACATGTGTAACAACAACACAGTCACGTCCAGTTTTTTAACCTGTCTGTCTGCCTGCCTGCCAGTGCTCCCTACCCTTCACAGCTCTGCTCACTTCTATGTCCATTGTTGGCATGAGTGTTACTGTACATTAACATCACTGTCACTTCATCTAAAATAAACTGAGGAAATATAAAAAAACATGTTGCTGCTAAACATATGCTCCACCTGCATGAACCCCCCTTAGCACGCAATCCCCCTGCTGTATTTACTCACTGTCTGCAGTGATACCCTTCAATCTCTACTACACATATCCATACTCAAGCAATATTATTGTAGCAGAATGTGTGTGTGTTTGTATGTGTGTGTGTGTTAGCACTGTGCATGTGTGTAGGCAGTTTCATGCAGTATTTCTTTCTTGGATTAAACCAGGCCAGCGCCCCAGAGGACTGCAGGTTAATGTGGCCTATTTCAAGCGATTATTCCTGCACGGTCATAGCGTCTCTCACATGAATTCTGGCTCAAAGAAGCATCGCAGCAAGAAAAAGCCTCAGGATGTAGTTTACACATTTGTTTGTTTGGTTTTTCCAAGAAGACATTGTGTGGTTTTTTTTAAACAGCCTGCAGTCTGTCACTATGCTCTCCTTTCTCTCTTACTCTCTCTCCTACTTTTTGACATCAGTCTCCCTCTTATTTCTGTCTTCTGCTTCCAGATGTAGATTTCTTTATATCAATATTTCTAACCATTCTTTCTTTTATGTTTTCTCATAAATCTTAAATCTCATCTATCATTGTTTACATTAAATCAGATCAGGGAAATCTTTTACTTTAAAGGAATGGTTCACCTTTTGTTAAGTGTGGTTGTATGAGGTACCTGTTAAAAAGTAAGCCACAGCAGATGCCGGTCATCATTGCCCCTTTATTGAGAAACCGCTCGGGGTGCTGGCGTAGAAGCTAGTGCTGTACATCACAGCAGAAGGGGCCAAGTTTACCACTTCAGTTATCTCTCGATTTGAGGAAAAACGAAGCAAAAAAACCAATGTCCGGGTAGGTGTGTGCTATATGTGGCAGGCTTACTTTACTTTGTTTTAGCAATATTTTGCAACAAAACACATATTTATATTTTGATCCTCCACCTGCAGCTTAATGATTAGCTGTTTAGCAGGTCTGCAAGCTTTAAACAGTTTTTGAAAGCAACGATGAAATGCCTTTTATTTTAAATGAGCAGTATAGAGTGATGCATGGAAGTACCTCATACAATGCCATTTAAAAGAAAAAGGGAACTATTCCTTTAACTTTTAGTCTTTCATGCCTTCCATCTCACTTCTTTCTTTCACCTTCCTACTTGCCTTCCTTGCTTCTCTTCCTCTACTTCATCCTTTGCTCTTACTTTTTTTTCCTTCCTTCCTTCCTTCCTTCCTTCCTTATTTCATGAAACCACCTTGGCCTGTATTAATGACTCTGACCACTGGGAATAACAGCCTCTCTGAATGGATGTGGTACTTTTTCTCTTTAATAGCCTATCATCAGACCTGCATGTAGCTCAGGTGGTGACAGTAAGAATGGGTACATTTACTGCCATGGCTATTTGTCAGGTGCATCTAGTAGGCAGGTTGAACTATTGCTGTTGATAAGGGTTGTTATGTAGTTAAACATCGCTCCCTCTGCAGTATCTTTGCAAAGACAGACACATACTCCTTTTGTAATCATGAATCACTGAGCAAAATAAAAAAATGTATAAAGGTTGTATTTTTACAGCCATTAGAAGAGCCAAATAAGTAAATGATACGGAATGGTATGGGACATTTTGGAATTAGCATTTTTCTCAGTTGACATACACTCGACAACACCTATCTGTCACTACAGAAATACTGGGCTGGCCAATCCTGTAGTTTTGTTAACTGCTTTAGCCTTATCACCCAGAAACCAGACAGCTCTCTGGACCGTTTTATTCTGCTTCCACTCCTGAAACTTAAATTAACAAACAGTCTCATGCTGGACGTCCGCAAGTTTACTTTAGGTAAAACATTCTGAAGTGTATACAAAAGTTAGCTTTTTTTAAGGTAAATATTTATTGAAGTATAGCATGTTCTTTGTCCCTTTTGCCTGTTTAATTGTGCAGAGAAATAAATAGGATGAAGTCTTTGCATCAAACCATTACACCAATCTGTTCTCCCCCTTTAAATCTGCTGTCTTCCCTCTGTAATGAGATCTGACATCCTAATGCGGGGGACAGTACAAAGAGAGTAATAGAGGAGAGAGATGAGAGAGAGGAGGGGGAAAAAAAACAAGCCCAAGAGAGACAGGACGAGAGGATAAAATGGAAGAGGACTTGAGACAGTTTGCAGTTACCTCCGCGTCTTCAGACCAGGAGGCAGGAAAAGTTCACAGAATCTCTTAAAAAGAAAAAGTTCCATTCCCTTTTAAAAGGAAGAAGAGAAAGAGAAAAGCTCACTTTATCTTGCACACATCCTCTGGTTTCTAAATGTGGTTTATAATACTAACTATGGTCACTTTGAATGTGTGCGCTTTGGCTACTAATGATGAAAAAAGCTTCATATTTATGGCTTTTTAAATACATTAGCTAATGACATTGAATGCTTACCTAAGGTGTCACACAATGAAACAGTATATTTTGATATAATGCAGCGCAGCAGTTGTCCATGTGAAGTTATAGAGGTGATTCCTAGAAACATGTTTTACATACTTAAGATAAATGCAGACCTTTTCACCGTTGGTAATTGGCCCGACCATGGAGAACTTAACTTGATATCAATTAGTGCCCTTTAAACCTCAGTTGAAGAAACTTCAGCCCTGCAGCATGTCAGACTCTTCAGCTGAAACATTTCCCCACTCACTTAAGTGTGTCACTCAACAGGCTTTGTCTGTTCAGGTTAGACTTAGTTTTTTATGGCCAAGATCAATTTCGGCTTGGCCCCTGATCCTGCTAGTCTTTCAATGAACCCACAGTCATTTGAACAACAGGGTTTGTACAATGAGAAAAGACAGTTTCAAAGTGATGTTTAAAGTCATTCATGGTTAAATGCTCAGTTTATGACTGCCAGTTCTCTTTTAAAAGACAGTGTCTCATGTTTTGTTGGGATCAATGTGAATGTTAAACATGAGAACAAACATGAAAAGGAAGTAAGAAGTCTGAGGATGGACAGAAGGAGAATAGGAAGGGGAATTTGATCAGTTTGTTAATGTTGTTTTATTTTTTGACAGAGTGTTTTCCAAGCGATGAACTTAACTGTAACTAATGTCCTAGTTTACTTAACAGTCAACAATGTAAAGTATAAATTTAATCCAGGTGATTCATTCTATGGCTCAAACTTGTTCAGTATTTTTTGCTGAAGCCTCAAAAAGCTTTAATTACCAGCTCAAAGCATCTGACTCACTCTACAGATCAGCACAAATTATTTCCCTTGCGAAAACATATGGCACTTCATAAATCCAGAAATTTTGTCAAGTTGGTGCTAGGCACCCAGCAACACCTTCTCATATACACACATACACAGTCACACACCAATGGCTACTGTTGAGACACTGCAAACACTTAGCTGGAAACACTGACACGTAAACACATTTAACTTTTGTCTCATGCAGTCTCAGTTTACATGATTAGCATAGCCTCTGTCTTATCAGCAGTAATGAACTCATAACTGTAGAAAGAAACATTCACTTTGTTTGTTTTTGTTCTCAGAGATCACACCGATGAATTTGAAGTCAGCTCAAATGCAGGGTTGATGGTCTGCATCAAAAAGGAACATTCATATCTGCTGTTTAAAACATATTTCATTCATTCATTAATTCTCAAGTCATTGTATGCATTACTTTTGTTTTCCCCTTTGTCTACCTATTGTTCTTATCTTACATGTATAACATGTACCTGATCTTTAATAAGCAATTCCTCTGAGAAAGGTTTCAAAAGCACATTTTAGCCACCTTTCTCATAATACTTATTAACCATCAAGACTAAATATAGACTGAGTCAAACTTAGATGGGCTTTGTTAGTAAGTCTTGTTGAAGTTAAGCTTGATATCTAACCATCCATTTCATACCAACATATCATTATCAGGTTCACAGCGGAGCTTTTTCCAGCACACAGTGTGCAAGAGGCAGAGTACATGCAGAAGAAGAAATTCACACTGCACATGGGTGCTAAAGAGTGTACAGTCTACCTAACCTGCATGTTTTTTGGCTGTCAGTGGGAAACTGAGCACTCAGACCCACTCAGACACACGGGATGCCATGCGAGCTATAACAGAATGGCAGCAGCTGTCAGATTTGAATCCTTGCTGTGAGGCAACAGCGCTAAGAACTGAGCCTTTATGTTTTTCCATAACTGTGAAGCTTTGTGTTGTCCCAATGTGCCACAAATAGCATCATGATGCATATTCTGTGTAGAAATATTGTGCTAATCTAGTGCAAGGCAACTTGTGTAACCCATATTATTAACAAGGCGATTTCAAGTTTCATACCAGACAAAAAGCATTTGGACATATATCAATCAAGAGAGTGATATATGTCAATATATCAAGAGAAACTATATTTAAGAGAAAGAGTTAAATATGAAAGTAAAACACATTGATCTCCAAAGTATTATAGTAATGTTCTCAAAATAGTTTTTCTGTATTTTTACAGATAGTTTCAAAGCAAGTTATAAGCAAGTTGCCAGCCTTTAAACTAAAATGTTTATGACATTTTTTTTCTCCATGCATGAATATTCCACTTGCTGTGTCTGTATGCTGTGTATTGATGGTGGACCCTTAAGTAGGAGTAAGAGGAACTCATCATTTTATGAATTTCCATACTGTCCTTTCACAGCTTGAACATTTAGCAGCAGCCATTGGCCAGAAGCCCATGCTGTGTTGAAGTGGCACGCTTGGAGAAAGACATAGCACCTCGACTCATAGAGACAAGATTCATACAGCTCCCACACTGTACAACGCTGTATAGTTGTTAGTGACAATGCAAAAGAGTGTGTGTGTGTGTGTGTGTGTGTGTGTGTGTGTGTGTGTGTGTGTGTGTGTGTGTGTGTGTGTGTGTGTGTGTGTGTGTGTGTGTGTGTGTGTGTGTGTGTGTGTGTGTGTGTACTGTGTTTTTGTGACTGCATGTGTGTCGTCCAGTGTTTCAAGCTCAAGAACATCAAGAGCTGCATGTTGGCCAGGAGGCTCTCCTAGGGATAAACAGAGGGAGAAAGTAATCCTTACGCTTCTGCACATCCAAGTAGTGTGTGTGTGTTTGCCTCTTCAACATCTACTATAAGCAAGGCAAAGTGTTTTTGTGTGACCTTAAAGTATCAGAAAGCGATACAGGTACATATCTAGTTGGTGTCAATCACTTACATATTTAGAAATCCTTGTTTGTATGCTTGCGCTTGTCTATGCGATTGTGTGTTTGTGACAGCAATAGAGACTGTACTGAGGGAGTTTTGTGTAATCGTGCTGAGCGCTGAAGCGTGTCGAGAGAAAGGACATGTCCTCAGCTCTGATCACATAGTCTACTACAACCACAATAGAGGGGGAGAGATAGTGAGACAGAAGGGTGTTAGGGAAGAAAGGGAGAGAAAAACATGAAATGGATGGGTGATGGAGAGGGGATGACAATAAAAAAAAAACGGAGGCAGAGCCAGAGTGTACTAGAGCAAAGACTGAGGTCAGGGAATTAAAGGGAAGGTTTCAGAAGAGAAAGATGGATGGAGGTATAGACAGAAAGGGACACATTTAGAGGGGGAAAGAAAGAAGTAAAGGAGAGAAAAGGGCAGGGGAGTGATGGAGAAAAAGACAGTGACAGAGACAGAGTAGGATAG
The DNA here is from genome assembly GCF_963930695.1 of Labrus bergylta. Classification (NCBI taxonomy): domain Eukaryota; kingdom Metazoa; phylum Chordata; class Actinopteri; order Labriformes; family Labridae; genus Labrus; species Labrus bergylta. Next base: position 19,242,748 of record NC_089214.1, read on the forward strand.
AGAGAAATGGAGGCAGAGATGAAAGAACAAGGAGGGAGAATGGACACAGAAAGCTCTGCAGATTGGTTTGATCTCCTAGTTTTCTTTGCTCTCCCGTACCCCCCCACCCCCACACCCTCTGCTTTTTTCTCCTCAATCTCTTGTACATTCAACGAGAGCTCTCTCATCTCAGCAGCCCAAAGAAAAAAATTCAGCCCCGCTCTAAGCTAGCCATCCCCTCAGCCGGCCGGCTAATTGCAGAGGTATCACAGTGTCAAATGACTAATAGAGTTTCCTTTCCTGTCGCTAATCTGCCAGCAGGAGCACAGCCGCGATTTGTTTACTCTAGGCAAAGCCGGGGAATACAAAGACACACCCGCCCTTTTATTTCCTCTCAAACACAATTTCATGCTGCCGGAGGTATTAGTGGAGCGTGCATGTGTGGCTGTTTATGTAGCTGTGTGTTTTTGCAGGTACACAAAAGGAATATTCACCATTCGTTTACTATTTCATGAAACACCACAATGCTGGTCTTTATCAAAGAAATCCAACCCTCTGACACTCGTTCAAATTCACTTTTCTCTTACTGTACTTGAGACAAACTTTTGATTTTTATGTTATTTGTTTATTCCAAACCTAACCTTGATTTTAAGATCTTCATTTGGGGACTAGACTTTAGTGTGAGAAGTGTTCTGGTTTCTGTTTCTTGAAGTTTATATTCTAAGTAGTATTGACTTGTCGTGTATTAGCAGGCTTTGGTGGAAGCGGGATAAAGAGTCTGTATGAAAAGCAAAAGCATTTCTTGATGACCCTGATGAAGGCCACGAGCTGAAATGCGTCGGTCTAAACTGTTAATAAAGTTCTTCATACTACAAGTGTTGTTTTCTAAGCCTTTCACTCTTCATGCACCTTGTCAGTTGGTGAAGTTTGTGCCAGAAAATCCTCTTTTTCTTTTGAAAAGCAAAAGCAGGCAGAATGGAATCCCCCGTAATGACGTCCCTGCGCTTATCGGCTGTAATCTGACGGAGCCTTATATGTTTCTATACACATATCTGCAAGTGCAGCTAACAATCTCTTCTAGATTAAAAATGTCATTTTTAGTTAATCAACTTGATGCCGTGTCATTAAATCTAATAAGGTTTTATTTCAGAGCCCTACTGATTAATCGGCCAGCATATAATATCGGCTAATATTAGCTTATGCAGTGACTATCGGTATCGGCTCATTTTTATCACAGATATGCGCAGATATTACTAGATTTATTCATCAGTCAAAAAGCATTTCCCCATTATTGATATCAGCTCAGAAAAGATGACCTCCATTCTACAAACAAGCCCTTTAAGAGTTGTTTCCTTTACTGCATAGAACAGACCTGACAAAGCGTCCATTTTTATTTTTACAAAGCATCATAGTTAAATTATTTTTGGATTGTTTAAGAAAATGAAGTAGGCTTCTTTTTCGAGTTCATGTGGTGGGAGTAAGCTAAAATGTAGCCTCTGCTTAACTTAGCATTTACAGTTAAACTCAGACTCGTGCGAAATAGAAGAAAGATACTCCTAAGGATGTAATGAACTAGGAAATGGCTGCGTTTAAAAATAATAAGTCAAAACTCAGAAAGTCGAAAATCTAGTCCTGGTTCTCCATAAGGCAGGAATACAAGAACACACACACTCTGACACACATGTATTGAAAACAGACACCCACACAATGACTTTTAGCAAGCCAATAATGGCCCCAAAGGTCAAGTCATCAGTCAGAACACACCATTACCTGGACAAATGATAAATTGAGCAGCACTCCATTTACTTAAGGTAGAGGAGAAGAAGAAGAAAAGAGAGAGAGAGCAGATACAAAGATAGAGGGAGGATGAAAGTGGAATACATAAAAAAGGCATGAGGAAGCTGTAACAGAATGTGAAAACAAAAGAACAGGGTTGAATGAAGAATTTGGCTACACATTGTTGGGGATTTCTCTGTCTTTATATTCTTAGCAATCCCTCTCCATCTTTGTTGCTCTCTTTCCTGTTCCTTTTTCAACGTGTACCCAAGGAAATCCCTATTCTGTGACCCCATCTGAGGCTAGTACGGTAACTTGACAGGCGTTTTTTACGAGTGTGTTTGCCTTCCTTTTCTCCTCCACACCCCTTTTGCTCTGGGGTTTGTCCTATTTGGGTGTCAAGTTTCTCGGTGAGCACACACTGACACTGGTGGTGTAAGCCTTAAGCATTTGCTACTAATGAGATGTTCAGAAAGACAGAAAAACCACAGACAGCACTCAAAGAGCAGAGAAAAGACTGGGATTTGCTTCTGATGGGAGTAACTCCACTTCATTACCCTCCTATACCCTCTATTCTAACAGGCTGTACTGTTGCTAACTCCTTCGCCTCTTGTTTCCTCCCTCTCAGTAATATTTCTTTTTTTTTTCCCAGGCTCTCTCTCTGTTTCTCCTTTGCTGCTTAATTCTTTGGATCTTTGTCAAATTTGGGGCATCAGTAGAGGAGCACACACAGCCTTTAGCCTCTTGGGCTTTACGTGGCAGAGTCTGAAAGTTGAAATTTTCCCTGTCTGGCTGGCAAAGGATATTTGTTAACCTGATTTTTTAGAGTTCGGAAATAAAAATATGCTAATGTGGTTACATCATCCAAAAGGTTCCCTGTGCCTCTGGTGGGCCGACTAATGGAGTTTAGCACACTTGGTGGGAAGAATTTAAATAAGAACTTTGGAGAGTGATTTTTCAGGATTGGTTGTTTTATGCAAAATGTTTCAAATAGGTGGGACAAATCACACATTTTTATATTTTACAGGTGTGTGTGTGTGTGTGTGTGTGTGTGTGTGTGTGTGTGTGTGTGTGTGTGTGTGTGTGTGTGTGTGTGTGTGTGTGTGTGTGTGTGTGTGTGTGTGTGTGTGTTTGAGTGGTGAGACAGATAAAAAGCAGAGCGATAAGAGGGTTGTGAAGGTCAAGTAAATGCCACCACTCAAGACAGCACTAAAGAGCAAAGTTTGTTGGTCACATAATGATGAGCTAGTCAACCTGAGCACACACACACTTTCATTCTTATAACCTCCATTCCTTTTATCATTTAGTGTTTATGTCTGATCGGGCTCATATGATGCGTAAATGTGCCCAAGAATGCAAGTTTCCATTCCCTTGTGTAAATGTAATATGTGTGTTTTAGTTTGCGTTCATTTTTCCACCCAGGCACCGTTAAGCTAATTCTCTCTGTGAGAGGAGGCATATATAGGTCTGTGTTATAGCCACAGTCTGCCACAAGGCCTCATATTGATTTCAAGGCTCTGTGATTTATTGCAGACCCCTGAAAGAACACGTTTATTGTGTGTTTTTTTTTGCATGTTTGGCTTTCTGTGTGCACATACCTTGGTCTTAATGACATATGAGATGGATCCACCACACACCGTCTGTCTCATTGTTTTCACAGCCAGAGAAACGAGGCCCCTAGACTCACATTAGCACCTTAATATATATCACCAATCTGCTGCTCTAACGCAACCGGGAGAAAATGTGTCAGCTGCTGTGTCCCTGCAGGCTGCTAACATCCCTTTGTGAATCTATTCAATTTTCATTTCAATCAAGTTTTTTACTTATTATCATTATTTAAAAAAAATATGTATTTCTGTAGTCCCCTATAGCTCACCATGCAGATATCTGATCGTGCAGAAAAAGTTTCTGAAATTGTCCTCTAGTTACCTGCAAATTCCCTTACCTGCAAACTTTCCATTTTTCATTGCATGGGAATGAGCTGCTAATGAGGCATTGAGTGACAAAGCAAACTGTTTACAATCCCTCAGTGTTGTGAAACTTCGAGAGTGAGTTTTTTCCTGGACTGCTGTTCTTCACATTGGAATAATACTTTTTCTGTTTTCGTATTTCTGTTAATTGAGGTCAATTTTTTGTAAAGATAGCTGAGGTGTATTATTGTATCATTGGTTATAGTGAAAGAAATCAAATGATATGTTTCAACAAGAGTGGACTACTTCACATTGTCAATAAAATGAGACGTGTCAATATATACATAAGAAGAGAAGTTAATTCTGTAATATATTTTCAGGGTATGTTTTCTTACAGGTTCATTTAAGAAGTTATTTAAACAATCTGAAAGATTTGTCTGCGTCTTTTTTTTAATGTTTCCTCTTTTCTCTCTTCAAACCTTTCCTTCTGTTGAACATTGGTCCTTGTTTAATCTGGGCATGTGGCTGATATTTATCCGTCCATATGGAAACATGGTCGTCTTCTCCCGACAACCTGTTCATCTCTGTGTCTGACTTTTCTACCTCCATCATTTCTTTTTTTACATCCTGTCCTCTTCCTATCCCCTTTCCTTTTGTCTTATCCTCCCTTCCCCTCCTCCTCCTGTCCCTTCCTCTGCCCTGTAGACCTGACCCAGCGTGTACATGACCAGGTCCTAAGTTATGTCCTTTGTCCCTACTTTCCCACCATAGCTCCCTCCTCCCCTGGTGTCGACTCCGCCCCTTTGCAGCGCACAGGCAGTCACGGTACTGCCACAGGAAACTACAGCCGTGGCGGGAATAACAACTATGCTACAGTGGGACCAGGTTACACAAGTGGTGGAGGCGGAGACTTGTACGGCTCAGACCCCTATGTGGCGGACCCCTACCGCACCCTGCAGTACTGTCCCTCGGTGGTGGAATCGCCCTACAGCAAGTCTGGACCTGCCCTGCCACCAGAAGGCAGCCTGCAGCGCTCCCCTTCCATTGACTCCATTCAAAAAGACCCCAGGTAAGATGGAAGTAGTGTGGGGTGTGTGTTTTGCATTTACATGAGCTGGTGTGTGTGTTTGTCGGGACACACTGGACAACTAACGTGTAACGTTATAAACCATTAGATGATTGATGGCATTTTGAAAGCTAAGATTTAGCGAGACTAAGTCATTTGATTGCAAATGCTAATCAGTCACCACATCAGACACATACAACTACCAGTTTATCACTTATCTTACATCGATTTGAATCACATAGATGCTAAAAAAAAATAAACATCTTGAAAATATACAAACAAGCTCCCAGTCAATATTTTGCAAATATCCTCAACATTTTGCAATGTATATGCACCAACAGGGGCTGTTGGGAACCCTCATTTGTCTTCCACAGTAGCATCTGTAAACAATCACCATAAGAATCTTAAATCAAAAAATATGCAAAGAGCGTTAGTAGTGTGTGCGTGTGGTTAAAGGTATAAGGATGAATACAATCACAAAAGGCTTTATTGACTTTTTTGTCTTCATAGACTTCAAAACAGATACCAATATACTGCACAGTCATTTATAGTGCTTTGAGAAAGTTTATACAGGTCACATATTTTACTCCTTTTTAACAAAATAAGTCTCAGAGGTCCCCAAAACATGTCTCTGAAGCTGCTTGCCAACAATCCACTCTGATCCTTTATTCTATCATGGCAACAAACCCCTCTATTTCAGCCCTGCTCAGAACAGGCTGTTTCTGTGTCTGTACCTTTAAATGTAAATGAGCTGTGTCTGACCACGCCCCCTCTCTGGAAGGGCTTAGGTGGCCTGTGCTTTCTCGCATCATGCCCAATAGTTAACGGTGAGAAGGCAGGCTCAGAGGGCAGAACAAACACCTAGCTGTGGGAGTGTCACTCACCTGGGGCAGGGGTTACTGCCCTTTGTGATGTCATGAAAAGGAGCATTTCCTGTTTAAGCACACATTTTCTGAAAAGTGGAGCAGGTAAAGATGAAGAGGATGGACTCAAAATTGGTGGATTTGTAGACAAAATGTGTAGTTGTAGAAAACCATGGTTAAGTGCATTTTGCAAGATATGTGACTTGAAATTACTCCCAGAAGTACATGTGAGGTTAAATAAAAAAAATAAAAAATGTCAACAGCAATCGCTTTATCGTCATCTAGACTCTGAAATTCAGTAGGAATGTGTGCTTGCTACAGTAATAAATAAATGTCCACTGTGTATGCTGGCAGATGATCTTGCAGCTCTTTGCCTAACAGCTCTACATATATTGGTCTGAGCCCCCTTCATCAGACACAATAAAAAAACAACAACAACATAGATGTAAAGAAAAGCTCATGAAAGACCTTGTTTCTCTTTACGCACTGGTTTCTTTAGAAGCTTTATTTCACCTCCTTCAGTGTCATGCTGCGTTGAAAGAATCCCACTGGGCTGTGATCACTTCCATCCTCTTGTTGCCACAATTAAGCAAGGATGTCTCTCCCCTCTTTATTTATATATATTTCACAGAACTCTTGATGTATAATTCCTTTAATTACAGAGTAAAAGGGCCTGAGACGCGAGTGGATCAAGTCTCAGCAGCAGCTGTCAATCACATGAGAGGGAGCCGGAGAAAGTTAGCCAGAGAGAATGGGTGAAAGAGACATTTAAAGGGATGACAGAATAAGAGCGAGAGGATGGGAGAGAATGATTAAGAACAATGACAGAGAAAAGCAATAAAAAAAGAGCAGATGACTTGTGTGCAGCCTTTTGAATGAACAATCTTAAGACTCTTCGGTATTGTGAAGTTTATAATGAGGTTATGGCATTTTATTATGAATGTTATCTCAAGGACTAGCTTAAGACTTTCTTTTGTTACACACAAACACAATTTGTCTCCGATAGCTACTCGAGAAAAAACACGAAGGCTGGATTTAATTTTGTGAATGAAAATGAATTCTAAAAATGTGTATTTTCTTTATTCATTTATTGGGTGTGTAAAACATACACCTTAATGATGATTCATTGAAGGACATTTGCCCTTTCGTTTTGTAAAAAGCAAAGAATGTTCAATTTTAATATTCTTAAGAAGTTGAGGAAGCCTTTGTGGTTTGTACTGCCGCAGTTTGTTGTTTGTACACACAGAAAATCTGTCTGAATTCACAAGAGCGGAAGCAGTAGTTTATGTTTTATTTTCTTTAGGAGAATATGTACCAGCAAGATTTGTTCCAAAGGCACGTAAGTCACACAACAACAACAACTTCAAGAGTTGCAACAGAAGGTAGAAATAAAGTTTCACAAAGAGACACTGTTGAGAGAAGAGGCAAAAGGTGAGCACAGGTCACCCAGATAAAGAACCGTCTCATACTTTGCAATGTTACACAGACATATAGTGCATGTTTGCCTACTAAGACTGAATAATAATAGGGCTATGAGTTGTGAAAACATGAAAAACTACACCTATTAGACAGCCTGGTATTTGAAATAGCACCATGGATTAATTCTTAAGATCTATATATTTATAGATCATTTTTGTTTTCTGTCATTAATAAACATTTATTGCCAGTTAGTTGTATCTATTAAGTCAAAATGCGGAATTGCAAATCTCTATTATTTTTAATTGCATATGAAGTCAATGTAGTCTCATCAACTTGTTTTTCAGTTTATTAAATCATGGATCAAAATCAAAATGGTTTTGAACATTCACATCACATCCAACTGAAATGTTTTCCTAAAAACTCTTCAACATATTTCTTAATCTTTGGTGATGGAAGCAGTTTAAAAAAAAAAATGAAAATACTTTCAGCAAGTCATTTGTATTTATTTGGACATGAAAATCAATGGATGCAGATTTAAGTATTTTCATGTTTTACAAGTAAACAGCGACAGACACAGAAGGCTACATGTCCATACTTTCTTATTACTTTGTTTACTTTAAAAACAGAAGCTCTGCAAACCATATATAAGCTCCTATAGGAACTTAATTTAATTTACAAACACACTCAGATTTACAAACTATTATCTTTCCTGTACTTGCAAGAAAGTGTTTATTATTGGCCCATTGGAGTCATTAGCACTCTAACTTGCTATCACAAGTACACGTAAGAGATCGCTGTGCCTCCCTTAATGCTTTAAGGCTCATATAACTGCATATCCACAGAGTCAAAAAGACATCTTGTTTTTCCTCCTCTCACACCTTATTTAAGACAATAAACCTCACTGAACCACTACTAGAAAAATGCAGCCATTTTGTTCAGGGATCCAATATTCAGTGAGTTGTTTTGTGTGTTCACTGCACCCTGCAGAGTTCAATAAAACCTTATTTAATTAAAAGTTACAAAGTTTTTTTATGACCGTTCTAAAAATTAGACTTTACTAGCTGCAGTCTGGTGCTGTTGAACAGCTCAGCATGGTTTTTTTTTAATTTTATTCATTTAAGCTAGCCATTCACTCCAAGTCTGTTCGAACCACGGGAAGCCAAAGTACATAAAGCCTTGAAATGAAATCGCAGTGATGAGTTTTTTTTGTTATCCAAATCCCAAATATGGCTTCCAAGTAAATAGGAATCCATTGTTCTCCTCCAACCAGGATAAAACTACACGTACACCTAAAAGTGACTGAAATACTTAATCTTACTAAACATTAAAACTCCCCTCTATCACATCTGGATCATGCTTTTGTTCAATTAACAGTTTCAATTAGTTTTACAGCTGGGCGCCGGCAGCGTAGTGGTTGGTTTTCGTGCCCCATGTACGGAGGCTGTAGTCCTCCAAGTGGGCGGCCCGGGTTTGAATCTGACCTTTGGCTCCTTTCAAACTCTCTCTCTCTTTCCCCCAAATTTCTTACTCTATTCACTGTAGTATTTCTACAATAAAGGCACAAAAATAACTATTTAAAATATTTTAGAGCATGTTATTTGTTTTCTATATTTACAGAAACGTTACACTTTAAATGTGTGCAATCAACGTAGAGCAAAATAAAGGATTGATAGTTTATATAATTTTAAATTGGAATGATTGACCATTAAGAGACTTACTTTTCCTGAACCGTATTAATGGTTGAAAAAGTGACAGAAAATATTTTTGCAGCTGAATGTAAACATTAATAATACCATCACTTGTATCTTTAATCTCTTTAGTTTCTTTTAACAATAAAAATAGTAATAATGATTACAATGATATTAAATTATTAGCATTAGTCAAAATAGTGGACCTCCTTCAAAAACACATTAAAGGAAGATAAAACTGTAACTCATCAGATATGAAAACGTTTCCTTCGTGTGGTGAGAACATTCTTGTTGTTTCCTTAAAAACTCTTAATATACTAATTTAACTCACTTTGTTTACAATGGTCTGGTTTTTAAACCCTGAGTTATAATGTCTTTCAATTCTTTCAATTTGATTTTTCTGAAATCTGTAAACTACAAGCCACTTCATTTAAATGGATCCTATGTGCAACATGTCTCCTTGTCATTAGGTTAAATGGCCTCCTACTCAGACTTGACTCTCTCTCTTGCTTTAATTGGATCTAGCTGAGCTAACATGAAGTGCTAAATGAGTTAGCAGCAATTAGAAACAAGGAACACTCTGAGTGAGGGCAGAGTTTATGTGTGTGTGTGCGTCAAAGTCTAAGTAAGAGTGCAGCATGTGTCTCGAATATTACTCTTTTTAATGAATCAGCATATTTGATACTCGATGTTCCTGTATTATGTGCTGGTGGATGCATCTGTGTGTAAGGCTGAGCTAGTTACACAGAAGAGTGAGTACAATAGAGCTGAGGTGAGGACAGCGACACAAAGAGAAAACTCAATAACTGCTAAGGGATGAAAGTGTCGGAAGGAGACGAGGAAGAGAGGGAGTGCTGTAGACGCTTGAAGGAAGGATGCAAATAAACACAGCAGAAGAGAAGGAAGAAAGGGAAGAAGGGGGAAATGCAGAGAAGGTGGTTGGAAATGAAAGAAGGAGGGGGAAATTATTAGAAAGGGGGAAATGGAGGATGATAGATAGATAGATGAAGATGGGAGGAGAAGCGGAGCATGTTGTAGATGACTCCTCCTTAAGTTGTAAAAACAATGCACATCATAAAATACAATATTAAACACAGTCCTACATAACTAAGAAAACTAGAGAGAGTGTAATGGAAGTCAAAAAACTTTAATAAAGGAAAAGAGAAAGAACGTGTTAAAAGGATTGGAATAATCTTAAGTGAGTGAAGAAGCAAAGAGAGACATTTGTTTGGGGAATAAGGGAGGGCATACCTTGAGGGGCTGAAGATGGAATAAGAAAGGAGGGAGGGAACAATGAAAGACATTTTGGGTTCGTGAGCAAGGACAGGGAGGATAGAGAAATGAACATTAGCTCAGGGAGTTAGGGACCAAGATGTTAAGGGCCAGGTTACAAAGCTTGGGAGGTTAGGTAGATAGTGCAGCGTGGAAATAAAACATCACAAATGGAGACTGGCAGTGAGTGTGGAGAATTCCTATTGTGGTAAAAATAGGGAAAGACAGGAAAAAGGAGGGGGGAAAGCAGAACGATTGTCAAATACAGGACTGGAGTATTGTTTTCATCTGTGGAGGTGTGCTTGACTTATCTCCTCAAACACTCAATCAGTCTGTAACGTAGACACAGCACCTAAAGATAAGAGAAATCAAACTCGTCTCACTTAAATCAAACATTGCTCATTTACATCTCTAAAAATCCAGGATGTTTTCACCCAGCAGAGTGGAGTTAGTGGTTCTTGTGTTTGATTATGTTAAATCTTCTGTGAAGAACTCTCAATTTGTGCGAGTTTTGGCCCCGTGGACAAAGCAATTCCTCTTATCTCTTTGCTGTTCTTGTCCTGTGCATGTGTAGGTACAGTTTCATGACAAAAAAAGGTCATCCTGCATTTTGTCTGACGCTTACTCAGTGGCAGAGGTTACAGGCATTTAAGTAAAATCTTGCTGATGGTTTGGTTTGCTCTGGTAGATCATTAAAAGGAATTACTATTAATTTCAGTTTGTCTCAAAAGCAGTTCAAAACTCATCACCGGGGCTTTAAAATGATCTTGTTATAACTGTATGAAATTCATTCAAGGGTTGAAGCCAAATCACTGCAACAAAAGATGTCAAACATACATTGTAAAGGTAAAATAAACTGCACATTGGCCCCATTATACTGTGTATAACATACAGTAGAGCTGCTGACAAGGAATTGCTATTTACAGGAGCATGATATGATGTGATGTGGAGTGACATGTCATTGTCACTGCTCGCTATTCACTGACATTGTAAACTGGCTCAGAGCCTGAACACCTCGCTCTATTTATGAAAATGTGCAGTGGTCAGCGGTGACCCTGTGCACATATGAGGTGTGGGTGGGAGAATGGGGTGTTTGTACGTTCAGGGCGTTCATAGACAGGGAGACTCTGACATTGGATGTGTTTGTTAATGTGTTTTTTATATACAATGCAATCCCAATGTGTCACAGTCTAAGAGACCATGACATCTTATTGCATGTGTGTATGAGCATGTGCGTGTAAAGAAAACAGAAAGAGAGCGGGACTTGTTGTGCAGTTATTACTCTTGTTGTCAGTTGGGCACTGGTGTCAGTGTTTATTCATGTTCACTTGCATATAAGAGAGTTAAAGAGCGCTTCTATTCCCTTCTTTTATCCATTGTCTGTTTGTGTAAGTGCAATTGCTCTGTCATGAAAACATATGGTTTATGTATGACTCACTGGCAGGATACCTGCTTTAAATGGAAATTGAGTCCCTGGCATCATGTGTATGTGTACCTGTGTGGTAGGTTTTAGACCATAGGATGATAAACAGATGGGAGATTTGGTACTCACTGTAGTTGATACAATACCCCCATAACAGTTTCCAGTTTAGCACAAGGTGCTCTATGGGACTTGTGTTGTGTTAAGTTAAACAAGATTTGCTTTTGTGTACTTTGTTGGAGGAGTTCTCTCCATTTTAAGTCGTGTTCTTGCTGATATTAACAAGAATTTGGCAACATTTACTGGAATATGTTCACTGCATGAACATCAGCTTACCCGTTTTTCCCTAAATCATCTGAAGAGTAGCTAAATTAACCTATCCAAGAGACAAGAAAAAAATGAAATGTTATCTAGTGTATAATAACATTGTAAGTTGTGTTTGTGTGTGTCTTGGAGTCAGAAGGGAGCAGGGTGGAATACTTTAGTACCATTGACAGAGACACAAAGATTCATGGGGATGAAATGTTGGTGCTCAAGAAAAAATCACAAAAATAAAACACTTGGCTTTAATGATTCACCACCATGAATAGAACCACAAAACATATACATTACATTAAACAGACAGAGACACAGTATTACATTGAGTTCAATGCTTCAGCACCATGGACAGAGACACAATAATGCACTGGGTGTTCATATTTCAGCACCATGGACAGCGATACAAAATACAATGTGTTTCAGCACAATGAACGGAGAGAATATTACACTAGGTTAAAAGCTTCAGCACCATGGACAGAGAGAATATTACACTAGGTTAAAAGCTTCAGCACCATGGACAGAGAGAATATTACACTAGGTTAAAAGCTTCAGCACCATGGACAGAGACATATTCATTCACTGAATTTAAGAAACAATACACAGGGTTTAAAGGTTTCAGTGTACAAAAACACATTCAGATCAGACATCCAGCATTGACAGATTCTGTCCAGTTCTGACTGTAATACAACTTCTGCTCCCTGCCTCATAGTAAAAACTACAAACTGAACATTACTACTTGCATTCATTCTGAATCATGATGGCAACCATTTTGCAAGCATGCTTATAGATAACCTAATATAATTCACAAGACTATAACAATGACTGCTGGTGCCAATAAAGATTACTAAAATTATCAAACACAGCTAGCATTAGTCGTTCAGTAACATTTCAAGCAACATGTTTTTCTTCTGTAAAAACCCATTCTAATTCTAAGACAGTTACTGTCATAAATTTAGTTGAGGGTTAGCTGTGTTTGTTAAAGGGGAACTTGCATGTTTTTCCTCAAGATTAACAGCTGCTCGACAAAAGGTAGAGAGAGAGGGGACAGAAAATTCAGAAGGCCAGTCTGTCTTTTTTTGTCCTTTGTTATTAATCTGTGTTCTACACAACACAAAGGCATGGGGAATAAGGTAAAAAAATAGAAATGGCATTGACTGAAAGATAAAAGAATGGTTTAGTAACAGGGTGACTCAGGGAGAGAGACCAAGGGAGAGAAAACAGTAAGGGTGTGAAAGGCAGTCACAGGGTGAGGGAGGGATTTAAAGAAAGAGAAAACAGGAAGGGGGAGAGACGGATAGAGGAGAGAGGACACACTCTATTGGCTCTCAGCACGGCCCAGGGGTAATTTCCTCTCCACATGAGAAATGCATGCTGGGATATGGAATTACCTCCAAGGGAGGGTAATGATGCATTGCCAGAACCTTGGCCCTGAGGCACAGTTGTGTGTGTGTTTCTGTATGGGTGTGTTTGTGTGTGTGTGCGTGCATCTGTGCCCTGGCCGTCATCCCTGCCTGTTCTGGGTAAATTGCCCATTGTAGTTATTTTCCTTTTCTGAGGTGGCCTATCTGTTTGTGCGCCTGTGTGTATGTATGTGTGACCTTGCGATGATAACAACCCTGTGTGTCTGCCTTCTTCTCTGCTACGGTGAGCATCCTCTTAAAATCTGAACCTGGGAGATAGAAGAATAGACCAAAGAGAGACAGACAGACTGATAAAAGTGAATTAAGTTGCCTCAGGGGAACCACTCAGACACTTAAACACATTAACATTTAAGCATTTGGAGGAATGGAAAAAAAACAACAAATAAATCAGTTTTGCTAAGTAATGACTCATGTTAACAGTAAGATTATGTTTGGATGTAAGGTAGTAAGCGAACAGAACACAGAAGTTTTTGCTGTGTTAACTATTTCAATGTATGGAGGACATTTGCTTATTATGTGTGTGTCTTTATGTGTGCACAGTCTATTATACACACTCGGTAATGAATCTGTCACATTCTTTTAATCAAATCATTGCATTATTGTTTTTATCTAAATTACTGCCACTAATGTTTCTTCGATTATCATCCATCAAACCTTTCACACACGTTCACTGGAGCAGACACACACATGCACATGCACCTACTCAGCACTAGAAACTAATCTATAGGGTAGCAGAAAAAGGTTACTGTATGAATTTTATTTAGCTGCTTCACACTCAACAGAAGTAGCTGCTTTCTGTCCTTCCTCCTCCTCCCACCACCACCTCTCTGCTGCTCTGTCTCCTGACACTGGAGGCATTTGGGAGGGATTATGGGAAAATGTCACACCAGCAGAATTACTGTATATCCTCCCTTCTTCCCATGCCGCACTTCACTTCACCTCTCCCCTACTCTCCTCTAGCTCATACTTTAAAGCAACACAGCAGAACCAAACCCTATCTAGAGATTTAATTGAACACTGGCAGAAATCAAGTTAAAAAATACCAATATCAATTTAAGCTTATTGTCTGCAATCTTAACTTAATATGTATTGAATCAATCTAAAAATATTAAATTACATTTTTAACTACAAGTTTGTGGTCTTACTATTTGCATAGAGGTTGTTCTTTGCACAGGTATTATTTATACCATTTGAGGAAGAATAGAAAAAGTGATTTTTTTTTGTTTGAATGCCGTCTGTACAGCTCTTAAGAGACCAGGTCTAATCAAATATGTTTTTCAAGTTTATTCATATGCAATGATTCCTGCATATTTTGGTTGAGAACCATATTCCCAATATGGATTTAGTTAAGTCTGAGTATAAACAAGGAATGCTAGCAGATACATGTGACATGTGTAGACCGGTGCTATCAATGTAACTACCCTCATTAGGCGGTGTTACCAAGACTTGATTTTCCTTTGGACCTCAGTGCAGTCTGGCATGAAGTCAGCCCTATCGACCTCACACTCAGAGAAATGTATCTTGTCTTTAATTACCTATTTTATTAACATCCAGTGCAGACAATAATGTCAAGTAGCTGTACATCTCGCATGTCCTGCTATCTTTAAATAAGGTTCAGTCTTCTGTGGGCCTGCGGACGTTAAGGTCAGTGAGTTGTATATCTCATGTGCCGGAGAGGGAGCTTGACCTTTCAGCTGAGCTGCTTGCAAGAAATCAAGCGTTTAGTGCTTGTTATTGCATCCAGTGGGACTAATGACCAGAGAGCTAAAATAAACCTGTAAATGGAAGAACAGGAGAACAAAATGTGAGGTAAAAAATCAGTTGGATACAGTCTAAATCTGCTTTCCTAAATAGGAAAACTGATTTATTAAAGATAGAGTAACTTCAGCAGAGGTTTGATTTTTTTTTTTAAAGATTTAAGGCAAGGTACATGTTTGACTTGCTTGTAGTGCTGATCCAAAATAGTATTTTTTTTTGTCCTAGGTGATCACATTTTGCCATGATTAAAAGTATTAAAACACCTGCATGTTCCAGTCATCTCATAATATATTGCTGCGGAAGTGCGCTTACTAAAATAAAACACTTGGCATGCCGGAGTATTGTCTCTGTGTGTGTCGGAAACACTGTTCAAATACTGTCCCTTTGAACTGTTTTTGCTCCTCTTACTTTCATTAGATTTCACTTTTCATGTTTGCTGAGAAAAACCTCTTCAAAACATATCTGACACATGAGTAACACTTGTATTTTCCAGTGAGGCCCTTGAAAAGTGGAAGGACTGTCGATAGTGTTGCAGAATAGAGATGGACCAAACAGATGTTTTAATAAAAAAAAACCTTTCAAAGATGCATTGAAATAGATACAGTTCAGCCAACTGGAGTACTACTGCTGGATGTCGAGAAAAAGGTTATGACTGGCTAGACATTGGTCTGATCCCCAGACTATTAGAATAAATCTTAATAGGAACGTAAAACAGCAGAGCTTGAAACTCACAGAGTGGGACATTCCTCAAAAAGCAACAATGTCCACAAAAGCTCTCTCTGTTGAATAAAGCCAGACAAGTGGATACATTGACAACACAGTGCTTTTGGTAGCTATTGTCAAGAACCCCAGAATAGTTATTTACTATTCAGAGAAATACTCCTATCTCACTTGTAAAAATAGGTGTTTGGCTGTCTCTTATTTCCTTCATTATTTGTCTCCACCTTGGGAAACTCTCCTGTTTTGATCATAGACCCCCTGCTCGTGATCTGCGGAGTCAGTCAAATTTTTTAACGAGTAATGGCAAAATAACTCTGATGCATCCTCAGGGTGCTGACTCGATTTAGAAACACTCCTCTATCATGCATCTATCGCTCCACCTCTCTCTCTCTCTCTCCTCCTTCTCTCCTCATCTCACTCCTAGCAAAGGCTCCACACTGATGATGGGTTGGGAGATGTCGGCGCCCATCCAGCAACAACACTGTTTTCTGCCTCTTGATCTTAGTCTAAACACAGAATCCCCTTACGCTCCCCTCTTGTCCTTAACGTCTTTTACAGCAGCCTGTCTCACTCATTCTAGCTCTCTCCCTCTCCCCCTATCAATCTTTCTCCCCCTTTGCACCTCTTACCCTGATGATGATAGTCATGTGTATCTTTGCACCCGAGTGTGCATTTATGTCTGGGCTTACAGTGTTTGTGTGTGGGGAGGTTCTTGATATCAAACAAAAAAGTTGCACTGTCAGACAGACAGAAAGACAGACAGATGCCTCATTTTGATCATGGCTCAATCTTGGTAGAATGATGACAGGGATATGGAGAAACAGTTTGGAAAAGAGAGAGAGAAGCATAAAGAATTGAGGATAGATGAAGGACAGCCCTTGAATGACTCATCTGACAAGGTTGTTGGTGTTGTCTTACCCCTTTTTGTGATCTCTGTGTGTGTGTGTGTGTGTGTGTGTGTGTGTGTGTGTGTGTGTGTGTGTGTGTGTGTGTGTGTGTGTGTGTGTGTGTGTGTGTGTGTGTGTGTGTGTGTGTGTGTGTGTGTGTGTGTGTGTGGGCGTTGGCACACACTGCAGTAAGTAACATGTGCACTCATGCTTTTCCATTTTTGCTTTCCCCCATTGCATATTTTGTACCTTTTGTGTAATTCTCTCAATCACTTCACTGATTTTGCAGTCTTGAAATGCCATTTGTCAGTGCCAATGCCTGAATCCTGTAAAATGCAGACCTAATATTTACGTCAAGATAGATCACTGTAATGGGTAAGCTTTGTGTCAGTTTGTGCCATGTTGCATTTAATACTGTCAGGATTAAATATCTCAGGGAAAAGAGGGTACTAGTGGGTTCAGTTGCAGTGCTTGCATTGTAAATGCAGCATAACAGTGGAGTCTAGACCACAGATATTTGTAAAAAGGAGGTGGAAAGTGCAGTAAATCTTAAAAATGGTCTGAGCAAAAATGCATTAAGCAAATTATTTGGGGCAATTTGAGCGACTCGTCTTCATCTTTCTTCTAGCTGTCACAGAGCTGTCAAACAAGAATTGCTTGAGCTAGGTTGAGCTATAATTTCTCTCCCTTTCCATCATGGGTTTTACTTTCATGTCGATCATTTTTCAAGGATGGGTGGATATGTAGATTTTGTTTTCTTTCTTTTTTACAAAATTATACCACTGCAGAGACTGCAGCCATCTGTGTCATCGACACGTCGCTCAGTGAATATCAGTCAGAAAACAAACTGATACCTGAGATGAAACTTGTTAAAGGCTGGGGGAACAAAAACATGGCTGTCATTTGAATTCAACTAATGAATTAGGCTGATGTTAACCATGGACGTTTAACTTGTTGCTGTAAAATATTTCATTTTACTTTATGTTTTGTGTTAATACATTCTGTACTCTGTTATATCACAACCCACAACGAGCCGAAACAGCATGTGATTCTAATGCTCAGGTCTGTTTATTATTCCTCCTTCTCCTTTTTCCAGTCTTACTTAAAGTGGATGACTGTTTTAAATCTCACTTAATCAGCTTTTAAAGGTTGAACTTGATGTGCTTAGCGTGTATGTGATAAAGCAGATGTATGGCTATATGAAGAATCTGCAAGGAACTTTCAGTTGTTGTGGATTTTGGAGCCTCCTGACGACGAGGCAGTACATCTTATCTCTCTGCTGATTTTGTCCTGTACGAGAAAATCTCTATCTGCGTTCTTTTGACAGTTGATAGTAAACAAAAAGCATTCTCCCTGCAGGTCTGAAGAAAGTCTGCTTGAAAATACATTGTCAACTGAATTGTGCTCATATTGTTATCATTTAAAACTTTTTTTTCGCAATCATCTTTTTTTCTGTGTAGCTTTTAGCAAATACGTCATGTTATTGCCCCAGTGTGAACTAATGAGAATAGCAGGTGTGTGTAAGCTAATCACTGCTTTATTCATTTTTATCACTTCTTGCATCATCTTGCTGATTTCAGTGACTCTCTCTCTCTCTCTCTCAACACACACACACATTCACACACATACAAAAAAATGTGCACACAAGTGTTGGGGTTGTATCAAGTCAACTTTGGTTATATTCTTTAATAATTATACTTAATTATTAATAATATAAATAAAATATCATTAAACTATGTTTAATCTCGTTTTGGGGCACCAACCTGTAATCAGGTAAATATAACCAAAATATCACTCAAATCAGTCTCAAATTAGTTATTTAATTACTAATATTATTAATAATGAATAACTATATTTAATAAATTGAAGGCGTGAAATCCGTACACAAAGCCTTCGCACCCAGCTTATATCACAATGTAAATACACCAGTAATCACAAACAACTTCTCTCTTAAATTATAACAGAATTTATTTAAACAAAGCAACATCAATCCAAAATCAATGAACTTAATTAAACAAATAACTATTATAAACTAATCTAAGCAACAAACATTATCAAGCAAAGGCTTGTGGAAGAGGTGTGAATGTAGGTGTGTGTGTGTGTGTGTGTGTGTGTGTGTGTGTGTGTGTGTGTGTGTGTGAGAGAGAGAGAGAGAGAGAGAGAGAAAGAGGGAAGAAGAAAGGGGGGGGAGATGGCTTCGTACCCTCGTGGTCGTTCACGATGGCGCAAACCTAACAAAGACCTGGGTGCGTGCACGTGTGGCTGAAAGGGAGAGAGAAGGGGGGGGGGAGATTACTTCGTCCCACGTGGTCGCCCTTCCGATGGCACACACCTAACAAAGGCCTAAATGTGGCCTTAAGGTCTAAAAGAGACTGATTTCGGCCCTACACAATCTGTGTCTCTGAGGCGTCTGGATAGCCGCGAGTGTATAGATCTCTGTGCGTAATGGCACGGTGGTGGAGTTGGTCTCCAGATGTACGTTTACACAGGAATATGTGTGTATGTGTGTGCGTAGAAGGGGAAATAAAAGAGAATAAAAGAGAAATGCGTGCCTGAAGAGGCCGGATCACAGTCCGACTCCCGCGCCACAACTCGGAGTAATTCCCTTCATTCACAGAAACAAACCAATAGCCGAATTCAGGTTAATACAGCTTACACTGGCCTTTCTGATCAGAAGAGTAATACCCGGTTATAACGCTGTTACGCTAAACACATATAGGACGCAGCGGTCCGAAACAACAAGAGTTTTAAACAGTTAAAACTCAGGACGCAGGTCCAACAAAGATAAAAATTACAGTTTCTGCTTTGATCAACAATTGTTAAAAACACTCTCTAAAGCTAATTCTGCCCAGACCTAATTAAGCCTCACTTGTGAATCGCTTTGCCCGCGATTGGTGAAAGGAAAAGAGTCCGGCGATAAAACAGATCTTCTGTCCGTCCTGGTGCAGAGGCGTCTGATGGCGGCGAGGGTCCCTTACGGCGAGAGCGGCTTCGTTGGTTCTCCGTCGAGTGGAAAGATGTCCTTTGATGTCCTTTCGTTGCAGGACGGAATAAGACCGTTATCTTTCTGATAATCTGTTATAGTCTGACGCTCTCCGAGAAACTGAGATGCGTTCACTGGACAATCCGAGCTCGGAATTTAGAACACTGCCGGCCGCGGATTACCTGCGCGCCAAAACTTAAAACAAAGGGAGATTGTTGCAGGAAACAGGAGATCTTCTTGGGTCTCCGAGCACCGAAGGTCAGCGCGTGAAAGAGAGCGAGCAATGGAAGTCTTGGAGTTTTGTAGCCTGGCCTGCTCCATGGGGGTCTACCTCAGGTCCCCTCCAATGAGGAGAGAGAGGTTCCGGTCCCCCCTTTACTTCACACGTAGGTGTGAAGTACCGCAGGGGATTCTGGGATTAAGAGTCCTTTTAGGCCTCTTTGTGATCTCAGTGAATAACTCAAATGAGGCTTTTACAGAGGTGCAGGCCCAAGTCCATTGCTTGACTGTTCTAAGCCTGCGTGGCCCAACACAAGGCAATACTAAAACATTAATATCGTCACACCTAAACTCACACAGTGCCAAGTAGAGTGTTCAGTCACCTCAAGGTAAAGTGTCAGCTAAGTTGAAAATTACCCTGTAAAGTTGGGCAGAGGGCAATCTAAATTAGATATTGAATGGGGGTTAAATATATAAGTGACACATGCCTGCTTGTTTCAAAAATGAATTTATTTGAAAGTTTGTGCTTTCTGGAAATAATTCTGCAACAGCAGAGCTTGAATTAAGGAGTTAGAAAATAAAAAGTATAGTGACTATTCCAAGGTATTATGGGCTGCAAGGTGGTAACCACTGCTCCTGGATGTTTGAATTGCAGGAGCATAAAGTGACTGAATGAACCTGTGGACTGTGGGCCCAGGAGATAGGAGGCTACATAATCCAGAGCTTCTATGTCAAACTACTGTCATCTTTTTCTTTTGTGGAAAAAAGCCAAAAATGTGTCAGTGAAGAGTTATTTTGACACGTGAACCAAAAACTAAATAATATGTGCTTTTCGGATGATTTCTGCATTTACCTGTAACATAATTTCATTTATAGAAAAGGGACAAAAGACTGTTGAATTGTTTCATATCATCTGGTTACAAATGTCATCTTTAAAAATAACACGTATGCATGACAAGGTTCTTGATGTTATCAGTTGTGGACATTTTTGCAGCTTTGTGTAGTTTCCACGTGTTTCCTGATCCACCCACAATCTCAGACAAACACTGTTGGTGGTGTGATCCTTCAACACACCCATAAATAGTTACCAATGCACAAACACTTAGTGTTGTTTTTCTTTGTCACAAAGAATGTGAAAACTGTGTAGGTAAGGGAAAAATCAGCATGATCATTGTTCAGTAAATTGACATTTACATCTCTTTGTGTGCGTGTGTGCACAGATTATGTTCCCAACACACCGAACATCTGTCTCTGTCCAGCTGTCTGGCCTCACCTTTTCTTTTATCGCCGTTATTTAGAGCTGAACAGACATTTACCTTGGACTCTACTTATCCTGCTCCCTGGTATTTTAGTTTGGGTTTAGCTTCCCTGAAATACCAGAGAGTGGGCTAAAAAAAACAAGAGCGAGATAAGCACTAGAGGAAAAGTGGTGATGAAAATGAAATACCGCAGAGGAGAGGAGAGGAAAGAAATAAAAACAAGGTGTGTGACAAAAATGTTTTGTAAGTGGTTTGTGCTGTGCCGAAGTGAATTTACCACCAGTGTGTGTGGGCAGTTTGAAGGAGTTACAGGTGTGTGAATGTTTGTGTGTGCGAGAGAAATGAAGGAAACCCAAAAAGTTTGTGTGTATGTGTTTCCGAGTCTGCACACGTTGTCTGGTGAGTCATCTCTCTTGTTTAATGCCAGGGCAGGCCCATGACCTCTATTGTAAATGTCTGGCTCTGTAATGTGAATCTGGCAGTGGAGTGATGCATTACACACATGTGTATACACAATAAAACACATACACACGTACACAATGACACCAAAAGAGCGGAAGACGGTGCTAATATCTAGCTTGACCTTATCAGTGTGATATTCACATGGCAGAATAATTCAGGATAATATGTGGTTGCGTGATACACACGGACACACAAACTGACAGTCTGCATCACCTTCATAAGGGATGGAGCATAAAGGTGTACTTGTTGGTCGTGCACACACACTCACACACAGATAGGCTAGCAACCTCATTAGCATCATCACAGTGAAAAATAGCTCACCTTTCTTGTTTGCCATGCAGAGGCCAGCGCTGACTAGATGACATGATTGCATCTCAGCTTGCAAATCAGGAGACAATAGGGCTGTAATTTTTCAACAAGCTCGTCTTCTTCCACCAGCTTAATATTCTGCCTGCACTGTGATTGGCTGAGTGCACTGGATGTGCGTTTCATTTGTCAATTTGTTCTCTTGTGTTGTATCACTGCTGAATTTCCAGCTGGTGGTTCACTGATGTCAACTCTCTCATCAATCTATTAAAAAAACCCAGGACTAGCATCACACAGTTTTATATCATTGTACTAGAAGTTACATCTCAGGGTTTACTTTGCTGCCACTAAATCAGAGAAGATTAGTCTGATAAACTGTCTGATTCTCAAAGTTCATTGAGTTAAAGGCTTTCCAAAGTGTGCTGCATAATAAACACTCTGAGCTAGGAGGGGAGGCGACACTTTTTCAGGGTTTCTTTTGATGGCAGACTTGATAAATATAAAATCATTTTCACTGTTTAGAACAAAACTTCCTCTCTGAATGGAGCAAGAAAAAAAAAACCCATGCATCCTTGTGTGTAACGGCTCCAAATCATTCCACTGATGTGGATAAAGTGTCCAGTTGTTGACAGCCCCGGACTGATTTAACCCCTAGTTATATTAATAATAGTGCTGTCAAAGTGATATTTACAGACTTTAAATACAGATACTTTATTTTGAAGGTCATACAGAGGCAGCATTGTTTTCCTGATCACTGAAAAGTTTGCATGAGACATCACTGATGAATGCAAACCTATTTGAAGGGATTTACAGCTAAACTAAACTACAGTTCTCTTCTTCCTTGGGACACATTAGAGGCGACAAGTCATTCCTAATGAGGGTATCAGCTTTATAAAGTCAACTTGAAACCGTATTGTAGTGCACTGTATCTCTTACTGCAGCCACACTGATTTTTGATTGGATAGATTTTCTGTGGTAATGAGATTGTGCCTTATTCTTGTTTTAGATACAGTAGAATACACAGCTCAATCTTAATGAGTGTGTGATACATTATTATAGTCTGGGTCACCTCAGCTTCTATTGGCCCGTCTAATGACTGTTTGACTGAGTGTATGTTTCACCGGCCTATTGTTTGGCTGTGTAAACATCCAGTAATTGCGTTGTGTAACGGGGGAATAGTGCGACCGTGTTGAAAATTACCGATCAGCAAATGTGGGATAATAGCTGAGTGAATATGTGTGTTTTTGCCTCTTGTAGAGAGGGAAGTGTGTATTTGTGTATATTCAATGCATATCCAATATGCAAGGGTGTGCACTTGTGTGAATATGCATTTGTGAGTGTGCTTTATTGAATGTCCATGTGCTTGTGAGTGTGTACACCTTTCCTATACTGCAGTGTGTGTGTGTGTGTGTGTGTGTGTGTGTGTGTGTGTGTGTGTGTATTCTGTGCACTGTGTATTTATGTGCGTTTGTGCACTCCCTTCTCTGGTGTGTTTATAAATGAACACCTGTCTGTCAGCTTAATGCCCTATTCGATTAGGCTTCCAATTCTGTGTGTTCAGCTAATTGCAAGGACTAGTGGCGGCGTTTGTGTTTTCCTTAGCCTGGCAAATCGTTCCATGGCCCTGCACACTAATGTTCTCCTTCATCAGTCCCACCCATGCCAGCCGCACACACACACATGCATACACACACACACACACACACACACACACACACACACACACACACACACACACACACACACACACACACACACACACACACACACACACACACACACACACACACTTATAAGTGACATTTTCTCCCTTTTAGTTTTCAAGTAGACACACTTACCCAGAGCAAATTATCTAAAGGGCAGAGTAGAAAAAGGCAGCAATCATAAGATGTTGTTAATTGGTGAAGTATTTCAGCAGTAGAGCAGCTCAGTGGACGTGAATACAGTTGATGAAACAAGCAAATCCATAGAAACACTGGTGAACACGATTTCTACTCAGATTTGACACGTTTCTCTTGAATAATCATTGCTGGAACAAGTTCAGGGCTTCTACAAGAGCTGCTGATCAAGTCTGCTTTTCCTACTTATAGATTGTACTGTTAAGAAAATACTTTGTTGGTTCAAGAACTAGAAAGCAGATCCAATTCTTAATGAAAGTAATTTTTTGGTCGTTTTTATGATAACCCATAATTATTTGCCAATCAGCTTGAGGAGATTTTAATTAATAATTGTCATCTTATTTAGTCCTCGACTTCTCACTTTCACAAATGCTTGAGAACAAGTCTTTTAAACTTAAATGGACAATCACAAACTTTATACTACAATGTCCCGTTTAATTCTTTATATATGTATATGTCATCTATAATAGTACTAGTGCAGAATCCAAATATCTATTGGATTTCCTTTTCTCGTTCTGGTAACAAACAGTACATTTCATCAGCAGCCCTGTCCCTCTGGCACCCTTCTCTGTCCCATTCATGTTAGTCACTCTCATTCAGCAGCTCTCATTCTACTCACTCTGTCCTTCATTTTCTTTTATTCAACCTCCTGAGCGTCCTATTCCCAGCTGGAAGATGTTGTAAAGAACGCCTATTGATTTGTTTCTTCTGTGTGGTTGCTGCATGGGCTTAAAGGTGGAAAAACTCAAGACTCATTGAAGAAAGAGAGGGAGGCAGAGAGAGACTGTGGAAAAAAATGAGTTGTTGTGTGAAGACAAAAGCAGGTCAAGAGGATGAGGAAGAAGCCACATGTAAAGCTCTTATGCTGAGGTGAAGAAGATACGACCATCTCGGTTCATCAAATTCATCACTTCTCTCCTTCGTTCTGTTGCTGTCATTATGGTCTCACTTTATTTCTCATATAATGTACTTCTTACTGTAATGTCTTTCTCTTTATGATTAATCATTCGATATATAAAAATATGACTCACTATTCAAAGATCTGTGAATAGCTGAGTCATTCCATTTGCCCTTTTGACTGGGGAGCTGCAGGAGAATGAGGACGGTGATAGAAGATGAGTTGTTTTCATTGCAGCTAACTCCCCTTTTTTTGTCCACTGTTTATTTCTAGATGTGTTTCATCCCAGTCTCCATCCCCCTATCTCTAATCTTACCATTTGTCTGGTCAGCTATTACCAGCATCACCAATCTCTTCCCTTACTTTTCATTGACCCCCCCCCCCCTACTGTGCCTGGGATTTGTTTTTCAGTACTCCTCCTTCAAACAGTCTCCACACTGTGATATTTTTTTGCAGAAGGGAAACCCCTGACCAACATAGAAAGGCGTATATGGTCCATAAGAGGTGTTGGAGTCAATTTTCCGCTTTTTTGTAACTTCTCCTTTAGCCATGGTGGCCTGCCTATATCTTTTGTTTTTTAAATTAAATTGAAGCTATTTTAATATTAGTAACATATTTTGTACTGAAGTTTCATATATGTATGTATATATTGGGAATTATAATATAAAAAAGATGCACATACTCTGTGCAAACACTTCAGGTCTTCATTACAGCACTCAGGCTACGTGTGCTTAAGAGAAACTTTAACTATCTCGATTTGTCAGCAGGCAAAATCAACAAAGTTGGCTGTTTTGCTGGATAGCATCTTAATTAGATCGGTCTTTTAATTAAAGGGACTCAGCTCTGCTCTTTGAGTCAATGTTTCTCCATCTTCACCTGTGATTTTAAAACTTCAGTTCATTGGCAGAGCTGCTTTAGTCTCTTCTTTGTATCGACTTAACCTTCACTAATTCACTCCCCCTGTTCATCTGTGCAGACGGGCCCAATCCACACTTCAATGCAGACACATATGTGAATTGATACAGAGAGAAACCAATGTGTGAACAGCACACCAAAAAAATGCAGAACAAGACAAAAAGCATTTTTCAATATACTCTAGACTCAAGCATTTAAACATTACATTACTTTTCTTTACATCTAAATCCATATGGATGAAATGTTGATGGAAAGTGATGGAGTGAAAGAGAGGATATACAAGCTGAGAGATAAAGAGAGAAGTAGGAGGGAAAATGTTATTTTAAATTGCAAGCAGGATTTAATGGCCATTGTTGAAAAGTATGACATTTGTTCTTGTGACAAAAGTCAGAATCTTATACAGCTTCTTTGGAGTAATAAGAGGAATTGAATCACTAGCACTGTAAATTCCCTAAACTTAATTTCCTCGTGTTCTTCTCTACTTCCTACATTTTTCTCTGTCCTGTCTCACCCTCTTGCTCCCACGCTGCTTTACCCCCCCCTTCTCTTTGTTCTCTATGCCCCCCTTCATCCCAACACGGTGATGAAGATTGATGTTCAGGTCCTAATTAGCATCTGCTCTCGTATGCACACTGCCAGTCTTTCTGTTCCTGACCCTCCAATCAGTTAAGAACCATGACAGGTCTTGTCCAATCAGATTAGGGATAGCGGGACAGGCTTCCTGTGTTGAGCTGTCACTCCAGATGCATTGTGGGCACTGCTGATGGATGAGATTTGGGCTAGGAGACCTAAATCATGTATCCTTCAGTTTTCAAAATTGTGTGTACAATCCTGCACTGTATGAGGTTGTGAAGATGGAGTATAAGATGATAAAGATTCACTACAGTTTGAAGTCAGTCTTTTACCATGGAAGAGTTTTTATTGAACAGCTATGATGTTTGCATAATTGTAAATTAGCATTGAATACATTAGAGATTAAGATTTACTTTTATTGATCCCTGCAAGGGGACATTTTTGTTTTTACACTCTGTAGTCATGAAACACACACATAGGCTGAAGTATATATACACACATGCACACAAACAGGATCCTATGGACATGCACTAAGGGAGAGATGTGGCCCACAGTGGGTGCTCCTGAGCTGATGGTGGGGAGGGGGTGTGGTGCCTTGCTCAAGGGCACCTCGGCAGTGCTCAGGAGGTGATCTGGCACCTCTCCAGCTACCAGACCAACTTCCATACTTGGTCCGCACGGGGACCCTCCAGTTCCCAACCCAAGTCCCTACAGACTGAGCTACTGCCGCCCCATATATGAATCCTGCACTTCACCTTTTAGGGGCATGTTATATTCTTCAGATGATCAGATATTGTGATTATTTATTGAATTAAAAAGTTGTTTTGCAATATATTAATTACCGCAAAATTGCTGTACTTTAATTTTATCATTACATCGGGCCATATATCCCATCAAGAGTAACCGCCGACTACTAGCCCTACTAATTGTAAATGGAATTGAGTTTGTATCGCGCTTTTCTAGACTTCTGACTACCAACCTAGCCATTCACACACATTCACACCCTGATGGCAGAGGCTACTACGTCCCTCAATATTAAATAATCATATTCATACACAATTCACCGTGTGTATGAATATGACAGTTTCATTTTTAGTGTCAGCCAGCAGCTCAATTGATTTCTTGCCTGGTTTATGTTGTGTGTTTATCATCATTACTGTAATGTATTGAACACCTGTAAATGCAGAATTTAGATTGACTATATCCAAGGCCATTCTACTCAACTGCTTCTCTGTGTACTTCGTCACAATTTCAAATTTTTTAAGCTCTGTCTTTATTTATCACAAACTACATTGCATAATTCATCCTTCCGCACTTTTCACCTGCCATTTCAGGCGTTTGAGTTCAGGGATACAGGGGACATGACAATGAATGATGCATCACAGGGGGGGATGTGTTGCTGTCAGTCATGCCTCTCCCTCCACCTTCTGTCTCTCTCTAACAGGCAAAAGAAACTGGAATTATACATGACAGCAGTTGAACAATCAGAGTGAAAAATCAGCCCTGTAAAACACTAACTATCCCTTCTGTGTCAGTTGTTTTTTTTTCTTCTTGTTTTTCTTTTTAGATTAAATAAGCTCATCATGTTGGAGTGCATAAAAATATCCTCTATATTGTAAACCAGTGGTTATGCTGGGATTCCTGCTGTCCCATGAGACATGGACATCAAAAGAGAGGAGATATAAAGAGGAGCAAATAAAAAAAAGAAGGAAATCCTTTGATTATCCCTTTATTTTCATGTGCTGTACACTTGTATCACATTCTGCCTCCCTCTTGTTCATGCATGTGTGTGTGTATGATTGCATCAAAGCCCCACCATCACACAGCAGTCTTTTCTTTTGTCCTAGTTATATCACTCTGTCTCTACATCCACCCTCCCTCCTCCATGAACCCCCTTGCCACCTGCCTTTATTCTCAATATGTCAGACTCGCTCTGCTGCCATACCCGGTGTTTCCATTGAAAGTATTTCGCTGCATCACGCCTCCGCATGCCTCAAGAAATGGCAAAGTAACCTGTCTAACCAGGAACACTGAGCTCTGTGTGACAATGGTGTCGCCCTATTTATTCTCAAACCCACTGCTCTTTCGTCAGAAGAACACAGAACTTAGAAAAGGCAAAGCAATGAATTGTTCTTTGCAGCTCGCTAACATGCAAAGCATGAAATAATAAGGGAGCCTAAAGAACATGGTGCATGACGGCACTGCAGCATATTGTATGGCAGACCCCTTTTAAGCTGTGTCGGTGTTTTGTGATTTAGTGTAAAACTGGTAGGTAAGCTGGCACTGCCTCTTTGATCAGGTCTCTTCTTCTTTGGGCTGTAGCCCTTTTTGTATGCGTCACGCTGTTACCCTGTCGCCTGGCAGTGAATCTACAAAGGCGGGAGCTCTCATTAGCACCTGTGTTGACATGACTGGCTTCCATCTTTGAGTTGTTTTTACCTTTTCTCTAAGCATTATTCATTTTACAGTCTTCTACCAGCTTCCTTTTGCCAGATGTTCCCACAAATGCATTCAAATGTTTGTTTATTTCCTTTTACTCCTCTTCCTCATTCTCATTCTCCCTCTGTGTTTCACTCGGTCTCACTCTGTCTCTCTCCCTACCAGAGGTTTTTAATTAATGGCAAGCCATGATGCTTGTCTTATCAGCAGATCACTCGGCTTTCTATTAACTACACTGACAGACCTGGGAGGCTGCCGGGGATGGATGAACACACACACGCACGCACACGCGCGCACACACACACACACACACATTTGTTCACAATCATGCCCATTAACACATAGTTTAATATATACATGCATACCCTTACAGACAGACACACCTGAATTTGACATCACTTACAAGCTAGTGTGCGCACACACACACCCCCACACTTACTGACACAATCACGGTCAGAGGCAATTGTGTCCACATACACACACACACACACACACACACACATCATGATCCTATCTTAATCTTGCCACACACTTACACACATACACACACGCACAAACAAACTGCCCTGATGCTATCTGGCTGTGTGATTTAAGGAGTGTTGTTTGAGGGTCTCTCCTCCTAAATCCCCTAAATGCCTTGGGAATCCCTCCCTCTATCGCTCTCTCCTCTATAGCTCCCTCCCTCAGTCTTGCTTTATGGCTGAATGAACACTTATCATTCAGTAGATAAAGAGCCGTCCACGCTGGAGCTCCCTTTATCTTTGAGAGCCATGTTTACTCCCCGTGAACACCCTGCTTTTCACAGATGTTTCATAGAACGCATTCGCTTGATCCAGCAGAGATGAAAGTCTGGTGTCAAGGCTTCATTTTCTGCTGCAAAAAACTTCAAGCTCACACTTTTACACACTTTTACACACACACACAATCCCCTACCCCATCAATTGTAACACTCTAGGCAGGTCAATTGTCTCATATTTACCATATTTTCATGTTTGGCAATGCTGAGCTAGGAGGCAAAATAAAT
Organism: Labrus bergylta; assembly: GCF_963930695.1. Lineage (NCBI taxonomy): Eukaryota > Metazoa > Chordata > Actinopteri > Labriformes > Labridae > Labrus > Labrus bergylta. The sequence continues at coordinate 19,272,221 of NC_089214.1, forward strand.
AGACGTTTGTCACGACTGGTGATGGGGATTAAAGTGAGCCGCACTTTGGCACAGAACAGTGAGCATGAAGGCAGAAACAACAAAATCAATCTTCAAACACCACAATCGATGGTTGCCGCAAAAATTTCACCAGAGGTTTTCTGAGAGTTGACATTTTTCTGAAAGCACTGAGAGAAAGAGAGCGAGAGAGGAAGTAACAGAAACCGTTCACAGAGTGGTTATCGGAGAAAACATTACAGTAGACTGTGGAGAGACACTCTAATGCACACACAGTCACCCACACTTTCTTGCACACTCATAATTTCCTCATTTGGGGCACTGTAGCAAAACAATTATCAGGAAGGGATAATACAATAAAGGAGACCATTTCCTGGGAATTACCATGGGACAAAACATTTATTTTAGTTTTGTCCAGGGTGCTCATAGGACTGTAAACTCCTAATGGTGAGAATTACAGAACACAAACTCACACTTGCATACAGCATTGAGGCAGAGTTTCAAAGTTTTTACCCATTTTTCAGTGTTTACTCAAAAACTAATTCTCAATAAATGGCTGCACTGAGATTCTTTGTTTGTTTGTGTGTGTGCATTGTTTTTCACTGCAGTATTATAACTGTGATGGCCTTCTGCTTGCCTTTCAACATGGACAGCTGTAATAACCACTTTGATTCATCCCTTCAGATTTATTATTTGGATAGCACTTTATGTGTCCATGGAAGTATACAGACCCTACAGTGATTTTGTTTATATCCATCTCTAGTACAATGACACTTGAACACACTGAAAAGTCAGGCCGTGGGGAGTGAAAGGACTGAAATAAATTATTGTATTATTTATAAAGAAAAGAAAACTATTCCTCTTGAGTTTGAGACGTATTCTTTACCCATTTGCTACAAAAGTGTTCTTGGATCCTGCTTTAACCTCTTGGCTTCATCCTCACATGCTCTTATTTCCTGCGCCTGTTATTTGATAGAAATGACAATGATTTGGCAAATTGGGCATTTTAGTGTGAGATTTGCATAACCTCTGTCCCATTGTTTAGCTTACTCTAGAAAGCTTGTCCCCATAAGAAGAGAGCTCTTTGGTTTCAAAACAGAACAAAGTGGATTTTGACATTTCAATCTTTCTCACATTCACACGCTTCCTTTTTATCTGTCTGTCTGTCCCTGTGTTACCATTCAAGTGATTGTGTGAATATGTGTAGCTGTAGGTTTTTTTGGAAGAATTTTATTGGATTTCTTTCAGGTGGTCTCCCGTGTTTTACTGAGGTGCTTTGGTACAGTGCTGCAGGAATCAAAGCTGATGTTTCTCTCTCTCTCTCTGCAGAGAGTTCGGTTGGAGAGATCCAGAGCTGCCAGAGGTGATCCAGATGTTACAGCATCAATTCCCATCAGTGCAGTCCAATGCTGCAGCATACCTACAGCATCTCTGCTTCGGAGACAACAAGATCAAAGCCGAGGTTTGGATCTATATGTTTGTTTGTGTGTGTGTGTGTGTGTGTGTGTGTGTGTGTGTGTGTGTGTGTGTGTGTGTGTGTGTGTGTGTGTGTGTGTGTTTTCAGTATTAAGAGTGTTGGACTTACAGAGGAAAAGATTATAACCCGGACGATGAAAGCCATTTTAAGGTGTTTGAGTTGTAGTCAACACTAATCCTACTTTTTTTAATATACATTTTTTCTGCACTCATATTCACAACACAGTGATTTAACCAACCAGTTCCACACTGATGTTTTGCTTGATTAAACCTGCCTGCAGTCTCAATCCCTAAGCTCTGTCTTCTATTGAGTTTTGTCTTTAATGGCAGTATAGTTCAATTAGTTCCAAAGTCACGAGTTGTCTCTTAAAAGCAATTTTGGAGGAAAGCCCCTTTGGAACTCTCTAATAAACCCTTTAATAAGGCTAGACGCTCTCGTAACAATGACAATTAGCACATGCATTTCCACTCAAATCTAAACCCACATTTACACAGAGGCTTTCCTTTTCTCTGTCTGTAAATAGTTGTCAACACACATACACAACTACACACAAACACATCTTCTAACCTTATTTTACTCACAGAATCAATTTCCCAGTCAATCAATTTTCTTTCTTTATGAAATTACTTTCAGCGTTCGGTCAATGGCTGCTACTAGAACCAAATTGAAAAAGTGATGCCACATTGCAAAAATGCTCATTCACACCAATTTACAAAGAGACACAAGCAAACAAAAAGCAGAAATATTAATATTAAGATTCCGTTATGAAGACAATTAAACATGTAAACACAAGGACAAGACTCATTTCATTCACACCAACCTACTTACCCACCCACACAAATCAAGACACACACACACACACACACACACACACACACACACACACACACACACACACAGATATATAGGAAAATGCAATTGCACAAATATAACAAAACATCACACTCTATTCTACTCCCACACCTTCATCTGTGAAAGAAACCTAAGTGTTCCTGTCTTTTGTAATGGCTGTAATTACTCTGTGAATGGCGGTGTCCAACAATGGAGAAAATAGCATCTGTGTATTGACAAGTGGATGCATTGGCCTGCCTTCATCATTCTGTTTGATTGTCTTGCTCGATGCCCAAGGCACTGCTAAATACTATTTACACAAATTAAATCTGGAAGAGATGTAAACCACAATTGACACTTGGCATCACATCAGAGCGACACTCACATGCGTACATCTCCATGCACAAACTGCCACATATAAAGAAATGATGTAGCATGTGCAATATGATGCACACAATTTTTAAATAGCTTTTAATGATAGACCTGATGATCTCCAGGCCAGATATGGGATATTAGTTCGGATAGAGATCCACTGTTAGAACCAACAATTTTTAGTGATGCTTTTCTTTTATACTGTCATGGGATTAATGAAATGTGTTTCGTTATGATGAATACAAATATGATTTAGTTCAAAGCCACGTGGAACAAAGCAATGAACTCCTAACTGTTAAGAAAAGTGTTTTGTTTTTTTTTAATTTCTCCGTTATAATTGTTATTCTCTTCACAGGGTGTAGGAGTTACATTGTTCTTGTCACATCCGAGAGTGAAAACAATTCTTCTGCCTCCTCCATTTATCTCTGAAGAGTTTCAAAAGTAAACAGCACCTTTTATCATTCCATGTTTGATCCCCCTAAGAGGCGATGGAACAAGCGTGTGTATGAACTGTAGAAGTGTCTCATTGAATAGTGGAGAGCATCTTGAATCGTCTTGACTCTCAGTGAAATCTTTTTCTCACTTCTTCTTCATATGGCAGTGCTGATTCAATTTTCATCAAAGCATCTTCAAAAAAAGTCTCAGAATGAATACGCACATCATGGCCTTCTGGAGAGTCCATGAATGCTTGTTGGTTTAAGTATTGATGTTTCTTCAACATGTGGGAAAATATATTTTTTTTTAAAAGGTCAATTTCTTCAGTTACGTTTCTCTGTGGATCGTTAAGGTTGTGACAGAGTAGATGACTTAATGTCTTTATAATCTCGTATTTCAAGTACAAAGGCTAAAAATCACAGGCCTGGCCGTAAAGTCAGTTGAAATACAAAATTTATCACATCAAATCTAACCTTTTGCTTTCAGTGGCAAAAAATGCTCGGTTACTTCTGACAGGAACAGACGGACCAGTTGTTGCTAGATTAGCCCATTGGAAGCCATTTAATACAACTTGCCTCTTTGTAATTCAGGTGACTATTGTGAATTATGTGATGGTAAGTCTCCAATATTTATTTATGTTCCTCATTGGTTTATTAAAACCTCTGTTTATTAAAAACTCACTGAGTGACAGCAAAAAGAGCAAAAACAAGTGTAAGAAAACAAGTCTTTATTGATTAAGGCTACCAAGATCACAAAAACAGTTACTTTGGCAGTTTTATTATATCTTGTTTCCGTCATTCCAATTAACTTCCATCATGGTTTTCTCGGGGGGATATATTTGACTTTTGGTGACACCGGCATTATTCCAATAAGTTGCCAGGGAAGTGTGAAAGGTAAAGAAAGGTTCAAAATATATGAAACACGTTGGCTGTGTGTGTGATGTAACGCAGCCTTCTAGCAATTGTTAATTTTTACATGTCACACATTACGAGGGGTGAGGGTGGGGGTCGCCTTCTTTAAAAAATAACCTCTGACAGCTGTAGTTGAATATGCATGTCACTGGAAAACAGTGTGACAGCTTTATTACCAAGGGATTCATAACAATGCAGCTGTCATGGAAGATTATTTAATATGTTTCATTTTCATAGGCAGTGCTGAGGCTGATGTCTCAAAGGACAAGTTGATTCTTTGTGCATGTAAAGGGCTCCTTTAAGGGGATATATGAGGTATTTGTGTCCTGCAGGGCCAGTTGCTCTTGTTTTTAGTGTCGTTGATGTGTCTTTAGTTGGTTGGAAATTGTCTTGGCTGATGTAGGCACCTACTGAACACAGTGAAAAAACACGGCTTTTGATTATGCTTTTCATTTTAAAAAATTTGACTATTAAAAAAGAATATTTCACACTGAATAAAATTAAATGATGGTAATATTCAATGAGTGACTTGCAATCTAATATCATATCTTGAAAATGCTGGCTTACTGGTCAATACTGAAACATCCCCCCTATTTTCAGACATTAAAGTCACTTTAATATTTTTCATACTGGTCATCTTCAGGCAATAAGCAATGATTTCACATAATTGTAGAGCTGCTTAGAGGCATAACTAAAGCCCTTTTAGCTGTTCCATAAAATAGGTCGTAATTCACAGCCTGAAGTGGCTTGTTACTTTAATATTTGACAGCAACTCACCAATAAAAACCAAGATAAAACATTTAACTAATAGCCTTTTTTGATTAACCCAATGAAACAAGAATAGTGGAATGGTATTGCCTCTTACTAAATGAGAAGATTTCAATGTAAATCTTAACCCTGTGTAGCTTGAATGTATAGTGGTACATTTCACTGAGCATATATATTATGAATGATAATGGCAGCGTTTTGTATGACCATCTTAAGACTTGTCTTATTTTCAGTCAGCTAGACAGACACAGATGGCAGGGGACACACTGAGCAGCTAAACACAGGCACAACATGGCTGGTATTTTTCGCTAAAGAGACCCTCTGCAGGGCCAAATAGAAGAGGAGGGACGAACAGGAACATGGACGGATGAGAGAGACGCAGAGATAAGGAGGGAAAGAAAGCAAAATAAGCAGAAAACAAGACAATGTTGCTTTCTGTTATCTTGAAGCAGGTATCAAAAAATACAGTGTGTTGGTTTTGCAAGATGATTTAGTAACAATTTGTCTTGTTGTTTGCGTTAATGTGTGTGCGTTTGGATTCGTGAGAGTAGAGAACTAGGTTTGTGTTTGTGTGTTTGTGGTTTTGTGTGTGTGGCAGGGCATGGTCTTAGCTCAGATTACATTTGGCCACAGAGGCAGCTTGGCAAATTCATCTTCAGCAACATTTATAGCTGCAGTGGAACTGATACACATACAGCACCAAACAAGAGATACACACACACATGCTCACACACACACATGCTCACACACACACACATGCTCACAAACACACACACACACACACACACACACACACACACACACACACACACACACACACACACACACACACACACACACAGACACACACACACACACACACACACAGATGGTACAAGCCCATTGACATGTCAGGTCATGCATCCCCTTTAGGTACACCTACAAACAAGCACTCACACATACACACACACACACACACACACACACACACACACACACAGTGTCTGACTGAAGTTCAGTCACATCAGTAATTCATTTTGGGTAGGAGCCTTGTCGATATCCATTTATCCAACAGAGCGGTTGAGGGGATAGAAGCGTGCCCCCTGACTCTGTGTCACCCCCTCCCTCCCTCCCTCTACGTGCTACCTGTTTTGCTTAACTCACACCTCACATATTTCACATATTTCATGTAACTGTATGCCTCTCCTCAATTTCAGAGATATAATTTACCTGAATTAATCAGCTACAATCCCTAATCAAATTAATTTATTTTATTTTCTCACAGAATAGGTGCATGATTATACAGCATAATATAATCTCAAGGATCTCACAGTTACGGCTGACAGGATTATATTCTCTGGTATATTAAGTTACGCTGTATTATCACAGTTTTAGAGTTTGTGTTAGAGACAGCAAAAGGCAAGTCAATAGGCTATAAAATCCTGTTTTGGATGTTAGCACGTTGAACTGTGCAAAATGAAAGCTCTGATTATCTTCAGCATGAAAGATGAGAAAGAGACAGTAAATGATCCACCGCAAGTACTGCAATAAAACTGCATGCTCAGTGCATCCTTTTTGTTTAATTTTACATCTGATCACTGTAAGAAACTTTGTGTGAGTGCTGAAGCAGTACATTTTTTTAAATGTAAATCCCAGTTACAGTTATGTAAATGCTGGGTTAACATATTTAACATGGCCACAGTATACTGAGTCATTCATCCATCCACTTCTTCATTTAAAGAAAAAAACTGTCATTGCCTTTTTAGTTTTCAACATTAACAATCATATTTCCAGAAAATGCAAAAACTTAAGCAAAACTGGTGCTTTTCCTTGCCTCAGGGTTTTCCCAAACTCCAGGTAACCCTTTGGAGAATACACCCGGTATGTTCTGTACGGCTCAGTGGTCTGTAGAATGTTTCTGAATGACAAATCCATCATTTTTTTTTTGCAATATTTCCTCTCATTCTCCATAATTCAGCATATATGCACACACAAAAAAAACCTTTGAAATTCAAATATGTTAGTCTATACTTTGTAAGCATAAAACTACCGTGGACCACCCACTCATCAACACTAACATAGTCACACATTGGGACTTCCCCGCCTCCTGCTGTGAGGAGAGAAATGCCTTGTGTTTTCTTTTACGCTTTTCTCCTTGCACAATAGAGTTAAGCCTCTAGTTGATCTGTCAGGGTAGATTTTCACATTTGTTAATCCTGCTGTTGATACTGCTGTAAAATTAGCTGTGTTTCTGCCTCATAATAACATCAGTAAACAAAAGGTTCCTGCCATTTTTGGCCCAGTTTGAAATGCTCCAGAGGGAACTGTTGCCTAGGGCCAAGAACTAAATCAGCCTAAGGTTGAGTGCCCTCAAAGACAGTAAGCCCTAAGGTAAGTGTCAGGTTAAAAAAAGCCCTTGTATGTGTGAGAGCCTGAGTGTGTACATGGGTGAAAGGTTAAAAGGTGTGATACACCTTCACCCTGTCAACCCCACTCCTATGTAAGCAGTAAACGTATTACAGTGTGCTGCTGATTAACGTTGCCGATGCATATGTGGTGACTCACATACACACACACACACACAAACACACACACACACTTGTTAAGCTTCCCATGCCACCATCCCAGGTATGTGTCACCCTTGTCTCCCACTGCCAGCTCTCACACCAGCAGCACCTCTGATTCCCACAATCCCAGCTGTCACTACCGCTAACTGTTACCACGGCAATGCTGTCTCCATGGGTTACCAATAGCTGTGACCGCCGCGGAACAGTGGGAGACAAAGACAAATCAATCTGTGCTTCTAATCTTCTTTACATGGAATGGAGGAATAGGCATAGAGCTGGCAAGTCTTGTAGGAAGCTCCGAGGCAATACAAAGTAATAGCACTATGGCTTTTATGGAATAACAGATTAAGTGTGACACAAGCATAAAGAGTAGAGGAGAAGAGATCAGGATGGGTGGAGGGAAGAGGCAGGGGAGAGGAGAGGAGCAGGGGTGAGGACTGGAGGGCATAGAAGGGACAGTAAATCAGGTTGAGGAAATTGTGTGGCCAATGGACCAAGGTTAGTTTGCCATTCATTGCATCCCTTAATCCATTTTAATTGAATAGATAAGCAAAGTCATTTTGCTCGATAAACTCCTGCTGTGTCATCAAGCACCTCAACCCTTCAGTTTTCTTTTTTTCCAGACCTTTCACCCTCACTCTCTTTACACCCCACCTATTTTCTCAGTTTTCACTTTGAAGATTTCAAACTTAAACAGCACTTTTAGACACCTTGTAAAAAAAAATGTGTTTACTGATGGAAGAGGGTTGAATTTTTGTCAGGAAATAAAACAATTTTCAGACAAAATAACTGGGAAGGTCATGGTAAACATCTTCAACAATTCTACAATTCACTTAGCAGACGATTTCATCCAAAGTGATGTACATCAGAGAGTAAGGACAACACAAGCAAGGATCTAGAAACAAGGGAACAATGTCAGTAAGAGCAAACGATCAGCTTTGAGTCTGATTGGACACACAGGTGCTGACAGGCATTGCAGAGGCAAAGCACAACATTGAGGGCAGTTCTTGAGAGCTCTAATCAGTATAGAAACCATCTTACAAGTCATCATTATCAAACAAAAACCATCGTCATCATCATCATCAATAATATGGAGACCATCATCATTAAGTTAGTAGGTATTCATGAAAGAGCTGGTCTTAACAGGGGTTAAGAATTTGCACTATT